>NW_024704752.1:8109875-8772375 GCF_018977255.1 Callorhinchus milii | reverse complement strand
ACCTTTGCACAGTGGCCCAGCTCAAGAGTTATGGGATGGAATAACATAACAGAATGTGGAGTCCTGTAGCTCAGTGGTTAGAGCACTCGGTTTGCAAGCGAGAGACCTGAGTTCAATTCCAGGTCAGGGTGAAACCTTGGGCAAGTTTCCTTACTCCACACAGAGCCTAATAATAATCCCTCCAAAACCAAAAACAATAATAAATTGGTCATTTTCAATCCATGACTGTTTGTGGGACATTGCTGTGCGCAATTGGCTGCCGAGTTCGCCCACAAATATGCAGTCAATTCACTTTACAATATATTCTGTGAAGCGCTTTGGGACGTCTAGAAGACGTAAAAAGCGCTATATCAAATGCAAGGATTATTATTATTATTAGAATAACATTTGCCTACAAAAACAGTCACTGCATTTGGACAGCGATTACCGGGAGGCACTTTTGAGAAGTTTCAAGCTTTCATATCTTGTAAAAATACAAGTTCAATTATCCATCCTGTGTGAATGCATCTGGGACGGCTGTAACCTAGTACCAAGTGGAGATGTGCTTACTGCATAAAAAATATTCTTACGTCAGTGCTAAATTAGGAATCTTGTGTAGAAAGGCCACATGGGTAGTTGGTGTGGAACTGAGGTTGGGATTTGGGGCATGTTGTTAGGGAGAGCAGGGGGAGTTCTACTCTGCACCTAGCCATTGCATTATGTCATGTGAATAAAGGGGAATTTTTTGTTTTTATTTTCTCTCACAGCGAAACTGTCGGAGTATGAAGGAGCACACCAATGGTAATCTGTCTAAACGGTCCTTAAAGGTAAACTTCAGACAACAGCTAAGATTCCACCAGAACAAATGGAAGCGACTGGCAGGATCGCTGGCCTCCCAAAGGCGGTTTTACTACCAGCAGAAGCAGCGTCTGTGGCTACTAATCAGGAAAAGACAGGTCAAGTTGCTGTTACGAAAGGCACTTCTGAAGCAGCAACAGAGACAAACTGCGAAAGATGTTGATGGATTAAAAAAGGCAACTCGGGAAGAAAAAGTCTCCTTAACCTCCATGATAAACAAGGTGCCTGAGGAGAAAAATCATACAGTTTTACAATTGGTACCTAACCAAGTTGGTGTGGGTAAAGGGAGCAAAAATGAAGACTGGGGGAGTGACGGTGTAACTCCGGATTCCAACAGTAAACCAGACGTTTATTGTAAAGGCTCCTCAAGAAAGCCAATTGACCTCCCTGCAAAGGGAACTCTTTACCCTCTTGAGGACGTTGGATTTGAGGACAGTATTGCAAATCAGAAATCATCAAACCATTATAGAAAAGGGTGCTTTGAAATCACTGAAAACAAATTTGTCATCCCTCATTTGTTTCATAAGACAAAGTATCAAGCAAAAAGGCCCAGAATCCGTCTGCTTTACGGTAAACCTTCACTGTTTCGCTTTTGCTGCAGGATCTTCAACCATCAAAACAGAAGGAAAATCCGTACTGCCCTGAGCAAAGAGAAGCTAAAGCCAATGGAATCATCAGATAATGTATGTGGGAATCAGAGTCAGGTCAACCACCGTTTGGATAAAATGGCAGCATGCAGTGCTCCTTCACAGGCTTGTACCACCAAAGGCCGAGAGTTCTGGCAGAACTTGCAGGTTGATTCAGAGCAGAATGTCACTGCCTCAGAAATCATCGAAAGGGATGTGAGTGCATGCCCAGAGAGCCAAGCTGAAGGTGTTTCAAACATAGCCTGTTGTGAGCAAATGGATTCTTCAGAGATTCATCTGGTAGCACCTTGTTGTATTCCTTCCAGTGAGGGCTTCATTGGGCACAATAATAACAGTAATAAAACTGATGAGAAATGCAAAGCGATGGGTTCGAATCAGACCCCAGTTCGTGATGGGGAGACGCAGGTCATCAGCACTGTGACGGACTCAAGTTCAGTTGCTTGTGCGTACACCAATGCTTCAGTCAACCATTCGGGGCAGCCAGTATATTTGCAAAGCCATGAGCCGGGTATCATGCCTCAACTGCAGCTGCTGGATCATCTTTACTATAGATCTCTGGAAGAGCGTGCGGGGCATGCGGGTGCAAGGACTGAGCAGCCAGGTCGAAGTGTCGAAAAGGGAAAGGAGAAGGAATCCCAGACCTGTCATGTTTCTAGTGAACACGTAATATCCTGTATTCATGGTACAGTGGCTGGTTTAAGTAAACCTTTCTTTTCCCCCTTTTCTTTCTGAGACTATAATACAGCTTTGATTTGTGGCCACTAGTGCAATATATACTGTGCACAATTTAGTCTGGTTTGGGTTTAAAATCAGCCCAGTGCTGTGTTCTGCAGGTTAGTTTCAAACAGAATGCGTAGTGATGGCAAACCCGTGGCGGAGAAGACTAGGTCCAGTAGCATGTGGGAGGCACAATTGTCAGTCCTCCCCATGCTCTCCCGTGCTGAGCAGGCATGTGCTGCCTCAAGTGCTGCTCCAGCAACCTCAGTGCTTTGTGTTGCCAAACCCTGTGTAATGTGTCTGTGATGCACTCGGGAGTTGAGCGACAGTTCTGTAAAATAAGCTCATGCATTCAAACAAAAATGCCAAATGCCAGCATTCAGCCAGGGAGAATGCTCGCTGTGGCAGCTGAGCTCCCTCCTCGGCCAGGACAATACCACATAAGCTGGTGATTATTTTAAATCGATGTTAACATTTTACATTTAATTTTAGTTTTTTATTTGTTTCTCCCCCCTCCAATTTTCTATCACTGTCACTAGCATACAAAGCTCACAAAGGTTCACCATCACTGCTTTAAAGAATAAGTGGCCCCATTCAAAACTACCTGTTTCAATTTATTATAAAGTGCTATTCATTTTAAAGGAACAGTGCGCTTTCAAACCATTGTCTGACTTTTCCTAATCTTTTTAGCTTGTGAAAAGCTTTCTTTTTTTAAAAAAAACATGTTTGTTAGTTCACTGGCTAACCCTGTTACTCTCACCTCACTCCAAATCAGATACTATGTCAGATTTGTCTCTGTCTCCAGGCCACACACCACAGATTGTTTAGTCTATCTCTGTAGAAACCAGAGGGCCTTGACATGCTAGCAGCAGCTCTTCTGGGGAAGACATGCATATTTATCCCTCTCTCTTTCTGTCACTTTCTCTCTGTCTTATATAGAAAGGGGAATGGCCATTCAGTCTGTTTATACACTGAAGAGACTGGATTTCAAATTAAAAATCAGATCATCAGAAATGTCTGTAGGATCCCTTGATGACTCAATCTGCAGTGTGTTAGCGATGGTTCAGGCTGTTGGAAACTGCCTCTGTGTAGGGGTTGAATCAGGCTTGTTGTGATAGCTTACAGCCTCTCCCCTCTAAAGTAAAGTAGTTTGCTGACATTCATTGTTGGGGCTTACACATGAATGAAAAATGGTTATTCAAATAGCTTAAAAAAGTATGAGAGCTGCTAGCTCAAATAGTGAAAGGCGCTATACAAAAGTAATTTTGTTGTTGTTGTTGATATTTCGTGGGATATTTCAGACAAGGTGCAGGATCTGAACTTGCTGGTATGAGCCATGGTTTAGGCAGCAAGCACTGGTTATCTGTTCTTTGGGATTACTACTCTCGATTTTGGATCCTGGTCTACAGCAGTCAGCTTCTCTGACAGATTTGATGATAACCCTATTAAATCTGTTGCTGTCCTTGTATCCCCTTTGGGATACAAACTTAGGTGTTTCAGGTGAGTGAAACAGCCTGGGTATATTGGAGTGTTAAAATCGTGAGACCAGCAGTGTATCCCATTCGGGTACACTGACCACCACAGGTTCAAAAGACTTTATGATCTGCCAGTGAGCGTAACAAGCCTTCTGTTTACGTGCTTCTCAGCAGACAACTGCCTATTTGTTGGACTTGAATGATTGCCTGATTTTGTGTTTTTTTCCGCAGGTTTCCTAGATGAATTTTTAGGGAAGTATGGAAGTTTCATCCCTCTAAACGAGGGTGACATTCTGATGAAGTTAAAGCAGCTGTTTCATCAGGATTTCTCTGACAGGTGCGTCTTCTTCCAGTCCCGGTGCATTTCTGTGCGCAATTGGCTTCTGTGTTTTGTCCACAAAATACACAGTCAAACCACTTTACAGTATATTCTGTGAAGCGCTTTGAGATGTCTAGAAGACGTGAAAAGCGCTATATCAAATGCAAGGATTAGGATTATTATAAATCCTCTAGTTTTCTGCTTCAGGAGAAAAAAGACATCAAATGCAAAACTTTAACAATCTTGTCTCTTGGATTTTAGGGAAGCAGGGTGAGGGGTCTGATATTCATGTGCTGACTTCGTTGGAATCTGCGAAACAAACTAGCAGTACGCTTCTAGCTTATGTATTCTTCCAAACTGATCTGGATCGAGTATTGATAACTATACAACAGCAGGATAAAACACTAGTGGGAGTGAATAACAATATAACATAAAAGATGCACTTGCACAACATTAAAGTCAATTGGTGTTAGGTCTGAATTTTATAGTTTATTGGTACCGATGCACTAAATAAGCCTAGTTTCACTATGTTAAAGAAATGTTATGCTTACCCGATGACCAATTAAGTTAGTCAGTGGATGGGTCAGTTATACACATTGGCAAGGCTCCAGCTTTGATCACCTGTCTGTATTGAATTAGCGAATCTTAATCTCAACCAGGTCTGCAGTGGGAGTAGAGGTGGGATGTTCGATTGATCTCACTCCATGCGTTAGAGAAGTAACATATTAATCATGGTTCTCACAGCTAAATGCCATTCAGCTACCTCTTGCTGTATGTGGATGCAGGTGAGTGCAGGATCGTGCTTGGCTGCAACTTTTCCACATCCGGTTTCCCACTGCAATTTGCTGTCCAGCTGCCACAAGAAAAATGGCAACTTGGGCGAGGTTCCAGAATGTCATCACTCCACACCAATCTGTCAAGGTAGTAAGCTGGTGCTACAAAGGGAGACTGTAATGTGATGTGTTACTGAGCCAGGAAGGTTAACACCTCAGTACCTTTTTGTAATTAAAATGCAACAACAACAACAGAAATGCACTTGTTACTACCAAGCAAAAGAACTCCACTTTGGTCTTATAACAATCCTTGCATTTAATATAGCGCCTTATCACGTTATTGAGAAGTCTCAAAGTGTTTCACAGGATACAGTGTAAAATGGATTGACTGTATTTTGTGGGCGAATGAGCGCTGGGCCAAGGCTCGGTACACTGGCAGATGCAATAGTTTGTGACTCAGGCAGAATATTAAAAAGGACTTTCCTGTTCTCTATTCTGATGTACTTTAGGAAATCCCTCATCCGGACAGAGATTCGGAAGTACCAGAAGATGGGGACGTACAAGCTGGCATCTAGCTTCCAGGTGGTTTACAACAAGCATGTATTGACGTTGGACGATCTGGTCACACTTTATGGAGAGAACTGGTTGAATGATCAGGTCAGGGGACAGTTCAGCTGGTTGATATAGTCCAGATAATGCTCTCTATCTGTAAGGGGAGAGGGAATCGCATTTCACTGATGACAGGAAAAAGTCTACAGTGCAATTTAGAGTCAAGTACAATGAGGTTCAGAAATGGCCTCTTCAAACGTGTATTAATTTCATAAATTGTAAATCAATTGGGAGAGGAATTGGCAGATTTAACTTCCAGATCAGAATTGGGTGGGTTACTGAAATGCACCTTTTTGTCAGGATTTCTACTGATCTCTGCTGGGAGACATGTGGACAGCTATTTGGTCTCGACTGTGATGTCCCAGAATCTTAACAGGTCACTGATACACTGGGTTTGACACATGGTGAATGGCCACTTAGATTAGGTGCTGGAGGGCTTCTTGTGGAAACTTACCTAAGCACCAGTTACCAGACACTGACGTCAGCAGTCAGGGCAGAAAACTGGAGGGAGTATCGAGTGATTGTGCAGTAAATTCCCATTTATTTGAGCAATTGGACCTAGTTGCCAGGCAATTGCTATGAGGTGGCAATCAAGTGCCACCTGCTGTTGGATTGCGGAACAGTAATCCATTGTCCAGGTACGACTCTATTCTCCAGTTTACCCACAGTATAACAATGTTAACATGTTGAGATTGTCTCACTGATGGGTGTTACATAGAATTACATAGAATGATCTACCTGCCAGTGCCAAATGGAGTGTGTTGTGGTGAATGGCTTATGAAAGTTGAATAGCTTATTGATGTTTTGTTTCCCTGTAGGTGATCAATATGTATGGAGAGCTGATTGTGGATGCAGTTCCTGATAAGGTAGATGCGCAGACTATTGGGTTATAGGCATTGGGCTCCCAGTGACATTTACTCTCCAACTTCAGTTGGGGCAAGCTGGTCTCCAATCTTGAAGAGACACTGTGGGCTGGAAAGAAGGAGCCTATTTAGTTCAAGAATCTGTTCCCACAATGTGTAAGATCAGCCAAGGAGATGACTGATCAGCCTGCAGTTCTGACCTAGGAAAATATTGTGCGCATGGATAGAGAAATATAAAGTTGTTCGTATGTCTGTTGAGTTGTCCTGTGTTATTTTGCTGGGGAGCTTTTTATTCAGAAAAATAAGTTTTCGAGACCCACGGTGAAGAATACCACCAAGGCTGAAACGTCCAATGGAGAAATCTCATGGTATTGATGAGTTGTAGTTTTTTTTAAATGAAGTGTGCTCATGTAGGAAGTGAGTATGTTAACCCTATTTTGTAACCTGATAATGGAGGGAAGGGGCATCAGGCTAACATAGATTTTCTTTCTTTCTGTAGGTTCACTTTTTCAACAGCTTCTTTTACAAACAACTTCAAACTAAAGGTTACAACGCTGTGAAGAGATGGACAAAAAAGGTGCGTTGTGTGATAGCAATAATAATAATAATCCTTGCATTTGATATAGCGCCTTATCACGTCGGTGGGAATTATTACCCCCGGAAAGCACGCCGCTAATCGACTAACAACCAGGTTCCTACTTACTGCTAGGTAAACAAAAGCTATAAATATAAATAGAATACTTTCATTCTATCTGATAGCCAGGTAACTAGTCTTATTACTTTTATATTCATATTGTCAACTAACTCCTTTGTTGCCCTCCTTTAAGCAGCTCTAGCTGTGTTGTGTATCTGCTTTTGAGATGTTTTATAATGTAACTAGAAGGATTTGTTCCCTTTTTCCTGCCAGGTGGATTTATTCAGTAAAGCATTGTTACTCATCCCTGTCCATCTGGAAATCCACTGGTCATTACTGACAGTAGATCTCCCGAATCGGAAAATCTGCCTGTATGATTCTCAAGGCATCCACTTTAATTCCTGCGTTCAGGTAAGGCAATCAATCCTCCAGAGTGGGTACTGTTCCCCTAGCTCTTCCCCCACTCCTTGCTTCTCTGCCAAAAATGGTGTCAAGTTACAGTATGATTGCACAGAAAGCGCCAGTTCCTCATTATCTTTTGCACGTGGCCAGATTTCTGGGTGTTGGTGTGTAAAATGTGACAATTTCTAACAGGATTCATTAATAAGAACCATTACCAACTCGCAAATCAAGAAATCTTTTGATAACTGAAGAGAAAAATTGTTTGGCATTTAATGTTTGCTTCTTGACTGAAACATTTGCCTAGTGACCTGTTCTGCTTTAGACACAGCTCTTCTGTTCTTGGTGACTTATTATTTATGGTTTCTTTGCGATAATTTTAAATGTCAATAGTAAACCAAGCATGATTTCCCAGGATGGAGCTTCGGAACTGCCCTGCTCCCAGGCGTCTGAATCCAGCCGCGAGATATGCAAGCAACAGCCCTTTTACCAGCCCTCCCAGTCACTGTGGAAATCCTTTTGCCTCCACCTGAACCTTGATAGCTCAGTCAAACGTAGTTCCGATTTTGAGGAATCTTAGGTGCAGACTAAGCACAGTGTACAGAATCACAACATCTACCAGATGGGAAATCAGGACAGAAAATGCACTGCGGTGTTAATCAGACTGTGAAAGGCACGAGTTAATGATGTTGGTAGGTCTCTTCAGAGCTGCTTATGCATATCCAGCGTGTTCTCTTTACATGTCAGGTTTCCAGCATTCTTTTTTTTAGCACTAGCTTTGCACGGTCTGTGGTTAAACCCCGTTGTGAGCTCCTGTCTGTGACCTTTCTGTGTCGCCATGGTTACAGGGAATTTGCCCTTGAAACACAATCAGTTGGTTCAAAGAAACGCTTCAGGGAGGTTCTGTTTAATGTGGGATACAGAAGCTGAGTCTATGAAATATTTTTGTCTTTTCTTATTCATAAACACTGACCTTCCAGCTTGCCTGATGATTCAGTGAGTTTATCCGGTGATTAGCTGAGCCACACCGACTGAAAAGGTCTCCAGTTTGATCACTGGACTGTGCTGAGTTTGCTGACCAGAATTGGCATCGTGCCCTTGAGTTAGAAAGAGAAAAATCAACCACGGTTTCTGCTGCTGATCCAGTGACTGCTGCTGAAGAGAACAGACTTGATTTCCTCCATGATCACATAATCTTGCCAGCACTTGCTGTCCCCTCTGTCTCTCAAATTCACTGAACCAGTACACAACCTTGATGTTTGAGTTTAATTCTCAGCACTCCTTCACATCTATAACCAAGACTTATTTTCTGTATTTGTCACATTGCTCACTTTCGTCCCTATCTCACATGCAACAAAGCCCAAACTCTCATTTTATTACCTCCAGACTCAACTTTCAAATGCCCCCCCCACTCCCCTACACCAATTTCCCAGTTCCACCATCCACAAGTTCCACTTCATCCAAAAGTCAGCAGCGCATGTTCTTACCTGGAGAGAACTTTGCATGCTCATTACCCTTATTCTCACCACACTCCACTGGCTCTATTTCTCTCAGTGAATCGACTTCAAGCTGCTCATGCTCGCATCTTCCTGCTGCTGTATTCTCACCCAACCTCACTCTTCCTCTTGTCCCCTCCACTCAGCAAACAGAGGCCTGTTACGAGTCCTCTGCCCCTCCAACAGCAGCCAAGCCTTCGGCCACTGTGTCCCCACCATCTGGAACTCTCTCCCTGTACTTCTCCATCTTCCCCCCCCTCTCTGTTTTCAAAAGCTAAAATCTTACCTTTTCTACTGTGCCAACAAACATCTCTCTTCTTCCCCCCTCCCCCACTCATTTACTTGGTGTATTGCACCATCTCTGTAAAGTCCTCTGAAACATTATTGTGTATGAAGAGCGTTGTGTAAGTGCAAGTTTTTTTTACTTAAGCTAGAGTGTGGCTTTCAGGCCCCAGGCGTTTTAATGGAGTTTCTGTTTCGTGGAGTGTGTCCCTTTAAGTTTGCAGATGCTTCCTGTTCTTTGACTTTGTTTCTTGCTGTTTGTTTTGTTGTCTCTGCCATCGCTGCTTCAATCTGAAGAATATCCTGCGCTATTTAAAGACAGAAGCTGGTGAGAGGAATTGTCCTGAGTTCCTGGAAGGATGGAAGGCTTTTGCCACTATGGTAAGGGTCAGCTGCTTGGAATTATCGTGGATGACATGTCTGTTTGTTAAATCTGTTTGGCTCTCCTTGCTCTCCTGCACAAGCCCTGACCTAAAATAAACTATGAAAATTCTGAAGAGGAATAGATGTTCTGAATCCTACTGGACACTATTAGAACAAAGTAACACATTGCAAATAACAGATTGACCTAAATTTATTGTATAAACGGAGTGACAGGCTTTTGAGTGTGGCAAATATTATCAATTAATAGTGTATAATTTTCTTTCCCACAGTGCATTCCACAACAAAAAAATGATAGCGACTGTGGTGTGTTTGTGCTTCAGGTAGGATGCCAGTCCGTCTGCTACATATTTTTTTCCCTTAATTCTGTCTTCTTTTCTCTCTTATGGCATTGACTTGTGCTGGGATACAGTTCCACAAATCCCATTAGCCCTCCAGTAGCTTCACCAAGTAACCGTTCTTCATTGTTAGACTAGACATTGAGTATCAACGTGCTTCTGACTAGAGAGGCATACATCTGAGCCTGATTCTGTGATATTCACACAAGAGTATTTAACAGTAGGGATCAGTTTATAGGGAATGAGTGAGGTTAGCGTAATGAGAAAGAGCTTATTTAAGGAATTGTTTGGCAGTAGGGGAGACGGGTAATTTCACTCAGTCAAGTCACCATTGTTTTGTTCCATGTGGTGACTAAGCAAGACAGAGCTACACATGGTCCAGCTTACTGTCTATGTCCCTCTGTTCCTGTTTGGTTACAGTGACGCTGTATGTAAATTGTAGAGCAGTACTCTGCTTAACAGAGAATTAGCTCTTCACTGCCTTGAGACTACCAGAATCAGTCAGGCATTTACACTGGAGTGGAATGCACAGCGCAGGAGGCAGCGTGGAATTGCCTGGTTTGTCCTCTGGGCACTGAGCTTCTATGTTGCGCCTTTAGATATTGAACAGCACAGATGCACCACTGCATCACAAACCACTGACTGTACCCTGGAATCTGTGGACAAGTGTTTACTTAAAGTGCTTGAAATATCCTCTAGCTGCGGAAGGCCAAAGCTTGTTTCGGTGACCCAATACTGTTGTGTTGCTTGTCTAGTACTGCAAGTGCCTGGCTCTGGGAAGACCCTTTCAGTTCTCACAGAAGGACATGCCTGAAGTTAGGAAGCAGATCTACAGAGAGTTGTGCCAGTGCCGGCTCTTGGAATGAGCACCTGGAAGGACCACAGAAGGTGCTGATCAGAAATCCCCATGGGACGTTGCATTCCAGGAGAGCAAAGCAGCCGGTGTTGTGACCCGAGGTTGGCGAGTGGGAGCGAGGGACGTGAGGAGCAGTAAAGGAACAGTGACAACCTGTCCAGGTGCATGCATGGCCTTGGCACCTTCAGACTTAATAAAAGCACAACTTTGATGCTCGATTGGGTGTTGTTGACAAAACGCATGTAGCAGTAGACTAAACTTAGAATCCCAAATTCTCCTCATACTTTAAGTGAAGTAAGTAGAAGACTTTACATTAACGGGGAGTGGGGAACGCAGAAGGCCTAGAGTAGAAATTGTTCCAGGTATCAGTAAGTGAGAGATCTCTCTCCATCCACTGGTAAGATCTTAATTTCTTCTCCCATAGACATTTCATTGTGTCTTTGTATTGAGGGGATCATGCTTAAGATTTACAAATGGTTTTATTCCAAACAGAACAGAGACTGTGACTTGGGGCGTGGAGATTGAGGGGGTATCAATGCTGAGAATATAAAACGAAGCAGAAAAACTCCAGTAGTATTTAAATCTATTGTTCCAAGTCTTATTCAAGAAATAATGTATCCAGCTGGGGATGAAACTCTTGAGACAAGTAACTTAGGTCAAGAGTGTAAATGTGAAATTAAACCACTCATTTAATCATGAAGTATCTGTGGCGCATTGAATCATGAAATGATATTGTCTTAACTATTGGAAAATTGTATGGTGAGATTTTCTGATGGGGAGACATCAAATTATGGTAAATAATGTATGTCTGATGTTACATGGGAGCTTAGTACTGCAAGATCCTGGATTCCAGGTGCTCTTTGAACTTTAAGCTGCAGACAGCTCTTTGAAGGCAATTTGAATGGCAACCAAGCTGTTCTGAAGCTATGTTAGTGTTCAGTGACATTTTGCTCTTAGTTGAAATTCCAGGTAATATAATAATCCTAATTTGATATTGCTCCTTTCATGTCAGGAGGACTTCTGAAAACGCTTCACAAGATATATTGTAAAGTGTAATGACTGAATTTTGTAGGCTACTATGTGCTGAACTGAAATTTATTTTCCAACCAAATCCCCCAGAATAAATTCACCAAACCTGCAAGCTAGAAGGAAGAAAGCTAAGTATTTAGTGCAATAATATAAATGGGGTTCAAGAAGATGGGAAAGGTTTTAAGGACAAACCCAACCAGTTATTTTCTGTGTTTCAGTTAATACTGGAGAATAAAATATTTACAAGTGGTATGTAAACCTTTCCTTGTTACTTTCTTACCCTCATCCAGTTTATTGTGTCTGACTGACCTTGGTCAATGGCACATTCCTCTGCAGTCTCATCGACTGACTTGTTTTACCTACTTTGTCATGTTGTACTTCATTTGTTATCTAGATTGTCAGTGTATTGATCCTCAGTGCCTAAGATACTGAAATGTGACTTGGGTGAGTACTGAAGGGTTACACCTGAAACTTGAAATTGTCTTTCTCTTTCAGACCCTGAATGAATTGCTGTGCATTTCCAGGTTTTGTTTGTAATATAGGTGAAGTCATTACACCCATGTGTATTTCTGTCTGTCTGTCTGGGTTTGAATCTCTGATGAGTGACTAAATGAGAGGCTGAGAGCTGTGCCTCTCAGCTCTATTTCCGCCAGTGGCTGGAGAGGTTTGGCCCGAGTCATGTGTGTTATGGGCCTCAGAGCTTTGTGCAGGAGCAGGACCTGCGATGCCATCACACTGAGGACCATATCCACCTCTGTCGGGTCACAAAGGCCTGCTGGACAGAACCAGTTCAGTCATGAGCACCGCAAACCGGATCCATTTGTTTTGGTTGCAGGTCAACAGTGTCATTGATGCAGAGTTCAGTGCATTTACAAGTTGGGAGATTCACAAGTTATAACATTTTTTGTTTCACAATTCCATCCCATCTTTCACTCCACACATTTAAAAACAGCAGAGGCTCTCATCCCTGCTGAATTAGCCTCCCTAATACTTGAACTGCAGCATAAAGTGATCTGAATTCTCTGCAGGTCATTGACTTCAAGGCTGAACTTGTCTCTCCTGTACTTTGAGATGATTTTTATTTGGATCAGTTGAAGCTGGGGCTAACTTATCGACATATTGAGTGAGGATAGGAACAGGCTTCACTGGTATCCATCAGGAGTGGGAAGTGTGGCAGAATTTTTTTCCCCTCCTAAAATTGGGGTTCTGATGCCAATTATAGCACCCTGAACTGCTGCCCCAGGTGAGATCAACTACCTTTAATCAAACCAGCTCACTTGGTTCTGCAACCCATTGAATATTTTTGCTGATGCATTAATAATAATAATACTTGCATTTGATATAGCGCCTTATCACGTCTTCGAGACGTCTCTAAGCGCTGGACAGGATATACTGTAAAGTGAATTGACTGTATATTTTGCGGCAGCCAAATGCACACAGCAGTGTCCCACAAATAGTCGTGGATTGAGTGACCAAATTGTTTTTTTTTAATTTTGATGGGATTATTGGGGTACTATTCCTGAAATCTTAATCCCCTCCTTCCACCAAATGTTCCAGCAGTTCAGTTTCAGCAAAAGCTCAATTAACCTCTCCTCCACAACTCTCCGCCACAATAAAATTTGTCTTCCCTGCAAGATTACCCTGCTTTTATTTTGTTTTACTTTTAAATGTTTCATTTTTTATTTTTATTCTTCCCTCCCTTTATTTTGTTTTTACAAACAAGTTGTACAGTTCACCATATGTTGAATGTTGGAATCTTTAACAACCTGAGCTAACCCTAAAATATTTCATTTAATATTTAGAGTTGACTGCCAGGCAATAGCCCATTTTCCAACAGTCATCTGTGAGATGGGATAAACTTGAGTTTAGTGGTCTTCGTAATGTAGTGCTGAGCGGTTGTATCTGACTCTTATCACTCATCTGTTACCAGTGGAAATGGGATATTATAAATATAAGAGCAGTGGTTTCCTCAGGGAACCCCTGGCCTATCCCATCAAACTGCCAAAGTTCCTTTGATGCCACCTATTTAGACAAGAAACACAGCAGAAAATGACCAGTATGGTCTAGCCTTCTGTGTAGCAAAACAAAGGTCCTTTTTCTGAATTCATTATACATTTTTTTGTACCTTTTCCCTTTGATGGGAATTGGGCTTTCTTCCAGCAACCCCTACTATCGGACCTCTGTCCTCTCCTGCTTTTCTCACTTGAGTTTCAACGGGATTTCTAACTGTTTTAACTTGTGTCTGTACATTTTAAAATGCACGTGTTTAAACTTGAAATATACATTGAAAAATGTTTGGATACATTGTCATAGAATCACAGTTTCAGCTTGTGAACCAGCTCAAAATTTCATCCCACAAAGAGGACTTCAATCAGCATTTGGAACTCTATGTTGTAATTAATTATAACCCAGTACTGTACAGCGCATTGAAAATGATAGCAAAATGCAATAAATGGCTGCATCTGCCAGGCGTGTGGGCTGGTTGGTAATGGCCATTTCAGCAGGACCTTGGTACTTTTTCAGAGCTGTATTTTGAATAAACCACATTGTTGATTTTTCAGCAAGAAGTTTGCTGTGAGATACTTAAACCCTGAGGTAATGATAAATAACTGTTATGTAAGCTCTGGTCACTAGAGGTCAAAGTACACTGGCTTCAAATCATTAATTTATTATTTTAATGTGGTGTATGATATTAATAAAAATTAAGTGACCAGGAGCAACAGAATACCAGAAAATCTATTTGTGGATCAGGAAATGCGGACACAGAGCCTGATTATTCCTCCCTACTATTGCTCTGTGACTTGCTCCGCTCCTGGCAGCTGTCTGAGTCCTTAGTTCCATCTACCCATCTGTGATAAGGAACTGACTACTTTTCTCTGCTTGTGAATTCCACTGACCAGCAGTTGATCTCTGGTTGAGCCTAAAGCGCATCATGTAACGGGCACAGTTTCCCACAGTCGCTAAGGTTAAGAGTTGTATTTATTGCTGCACTTTGACAAAAAATAAACTAATGAAGCCTGATTGTATTAATCAGATTGTTGTGCATCATTTGTAAAGCAAACTATTATGTGCTCAAGATTGGGAATTAAACACTTTGTCAATATCTAGTACTGTCAGGAAAGACACCTTGATGGGTTGATACAAGGGTAAATTTTGTCTTACACTCTTCTATCAAGCATTCCCATGGCTGTCAGATTCTGAGTAAAGCTCATCTCAGCCAGGACGGTCACTCAACCAACGACTGTTTGTAGGACACTGCTGTGTGTGCAATTGGCTGCCGTGTTTCACCCACAAAATAGCAACAACTTGCAATTACTCAGAGCGGCGCCTGACTACTAGCCAGGGGGAGTGGGGAGGTGGTCGTAAGCCTGGTCAACCAGGAAAGTTTTCAGCTGGGACTTGAAAGGGGACGAGGTGGAAGGATTGAGGGAGTGTTCCAGAGTTTTGAGGCGTAGTGGCTGAAAGCACGACCTCCGATGATGGGGCGGAGAGTACGAGGAATGAGCAAGAGGTGCCAGTCGAGTGGAGGCGCTGGGTGGTGGAGTGGGGAGTGAGTAGATCGGAGAGGTAGGGAGTGAATGTATTTGAACCCGAGAGTGAGGATCTTGAAGTTGATCCGTTTGGTGATGGGGAGTCAGTGAAGCCTGGCCAGAACTGGTGAGCTGTACCAGAAAATATACGGTCAATTCACTTCACAGTATATTCTGTGAAGCACTTTGAGATGTCTCGAAGATATGATAAGGCTCTACACAAATGCAAGTATTATTAATATAAGGATCCCTTATTCCTCCAGTACTGTCAGATAATTTAAATTTTACAATCACAGTTTAAGTCAAATAGATTGTTACATCTGCATAACTTGACAGCTTATTTTAAAGACCTGGAATCATTTCCGCTTCCTGCCCTTACCCCAGTCTCTGAAACCACTTCAACTGTAATTCAGCCTTGCTGAATGCATCGAGTGTCCTGGAAATCGGGTGCTCAAAACTGCATGAAATATTCTAAATTATGAATTCTCAGTAATCTATGCAAGATTAGAATAACTTGAATTTTAGTCATATCTTCAACTTGCAATTTATTGTCTTAATACTTTTTAGCAACTCGAGATACTGGTATTTGCTATACAAATGTAATCTTCTTGTTTCAACCTGACATTTTTGACCAATCTCATGCCTAATACTTTTAACGGAGCATTCAGATCATGGTAAATTAGTGATATTGAATTGGTGTAGTGCATAAAGTCAAACACTGGAGGTCCTCAGTAGATTTTGTAGTTCAACTATCTCCTATGCAGATTAAAAAAATACAAATAATGGAAATATATGCAGCAAGTTGTTCAGAAAATTAGCACTTTAGGTGTGAACCTTAATCTGAAAATTAGGAAAATTAGGCTAAATTTAAATTCATTCCAACCATGTCCCAATCTCCCTTCCCCCGAATCATGCTATGATGATAATAATCCTTGCATTTGATATAGCACCTTATCACGTCGTTGAGATAAGATGTGTCAAAGCGCTTCACAGAATATATTGTAAAGCCGATTGACTGTATTTTATGATCAAAGAGATAATTCTGTTGTAGGGAACAATATTTTTCAAAACTTTTCATTGTACAACTCTTAAAGATGACATTCTATGGTATGTTATACTTATATTATTAAGAATATGGTCAAACACCAACAACTAATAGACTTCTAAATACAGGAGAATACTTCAAAGCAAAAGATGAAACAAAGGTTGAAGGGAACTTTTATATCTCAGCTACAAATATTTCCATGTTATCAAACCAGACATTTATTGATTATCAAGTGAAACATCCTGTCAAAAATTGCAACATTACATACAAGATTCTGTAACCTGAGCAACATCCAGCAGTCACTGGACAGCAAGCACAGCATGAATTAAGGATGAAACCTGGCACATTGTTCTATCTGTCCTAGTACAGAAGTGGATTTAACTGAGCCAGCAGGAGGGCCATAAATGCCCTTAAGTATAATATAATAATAATCCTTGCATTTGATATAGCGCTTTTCACGTCTTCTAGACGTCCCAAAGCGGTTCACAGAATATACTGTAAAGTGAAATGACTATATTTTTGGGCGAACGCGGCAGCCAATTGCGCACAGCAATGTCCCACAAACAGTCATGGATTGAAAATGACCAATTTATTATTGTTTTGTTTTTTGGAGGGATTATTATCAGGCGTGTGGAGTAAGGAAACTTGCCCAAGGTTTCGCCCTCTGCCTGGAAATGAACTCAGGTCTCAATTGCAAAGCGAGTGCTCTAACCACTGAGCTACAGGACTCCATATACTAGATATAGATCTACTGTTTCTACAGATGACCAGTGACAATCATTGTTCATTCCAGAAATTTTAGCTATATCTATTTACAAATCGAAGATTCCATCTCTTCTCACAAAGAGTTGCTACAAATGTGGAGACTTAAGTGTCAGAATAAGAACTTTCAGTTTTCTTGTTTCTTTGCACTCATAATTCATAAACACTGACCTTCAATACAAAATACTGCATAATGGGCCTTTTGTGATCTAATCTCAAAGAAAAACTGCAGAGGAACACATTTAGAAGTTGCTTTGTAGAATACAGAATATAAATGTGTCAGGTTTGCTTTGTTTATAGCACTCGTACCTCTGAGTCAAGTTGTAGGACTAGAGCTTATTTGGACTACCATTCTAAACTGTACTGACATTGTGCTGCACTGTTGGATGTACCATCTCTGCTGAGATCAAGGTTCCAGTGGACATTAAACATTTCATTATTTGGAAAAGTAACATGTTTTCCCAACATCTTGACCAACATATCTCCTTCATGCAAATTCAACAAAATATAGATTTAGTCATTCTTTGTATTGCTGTTTGTACCACAGATTAAGCTTCCTGCATTTGGCTGCACAAGTTATAACAGTGATAAATCTTGCATTTGAAATAGCGCCTTATCACATCATTGAGTCTCACAGGATGTACTGTAAAGTGTAGTGACTGTGTATTTTCTGGGCAAACATGGCAGCCAATTATGTCAAAGAAGTTCATTAGTTAACGCACATTGAGCAATGTCAGTATTTAAAACAATTTACAAATGGCAGCTGAACTCATTTACGCCAATTGTACTGTAATGCAGTAATTACAGGCTGAAAATGCATTTATTAGATGCATAAATAAAAAGAGGTATTAAGGATTCTTCTCCTGAAATGTTTCTGTGTAAGCTGCCTGGACCAGTGGTGCTGTGTCAAATGATACTTTGAATATGACTAATAACGATTAGGTGTTTCTTCTTCATTTTTATTGCCATTAATACAAAAATGATAATTTAATCAAAATGTCTGAACCAAAGCTGTTTCACCTCACAGAAGTTGGACACAACTTTGTCAATATAGAAAAGGGGCAGGTTTTAGTAGGAATAGAAAACTATGAACTCTGCAGACACACAGCAGCATGTTCAGCGTGCATTGCATTAGCTCACACATCTCCGTGAGGGAGCTTCTGATATTTCGCGGTTTGGTTCAGTTACCATACGTTCTAGAATTTCTGTCTTGGTTCTGGAACTCTTTGCATCTGCACCAGTTTACCAAACCCACCTCTGCCCGCATCAAAATCCGTCCTGTATTCATCACGGACCTGAAAGAGTCCCAAGACAAATTAAAACAGATTCCAACAGAAGGAAATAACATTGCATATTACTGCTCGGAATTTACTCCACTACAAAAAATTTCAGCTCTCCTCCATATTGTATTTACACAAATCAGTTGAATTAAATTTCTATGTGCTCTACTCACAAACACCATTGCTTGGGTTTCTTTAAAAAACCAACTGTTGTAGTCCCAACACAGTTCAATAGCAAGTTCAATTGCAAATGGGAAAAGCAATTTAAAAAAAGTTAGAACGATACTTATTTGTTGCTAATGTTGACGTTTACTGGTCAACAAATTCAGTGCAATACAATCCCACAATTTCGCTTTTTTAACATCGAACTATTCAAAATCCGGTGGGAGGAAACATTAAGTACACAATTTTGCCAGCTATTCACGTACCTGACCCCCGGACTTTCCTCTCCCAAACTGTCTGCCTTCTTTAAAGCCTGTGTCCCAGTCCGTTCTGATAATGCGATCATCCAGGCGTGTACCATTAATAAACCTCATGCAGTTTTCAGACTCTGTTCGAGTGTAATATCTAATTCAATCGTCAAGGGTTAGGACTATTCAGCAACAATTTGCATTATATTATTTATATTTATATCAATTATTTATATTTATATCATATAAATGTTTATATCTAGATTTATATTGTGTTTCGCCCACAAAATACAAAATCACTCCACTTTACAGTATATCCTGTGAAGCGCTTTGAGAAGTCTCAAGGCTGGACTATGGGAACTCTCTCCTCGCCGGCCTTCCCGGCAACTCCCTCCACAAGCTGCAGGTCATTCAGAATTCTGCAGCTCGTGTACTGTCCCGCATCAGGCTCCGGGACCACGTCACTCCCACCCTCGCTCGCCTCCACTGGCTCCCCATCCCCCAGAGGATCGAATTCAAGATCCTCATCCTCACCTACAAGGCCATTCACGGCCTCGCTCCCTCCTACCTCTCTGACCTACTATCCCCCTACTTACCTGCCCGTACCCACCGTTCCTCTGGCTCCGGTCTGCTCCACATCCCCCGCCCCAACCGCCCTACCATCGGTGGCCGGGCCTTCAGCCTCTCAGCCCCGAGGCTCTGGAACTCCATCCCCCAGTGCCTTCGACATGCCTCCTCCCTTTCCTCCTTCAAGGCCAGTCTCAAGACCTTTCTCTTTGACCGTGCCTTCAGCTCCCCTCTCGACTCTCTACCCCCTCCTCGCTCCCTCCCTTCCCTCCCCTCACCCTGACCATTTCCCCCCTGCTCGGGTCCTGACCCAACTGTACAGCGCCTTGGGACGTCTTCCCGACGTGAAAGGCGCTCTATAAACGGAATCTTGTTGTTGTTGTTGTTGATGTGATAAAGTGCTATCTTAACATCTTATCTGAAGGATGGCAACTCCAACCATTAATTGTTCCCCGACCTCTGCACTGGAAAATCAACCTAGACTTGCAAGTTCAAAGACCCGACGTAGGGCTTCAACCCACAGCTTTCTGACTCAGAGACAAGAGCGCTAACAACTGAGCCACGTTGCCATATGTTGTTTTGCTTTTGTATTGTAATTGAAAATTAAATATAAATGTCTATTTTAAAAAAAGGTAAGAACGTAGACGTTTCAGCCACACAGTAAGGATACTCAACAAAACAGAACCCACACGAGGTTTTCTTGATCTTGTCCAAACCCATAATAATCCTCTTCACATCACCACTTTTTGAAAAGAGTTCGTAGATTTGTTCCTCTGTGGTGTAGAATGACAGATTCCCAACATAGAGAGTGCAGCTATTTCGGAGGAGCCTTTCCTGGTCGCATCGACTTCCCTTGGAAGACAAAATACACAGATTAAAAGAAAATCATTCCTACCATCTTACAAATAATCGCAAGTATTTCTCTGCAGCAATCAACAAAAACAAAAATGAGCATGAATATTTCGTGAAACGTTATGGAGAATAGATACCGGGGCCTTTGCTTAAGACTGATGTGGATTTTGTTCTGCGAAGACAAACTGCAATGTTATAGGCGCTACATCAAAAAACAAGGATTATTGCTGGAGCAATTGTGAAGCAGAATACTCCAACCACGTGCATCACCCGAGTGCGCAATTTAGCACAGGTGCAGACTTTCGGCCACTACGCCTCGAAAATCTGGAACCCTCTCCGTCCAACCCTCTGCCTTGCCCTTCCTTGAGGTCGCTCCTGAAGACCTTCCTCTTGGGGGAGGGCAAATTTGCAGGGCTATAGGTGGTGGTGGTGGGGGGAGTGGAGAGCAGGGCAGTGGGATTAATTTGGACAGCTCTTTCGAAGAGCCGGGACGGGCATAATGGGCCGAATGGCCTCCTTCTGTGCTGTATAATTCTGTGATTCTTCGATGAAGGTGTTTTACGGTCACCTCCCTCCCCCACCCCTTCCCCCCACGTCCCCTCCCCCCACCCCTTCCCCCCACCACCCCTCCCCCCACCCCTTCCCCCACCACCACCCCCGCTCGGCGTCCTGCTATCCCTCATGAGGGACGCTATATAAACGCAAGTTGTTGAGACACCTGGAATGCGGGTGGGGTGTTGGTGTTGGTGCTGGGGGTAATGGGGGGTGGTGGGGGGGAGAGTGGCTTTAGTGTCGGGAGATGAACACTTTGACGCGGTTGAAAGTTACCCGTCAGTAACGTCTTTTTTTTTTAAATTTTAAAAAAAATCTTTACCCGAAAATGCTGGTCTCGGTACTGACTCAGCTCCACGTGAGAGTCGCTGGTCAGCGCGTTCAGAAGTGCGCTCATTGCGGACGGAGGAGAAGCTGTTAAATTAAATTATATATATATATATATATTATACATATATATAGAAATACTTTATATAAAAAAATATATGATGAAATGAACCAGAGCCCGAGCCCGGCCCCAGCAGCGCCCGCCCAGCCACCGACCAATCACGTGACGAGCTGAGGTACGTCTCACATGTGGGTCCGGGTTGGAACCTGAGCCGTGCGATTAGTTCCTACCCCCTCCTCCCACCCACCCACCCACCCCGACCCGACCCGCCGGACCGGAAGAGACCATCGCCCCGGCATTTAACCCTTTTCGATTGATTTTTCTTCTTAAGTTATTAATGACTAAAATCCCGGGCCTGGGAGAGCGCGACCGGAATGACAGCGAGAGCCTCAGTACACATCATCATCATCATCATTATTGCTGTTATTAAAGCGGGGATTCGGTCCACATTGCGGAGGACAGGGAGAAGCCGACGATTGCCGATGCGGTCGGCGGCTGGTTGGCATGGAGACGGCAGGCTGGCCGGGGGAGCGCCGAGCTGGAGCCGAACCCGAGCGACCGAGCGGGAGGGCGAGCGGCGGCCATGGTTGTCCGCAGGCTCCTGGCCACTCTCCTCAACAACGCGCAGCTGGTTGAGCGGCTGTCGGAGACGCGGGTGATCCGCCGGGCGGCTCAGATCACGGCCTACGCCATCGCCCGGCTCCAGCTCGGCGGCCATGACGCGGCGGAGAAGCTGCGCCGCTCGGAGACGATGAGGCAGGTGCGGGACGGGGCGCTCAGGCCCGGCGACCTCGGCGAGTTGAGCCGAAGGGCATCGCGCCTGAGGGACACCTTCGTGCGGGAGGTGAAGCGAGGCTGGACGGAGAAGAAGTAGGGTTAGCGGCGGCGGCTGCTTCCTCCGGCGCTGCGAGAAGGAAAGAGCTCCTCCCGGGAAACACAAGGCCCTCCTCGCGCGCGCGAGAGGAACCCGTCCCCAACGCTTCAGAGACATCAGCACTCAACGATCCAAGATCTCAACCAGGAGTCACTGACCCAGGAACTCCAGGAGTCATCAAATCCAATAACTCAACCAGGAGTCACTGACCCAGGGACTCCAGGAGTCATCAAATCCAATAGCTCAACCAGGAGTCACTGACCCAGGGACTCCAGGAGTCATCAAATCCAATAGCTCAACCAGGAGTCACTGACCCAGGGACTCCAGGAGTCATCAAATCCAATAGCTCAACCTGGAGTCACTGACCCAGGGACTCCAGGAGTCATTAAATCCAATAACTCAACCAGGAGTCACTGATCCAGAGACTCCAGGAGTCATCAAATCCGATAACTCAACCAGGAGTCATTAAATCCAATAACGCAACCAGGAGTCATGAAATCCAATAACTCAACCAGGAGTCACTGACCCAGGGACTCCAGGAGTCATTAAATCCAATAGCTCAACCAGGAGTCACTGACCCAGGGACTCCAGGAGTCATTAAATCCAATAGCTCAACCAGGAGTCACTGACCCAGGGACTCCAGGAGTCATTAAATCCAATAGCTCAACCAGGAGTCACTGACCCAGGGACTCCAGGAGTCATTAAATCCAATAGCTCAACCAGGAGTCACTGATCCAGGGACTCTTCGAAGATTTCGTCCACATGTCACTCACTCAGGTGCAAGATGTCACTCAGCCGGGGAGCCACTGCTGACAGTGACATTTACAAATCATTGGCTGCGAAAGGAACGACTGCAAGAAAACTTGACAGGTTTGTGGCTGAACACGGTGAGCGTTGAATTCTGTAATGAAAGACTTTAGTTTCGGTTCTGACCTTTGCTCAAACGTGAGAAGATCAGGATCAGGATTCTGCACAAACTGTTGCCCAATGGAGAATCCAGTCCCTTTCGGGATTTTGCAAGAGCGTTACTGTCATTTGTTTTAACAATGGAATTATTTTGTCAAAAGTAAATGTCATCCCTTAAACAGAGTTGGAATGTAATTAATAATGTGACAATTTATGGCAGCAACATTCTGCAAATAAATTGATGGAAATATTAAAAACAATTGTTTCTTGTTTTATTACATGGCATGTGAAAATAGAACAAACTTATTATACAATATATGATAATCATTGTATTTGATATAGCGCCTTATCCATCTTTGAGACGTCTCAAATCGTTTCACAGAATATACTGTAAAGTTAAATGTATATTTTGTGGGTGAATATTACGGAAAGAACAGGTCAAATGACAAATTTGAAGTTTTGAAAGAATAGTGATAGGAAAGGTCAAAGTAGGTTGTGTTAATTAAACAGAGAAAGACAAGTTAGCAACGGAAAGTGAAGAGACGTGGGACAGAGATGAGGGGCATAAAATCATCTATCAACCTAAACATTCATTTTATTCACCACCAATTTCAAATCATAACTATTTTGTAAAAATTCGAACGTGGTTCTTATATTGGGGAGGCTTTTCTAACATCTTTCTTGTATGTCTGGAAGGGGTACAAGATAAAGGCTAGTTGAAGCCAATCATGAGGAGAGCAGATAAAGACAATCTCCCATCAGAATTCTAACTTTTTAGGCCTTGCATCACTTTGAAAACGTAAAGGTTTAACTGGTCCAGTCCATCTTTGGAAAGAAGGGAAGGTAAATCAGGAGGATCTTCCATGGATAAATGAGGGAAAAATGACGCAGTCGTTTGCAATGACAAACCAGAATTCTTAACAACTTCTTGAACAGTGCCAGGAGCAACAATGTAGATGTTCATATCTTGGTCACTCCCAATGTGTTTGGAAGATAAATCATCAAGTAACTCTGACACTGTCTTGTGAAGCACAGATACTTCAGCTCCTCCCAAGTCAATGATTCTGACAGAATCCTGGTCTTTTCTGATGTTCAGCAAATATCGAGGAGGCATGTAGGTGTGGTAAAACACCAAATTATGCTTGTGCTGGTCAACTATTGGAGTGTTTGAATGCAGGGTTTTCTCTAAATAGGACAGACAAGGAATTAGGCCGCCCTGATGCAGACAACCAAACAGCACTGACCCAAAGACATTAAACATCACAACTACAACTTTCCACCTGACCAGCTCATATTTTGGAGCAGTGAGAATGACCAGGGGAACAATAAGTGGGATAATAAATCGTGCTTCCTGGTGACTAAACAGAGATAGAATGATCAATGGCACAAAATAGACTAACATTATATACCCAGTAATGGGAGAGAGAGCAGGAGACTGTGCTGCCAATTTACTTTCCCATTGTTGTTTCTGAGAGCCAGCTTTGTGGGCAAATTTGCCAGTTACCATTTGGATGCCAGTTACAATGGCTGAGAAATGAAGGACACCAAACAGCATGAGACTGTTAACAGTCAGATGTGTAAACCAGGGATGGCTGCCATGTGCAATGAGGTTTTTGGGCTGAAAGTTATACACAATGAAATTAATAGGACTTAACACTAGATACGGGGTTATGTTGACAGCTTTCTTGTCTATCAAAGATAATAATGAACTGAAATAGACTGAATCTGTCACAATGAAAATAAAACTGGTTGCAATCACTGGGGACAAAATACCAAATGAATTCAGCATTATTGTTTTTAAACTGAATTGAATTTTGCCACCCTGATCACGAAAAAGCCAGGTTAGCATTGGCACCAAAGCGAAGCCGATAAATGTGGGTCTGTTGAAGAAGCCAGAGACTAAAACAATCCCAATGAGATGCTTATGGTTTCTCTTCTTCTGTGCCCTGTGATGCTGTGTCACAGTCGCAGGCTTCACATCCATTGCCACCAGTAACAGCAGTAACGCAAACAGAGCTCCTTCTATAACGTTTGAAAATGTCCTGGTGTAAAAGACCAACATCACATGTGAGCTGCTGAGCAGCACTAAAGCATTCCATGGGTTTGCTCCCCAGAGACGGGACAGCCGGTAGATCACATAGTCTATTAGAAAGGACAGGCATGTCATGAAGAACCTAGGGACAACCAACAAGCTGTAGCTGTTCACGATGCTGCCAAAAAGATTGGAATTGTGTAAAGTTTTAAGGACTGTGAAGGAAAGGCCAGATGTCACTAAAGGGAACAGGACCGACCTGCTGGGGTAGCTGGTATTGAACTCCCATGGGCGTAAGATTTTTAAGTTCAAAATATCACCTGTGAAGAAAAAACAAAACTACATTTTAAAATGTGTACAATAATCAATACCCAGAATCTTAATTCTGTAAAATAAGAACTATTTTTCTGTCAGTCCAAAATGAAGATGGGAACAAAGACTGAAAACAGTGCAGTTGAAAATCTAAAGAGTGTTCAGCCACTGTTGATGAGAGTTAAATAGGATCAAATGAAGCAACTTGTGGTGGAAAGGAATACACATGCACTGATGCAAAGTTACCATGTTTTGCACGGTTATTCCCATGTGACAGGTACAAGAGAACAACTAGAGGGAATAAAAGTCACTGTAAATTATGCTCAGAACTTTAAAGCATTTTATACCGTTCACTGTGTGAATGGTATTACATGTTATTCTCAGAACTTGCAGGTGGTGCGGGATAGGTGGGAGATGACCAAGGTTATATAACAAAGATTGTAAAATTGTTGATTTCTTTCCTAAAAAAAAACCTACAGATAAAATGTTTTACCTGCCATGACCTCTGGAGACTGGAAAAATTCATCAGGGTGTATGTAACCAGTTTGCGGATTGAGGCACCACAGTAACCTGACCACTCCAAGTGTCAACCACACTATCTTCAGCGCCATCCTGGACAAGTAATATAGACCTTCACACACCTGTTTAGCAAAAGCATTATTATTTTTACTTTTCTAAAATGTGATAGATCAGAACAAAAGTGAGAAGTCACATGAAAATCTTTATGATCATTCAATCAATTGTGTAAGATCTCCGCTCAATTGGTGCCTTCCTTGTTCATCTTAATTTGGTAGATTGAAAGACCTGAATTATTCTGGTTTAATAGAAAGGAGTCACACTTTTAATTTTCTTGAGCTTTAAATAGAAGATGGATTGTATGTCCTACTAACCATTCTTACATATTTAGATATATAATTTAAAAATTTTGTATAAGATCTATTTACCTACCTGTGAGACTGTTCCATCTATCCACTTCTCTGTTTGAAAAATTATGTGAGCGCCTTGGACAGGTGGAGAATGTGCAATTAACGTAGAATAACAAAAGAGTTTTGACCTCAACATGATGAAATTATACCTTAAACCATTACTTGTTACTTGGAGGGTAGAAGACTGACTTAATTCTTGCTCGGTGAAATTGGGATAGATTGAAAATTAGGCTTAAATCAAAGGGACTCAAATAATGCTCCAAATGAAGTTGGTTTTGCCAATGACTTGGGATGGGGTTTCACTGACCGTTCAGGCAGTTATCAATGTAAGCACCCATTCATAGAACGTTAAAAAGTCTGCCTGTTTATACTGAATTAGATTTAGTACTCAACGGAGCGCTAAATGTTTTAAGAATTTACAGGATGCATGAAAAATTTATTGTACGAGCCATGTTGGACCTTCAGGTGGATGCACATTTTTGGACATGGATGTTATTTTTCAGACGTTAGTGAGAGTTGAAGGTCCCATCGTCTTGGTGGCTCAATCCCTTTCCCTGGTTTTAATGTGATTTTTTTCCAAATTCCCATCCCATACAGTCCCCTCACCCCCAAACGCACCCACTAACCCAACCCCAAATAAACCCACCCTCGCCACCACTCCAGCCTCACCCCCTCTTCCTCCCAGACTCTCTGCACCGCCGTGTGCCTCAACCAACCTGGTGATTGACAGCACGAGGGGCAGGGCTGGAGATCCGGCTCATACCTCCAGCTTCACCCCTCTTGGCCTCACTCTGTGCAGCTTCATAGCAGAGAGCTATGACAGGTAAACAGGTAAAAGTATCAATCCCATCGACTTCAGGGGCCCCTCAGACCTCTGGTCTCTGAGCCATGTTTTACCTGGTTTATTGGTTAATCCAGCCCTGACCTTGTCAGATAACTTCAATGTCTGGTCGTTCTCTCGCACTCTGGCTGCTCTGCCAGGGTTTGGTTTGAATTGGCTGCGGTGTTTTATCACTAAACCTGGGGGCTCGGGGTCAAAGTCCCGTTATCTGCGCTCACATCCGGGAGCTGGAGCCACTTGCGCCTGCTCAATAACACCTGCCTAGGCTCGTCCCAGCCCACCTCATTATTCAATAGTTTCACCCGCAAAATATACAGTCAATCTGCTTTGC
Source organism: Callorhinchus milii (assembly GCF_018977255.1). Classification (NCBI taxonomy): domain Eukaryota; kingdom Metazoa; phylum Chordata; class Chondrichthyes; order Chimaeriformes; family Callorhinchidae; genus Callorhinchus; species Callorhinchus milii. The sequence continues at coordinate 8,745,112 of NW_024704752.1, read as the reverse complement.
AATAAATTCTGTGAAGCTTTTTGAGAAGTCTCAACAACATAATAAGGCGCTTTATTAAATGCAAGGATGATTATTATTAATATGGCATTGGATAATTCCTAGGATTGATTCATTTCTTCCAGTCTCGTTGAACCAATCAATAAAAAGGCAACTACATTGATTTTTAACTCAAATATATATTTAATAAGAGTATTGATGAGTAAACAATTTCTTTAATGCTTGAATTTTCATTCAAACATTCATCCAGACATTAGGGTGGTTTACATTGAATGAAATTGACAAGATGCCCACCAGGCAGTGGATTCACAGTGTCTCGTCCCCACACATACTCTGCAGTTATTAGCACCATTCCCAGCCTACTTATAAAACTGTACCTACCATGAAAGGCATAAAGGCACCATCCCTATTTACTCACATAGTCTGTTCATCTAAATTGAAAACAATGTACACATTTAATATAATAATATATACTTACACATATCTAGAATTCTATAAAATTGAAACAAAAAAGAAATCACATTCCACCCCCCCATTAAATATATTGAAATATCACCTATTTCAATGGTCAAGCATTTACTTTGAACATTTTTTTTTGTTGGGGAAAGCCATCTGAAAGTGTTAGAAGATAATGTGTGAGACCAAGAAACTTGAATAAGATGTATGGAAATGGAAGGAGCAACATATCGACAAACGATGAGACAGTGTCAAGAGTCGCCTGTAATTTAAGAGCATAATAACTTCAAGGGATTGGAGCATCAATGCACAAAGACTTTTTTTTTAAATTCTGAATGTGTCAGAGCACCGAACAACTCACTTAGGATGATGTAGAGGCTGAACTGCACTTGAATTGTTTTGATATGCTAAAATCACATAACTATTTTGATATCTATTTTTAATGCCCATTTCATGATGTCTGAGTTGCACAAGTGGTGAATTAAGTACTTTTTACACTGCATCACCCTTCTGAATCAAAGCAATGAATCTGTTTGCTGTTCTTATTCTCTGTTAGCTTCAGGTTCTAAGATCACAGTTTCTAGTTGCTTCAGCACAATTTTTTTAGCACAAATACAAAATATAGTTCACTTTGTTTTTCAAAAAATGCAAGTCACAAATACTGTACATTAGTTAATCTCTACCAACAGTTACACTGCAAAGGACATCAGACTAGAGACAGTAAACAGCAGAATGAGAAAGACACCCATCAGAACTCTGAGTTCTTGGGTGTCGCATGCACTTCGAAAATGTAAAGGTTTAACTGGTCCAGTCCAGCTTTGGAAAGAAGAGAAGATAAATCAGGAGGATCTTCCATGGATAAATGAGGGAAAAAAGATGCAATTGTTTGCAATGATAAACCAGAATTCTTAACAACTTCTTGAACAGTGCCAGGAGCAACAATGTAGATGTTCATATCTTGGTCACTCCCAATGTGCTTGAAAGAAACATCATCAAGTAACTCTGACACTGTCTTGTGAAGCACAGATACTTCAGCCCCTCCCAAGTCAATGATTCTGACAGAATCCTGGTCTTTTCTGATGTTCAGCAAATATCGAGGAGGCATGTATGTGTGGTAAAACACCAAATTATGCTTGTGCTGGTCAACTATTGGAGTGTTTGAATGCAGGGTTTTCTCTAAATAGGACAGACAAGGAATTAGGCCGCCCTGATGCAGACAACCAAACAGCACTGACCCAAAGACATTAAACATCACAACTACAACTTTCCACCTGACCAGCTCATATTTTGGAGCAGTGAGAATGACCAGGGGAATGATGAGTGGACTAATATACCGTGCTTCTTGGTGACTGAACACAGATAAAATGAACAATGGCACAAAATAGACTAACACTATATACCCAGTAAATGGAGAAACAGCAGGAAACTGTGCTGCCAATTTATTTTCCCATTGTTGTTTCTGAGAGCCAGCTTTGTGGGCAAATTTGCCAGTTACCATTTGGATGCTGGTTACAACGGCTGAGAAATGAAGGACACCAAAGAGCATGAGACTGTTAACAGTCAGATGTGTAAACCAGGGATGGCTGCCATGTGCAACAAGGCTTTTCGGGTCCAAGTTATACATAATGAGATTGACAGGAGTTATCACTAGATGCTGGCTGATTTTAACAATAAACTTGTAGATAGCATTCTCATCTGTCAAAGCCCAGTCACTGTTAAAGAGCAACAAACCATAATATACAGCATCTGTCAAAATGAAAATAAAACTGGTTGCAATCATTGATGACAAAATACCAAATGAATTCAGTATTATTGTTTTTAAATTGAATCGAAATTTGCCACCCTGATCACGAGAAAGCCAGGTCAGCATTGGCACCAAAGCGAAGCCGATAAACGTGGGTCGGTTGAAGAAGCCAGAGATTAAAACAATCCCAATGAGATGCTTATGGTTTCTCTTCTTCTGTGCCCTGTGATGCTGTGTCACAGTCGCAGGCTTCACATCCATTGCCACTAGTAACAGCAGTAATGCAAACAGAGCTCCTTCTATAACGTTTGAAAATGTCCTGGTGTAAAAGACCAACATCACATGTGAGCTGCTGAGCAGCACTAAAGCATTCCATGGGTTTGCTCCCCAGAGACGGGACAGACGGTAGATCACATAGTCTATTAGAAAGGACAGGCACGTCATGAAGAACCTAGGGACAACCAACAAGCTGTAGCTGTTCACGATGCTGCCAAAAAGATTGGAATTGTGTAAAGTTTTAAGGACTGTGAAGGAAAAGCCAGATGTCACTAAAGGGAACAGGACCGACCTGCTGGGGTAGTTGGTATTGAACTCCCAGGTACGAAAAGTTTTCAGGTTCAAAATATCACCTGTGAAGGGAAGAACATATTTGAAATTACGCTAAATTATTACACAAGGATGACACAAGTTAAACATATTTAAATATATTAAAAGGGGAGTGAGGATGGAATCAAGATTAGATTTAGGTAGCTCATATGTCGAGAGAAACCTGCTTCTTTCTGTGCTGTAACTTATGATTCTGGACGTACTAATGGGACTCAGAAGAATTTTTTAAACAACGGGTTTTAAAGTTGTGTAAAGTTGTGAGACTGGTAAATGAATTAGACATTATGTATAAGTTCAAGAAGCAAATGGATGCATTTTTAGAGAGAGAAGCAATGATGAATATCGGGGTAAAATGAGTACGGTTCAAATGAATCAAAATGGGCCAGCCTCGTTGGGCAAAGGAAAGTTTCACTATTCTTAAAATGTGACATTTATCAGAGCTGGAAGCAAATGGCTGGGTTTCTTTTATGGTGAATTTATTTATTTTGGTTTTCATGCAATCTACAAATGTAAATTTTCCATTCTTTTATCAGACCTGAAGAGAGGCTCGGCAGACAAACTCAGCAAACGGGAGACTCGAGAGCGTTTGTGGAGAGGGTGAGAGGAGTGAAGCATAGCACTGAGCAGGAATGGGACTCCTATTTTCACAGGTCTGACACGTTTACCAACAGGGGTGGATAGAATATCCACATGGGATTTATTTTGTAAATAGTCTAACAGTCGGCAATTGAAATATATATTGTGAAATGCTTTGAGAAGTCCTCCTGATGTGAAAGGCAATACTTCAAAGGGACTATTATTATAAATACTTACTATTTATAATAAATAAGTCTGACTGTGTGCTGCTCTGCATTACAAGTTGAAACTCTTGTGCTAGACATGGAGTAAACTGCACAGGTAAGAACTGTAACTAACAGGCACTTAACCATCGAGTATCTTCCTGATTATAGTTTGTTTTATTCATTGATCTGTTTGAAGGGTCCTTACTTGAGTTCTATGAACATCCATTCTATAAACTGGTCAGATTTAGTATGTGTTGTACCCTATGTTTTTCCCACAGAATCCGGGATCAATTTTACTGTCTTGCTACAGATCAATTAATGCTGAATATTGCAATGTTTTTCACATTTTTACAAAGCTTTAATAACTACAATTTTGGATATAGCTTTCTTTCTTTTTACCTGCATCTTTTTCCTATTTTAATATTTTCTGGTTCTACCTCTTCCTTCTGTCCATTTCCATTTCTTTTCCTGCTTCCTTCACTTGCTATTTCGCTATGTTCCTCTGGACGACTATTGAATTAAAAACATTAATATATTGTAGATTAAACAATTCTAAGTACATCAGTTTCCCTCTGTATCAGCACCGACACATTCTATGCAGAATTTGGCATATGCAGGGGAGGGTGGAGATGCTAATTTTCAAAGGAGAACAAAATACAGAAATTATAACAATAAAAATGAATACAGCTACAAAGAAATCCAATTTGTGGCAACCGCTTTACCTGCCATGACCTCGGGAGACTGGAAAAATTCATCAGGATGTATATAACCAGTTTGCGGAGTGAGGCACCACAGTAGCCTGACCACTCCAAGGGTCAACCACACCATCTTCAGCGCCATCCTGGGCAAGTGCTGTAGATCTGTTCAAGAGAAAAAAGTTTTATTCTCCACCGCTTCATTTAGGAAAACCTGAATGTAGCCAGCCTTTCTTCAAATTTATACTATCTCGTATCACCCCGTTAATGTCTCCAGAATCTTGGAACGTCCTCCCGATGTGAACCGCGCTATACAAATGTAATTTGTTGTTGTTGTTGTAACGTCTTGTCATGGGGTGCCCGAAACCGAACACAATACGTCAAAAGCAGCCAAACCCGTGTCCGAAACAACATCAACAGAACCATTATATGACGTAGCCCAAGTTAGAGGGCCCAGAACCCCAATTTTCCTTTCCAACTGCTTTTGCACCTGCCGCCCCCCTTTCGTCGATCTCTAGATGTGTACCCCCACAGACCCCTTCGGCTCTGTTCAGGGTACAAATCCGCTCCGTGTTCCTTTTCGCAGAAATGCAACGCGGACTCGCTGCTCTGCTCCTTCCACCTTTTACCGCTCCCTTCACCTGGGAGGAACAGGAGTGGGCAATTCAGCTCCTGCAGCCTGTTCCACCGGTTTATTGGGACATGGGCGGGGACTGACACTGACACAGTGGGTAAACTCCCTGCAGCAAAAAAAAGAGCCTCTGAGCCATGGAGCGCAGTGCGCGCGGGGGCCCTCTGGGACTTGTAGTCTTCCCGTGCACTTGCGTCGCAGAGGCGGCGGCGGAGGGGGGGGGAGAGGACTCCACCTCCCACAACCCCCCGCGGCGCAGGGAGCTGGCCCCCCCCGCGTGCGCATGCGCGGCCCGCGAAAGGTGCAGCCGTTTTTTGAAGTAAGATGTCCCCCCGAGGGCGGGTTCGGGGCGCCGTGCGCTCTCCCGCAGGGGCGGGGCGGGGGGGGGTCAGTGCCGTTACCCCGGGACCTCGCGGCTGTGATGCCGTGCGCGGTGCCGGCCGATCCCCCCCCCCCCCCGGGGCCCCGGCAGTGAGGAGGCCGCGCCGCGCTCCCTCTCAGGGCCTCACCCTCACACACACACACCATAGCCTGTAATGGGCTCAGCCCCTCCCCCCCCCCCACCGCCCTCCTCATGCATCATTCATGAGCGGGGAGAGCCAAGGGGGGGGGCGCAGGGGGTTAATGAGTGAGAGGAGGAGGAGTTATAATAATAATAATAATAATTGCATTTTACACGGTGTTGAGACGGCTCAAAGCGCTTCACGGGATATTACTCTGAAGGATCGACGACGACGACGACAGCAGCAACAAATGACACGAGCGCAGGGCCCGTCACGTCGGAAAGACGTCCCAGGGCGCCCGAACGTCCGGGGTTTTTGGACCCGAGCTGGGTTTTGGGGTCAGGGGGGGCGGTGGGGTGGCTGAGGGCTCGGTCGAAGAGGAAGGTCTTAGATGGGACGATGAATTTATAGGTGAAACGCAGCAGCCACCGACCGCAGTGTCCCACAAACCAATTGTTGACCCAAGACACCTGAAGAAACTCCCTTCTCTTTTCAAATAGTGCCGTGAGATCTTTAGCGTCCCTCTGAACAGGCAGATGGGACATCGGTTTAACGTCTCATTCGAAGGATGGCACCTCCCAACATCGCAACACAAACCCAGGAGCGTATTGGAGTGTCAGTTTAGATACTATGATTCGAAGTCCTGATACGAGAGTGCAACCACGGAGCCAAACTGACAATGGGAAGAAAAATATTTGTACTGCAGATATACATTGTATCACAACTGTACTGTGATACCGTAAAGCAACTGATACTGTGCTTAAAAAATCCTAAGCATTTGAGATAGCGCCTTTCAAGCCAAGAGGACATCCAAAAGCAGGATTTTACTGTGAAACCCAGTAACTGTATTTTGTAGGCCAATTTGCACAGAGGAATGCCCCACAAAACAGTCATGACCAATTTTATCCAGGAGGTTTGTTGACTCGGACACTGGGAGAAATTTGAAATCCTGATGTAGGACTTCAACTCATAACTTTCTGGCTCAGAGCGAAAGTTACCAACTGAGCCAGGTTGGCAACTAGCCTAAAAATGTAACCCGCCATGTGAAACTTACACAGTAATCCATTTATATTTGCTGAGTATAAGTCAAGAGTTAACAAGTAAAGTTTTGCTTTTGTACTATTCATGGCCCAGTGATAGCAAAGGCAGCTTGGTTTCAGGTAAGTGAGCCAAGTTAAGGCACACCAATAAACTGAGCATGAGATACGCAATAGTTTCATAAACTTCAACAATGGTTGTCTTTGATGCAAAATTCATTTCATGGTAATTTGATACTGTGATAGGCTGTTTTGGCTCGGTTCAAAAACTGAATAAGGAGAAGGAATTACAGGTGGAGAGCGGTGCACCTTGAGGTTTCTTGAATTCGTTACTGCTGTTGAAGTCTCGTTCAAGATTTTAATAACCAAACCGTCCATATCAGGAGGTGCAGAAGTAGAAAAATGGAATTCTATATAAAAAAAGTTTTAGTGCTTTATGGACATTTCCCAGCACAACAATTGTTGAAGAAATCACCATTTTCATCACTTCATTGTCTATAATCTCCCCTCCCCCCACCTCATTAATATAAGAAAAAAATCCCATTAAATCTTGACATGAAACTGTAAACCTAGCCAGTGCAATGACACAGAGATTGAGCTAAGACCCACAATCCTTTCAACACTTTTTTGACTTCCAGAGTCTTTATCTTTAATACGCTTTATTGAAACATACATATGAGGCATTGTTCCACTATCGCTTGCTCTGTTCAGGATGTTTTTCTATCACTCTGATTATAATTATTCCAACATGAGCATTTTCAGACTGCAAAGAGCTCATTATTTCTTTAATTAAAATTAATTACAGCAATGAAAACCTGTTGATAGCTAGAGTGATCAATGTATCCCACAGATTTTCTTCAAAACTACAAAAGAAGAACTTTTTTTCTCATGAGATGGAAGGAAACTGAATATATTTTTACTAGTGTAGAATTTTCTTTCCTGACTCTTCCATTCCTTTATATGGTTAGATGTCGGAGGGAACTTCATTTGGATGGTGATTTCACTGAAGGGAGCACTAATCATTTAACAGTGACACATCTAAGCTTTGCCATTTATAAATCCTTTTGCAATCTAGACCCCATTGGTGGTTGGATCAGAAGACTAAAGCTAAAGCTTCCTTATTTGCATCAGGGAATGTCCTGCAAAGTAGCATATGCTTGGTCCACCACTATGTCTGACACTTATTATTATCATTAATAATAATCATCCTTGCAGGGTGAAACCTTGGGCAAGTTTCCTTACTCCACATGCCTGATAATAATCCCTCAAGAAAAAAAACAATAATAAATTGGTCACTTCAATCCATGACTGTTTGTGGCACACTGCTGTGCGCAATTGGCTGCCGTGTTTCGCCCACGAATATACAGTCAATTCACTTCACAGTATATTCTATGAAGCCCTTTGAGACATCTCGAAGACATGAAAAGCGCTATAACAAATGCAAGGATTATTATTATTTGGTATAGGGCTTTTCACTTCAGGAGTATATCTCAAAGTGGTTCACAGGATTTTACAGTTAAGTGTATTGACTGTATTTGATAAGTAATCAATATGAACACAGCAATGTCCCACAAACAGCCATGAATTGAACGAGTAATTTTATTTGGAGAACTGTTGGCAATGACACCAGGAGAAAATCCCTGCTCCTTTTGATCAGTGCCATGGGATTTTTTACAGCCATCTGAAAAAGCAAGACAGGACTTTGGTTAACGATAGAAGGCACTTCGAATAGTGTAGCATAGTCCCAGCGCTTCATTCAGCCAAGACGTGTGCCAGCCCATCCATTCGGACATAAATGTCCCATTACTCAGAACCTCTTCATCCCCTGGGCGGTGGGGGTGAGGTGCGGAGCCTTCCAGTTTGAAAACCCATGGCCAAAATTACATGAGATCTAAGTTCTGATGTGAGATTTGAAATCACAGTGTGACTTAGAGGCGGGAGTGCTGCCAGTTGAACTAAGATGACACTTCACTTAATCCAAAGGCATAGTGGACTGAATGGCCTCGGAAGTCAATCCCAAGCACACCAAATATAAAATCAAAATTGTTTATGGAAAAAAAAATTTGGGGATATTAAATCTAAATAGAAATTGTATTAATCCTTGTTTTACAATGTTTTACTTAAATTACTTTCAGTTAAAAGAAACTTGTCAATCTGAATCTAGTTCTTAGTAGATACCCAGGGTCATCATAATCATAGTACAAATGTAACTTGAATTTAACTGAATGGAATTAATTGGTTAGTATAGCTCAGAAAACCCCTAAAGGTGGATGAAATAGGAAATAGTAATCTCACACTGGCATTGTAGGAATTTCTCTAACGTAAACTAGTTTGAAGCACGTTGTTGGGTCTGTGAATTGCAGAAAGTACATTCTGCACCTGACTTGGGAAGTGTTTCCACTTAAAGGTCTATCTCAATGTACTTACAGTCACCTCCCTCCATCTCCCTGGATATCACAAGAGGATAACCTGAAAGGCGGAATAGTGAGGCTGTTTCTCAGAATTAGCGGTGGAGCAGAGGAGAGGACCAGGAGAGGAAAGGAAGGGTGGATAAGAGGGAGACTCCCTTAATGTTCACCAGGTACAAGCACTGGAAACCTTTGCCATTCCACTACCTGATGGATCGATAAAGAAATGTCAGGCGTTTTAACAAACCCTTTTTTTTTGCAATAAAGACACACCGGTTAACTTCCTACACTCTCTGCTGTAATCTCGGACTTGAACCCCAAATCACCATTTTATTAATTATAGAACATATTTTGCATTGTTTATTTTTTTTTGTAGCTTTGCATTATCCGAAAGAAATCAATTAGTGTATTTTTCTCGTCGGGTACTTCTTTTTCTTTATAATTAAAAAAAAAGTGAATAATTTAAAACGTGCACTCTGTACACACACACACACACACACACACACAGTGGAAAATGCGACAAACCGAAGCCCTTAAAAAAAAATTTCTCGGAAAAACACAGAGTTCACAGTGTTTGGGGATGTGAGGGATGTTTGTGTGCACAGGGGGGGATTTCGCTGACTGTCTTCGTCACACGCACGGTTTAGTCCTGCGATCGATCGATCGATCGATTGCCTTTTGCTCGATATCGTTAAGATCAGAAGAACTGTCGAGATTCCACACAAGTTGAAATGCGCATTTTTTCCTGGAAACAAAATCAGGGGAAGAGGGCATAGAGAGAAAAACACACACACACACACACATACACACACACACACACACACACATACACACACACACACACACACACATTCACATACACATACACACACACACACACACACACATACACACACACACACACACATTCACATACACACACATACATTCACATACACACACACACACACATTCACATACACACACATACATTCACACACACACACACACACACACATTCACATACACACACACACACACACACACACATTCACACACACACACACACACACACATTGCGATTGGCAATACTGTGTGACACGGGGAAAGTCCGCGTCTCGGCTGCAGTTGTCTCCACTTTTACAATCATTAACTCGGTGAAAAAAACAAATCATCTCAGAAGCGTAACTGGGAAGGTATCAGTTAAGAAGCTGAGAAACCCAGAGAGTCGGAGCTCGGGGACCGATCGGAGCACTGAACCATGCGGACTCGAGGCTGGACTGTCTGCGTGTTTATCCTCACCTTGAGTTTGGGTGAGTACAAAAAAGCCTTTGAGAGCCGTAAAGGAAACCAGTGGTTGTAACACGAAGCTCGAAAATCCGCAGTCCTGCTGCTGAGAGAGCAAACGTGTGGATTGCATCTCGCAACTGGGTCAAGGGTCTGTGCGGGGTCTGTGCGGGGGCTGTGCGGTCCCGGGACCCGGGTTCCAACAGGGAAATACAGCCATTGGGATTTCAGATCGTCTGTGCAATGTACCGAAGAGAAACCCAGTGATTCGCACATCTCATCCACAGCCCCATTCGTTATCTAATTACATGTAAAAGAGGCGAAACGTGTTGGGGGTCTGTGTTTCGGTTGTTGGACGGTCCTTTAGACGGTTGTTGAGTCGGACTGGACGTTTGCACATTGGGAGCACACATTTGTTTTGAATGTGGTTTTATTCAGATATCATTTTTTCTGCCACTTGGTATTTCTGTTAGAAAAGCAGCAGAATTCTGGCTCATCTCCTACTCGAACTCGTTGTTTTTCTCCCCAATGTCAAGCACAAGGCAACCTCTCCTCTCAGACTCCTCTGAGCAATGCAATGATTTGAAACCTCCCCAAAACCTGCCATCGCTGAATTAACACTGCTTGATTTATCTCGTTTCTCTCCATCCTTTTATTTTTTTCTCCCCCCGAGTAACATCCAGCATTGGGCCCTTCTCACCCAACGTTTTAATATTGGCAGAGAAATATACATCCATTCCTCCACTGCTAAGAATTTTGACACATAGCCAGTCCTGGACTGACAATAACATTGACCCATATTCATCAGTAAGTGTTCCATAGACTCTACTACATTCCACACATTCTGTTTGGAAAATGGAAGCATTGCACTAAAATAACACATCAGCATAATAACCTCAGCCGACACAAGAAGTCTTTCCAGCATTCACCTTGATGTAAAGGAGTGTGAACTGTTAATCCCTTATCTGCTCAAGCACACAGCCATTATTGGTAAAGTCAAGGACATATGAAGCGCAGGTCGAGTGGTGCAACTGGAGCAAATTATAGTTGCCCTTCCTCCCAATAAGTGCTAAAGTAAATTTAGACTTTGCACTGACTACCTGCAGCAAAACAGCTTCATGTGAAGCACAAGGCAAAGGTTGCCAAAGAAGTTCACCAGATGATGTTCATAAAATTGCTCATATTATAACTTACTTTGCTTTTTCTACTGATAAAAGAAGCATATCTACATTGTTTGCCAAATGTAATTTTGTTGTTGTTGTAATTTTGTATTCCGATACCATTAAAAATTAATGACAGTAATTAATAACACAGAGAATAAAACCATCAGTCACTTGTTCTCACAGCAGTATAACCTTGGATTAAGAGCCACACATTTTCCAAGATGCACCATGGAGATTCAATGCAATCTTACCGTTAAAAACTGCAGGTTTAAACTCATTCATTATAACATTGCTCAGATTATAGTCCAAAAAGATGTTTAACCCTCAATAGATATAAATGCTAATATGAATTTGAGTTTTTAATAGCAAATTTAGTTTTCTGTTAGAATCAAGTCAGTTAGTGAAGGTGTGTGACACAGACACTTACTTGCATCCTTACTTACATGATTGTTAACAACAACAAAATTACATTTGTATAGCACCTTTCACGTCAGGAGGACATCCCAAGGCGCTGATAAGGATAACTCAGAACCAAAGGTAGAGTGGAGGTCATGCTCGGTGAATCAGATCCTTTCCATTTATTTCCATTCCATAGAACTCCAATGGACTGAACATCTTCCCATTCACCATTGTTTTGATTTTTATTTGACTTGTTTCAACTGTTGTGCACAATCGACCCGAAAATACACAGTCAATCCATTTTACAATGATGTGATAATGCACTATATCAAATACAAGGATTATTATTATTAAGACCTATCTCTTCAATTGTGCTTTTGGTCATTTTTCCCCCTACCCCCCCAGCTCCCCTCCCGCACATCAGGTGCACAGTCAGCTGTTACGTGAAGCACTTTGAGATAACACTCAGACATGAAAGGTGCTATATAAATATAAATTGATATTGAGTCATCAAGTTAGTAATAATTAACTTTAGAAGTGTACTGACAAATCATGGAAAAATATATATGTTAATTATATTGCAATTTTATAAAAGGCATTAGCTAGAACGTACTTATCTGTAACAGGCTATCAAAGTAAATTGTACTATCTTTATCTCCTTTAATGCCATGTTTCACTCAAGTTAACTTTTTTTGTTAGCTGTATTTTAAAATCCTGAATTTTGTGCTCAACAAATTGAAGAATATTAGCACTGGGAAATGCCATGCTTTCCAAATTCAGGCACCATTATCCACCTTTTGTTTTCGTCAACTGAGTGCCTGACACATGCAGAAACCTTCATAAAATTGTTCAACCCTCAGCACAATAAAAAGCCTGATAGGAATATACATTTATAATAGCAATTTAGTTTTGGGTTAGACTTGGGTCACATAAAGCAGGGAAGATGTGTGTGTCATAGGTGGACTAATTAAATATAGACATTTGCTTGCATTACTTTCATGAGTGTTATGGATGATGGGTCCATAACTCAGACCGAAAGATAGAGAGGAGGTCATGCCTCCAGTGAATCAAACTTTTTCCACTTAACCCCCTACCATAGATCTCCAAAGGACCAAACATCTTCTCATCCACCATTGTCTTATTTTTGTTTGTTTGGTAAAATATTGTCATTCACCTGAAGTCAGCAGGAGGAGCTCTGCCACACCAAGAGCCTATCAGCCCCATCCTCGCTTGTCTTCACTGGGTCCCCTCCCCCAGCGGATCAAATTCAAGAATCTCCTTGTTGTATTCAAATCCCTCCTCGGCCTCATCGCATCCTATCTCTGTGACCCCCTGCAAACCTACTGACCTGTCTGCTCCTTCCATTCCACTAGCAGTGGTCTGCTTCATGTCTCCCACCTGATCCAGTTACTATCAGTAAGTGAGCTTTCAGCGATCTGCCTCTGCTCTCTGCAACTCCAACTCAGTTCCAAACCCACTTTTAAAGTACACCTTGAGACCTATCTCTTTGACCACACTTCTGGAATCTTTTATCCACCAACCCCCCACCCCCCCGTCCCCCGCCTAGCCATATGAAGTGGGTTGAGATGTCCTTACATGACATGTACAATAGAAATGTAAATTGCAATCGTTCATCACCGAGTTTAGAATATAGTATTTAGCTTCAGAAGTGTATGACAAATCATGGAAAATACATATTGTAATTGTACAGGGCATCGTTGACTAAGCACAAAGTGCTTATCTGGAGCGATCATAGTATCAATAGCTATCATAGTTACGCTATCTTTAACCTCTTTAATGCCATGGTAACGTTTTAATACAGTGAATTTTACACTCATCAAGAACATTGGCGCTGGGAAATGGAATGCTTTCAAATTTCAGGCACCAAGCAGGTCAGCTTACAATAATGTAATAATAATATCATGATAAATCCTTTCACTCTGCTCCAACAGTAACTTCAACCTCAGGAGAGTCATCTATTTTACCAGTTCATTTTTGTTGATTCACAGAGTGAGGTTTGCTAATTTTAATGGCAAAATAATAATAATAATACTTGCATTTGATGTAGCGCCTTATCACGTCATTGAGATGTCACATCAAAGCGTATCAGAAGATACACTGTAAAGTGGTTTGACTGTATTTTGCTCACAGCTATAGAGTGAATAAACAATTTTATTTTGGGGGATTATTGGCCAAGACACTGGGAGAAATTCCCTTCTCTTTCTGAATACTGTAGTATTATGGGATCTTTAACGTCCACCTGAACAAGCAGACAAGATCTCGGTTTAATGTCTCATTCCTTTGCTCAAATGATCTGTGTCATCGTTGGGCTAGCAGAACATTTGCGTGAACAGTTAAATATGGTGTCCATCTTTCATTTCCCTTCTTATTTCTCATAAGCCACTAGGTCTTCATTTAGTGCCTTCCATGATAGGAATCACAGACCCCAATGAGTTGAACCACTTGAAAATTAATCATCTACACCAATTCCCTCTTGGAGTGATCGTTCCCCTGATACTGGTCCCTCAGTGTGTTGTGTTTTTAGTGCCAAGAGGAGGCATGCTGTTCCCGTTAAGTTAAGTTAAGGTTAAGTTAAGCCTCTGGTTTTACTTTCCTGAAAGAAGGAACTTGATATCTACTCTGTTCTTCTTGATGGAAAGGCTGATATTTGGAACTTAAAGTGTGAGGAATCAAAGGCACATTCTGTGGGGAAATGGGATGGGAAGGGGAAAAATTTGGATTAAAGGTATCAAAAATAAAAGCGAAGCATAAAACAAGTGTTCTGTTACATAACATTTTAAAAGCAAGAACTGGCATTTTTATAGTGCCTGTAACTATGCAATGTGTCAAACTGCTTCAAAGTAATTATTGTCACAAGTAGTATTTTTGTAGGCATACTTTGGAGAAGGTCACCTAGATAAGTAACATTAAAGTTTTTATTTAATAAAGGTGGATTGTTTATGTGACCTGTTGTTCATGAAAGCACTCCGAGATGCTACCTGCGTGAAGGGCACTATATAAATGCTAATTATTATTGAAAGAGAAAAAGACTTAGAACAGTTAATCTATTAGCATTCATCAAGGTAAAGCTAAAGATGGATTAATTCCCTCTAAAATTGAATATTCCCGTATTCAGTAACTAAACACTTTCACCTAAATAGAGGTGAGATCAATAGCCAGTTCTTCCTGTGTGTTGTAGCCTTCCTTATGAGACAAAGTTTTGTGAGAACAAGGTTTGTGTAGACTCAGATGTGTATTTGCTGTTAAGCTGACAAGAGAATAAATTGCTTCCACTATGTATATTCCACTATGTATGTATATTTATATATATTCTGAAATGCTGTACTCTGTCCAGCACCTTGGGATGTCCTCCCGAAATGAAAGGTGCTATACAAATGTAGTCTTGTTGTTGTTGTTGTTGTACTGAGAAACCCAGGTCAATGGCCAAAACGCACAATGCAGGTCACCGATTAGGTTGAAAGGAATATGAAAGAAGATATCATCATTTAAGCTTTTAGATAATTTAGATAATTATTTGTGGAGGACAAGTTTGCAGGGCTATGGGGAGAGAGCTGGGGAGTGGGATTGAATTGGATAGCTCTTTTCAAAGAGCCGGCACAGACATGTTGGGCTGAATGGCCTCCTTCTGTGCTGAAAAATTCTATGATTTTAAGCAGTAGGTCAGTTATGCCAAGCATAGGTTTTAAACACCTGTAGATTGTAGGAAGAATGGCATATCTCTCTATATTCCAGATCATGCAGTGAGTCCAAACATGGACTATAATACTATCAATGTCAGCATGATTTCCTATAGATCCTGCTGTAACTTCCTAGGACTTCAAAGCCCAAGCTTGGTGTTACTTAACCATTACTGCTCTATTTATTACGCCTTCCCTCTTTCAGGTGAGCATAGGAATATACACAGGAGTAGAAAAAACATTGGAAAGACAATTGCAGTCTACTTGGCCAGACGTGAACCTCGATTGTGCCCAACTGCATCAAGAGCTTTAGATCTGTGGCCTCAGCTTCTCAATGCTTGCTATAATATTACTGTTTCTCAGTTTATCGATTGTCTTACAGTTTTCACTTTTTCCTGCAGCCTATGGGTTAAGGGAGATTCGTTGGTGCACAATTTCCGAGGCAGAGATGGTCAAGTGCAACAAGATGAAGGCGGCTTTCCAATCTGCCAAAATCCAGCCCACACTATCCTGCATTTTACACAAATCAACAAAGGACTGTATGGAAAAGATAGCGGTAGGTTTCAGTTAGTGAAGTAACAGCGTTCTGTGTCAAATGTTTAAGGATGAGAAAATGGATTAGTTTTATTCTGTCTGTTGTATATTGTGTTTTTTTCCAGATATTTGTCTCATCTTTATTTACCTTTATTAATCTTGTTCTAAAATAACAATTCATATCCTTTTATCTTTTTAACCTTATAAACGCTAGATAAATGCACTGATCGAGGAATGACTGGAAAAGAGAGGGGATTCATGGCAGTCAATAATGTCATTTTTCTGTTTGTTAAATTGAACTATTTGCTCCACTGGTAACTTTGCCTGATTCACTTTACCAGACCAGAGAAGCAGATGCAGTGACATTGAATGGCGAGGACATCTATCATGCAGGGAAGAAGCATAACTTGATGCCTGTCGTGGGCGAGTATTATAACCAAGGTATTGTACAGAGTCCACTCTACTATTGATGCAAACGTGGGTCAGCAGAGTTCTGCGCCATATCATGAATGTAAATTTAGATCTGGAGGCATCCTTCAAATAACTGCTGAGATTTACCAGAAGAGCTGATGTCTGTTTTCTCGATGTCACTGGGCATCCTCAGTAAATATCAGTCAACATTGTCATTGCAAGGAATCAGAAACTGTTGCCATATTCAGTAATTTGCTATTGAAGTCTCTGTAGTTTGTCGTTATACGTCTCAGGTACACAGATGGCAACTTGGGTGAGAGTTCAGAATGCCTTTCCGGTTCATTTTTAAACTCCTTCCCCACTAAGCTCTTTAGAATAAATAGTTAATATTAAAGGCTGGTTAGTTTACCCAGTTGTATTTTTGTGTGTGTGAGACATAACATTTTGTACTGTTCCCTGTGCACTGCCCAATTATTTTGTTAATTTTGATTCCCTCCCCACCCCACCACCGGTCTTCCTTAGATTTTTTTTAAAAAATCCTTATTTTATGTCAAATTTTCTTTTTCCTTTCTGCTGCCTCAAGAGTTTGGAGCCTCGTATTATGCCGTGGCCGTTGTCCACAAGTCTGATAATTCAATCAACATCAACAATCTGCACCAAAAGAAGTCCTGTCACACTGGCTATGGGAGGACAGCAGGCTGGGACGTTCCTATTGGCTATCTGGTTGACTCTGGAAGAATGTCTATGATGGCGTGTGCATTTGGAGAAGGTGAACTCTGGTAATCACTGGATTGTGCACAGATTGCACCCTGTGATTCCCGTAGATTATTGTTTTCTTTCTGCCTGTTGCCCTCTGCTGTTTTTCTTTTGCTCCCCTCCCACCATAACTCTCCAATTGCCTCTTTCACTTTCTCTCTTGCGCTCCTTTCTCGCTGTCCCTCTCACTGTGTGTTTCGGTCTTGTTTGCCGCCTTTTTCACTTGCTGTCCGCTTGACTAATCTTTCTTTACCTGTCTCCCTTTTTGGTTCTCCTTGTCGAGAGAATGATGTCACTCAGTGGGGCTCAGATCAGGAACCGAGTGCAGTGGGACTCAAAACGGTGTTCATCTTTACTGTGTACCACTCATTTCTCAGAGCTGGAATGCCACGCTCTTTCCCATTGTACCATCCTCACCCCACAGTTTGCAAAATTCTGGTTTCCACATCATTTGAACTGAACACCAATGTTATAATTACAGATTTCATGAGAAATGTGCTTACTGATTTGCTTATCGTTGTCTGCTTACCTTTTTTTCTCCCCCTTTCTAGCTGTGGGTGAATTCTTCTCAAAAAGTTGTATTCCTGGATCCTCCAGTATGGGTTTCCCATTGAACCTCTGCAGTCTTTGCATTGGTAATGGACAGGACAAATACAAATGTGAAGCAAATAACAATGAACTTTACTACAGCTATAATGGAGCATTCAGGTACAGTCTTTCTTCTACCTCTAATCTTTTAACAAGAAAAGTTGTGCTCCCTTAACAGTGCAGGGCTGATAGCTAGAGTTACTTCAGTAGCAGTGCTCTGTGTGAAGGCAGTGATTACTAGGGTTCCACCAGAGGCAAGTGGGAATCAGGTCTACTGATCGCCCTTTACCTGGTTTCTACTGGAAGCCTGAGCTCCCAGCTTGCCCTCACTCACTACCCACACATTCCTGGCCTCTGTAGACCTGTCCAGGCAGTGGAAAAAGTTCTCAACCATTCATAACATGTAAAGCTCTGCGCATGCCCCATTAATAATAATAATAATAATCCTTGCATATGATATAGCGCTTTTCACGTCGGGAGGACGTCCCAAAGCGCTTCACAGAACATACTGCAAAGTGAATTGACTGTATATTTGTGGGCGAACGCGGCAGCCAATTGCGCACAGCAATGTCCCACAAACAGTCGTAGATGGAAAATGACCAATTAATTATTGTTTTTGGTTTTTGAAGGGATTATTATTAGGCTCTGTGTGGAGTAAGGAAACTTGCCCAAGGTTTCGCCCTGCCTGGAATTGAACTCAGGTCTCTCACTTGCAAAGCGAGTGCTCTAACCACTGAGCTACAGGACTCCACTTAACTCCATTTTAAGGACTCCATTTAACACTTCTCAATGAAGTGACCATTACTGAAGAGCTTTCGCAAACATGTAGAGATCCTGTGAGTGCATCACAGGCTATGGTGTCAGCAGGGGAAAAACTATTTCAATATGCCCTCTTCTCTCGCAGGTGTCTTGCTGAGCAAGTAGGTGATGTTGCCTTTATCAAAAATTCCACAGTGTTTGATAACACAGATGGTGAGTTAAGCCTCAATTCTTTCCTCCTCTCAATTGTTAGACCCAGTTCAATATTCACCCCATTCATCTCCCTGCTTTCAAAAGCCTTATCTCTTCAACCATACCTTCGGTCACATCAAAATGCCTCTCAGTGTTTACTGTCTTTTGAGACCTTTCATGTAAATAACACAAGATAAATGCTTCAAATATTTGAATTTCAAGTAGAAAATTCACGGCAGGTGTCTGAAAAAGAGAGTTAGGATAATGTTTCATCAGAACCACAGGTTGGCTGCAATAGAGGTGGGTAAAATGGGGCCAGGACAAGAAAAACATACCTCAATGAATTGTTACATTGAATAAATCCAGATGTGTGTAGTCAAACCGGGATTCTTTAAAATAATACAACTTCTTTCCTGTGAGTTTGCTTTCCTTCCCTGCCAAACTGTATTGGAAAAGAGTGAATTTCCCTACACCTGTAGGTGTTTTATTAGGTGACTAATAAAGAATAAAATAATAAAATTAGGCGACGAAGCACCCTGACTGCTGCTCTCAAAGTACAGCAAGTTTGGAAGCTTTGATTCAGCTCATTAATATTGTGGTGCTTGTTGCTGCTGGAGTGCACCAGTTACAAGAGTCCTTGGGAAGCATGAAAGAAAGGCACATTCTCAGCTCATTCTGAGAATGCGTTATCACAGCCTGCGGCTCTTAATATGAGGCAGAGATGATGTAAGGCCCTTCAGTGACATATCCACTGGCACAGTGCCCTGCTCGAGCAGGATGGCACGGTTTGGTACTGGAGTGATGACTGTTTGTAATTATGTCATTATGACAGCTGGAGGGGCTTGTTCATGGATAACTTGTTTTTCTCCTCTCCCTCCCCTTCCCCACAGTTTCATTTTCCATTGAAATGCTGTAGTTCGGGCAGGACAATGGTGCCACTGCACTGTACTGCAGAGTGGTAGTGGCCTTGTGCGAGCCTGGACATTGAGTGTCAGCAACTATGGGGACGTCATAAATAAACCTGATCCTATCCTCTATGATCTCACAGTTAGACTTCCTCACTCAATACAATGTTTTCCACTAGGAGTCAGTAGATAATGATCCGAAGTGGGAACCATTTCAGACTTTCATATGTTTACTGTACATACATTTTCGGGAAACTTTTTATTTACATTTTGAGCATCCTTCTGTAATTTATATGATTACCCTCATGTTTATTTTAGTTATAGTTTTGGGTGCGCTCGTGGGCTACCCAGTGGGCGCACCCTGAGCGCACCCAAAATTATGACTAAAATCCTGGTCATGTACACTATCCAACAACAATTGGAGTGGATTAATCCACCGGGGTAGCCCTTTCTGTATTTTATAATTCTAAAAAAACTTGTTTGATGATCAAAAAAACGGATGAGACCACTTACTACTAACTCACAGGGCAGTAATTGATAACTATTCTCACAACACTCGAGTTGTAGATTCAGGTTTTGTAACAGGCTCTCATTCACTTCTGAATTGCTCTAAAGGATAGTTTACTGCCCAGCATTGTGGGTACAGACAGTCTCTGTGGAGCAGGTTTGGAGTATTTGTGGAATATAAAGCTGTGTTATTGTTAAGAGGAGTATTATGTAAATCGCAATAGTTTGACTGTTCTGAACCACCGTTCAGGGAAGAATGCTGAAGAATGGGCAAAAGGCCTTAACTCCAGTGATTACCAGCTCCTGTGTCGGGATGGAAGCCGTGCTGAAGTCACAGAGTGGCATACCTGTCACCTTGCCAAGGTGCCCAGCCGTGCAGTTGTGGTCCGATCTGATACAGAGATCTTTAATTTTCTAAATGCTGGTCAGGTATGGCGACTTAATTGAACGAATTGTCAAATGTTATTTTTGTTTATTCACTCATCAATTTCCTCTTCTCTTGGAGACGATTCCAATTAGATGAGTGTTATTTGCTCAAGTGGCATGTGTGAGGTTTGACGGTGACAGTCTCCCTCCCTGCACACACACTGTAAACACAGACACAGTCACTTACAAACATGCACCATTGCTTACTCAGACACTGCTATTAACACTCACACTCTCTCTCTCATACACACACACACACACACGTGCGAGTCTTCTAATCTCATTACTTACTCATTAGATCACTGACTTTGGGACTTGGTAACATTCACTGGGGCAAATAAACTCTGCCTCTTTGCTGTGATGTGCAAGGAGTTTTATAATCCTGAGCTCTTTACTTCCAGCAACATTTTGGTGCCAATTCATCTGGCTTTAAGATGTTTGAGTCTGACGTTTATGGTGGCATTGATCTGATGTTCAAGGACACCACTACAGAACTGATTCAAATTCTAAACAAGACATATGAGGCCTGGCTGGGACCAGAGTACCTAGGTGCCATGCGAGGACTGGACTGCAGCTCAGACAGTAAGTAAGGTTTTCCAGTGATGATCTTAAAGACATTGATTTGGATCTTGAATACACAGGTGATACAGTAGGGCAACAACAACAACAACAACAAGATTCCATTTATAAAGCGCCTTTCACGTCAGGAGGACGTCCCAGGGCGCTGCACAGTTGGGTCATGTCCCGAGCAGGGGGGAAATGGTCAGGGTGAGGGGAGGGAAGGGAGGGAGCAAGGAGGGGGGAAATGGTCAGGGTGAGGGGAGGGAAGGGAGGGAGCGAGGAGGGGGAAGAGAGTCGAGAGGGGAGCTGAAGGCACGGGCAGTTAAGAAGTGGCAGCTAGGGTGTGTCAAGACTTGAAAATCTGCTGCAGTATTGTACTGCCTAATTCCTGCATTTATCCCATAGAATAGAGAGGATATAACATGTATGTCTGAAAAATTCTGTCCTTTAAGCATGGAGACAACCTGTTATTCCAATCCATCAGTATCTGGTGGACGAGCCACCCAAGATAGATTCTCACTGTGTTGCATTCAAGCACTGATAAGTTTCACAGTCCACTAGCTGCACCAGCTATGGCTTCCTTACTGTTTAGTGCTTTGATTTGCAGGCTGATGTTATTAATAATGAATGACTCGGTTGGAGTCCAATCCCTTTAAGGACAAAGATCATCGGCGTCATGTCAGTTTTGCTCCTCTCCATCCACTTTCTTTTCCCCTGTCCTGAAAGTTTGGCTCATGATGGGACTCAGTTCCATGCTTAGTGGCTAAACCCATCCCATGGAAGTTGTTTGCATAAGAGCCTTGGCTCTGGAAACTCTGGAACTCTCTCCCTGAATTGCTCTGTCTTGCCCCCTCCTTCCCCAGGTTCAGGTTATGCCTGAAGGCCTTCCTCTTTGATCGTGCTTACAGTCACCATTCCCCGGCTCGGCGTCATGCTCCACCACTGTCGAGCACTCTGGGATGCATGAGGGGCACTATATGAATGCAAATTGTTGGTGTTGCTTTTTACTGGAAAAAACAAAGCGAGAGCTGCATGCGATTGTGATATTGACTGTGTAAATGTTAAAACACTGTAACCGTCCCAGGCAGTAAGTAACCTTATTCTGCTTTCTTAACACAGGCGTCCCCACCTTGCGCTGGTGCACTCAATCGACAGGCGAGTTGCAGAAATGTAGTGATATGGCTATAGCTTTCAACAAGGAGAAGCTGAAACCAACAGTTCATTGCGTTTCAGCCAAAAATCCCGTTGACTGCATGCAGAAAATCAAGGTGCGACTCATATCCGTACAGTATTTATAGGGCTGAGGCTGTTTTTGAGTTGCTGAAAAAATGTGGTTTTAATGTGGGTATACATATATTTTTAATGTATACTTTCACCTGAAAAAAATTGTTTTTTTGCCATTTCCTACTCTGTATTGACTTAACGCTAAGTAACCCTGATTCTTATCTGTTTTTGTCTCCGTCTGACTGCCCCCAACACTCTGGATTCGTCGATCACTTGTTCCCTTCCTATTTTAGTACCGCTCCCTCAACATACCTTTATGTTCCTTCCTACCTGATTTCCTGCACACATATTTCTGTCAAGTTCACACAGCTGAAAGCTTTTCGAACATTTTGTTCTTGGTTGGACACAGTGTAAATGGGCCATGCAGAACTCTGTTTCAATCTGTTTAGCAAAGGATCAGCAATATCTTCCTAACCTTGGCACTGGTTTGTTTCCATGTAGAAATGGCATGAGTTCCTTCTTCCAACATTGTGGAGTCCTGTAGCTCAGTGATTAGAGTACTCGCCTTGCAAGCGAGACACCTTGTTCAATTCCAGGCAGGGCGAAACCTTAGGCAAGTTTCCTTACTCCACACGCCTAATAATAATCCCTCCAAAACAAATCAATAAGAAATTGGTTATTTTCAATCCACGACTGTTTGTGGGACACTGCTGTGCGCAATTGGCTGCCATGTTTCGCCCACAAATATACGGTCAATTCACTTTACAGCATATTCTGTGAAGCGTTTGAGACGTCTAGAATACGTGAAAAGCGCTGTATCAAATGCTAGGATTATTATTATTGCAAATAATAATAATCCTTACATTTGGTATAGCGCCTTGCACTAGGATGTCTCATAGTGCGTCACAGGATATAACATGAAGTGTAGTATGTGTTTTGTGGAAAAATATCTGATAGATATCGATTGAAGATACATTCCTGGCCTGATACAATATATATTTAAAATATTGGGCTGAATAAAGGATTTTAAGATGAAAATGTTTAACAGACCTCAAATGTTAAAAAAAATCACAACAGAAATTAAAATGGAAGTTAGAAAACAGTCTCAGTTCGGAGGCTATTTGGAGTGTGGAATTGTCGGGGAAGCCATCAAACCACTTTTGAGGCAGTCAGTAGATTATTTTAAAAGGAAATTAGAAAGATACTTGGAAAAAGAGAAATGAAGGATATAGAGAATATGTAAGAGTGGAATAAGATGGATTGTTTTCAGCCACTTGTTAGAAGAACCAAATCCTTTTTGCTATTAAACACATTTTCATTTATTTATTGCGAAACCCAGGTCAAAGACCCTGGAGGACTCAGTTTATAAAGTGGAGAGAAGTTGAAAATCAATCAAGAAATAATGGTTAGGTGGCAACCTGGTTGGATTTTTAAAAGCGAATAGATTGTAGGAGGAAGGGAAGACTGTGGGAGATTAGTCTTGCAGTCCTGGTAATGAGTAGGAGACACTGTAATGAGGGTTTTGAGCTGATGTGTTTGAAGGTTGAGAGGGGAATGTTCCGATGGGCAGCTGATGTATATGAAATGGGGCCCAAGCTTCACAGTTCCTTGGCACAAGGACTTCCATTGGTCAATCTAAAGGATGTCAGGGACCAGCACAGAACCCTGAAACAATGGAGCCTTTAATTGCTCACGGATCAGATTGTGTAATTTCAAAGCTTTCTTCTGAATGGAGGGTGGGTCCTGTCATCCTCTCTGGCCAACCGTTAACCAATTAGATTGGAGCTGATTGCATCGGGAGACCCAACTGTCATTAGACAATAAGGAATCAGAACCAGCTCACTTGTTGCCTTCTTGAAACCACTTAGAACAAATGCTAATATATCCCGTTAAATAGAGCTCTCATACTAAAGGGATAGCAACACGATAAGTATTTCCAGGCTTCCCTGGGTTTCCCTTCCCTTGCGACGGGAGGGTGCCATGGGGAGTGGAGTTCACAGTGCATCATTATTGATCACCTATCGGTATTTAAAATAAGTTCTGTTCACAGTATTCATTCATACAGCCCAATACTGAGCCAGTTACTGTCATGTGCAGCATAATGAGCAAGATGCTGCTTGGGATTGCAACCAGTATTTACCGTGCTTAAGGTCCTGCAGGGTGAAATTTTCACAGCATCAATTACGTTCCTTGCTTCTTTCCAGAATCGGGATATTGATGCAGTCAAGATGGATGCACAACAGATCTACACTGCTGGGAAAGAGTATGGCCTGGTGCCTGCAGTGGGTGAAAGTTACTCCGGTAAGGAGTAAATTAAATAAGAGGTGATAAAAGGAAAGATCATAAAGGTGTTCAGAAGGAAACAAAATCCCTATTTCTGCACCGGATAACTAGACAAGAAAATGATTCCTGCTGTATAGATAATGTAACCATGATCCACCAATAACAGTCATTAGTGGGTATTGCGTAATTGTACAAGCAATTTTCTCCTGATAAAGCCTCTGTTCAGTGTGGATCTAAACTATACAGTCCAGAGGACCTAGGATCCAATTCTTGTCTGATCTAAATTAATAGGTCCTGCTCAGGGCAACAGTAGGTATGATACCATTGGCCTCAGTGTCTCTGGGAGTACCTTCAGGAGAGGGTGGGAGAGAGAAAACAACAAGAGGTTTATAAGAAACTGCACAACCTGATGAAAAACCCAACCTGATGATAGTAAACTACAATAGAACTCACATGCACCATATCAGTTGGGACCATAACATTTAATATGACTTATGCAAAGTCTGAGTTGCAGTTGAGCTGTATAAATCATTTAAAATCTGATTTAATGAGTAATCTACATTGCAAATATGTAATTCAATGCAGCCGGTAAGTGCAAATGTGGCGACGGGTCAACACTGTTTCCTGTGATTCAATGAGTCTTGACCCGTTGCCACATGCCCACTTAACGGTAAGCAATGGAATCGCATTGAATCACAGGAAATGAAGTTCTTCTGCAGATATTGATGGAACAAGACTACGTTTGCCATGTTTCAATGCAGCCGGTTAGTAAGTGCACATGTGTCAACAGGTCAGGAATTCATTTCCCCCGATTCAATACAACAACAAAATTACTTTGTATAGCACCTTTCACGTCAGGAGGACGTCCCAAGATGCTGGGTAAGTGCAGTAAGTGCACTTTCTAACTGGCTGCATTGAATCATGGCAAACATAGTCTTGTTCCATCAACTTCATTTCCTGTGATTCAATGCGATTCCATTGCTTGCCGTTAAGTGGACATGTGGCAACGGGTCAATATTCATACAACGCAGTGACTGCAGAAGTATAGGGGAGCAGCGTTAGGAGATGATTAAAGTACGAATAGTACAAATAAATCTCTTAAGTGATTTTGAATAGGAAGATTTTGAATTGGACTCAGGTGCATGTGTGACTTGGATGATTATAAGATTAATAAAAATACCATTTATGCGAGTTTTACACGTGTTAGATCCCGATTTCTACCAACTGTGGAGTAATGTATTTCTAACCATTGTTGATGTCAGGGCAGCATGTCTGGTTCATCAGTTTTTTTCAAAAAAATGGATATGTGCTCAACCCTGGAAGGCAAAGCTATAATAGGTAGGGAGCTGGACATGCTGTATAAATTACCATTCTTATTTATTTATCCTGCAGGATTCATTCCTGTATTGATGTTCTTGTACAATTGCTTTCATGTGCTGTCCAGGGGAAGATGATGCAGCAATGTACTTTGCTGTAGCAGTGGTGAAAAGGGAAAGCCATAATTCCTTCACCATCAATGATTTGAAAGGAAAGAAATCATGCCACACTGGTGTGGGCAGGTCAGCAGGTTGGACCATCCCTGTTGGGCTCCTGATTGAGAGAGGTGCCCTCAAGATTTCCAACTGTAACTACGGCAAAGGTAATGACGATTTGTGTTGGGAAGCTGCTTATTTTTCAGTCATTTAATAGGACATATACTTGTACATTTTATCACCATGTTTTGACATTGCTTATGGAAATTACTCTCCACAAATATAGAGGTAGAAAAATTGTGGAGCATCTGTAGAAATTAAAGAAATTTAGTCAGAATTGTAAGGTTCCCTGTCCCACGGATGGAGATTAACAGAGTTCCTTCTTGTTCCTGTGCAGCACTCAGTGAATTCTTCTCTGCCAGTTGTCTGCCAGGTGCCAGTGAACATAGATACCCATCCAACCTGTGTGACCTGTGCATTGGGGATAACCAGGGGAAGGCAAAATGTGCCTCCACCTCAGAGGAGCAATATAGTGGCCATGCTGGAGCTTTCAGGTAATAGAGCAAACATGATCAATGTTGAGGCTTCCACCGATGCCTCAGTTGGTAAAGTTACTGTTACTATGAATTGAGCTATACACAACCCATAAATTTCAATCCCACATCTGCGGGAGCAGCTAGTCTTCAATGGCATGTTGCCAGCCTTAAAGAGTGCAGATTCTAATCACGGGAGGTAAACACAATAATCGCTGATATATTCATAGACGTCAGGTGGCATTTTAAAGTTAAAGCAGTATCTATTGGTGTCTGGATGGCAGGTAGGATGGCAACACTCAGAGCAGCAAATGTCAAGGCACATGTATAGGTTTGTGTTTCCTCACTGTTGGAACCCTGGTGCTCTGCAGACACTGGGTTAAGTGAAGGCATACTGAACCATTCCCCTCAGCAGTTACAAAGCCATTCTGCTAAAGCTTGTGGAGAACATTCCCACCTGCTGTTCTGATCAGGAAACACTGTTTGAACTTAACGAGGAGAAAAAGTACTACAAAAATAGATGGAATTGGAGAACAGAACATAAATGTGAGCAACATATATGTTAAAAAACAGATGGGATGCTTTTGTGAGTACAATAGGTCAGTCTGGCAGAGTGGAGGGGAATCTGAACAAAGAGAATCTTAGTTCACTGTCAAAAGTGATAGTGGAAGAATTTATGCCTGAAACTGACTTTAATCTATACACCTTGATAAATTTAGGCTCAGTCAGCTGCTGTAAAACATGACTAAAATAAAAAAAATTTACAGTGCTGAGCTAATCTTCATAATAGCTTTAACGTGGACTCTAACCTCAACACTGATATAATTTCTTGGTACAATCAGCCTATGATTTAAATTCTCATGTGGCATGATTCTTTTGAAAATTGTGAAACCTAGGCTGAGGCCTGCAATGCAGGATACCATCAAGGTAGGAAATAACATAGCTGTTAGGTTATGTCAAACTAGATTTTAAAAAGCTGTGGATTGTAGGAGAAAGGTTAGACTGAGGGAGATGAGGAGCTGGACATATTTGAGGCACTAGGAAAACAATGAGTTTGAGAAGTAGATGATATTGATATGAATGCAGAAGAGGATTGGGTTCTCTATGCACAGAATCTTGAGTGTCTGTAATTTGTTGCACCCACCAACTGCTGCACTATTCTGTTACCACACTTTTTTTAAACATTAAGCATTTTTTCCATTTTTAACCCCATCACTAGGTGTCTTCAAGAAGCAGGAGAAGTTGCATTTGTTAAGCACACGACAGTCTCCGAGAACACTGATGGCGAGTATCATTGGTTATCATTACAAACTGAATTTAAACAATAAGACATTAAGAATTTTGTATTTCATAGCTTTATAGTACTTGCATAGGAGTTTTGGCTGATGTAGTTACACCATTTAAACGCAACTTTTGAAGTAACTTATTTCTGGCTCATCCAATGTGATGGCAGCCCCCTTTAATCATTGACATAAAACAATTGAAAACAAGGTGTTTAACATGAAGGAGTTTCTTTGAAGACATAAAATAAGATACTCATAAGATACAGAATTCTCAAATGTTCTTTTTGATTAACCATACAGGAGGAATCATTAATTACATTTATAATACAGAATCAAAGTTGTAAAGAGGATCAGGTAAATCAAGGAATGATGGTTAAGTGACACAAACCATTGGGTTTTATAAGTGTGTACAATAGGCAGTGCCACCCTCTTGAAGTTCTGGGAAGGAATGGGTTAGTTACGTTAGCCATTCCGACAGTCAAGTCAATGAGTGCTGGGATTGCAAATTACAAGAATGGTTTTGATCAGATTATTCACCCATTTGGCAATTTAAAGATTAGCATCACATCTCTTCTCTATCTCTTCTCCAGAGGTGGCTTTGGTTCCCTGAACCATTCTTCTGAATGAATGGCCTTGATCGATAATGTTTCTCATTGTAATTATAACCCAAACTTCCCAGTTTTAATGGGTATAATTTCCTGTTAGGTAACAACCAGGATCCCTGGGCCAAATATCTGAAATCTAGTGATTATCAGCTGCTGTGCCTGAACGGAGCGCGGGCAGAGGTTGATCAGTGGAAGCAGTGCCACTGGGCTCGAGTTCCATCTCATGCTGTCATGGTCCATCCTTCAACTCCTACCTCTGTGGTGTTCGGGCTGCTTGATAAAGCACAGGTAGGTGTCTCGCTTACTGATGATGGAAATTAGGAAGCAGTTTTTTTTACCCAAAGGGTAGTGGCAATTTGAAACTCTCTCTCCCAAAAAGCTGTCGGTGATAGATCCATTCACATCTTCAAGATGGAGGTGGATAGCTATTTGTTAGATCAGGGTATTAAGGGATATGGGGCAAAGGCAGGTAATTGGACTTGAGGTACAGACCAGCCATGATCTTATAGAATGGCGGAACACGCTTGAGGGGCTGAATGGCCTACTCCTGTTTCTATGTAAGCAAAGAGAAAGAATTCCAGTTCAAATTAAACCAGTGGCTCACAGATTGAGAGAGAGAAAACATTGCATTTTTACAGCTCCTTTTCACCCTGAAACATTTGACAAGTAATGATTGTTAAGCACAGTATCTCTTTTTGTAAGCAAACATGGATGTTTTTTGTGCCAGCAAGGTCTTACAACCAGCTGTATGATAAATTAATCTGGAATATTGTTGGCATTTAATTACGTGGAATACACACAGCACATCTGAAACTCCCATGATAAAGGTCTCCAAGTCATGAGGTGAATCACAAGTTAAGCAATTGAATAATACGTTGGCTTCTCTATTTCCAGGAGTTCTTTGGCAACGACACTAACCCCAATGGGTTTAAAATGTTTGATTCCTCAAACTACATCGGAACTGATTTGATCTTTAAAGATTCCACTTTGAAACTTACCCCAGTGGGGGAGAAGAATACTTACTTAAAGTGGATCGGAGAAAACTACTTCAAAGCTTTTAAAAATTTGGAGTGTTCTGGTGCAGGTGAGAGACCCCTCAGTTTGTACAACATTTAAGATTAACTAAGTAATAAACGTCCACTGCACTTTTACTGTGGGACACTAATTCAGCCAAGGCTGTTGCCTCAAGGGTCCTGTGTGAAATAAAACGCTGCTATGAGCCCAAACTCACCAGGACTAACGAACCTTAACTTGCCCAGTTCACGATTTTACAATCACAGCGGTTCTTTATATTTAAACAGGGTGGTGCACGCTAGAGAGAATGACATAATTGGGAACGGCTGGCTCTCTCCAGATGTGCTGTACAACCTTCCTCATTATACGGGCCCATAAACATCAGCGATTTTTTTTGCAGAATAACATTTAGTTTGTATTTGTAGCTGTTCTGTGCAGTGCTGTTCCCTCTCCTTGTCCAATGAGAGAAAATGAATGTTATCAGCTTCTAATAGATGCAGGTTTGTCCTAGCAGCACAGAACAAATAAGTGTTAAATCTAAAGGATATATGTCTTTAGTATTGGAAAGGTACTTGAAAATGAAAATTTTCCGGGGCTATGGGGCAAGAACGCAGGAGTGGGACTAGTTGGACAGCTCTTTCAAAGAGCCAGCACACTTACGATGGGCCGAATGGCCTCCTTTTGTGCCATAAGATTCTATGATTCCAATAGAACTATTGGTCCTGTAAAAGTGGGGAGGGGGTGGGTTTCACTGTCAGCTGGGGACTGACTACGTGGGAATTGTGAACACTCATCACTCTGTTAATAACAACTTTTGCTGTTTAAACAGTGATTCCATCCGCAAGTTTCTGGCTGCTGATTCTCCTCAGTCTCCTACTCGCCCATTGCCACATGTAAGTTCCAGGTGCTCCACCTGCCTCGTCAGCCTGTGAGTTTTCTTCCTGTCCTGCTGTATAACCAGAGGAAAGGAACCCAAAATGAAACACCCTGGATCAAAGAATGAATTTTCCAAATCAAGATGGCAATGGCACGGACATCCAAATCAAGCAAAAAGATACCGAGCTTTCCTGTACTCCATGAGGCCACTTACTCACAAGCCATCAAATGTTATATTTATCCCCTCACATAGTGCAGTAAAACTCACATAAGTCTGATCTGTATAATCGTCTAAGGCATACATCTGCCCAAGTCCAGTTCAAGAGTGTATATTCTATGAAAGTTTGATATTACTCATACTTTGTATAAGTCATATTATATCTATACTCCTAACTGACATGTGAGGTTTACTGTAGAGAAATTATTCAGGATTGGTGGCTTCTAAAGAGTTCCTGGTGTCCATTAATTTTCTGTCACCTGAAAGCAGGTCTGTCTGCATTATTTACTGATGTAAAAAAAAACTTATGATGCCATTTACATATAATGGAACAACTTATACAATGTTTTTTAAAATGTCCATAGCTTCTCTCAGCAGAAACAGTTTCAAATCTCATTACACACGCACAAATTCTGCAACTGAGCAGATCCAACTATCTGTTACGTATTTTGTGCATACCATCTCTAGGGGCAATAGCCATATCAGTGCGTATGCAATTGCCTGTTACATATATCATCAGAACTTCTCTGAGCAGTGGAGTTGTTTTTGTGGTAATCATTGCTACCAAGTTCACGTGTGGTGGCCTTGCTAACATTAAGCAGTTTTGACTCCAGGTTGCTAAATCTCATTGATGCTGTTCACTAATTTCTTTGGAGGAAGAAATCTGTAGCTAATGGAATATTAAAGAGTTGAAGGTGCAGGAAAGAGAGGGCGTGGGATTAGCCTCTGACCTTACTGAGCAAATAAAAAGGCTCTTCTAAAATTTCATCCATTGTTCTTCCTCCACACGGGAGTTTGATTTGTGGGATGTGTAAAGAGATTCTCAAATATTGATGTCTGATGCCAGATTGGCTGGAACTCACTGTAGTTCAGATCCAATCTCGTCTCCATGAATCTGAATAATTGCCAAAGGAGGTCCTTGGCAGATCAGCACTCCAGCTCGAGACACATCCAGGTTCCCTGCAGAATTTGATACCAGAGTCCTGTCTTTACAAATCACTACAAATTAGCATTTCTCCTTTAAACCTCTTGTTTCAATCAATTTTTTATTTCCTTTAAAGCTCTTATTTTGACTAATTTTAAATGGAAGGGTGAAGTTCAGGTATTTGTATAAAAAAAACTTATCTGTTGACTGCCTATATTGTACAACACTGCTTTTATACGTATTAGGTAAAGAATATTACGAAAGTCTCAAAATTCCTGCCCAATTGACTGGGTAGTTGCAGGAGCTAAGTGCAGTAACCTTTCACTTCTGGGAGTTGATCTTTAATCCAGCCTTAATTGAGGGGGTTAAAGTGTTTGCTGTCTGTGAGGACCTGTATGAAATATTGGCAGGAGTAAGGTACAGTTCAAAACTGCCTATTCTGAGCAACACTGAGCCAAGCCTTAAGAAATATGCTGGTAATATAGTGGGTGTATTTCTAAAGTTAGGGTTAAATCGCATATAATAGAGCAGAATAGAGGGAATCTATTCTGTATCTAACGTGGACTAATCCTAAACATTCAAAGGCGAGATGTTTCTCTTACCACGATCACTTGTGTTTAGAATGGGAACCACATTATAGCACTGGTACTTCTAATGGGGAAATCCTTATTACATCAGATACTACATTTAGTGGCAAGAGAAATTTCACCTCTTTGAGCCGTCAGACATGGACAAAATATTCAATTTCCACATTTCTTACATCTATGAGCCCCCAGATTAGCAGCTTTTAACAAAAAGAGACTGAGTTACACCCTACATATCATTCACTGCTGCCCATAACTGTTTTGTAGTTGTGCAGTTTGCAGATGTACAATGTGGGTATATATGCTGGATAAGTACTGCCTGAATCCTGTCAGCCACAGTGCCTCCTGTCTGTGATTCACTGAAAGTTTAAATCTTAAGTGAAACTGCGATTAAAATAATACTAGGAACAAGTAAGAAAAACGATTAATAAAGTTTCTAATTTTAGCACTAACTTTTCTGCAGCTGTCATTCTTCAGGTTTTATTTTCCACCTGCTGTCTCGTCACAATGTCCACGCCTTGTGAAGAAAAAAATTACCGGATGCAAGATTATATTTATAATGCTTAAAATGGGCAATGTCAAAAAACAATAGAAAATGGAGGAAATATTTGCCAAAAATTGCAGGGAACTTTTTCAGCAAATTACAGAGTTGATTGGTGCTATTGAGAGGGGTCAGGGGATTATTTTGGTCACTTTTCTATTGTGCCAGGCCATGTTCCAAGATCAGTGGCAGGTCACTTTGTGCTGAGACATTGGCAAGTGAATCACAACCATTACACCTTATTATGTAATGTGTTAGTCATTTCACTTTGTCAACCTCCTCTTGGCACTCGCCTCACAAGAGGGAGTACCTGGATTCAATTCCTGGGCAGGGCAAAATATTAGGCAGGTTTCCTTACTCCACAAGCCTCTGTTTACCTAGAGTTGAGTAGGAACCCGGTTGTTAGTCGATTAGTGGATCACTTTTCTGGGGGGGGTAATAATCCCTTCAAAATTCTTCCCGTTTTGCCCACAAAATAGTCAATTCACTTTACAGTACATTCTGTTAAGGTGTCTCAAATACAAGGATTATCATTATTATCAACTTCTCAAGGTACTCAGCTCTTAACATTTCTCCAGCTTAAAAAGATTGCATTGAAACCTATTTGCGGTTCAGCTAATTATCCATCCAGTGCCAGACTGTAATCCTTTTCCCATGAATTCTTACCGTAGTCATTAACCAGCGATGTAAACTTGTCATTTGTTTTTAATGAAGATGTAGTTATGTGTCGACTGCATCACTCAGCAATGATGGTAGGTTTAATTAAAATCCACTGAGGGCACCATACTGCCTCCCACCATGACTGAGGTATCTCAGACAGGCCCCAGTCTTCAACCAATATTGTGCTACGGTACAGAACCTCTTGGTTTTAACTCGCTGACTGTTTGATAAACTTTCAATAAGCAAAGATTTTTTAAATTAAAACAAGTTAAAGAAAACAAATTCAATGTAGTAAATTGTACATTAAAGTTTATTAGCTGTTCCCCTCTTGACAAATGGAATGGATATAGGTGACAGTATTTACAAACTGTAGCTCCAGGAAGACGAGAGGGATAAGCACATAATTCCTATATAAAACCAAATCTCAGAATAACTAGCAAAGGTATCAGGCAGTTAAATCTAATGCTGTAGTGTTTGAGATCTATAACCGCTAAAATATATATATATATATATATCTTCTCGACACAGAAGCCTGTACAACTCTGAGTGAGAACTACAACCAAAGATATGACAATCTTTGCAATTGCTGGTTCAAAACTTACAGAAAATTTAAAAATCTTTTTTCTTTTAAAATCTCTCTTAATGTTCTGAAAACATGCACAGCATCACTTGAAAGAATCTCACACAGAATTCACAGGGAAGAAATAAGAGAACTGGCTTGGTTGTGAGTGTGCTTCTCGGAACATGTATTCTCTGAACACTGTTCGAACCCGTCACACTCCCTGTGCAACTTGTAAATTTAAAGATGATTAAAGTATTAGGAAAGGGAAAAAATCTGAGGGGAAGATGGCTAAAAAGAAAAGAATGTGTGTGCAACTATTTTAAAAACATTTCTTGTGAGTTATAGAGCATTTTGTTAAATGTATGCTTAATATAGCTGATAATTTATATCAAAATACATAATTACTGAGGGTTAATTATATACCTTAAAATTGTAAATCTTACACCCCATTACAAAGAGCTGATTAGCGTTTAGCTTCACCTCTCAGCCAATTCCATTTCTTTATGGATTGATCACCCCCGGCTCAGAGAAACATACGCTTGCAAAATACTATTGAAATGTCAGCTATTATTTAAAATAGGACTATCCCAAGCACGCAAAATAGTCATTATATCCACCTCTTTGCCCACCCCCCATAACCAAATTCATAAAAGTTATTCCTCTACAAGAGTGGAAGGAAGATTTCAGTGCCCCTGATCGGCATTCAATATAAACAGGTTTACATTTCGTGCACTTCAACTTGGCAGAAGGAAAGGATGAAAGCATTGTCTGTGAAGCCCCTTCGTAAAGTGAACATCAAACTCCTTCTGTACATTAAAGGCTGATGATTTTCTAGTTTGTTCAACATATATGAGGTCACTAAAGCAGATGAAAGTAAAACGTTACATATAACCCAAGATGCTGTGGTAGACATCCCTTCTGCCAAAACCATGTTTCCATAGATCAACGTGCAAAAGAGCTCTGAGTGTTTGTTGTTCCTTCCTTTAAGTAGTATTTTCTTTAAAAGAAAAATATATATATATAAAGCTTCTCTGAAAATCACTGAAGAGTTGTTGCCCTTAAACATTAAGGAACTGTACCATAGAATCTCCCTTCAACAGCTAGTCAGGCCTTTCCCCTTCATTCAAAATAAAACGGTGGTAATTTTGTTGGGTATCACATACAAGCAATTTTCACAAACAGGAGACACAAGCGTCCCCAGTGCAAGATACATCACTTTTCATGAGAAACAGAGAGACAGAGAGATCTGCGAACAAAGCAGGATGCGATGACTCCTGCAGAACGGTCCAGAGCCGTCACACTCAATGGGCGATGTTGATTATGAAAAGGCTTCACAGTTTTTCCTTGGTCGCGACCCAGATATAGGGGCCTGACTGCTCCTCAATGATCTGCTTCACCTGATTATAAATCTCTTCCAGCACGTCTCCCTGGACAATCCCTGTGCATTACAGAAAGAGTCAATCATTCATAAGTTGCTGCGTCATTTAGTACCATGTTAATCCGTAATGCTGGGACACCCAAGAAAATCTTGTATGACTATTTTTTAAAAATCGGTATTCAGATCTCAATTATGCTCTTATGACTGAGGTGAACTGTGATTTGCCAGCATACATGCTATCAATGGCTGAGAGAACTCAGCTACAGGGCCATTCATTGCTCCCTCAGCCAGTTCTAAGAGATGCTATGCCTGAAGTGTGCCATAAAAATACAAGTTGTTGTATTAAATCACATTAATAGTCCCCGAGCGGCTACAGTTCTGCACGACACTGAGAGTGAGATGTAAACTTAAGGGCGTCAGTACTCATGTGGATGAGGCTTCAAGGACAATTATGACCGATTGTTCCCATCGAAGGAAGTTTTTTTTTAAAAAAAGTAAAGAACATGCCTCACAGGAAGACTCGTGAGAAACTGTGAGCATCACAGCTACTGGTCTGTTAGCAGCTTGTGAGGTACTCCATTGGGTCACAGAATTTGTAAGATTTTAATGAAACTTTGTGAATAAGAAGGTAAATTAGCAAATGTTGTCTAGTTTATTTCTGGAGTATTACAATCCTCTGTCCATCACTTAAGCAAGATACTGACCTGTAAAATGCTCTGTAAACTCCAACTCAAGTTTCATGGCTCTCTCAAAAGTCTTCTTTGCCTGATCTTCTGTCAGACGTTTATTCATTTCTCTGGTGCATAAGAATAGAAAGGGGTTACATGAAACAGCTATATCTGATGAAAACAAGTGCGAAAGACTATTCTGAACACAGAGCAGACAGCTAATCTACTTACATCCACTCAGCCAGAACCTAACTCAACTTTTGTGTCAACTCACCACTCACTACTTGTGGTTTTATTTTGTTTCTACACCATATTGAATTGTGGGGGAACTCCTGAACTGTTTTCTGCCCAATTCTCCTCAAATTTATGCAGTTATTACCAGGAACTGGGCTGCAATAGTATTAAGTGGCTGTAGGTGGTGCAACAAACAATAAATTGAGGGTCTACCAATATTGCCTCAGGGAACCGCAGATATCTGAACTGTGGAAATGAACAGACTTAATAAGAAATACATTAAGCTCTTCCCACACAAGTTTACTGGTTAATGCATTCATAATTTTAAAACTCATCGAGTCCAGGAACCTTATGCCCATAAGAAGAGTTTTGTACTCAATCATGTTGGGTTGCATTCATTCAGGTTCCCAAGTTGAAAAGTTGGTATATAACTAAGGAAATTTAAAGTCAGCTTTGGAATTAACTGATTTTTACCATAAATACGGGAATGTAATTTTTTTCGATACACCCGTCCTGTTATAATTCCCCGCACCAGAATCGTGACTTACATTTGGTTTCTGGGATACACTTGTACTACAATTTTGCTCATTAACATACAACTCACAGATGATCTCTGAACCCTGTGAGGGTTAACAAGTGCCATCAGTATTGAGGTAACATGCAGTGCTCTGAAAAATGTAGTGGCGTTTTCTAACTTTCTTTAACATGGAGAGAGAAAGCAAACCAGAGACAGATATTGTCCGATATCGTGAATTTACCAGTGTTCTTTTGCATCAAATTGCACCCATCATCACCCACTCCGTTTTCTTGCTTTTTTTTAATAAAATGAAAGACACTGATAAATATCCAGTTTTTTATTTTGTGGACAAAAACGGACTCTTATAAGTTAACCTTATGAGGTTCACACAAGGACCGTTAAATGGTCCTTAATTCAGCAGACACTGGTTCAGACACTCAAGATCAGTACTTACATGATATTTTCCACTGATTTTGGTTTGATGAAGATGGCGATTGGGTGGAGCTGGGCTATTTGAAGTCTCTTGATAGCATTTCCTGACACATCCAGAATACAGTGTTTCCCCTTGGTGAACAAAAACAAGTAAAGCAATGAGCCAAATTATTTTTGGGGTTATTTTAAATCCTAATACAATTGAAAGAGCGGTTATATATTTATAGAAATATATATGATTGGTTAAACATTTGGGATCATTTAATCACATGAAACTAATGATGACTGGAGGCTACATGTCCTGGGTTCATTAAAACATTTACATGCAGTGTAAAAATAACACGACTTGCTGTAAAGGGTGGATATAAAATGAGATGGTTAGATAAGACTCGGGTTGTATTTTCGACCACAAAATATACAGTCAATTCACTTTACAGTACATTATGTGAAGTGCTTTGAGACGTCGTGAAGAAATCATAAGGCGCTATATCAAATGCAAGGATTATTATTATTGCCTTCCATTACCTTCTCTGCCACCTCTCGCACAGACTGCACACTGGTACCATACAGATGGTTGTTGTATTGACCTGCTTCAATAAATTTGTGATCCTGAATGTCCTTTTCCATTTGTTCTCGGGACGTAACAAAATGATAGTCCCGGCCGTCAACTTCATAATCGCGCTTTGGTCGAGTTGTGTCTGGAAGAAGTGAAACATTTCTGTTACCCTTTATCTCTGTGTCCATTTTGATTTCCCTCTTTCCCTTTCCATTTTGTGATCACGACGAGGAATAAGCGTGCTGGGGATGACATTGTATTTCAGGCACCTGGTGTCAGCGCACCTGCAGTGTCACACGTGCAGGTTTCACAGACAACCGATCAAGTACTTACGAGGAACACAGGATCCAAACTTGTCTGGAAACTCCGAGATCAGATCATCATTGATTCGGTCCTTCATGGGCCCCAGAATTATAACAGGACGGGTGTATCGCACTGAATGCAAAGTCAGACAGACAAGGCAGAAAGGTTAGAGCCTTCACTAAACTATAATCAGAATGCAACCCAGATCTATAATTTGGTAGTTGTTATTTGAGATCCCGCTGCATTTTAGCACTGAATATCCTTAGTTTTTTTATTAAGATAAAAAAAATCGTTCTTATTGTACGGCTTGATAATCCACACTGATTATACCCTCCTCCAAGACCTGTCCTCTCTCCCAGCAAGTTGTTTCTGACCTTGCTCTCTCTCTCATTTCAGGACAGGCTTCTTTTCTTTTACAATGCATTCCCCAAACCAGTAACTGCTCCAGATTTTCTCCTCTCACTCTTACCAAATGCTTTATCATGTTTTTTTTGCCTGTCCTTATATATTATTCTTGGGAAAATATGGAATTCTTGTCTATCTTGTGAAAAGTCTGAATGCAAAAGGGTGGGGAGACCCTCCCTGAGTTTGACAGCTCCTACTACATCATCTTGTTAAAATGCAAAACACCAAGTATGTAATATTAAGGAATTAAAGTAAATCAGCAGACGTGCAGTGTTACACATCTCAAGGTTTATACTCCAGATAGTCCTTGTGGTCAGAGTGGTACAAGATTTGTGGATTGCTCTAGGGGAGGAACTGAAGGGGGAGAAAATAGTACAAAAAAACCTCCTACACAGGTACTACATCTTAACAAAGTTAGACCAGGAGGAAAAACAAGAAGCAATATTTCCCACTATTTAATTTCAGGATAACACCCATTAAATGTAACCTTTGCATGTCCGTTGCATGCTCCACTTAGCTTACCTTCCTGTTGGCCGACAGGCTCATAAGAGAGAACGTAATCTTCCTGGCCACCTATGTCAGAAGACAGCACACAAGAGAAATATGATGAACCTGTCCTGGGTATGAAAATCAGCTTCACAACACAAAGAACGAGGCGGCAATCAGTTAATGGAGAAGAGAGTGAGGAGCTCCCTAGAGAGCGAGAATTTCAGTCAAAACCCTTGGGAGGGCTGAGAGAATGGGTTAAACACTCTCTTCTCCACTAGGATAATGTATGTGAAATCTTGAACCCAATCGTACGATTTGAAACAGGGCTTACTATGGTTATCCTGATTCAAATACAGAACATTCTCAAAACAAATGAATTAGGGCCAAAGCATTTTTATGCAATTAGGGAACGTCAGTTGCTAAACCTTGCCAATTGTTGAAGTCAAGTTTTCAGTTCACCATTGTACAGTAGTTACTTGAACAGCAGATCCTAACAGATATTTAAAAAGCGGTTATACGTCACACCTGAAACTTTGTGCTGGATAGCTGAGTAGTATAAGACCCTCGCTCCAGTGTGCAAGTTGCATCCCCAGCTTGTTGTGCTCTCTGAGTAGAACAGTGTGAGTCATGTAAAGTTTACAGTAACATTTAGAGCGAATCAAGTGTCAATAGTCTAAAGCAAAGACAGCATTAATAATTTAAATAGAAATTTTGCTCAAGGGGAGGGAACTCAGTTTGTTTTAATGTGAGGCTGACGTTACAGTGGCAGGACTATCCACATCAGGATAATATCTGTGGATAGATGCACCTGAGGTGCTAAGGCAGTGGAAGCAAAAAGTCTGGGATTTTGATAACAGAAACCACTCAGTCTCTCAGACTGAATATTAAGGAACACGTATCAATAAGTCAAAACATTGACAGATTGATGTAGTATTGATGCTCTGCCCAAAGGTGCTTTGGCATATTATATGTGCATGAAAAAAGGATGATCGTATCAGCTAAATACACCAGTAACCTCTATGGCAGAACAACAATCTTGTTCTTTGTAAGCTAGCTCGTTGCGTTAACTTTAAAACACAGCCGATCATTTTCTTTGTTGTTAATCTTCATGGGACCTAGCCTCACTCTGGCACCTTGCCCGAGTGGTCACTCTTCATGTTTGAGCTACACAGTGAGTGTCGGCAGGATATTAAGACCAAATCCAACAATGTCCTCACCTGACATCCACAAACATACTTTCAGCGTGTGTAAGTGTGTGTCTGCGCCTTTACTCACTCTGCTATTAGGGGAACAGACTTGACGTTTCAAAATGCAATTTAAAAAAAACAGGTAAAGGGTGTTGATGTTGATTTAAGGACACAGAAAGGTGATTAAACCATGAAGCAGTTTTTAAAGAGACGATTCATTCTGCAGTACTGAGCAGATGCACAACCAGCAATGAATGAGACCAACACACCCTCGTTTGGCACGGATACCGATGCAAGATAGAACATCGCTTCACCTGACACCCTTCTACCCTTGCAGTATGCGCACCTCATTCAAAGCAATTCCGTCAGGTAAGGAAGAGGCGGTTAAAGATGTCCTAACCAGGAACTTTCTTTTTTTTCTATCAACGCAAGACTGTAACCTTCAAGAAGTTACATCTCAATTGATCCTCTTTGTACATATATTATTGTATTTGCTGCCTGTATTATTTATTGCTTCCCAGCTTGGGCTTGACTGAAGAGCAGAGGGTGTGCCAAGTAAAGGGTGTTTGCTGTTCTCAGGTCAGTTAAAGTAGTACATTCACAAATTGCAAATATTTAACTTAATAACAAAACCATTAATTTACACTAAGGAATTGAATAGGAAGCAAATTATTTTTTCTCATTTTTATTAGCTTCAATTTAGATAAGCTTCAAAGTTTCTGATTGAACATCTCATGTTACAATGGACAGAGATGGTTGGCTTGGTTACATCAGATTAACTGAGGCAGTGGCAATTTGAACCAATGCAGCAAGGTCAAGATGTGGCATTTTTATGCTTTCTCCAGCTCTGGCCAATGCACTGTGCTATTGCTATATGCTCACTGATTGTGAGCAGGCGATTTTCTGCTCCAACTATCGTGGGATTCTTTGGGTAAGGGTGAGAAGAGAAAGGGATTATTAGTCAAAAACACTTTT
Organism: Callorhinchus milii; assembly: GCF_018977255.1. NCBI lineage: Eukaryota > Metazoa > Chordata > Chondrichthyes > Chimaeriformes > Callorhinchidae > Callorhinchus > Callorhinchus milii. The sequence continues at coordinate 8,704,165 of NW_024704752.1, read as the reverse complement.
GATGGTAGTAAATATTAGCAGACTCTTCCCATTTTCAAAACTGAACAAATGTACAACTTTAACTGTTTCTACCCAAGCAGATCATTTTTCCCACTTAAAGGCAATGAGAAGAATTAAGAACAAATTATACAATGAATTCAAGAGTAAAACGATTCATGCAGTTCAAAGTGATCAGCACAAACAAAATTTCATGCAACAGTGGGAAGTTTTAAAAGAGCTGCATAAAACAGAGCTGGATGAAATTAACCTCTTGTTTCACCATACTCATCTGTAATCATGATTTCTGTCATGAAGAACAGAAGAAAGGAAGGCAGCAGGAAAAAGGGAAGAAGTCAAAGTTGCAACATAAGAGAGTTTAAAAGTATTGCAGAGATCAGTGGTTTTGTTCCATGGATTACTCCTTACCTTGCAACATCACACACAGACTCAAGAGTAACAGTGACTTCAGGCTGGCTGCCCTTCCTCTTCTGATCGCCCCCACCCAATTTTAAGTGCTTTAGTGTTAATTATATTACAAACAAGCTATAAAGTAACTATTCATACATGGCTACTGTTTGTAGAGGGTCTACATAATAATGAGGAATGAGATGGTGGTAGCACGAGAATTCCAACAAATGACAGAAAGGTTGATACTGGGCAGACAATGCTGAGGCTGGTGCCTTATGCAATGCACGTCCTTGAGAAATGTTCTATATACCACACAATTTTTCTATGTATAATGTGCATGCTGTGGAGGTTCTTGGTAAAGATCTGAAATAGTTAGTCTGATCAAAAGATGAATGTATTATTTGGTACAACCTTGGCTCTCAACAATTATCCTCAGTGCTTTAGGTAAACATATCCTAATGTGTCCCAAGGGTTCCTGAAAAATTCTGCTTGAAGCCTGAACATATTTAATTCAGTTCAAGTTTATTTCCCCAGCTGTACCTTGAGATAGCCGAGTTCCACAGCTTAGATAATGTTTTTAGGTGTGAAATACCCAGAGTTCTGGACCTTGGCTCAGGCTTGTAGGTTCCCGGTCTTTCAGATATTCTCAACCTGACACTAAGTATATGAATACCGGATTTGACACTGCAAGGCATAAGCAGAGACCAATTTGCACTCTATGCACATGCACCAAGCAATAAATTCAATTGGGACTAATGCAACAGGCTCTCAATTACATGTATCTATCTGTATGTGAACCCTGGAATGAGGCAAACATGGGAGTTTGCAAACTTCTTGCAGCTCCAAAGGTCAAACCCTCTTTGGATATTAGAACTCCAAGAGGAAATGTGGCTAAATGGACTAAATAAGTCCAGTGGCAACAAAGCTGGTAAGAAGTACTAAGTGAAAAAGTGTGTATAGATTTTTGAGGGATTGCTGTGTCATCATATTCTACATTTCACTACATTCTCTCCCCAAAGCTAAATAGAACTTAATTCGAATTTCTCTGTAAAACGCTGTCAGAAACTGTGTTCTCCCGACAAACACAATCCCCATGTGTTTACTTCAGCATGTTATACACTACATGGGAATGAATACTAGCCATGTATGACCAGCTCACTCCTCTGATATAAGGTTGTTAATTCCCTGCAAATTATTCACCAGTGGGCAGCAGCACTGAAACCTCTGCAAGACAAGGATCTATTAACAAAGAGGGAGCAAAGCATAGGTGAATGCAAAAAAATAAGTAGGGTACAAAAAGACAACTTACGGTAACTACTCTCACTATCGCTGGCATTAGAGGTTACATGCTCTGAAATGATAACAGAAATAAAATGAGAAACAAACTGATAATACAAATGACATTTCAACACAAACTATGTATTTCAAAAGTGTGGGAAGCAGAACATGAAGTCATTAAATGCAACAAAATGGATGATATAATTACTGTGAACTGGACAATTTGACATCAGCCACAAGAGTGCTCCACATACACACCGTCTTAGAGGAAAGAAAACGCCAACACCTTTAAAGCACCCAAATTCCCACTGAAAACTGGCAGAGCAGCTTATCCTAAACAGCGGTAACACAGAGCCACCCATGCATTGTTGAGTTGCTACCACATCATGGCAATAAGATCGGTTCCGTACAATATCTCGTAACATAGCAGCACTACCTGATCCCGCAGTTATGGAGTGCAGGAATAAAACATTTTGATATTTCTCGGAGTACCAGCATTAATTAAATGTGTTCCCCAGAATGGCCTTGTTCCGGGCTGTTAATTTTTATGGTTCTAAAAGAGCCGATTGCTTTCACTTCATCTGGAAGTCTCCCAGTGGATGTGGGGCTGGACTTTCAACAAATTAGATCTGCGTCATGGTCATCCACCAGTGGACATGTGCTGTCCCTCAATGAAGACTGTGCTGTCCTGTTTGGAGCCTGGATCTTTGTTGGTTTCTGGTGTGTAAATCTGACAAACTGTAATGCCTGCTCGGCATTAATCTAAATTTTTTTCCCTTTCACAGAGCACACAGATCTTCCACCGGGGTAATGAATTACTTGAACAAGTAACTGAGGAATCAACAGAAGTAAAAACACAAATCTTCAGTGGTTACAGGAACACTATACAGCTTTTTGATCCTGGTCAGAGCTAACAAAGTTTTCCCAGATTAGTTTTGGGGTAAAGCACAGAGGAGCTATAAGCAGGAACCCTGCAATCTCTGGGGAGGTGGTACCCCAGTAGATACAGGCGTTAACTGTGTTCTTACCAGTGCACAACCTTCTGCCCTGTCTACATTCCGTTCGCTTTGTTCTTACATAATAAAAAGGAGTGTTATCCAAAACTAAAATATTTCATATTTTCTTCCTCTTTTTTAAAACTCATCACATATTTAAAGTGTCTGATTCTACTAATAAATTTTGCATTCACACTTTTGTTTCAACATGTGTCGCTTTATATTGTAGTGTTGGGCACAATTAACTGCCAAAGGGGGTTATTACACCCCATTAGATGAATACATCAGATTGTGATATAGGGAATATCCAAGAGAGTCACAGTGTCAAGAGAAAACACAGAGCAACACAAGTACCTTAATCACTCACAAGTGTGAAGTTTTTCCATTACCTGTTATTTATCAATCTATAAAGTCATCCATTACCCACCTTGCATTTAATTTATACAATGTGGTCATTGATATTAATTATGTAAATTGGCAAAAATGGAGAGAGAAATTTGGCAATCATCATTAGTTTGAGGTAAAGTCCCAGGGCTGGAAATGTGACTGTTGACAGCAATGTACAAGGAAAAGTCTGTAGTATATGGGCCATGGTGTTGTCTGTGGCGGGTGGAGTGGGCATGTTGGTACCCAATGGTCTTCTGTTCCTAATTTCCTATCTTCTTGATTAGCCCGGCTCTGAAATTGTAGCAGTAAGATTCCAGAGCATAGAAACAATTCTACGACAATCATGCTAATTCAATCCAAGTATTAATGTGGTACATATAAACTAGAATAAGCGTTGCAATATAGCAAAGAGCCTCTTGAAGCCACAGTGGTGAGGTAGTGGCCGAGGAGGAGAGGAAGAGGAGGATGCAATGGGAAAATGGAGAATATCCTTGAAGTAGCTTTAATAGCTGAAGTGGACCCAGGTTAGTGAAAACGTGATACAAGGGTATTGGGATTTCATTCTGTAGAAAATGTGAGGCAACAAGAGGAGACTGAAAAGAGGCTCAGGTGAATGAGACTGGCCAGGGATATCTGACTGGCCTCAGGAACATCACAGGGGACAAAGGTATTTAAGGCCCAGTGCGGTGAAGACGAAGACCTCCTCAGAGATGAAAAACAGGGTGGTTCAGCCTATTTCCAAATATTTTTAAAATAAAAAGGTAAACAACTAAAGTAAGGACGACAACTCCAACCCTGGCATTAGTAAGCATTGGGTTCTTCAACCATTGTGTTCACTAGATGCAGGTTTTGCTGAAAATTCACAGTAATTGAACAACAGGGTATCAAATATTTTAGATGTAGAGCCATTTGCTCTAATAAAATACATCCTGCTCCACACTGTCACTCCCTCCACCTTGCCCCCACCCTGTGATTCTCATTGCTTACACGTTCAAACATAACCATAAAATTAACCCTGAATCATTTGTATGATAATAAATGCCTTTAAAACAAGATTTATAGATTAGGTTCTCGACCTTGATAAACAAAAGATGTTCCGAGTCAGGTTGTAAATGGAGCTCATGTGGAAAATGGAAATGTCACAGGTGCAGAAGAAGACACTGTTCTGAGGGTAAGGTGGTGCACAGAAATGTACTGTCAGAATGAGAAATTTGTTATCTTTGTTATCTTTCGTCAATCTCTAAACCTCTGCAATGGATGTCCTGTGCATCATTTCTCATGAATAGGGCCAAATTGGTTTCTGGGTTGTAATGCTCCATGTAATTCTGTAATGTTCTATGAATAAAGTAGCTGGATCCTCAGTATCAAGTGGACTCAGATTAAAATATTTACCAGGTGTGTTTGCTAATAGGAATAAATGATTGCTCAAAATTTCCCGAACAGCTTGATGAGTAATAATGTCTAAGCCTTGACTGGCTGTCAGCAGGTTGCTAGGAGACTACTGGATACGCATAATTCAGGCGATGGGTGGAAGCAGATCCAATCCCATTTTATATACCAGGTTTCAGAATCACTGTGTCTATATTTTATAAGAATGCACTTTGCAGTAATACGGCATAATTCTGAAAATCACTGAGATATTTGGGGAAGTGCTTAAATAAAGTATTTCCATTTTTCGAACAAGAATCCATCCATTATTCCTGAACTTTTATCATTTTACACTTTCTCAGCAAATGGCTTCTCCTCCAGCCTCCGCATCGCCTCGTGCGGCGTTCCTCAGGGCTCTGTCCTCGGTCCCCTCCTCTTCACCCTCTACATGCTCCCCCTTGGTCATCATCCGCAGGCATGGGATAAATTTTGACATGTATGCAGATGACACCCAACTCTATCTCTCTGCCTCCACCCTCAACTCCAGGACCACTGGTGTCCTGACCCGACTGCCTGTCTGACATCAAGTCCTGGACGAGGGACAACTTTCTCCAGCTGAATGTCAGCAAGACCGAGTCTCCTGAATGGCTCGCACCAGCGCCTCTGCACCTCGGGCGCTGGCAGCATCAGCCTCCACGGCTGCACACTCAACCTCACTAAGCCAGTCAGGAACCTGGGTGTCTTGTTTGACCCTGAACTGTCCTTTCTCCCCCACATCCACTCCATGACCGGCACTGCCTCCCACCACCTCCGCAACACTGCCAGACTCTGCCACTGCCTCACCCCTCAGGCTGCCGAAACCTTTATCCATGCATTCGACACATCAAGGCTCGATTATGGAAATTCCCTCCTCATCGGCCTTCCCAACTCTTCCCTTCGCAAGCTGCAGATCATCCAAAGGATCAAGTTCAAGATTCTCATCCTCAATTTCAAGGCCATCCATGGCCTTGCCCCCTCCTACCTCTCTGACCTGCTAACTCCCTACCAACCTGCCCGCTCCCTCCGTTCAGTGGGCTCTGGCCTCCTCCATGTCTCCCGCCTGACCAGCCCCACCATCAGTGACCAGGCTTTCAGCCTCTCTGGCCCCACACTCTGGAACTCCATCCCACAGTCCATTCGCTTCGCTTCCTCCCTTGTCTCCTTCAAGGCCAGTCTCAAGACCCTCCTCTTCGATCTTGCCTTCAGTCACCCTCCCACCTCTCTGCCTTCTCTCACCCCTACCCCACCCCTCCCCCGTGCTCGGGTCCTGACCCCTGACTGTAATTTTGTTGTTGTACACTTGGAACGATTGATATTCACCACCCACATTTTAAAGTTCAATCATAATATTTATCAAATCTCCTACAATATATACCTCAAGCATTTTGTTTTCATACAGAAGGTACAGAAAATTCACAAAATGCATAAAACTGTAACACAAGAAATTAAGAGAGGTTAGGATGTACGCCTAATTGATCTCCTCCTTTCCAAATGTTTAGCCCATTGTGGCAGCAAGTGCAGAGGTGAGGTGGGGCAGTGGAACTGAAAAAGTTGCAGCAGCATCATAGGGTTCTCTTACCTAACTCATGTTGGTCATGTAAGGATAGCAATGGAGGATGTCTGTAAGAGGACATCTGTGAGAGGGGAGAAGAGGTGGGGAAAAAAAGGTGCGTAGGTCATAGGACATAAGAATTTACTAGCGAAAGAAGACCAAGGTCCATCTAGTTCAACTTCCATCATCGTAGTAGTCGCTTGACATGTCACCATCAATCTTTCCTTATCATCTGACACCATTGCAATTCCCCCTAAAAACAGCTATAATCACCCCCATCCTGAAAAAAACCTTCCCTGGATCCATCCCTGCTTTCTAACTACTGACCCATTTCCAACCTCCCTTTTCTTTCCAAGGTCCTTGAAAGAGTTGTTGCTTCCTAGTTTCGCTCATTCCTCTCCTAGCACTCCCTTCACGTGCCCCTCCAATCGGGCTTCAGTGCATCTCACACCCCGGAAACTGCTCTGGTCAAGGTGACAAATGATATCCTGTCCATTAGTGTCCGGGGCTCCCTCTGCCTCCTCGTCTTATCTGCTGCCTTCAATACTGTGGACCACTCCATCCTCCTCTACTCTCACCTCAACCTTCAAGGTTCTGTCCTTATCTCTCACAATGTCTCTAATTTGTCTCTACCAACGGTTTCTCTTCCAGCCCCCGCACAGTCTTGTACGGTATTCTTCAGGGCTCTGTCCTCGGTCCCCTTCTCTTCAACCTATACATTCTCCCACTTGGTGACATCATCCGTAGATATGCAGTCAACTTCCACATGTACATGGATGACACCCAACTCTATCTGTCTGCCTCCACCCTCAATTCCAGGACTACTGACCGTCCTGACAGACTGTCTGTCAGCTATCAAGCTCTGGATGAGAGCTAACTTTGTACAGCTGAATGTCAGCAAGACCGAGACCCTCCTGATTGGCTCGGGCCAGCGCCTTCGCACCTCAGGCGCTGGCAGCATCAGCATCCATGGATGCACACCACACCTCACCAAGCCAGTCCGGAACCTGGGTGTCTTGTTCAACCCTCAACTGTCCTTTCTCCCCCATATCCGTACCATGACTCACTCTGCCTTCCCCCACCTTCGCAACATTACCCAACTCCACCACTGCCTCACCCCTCAGGCCACCGAAACCCTCACACATGCATTCATCACCTCAAGGCTCGACTACGGAAACTCCCTCATTGTCGGCCTCCTCAACTTTTCCCTCCACCAGCTGCAGATCATCCAGAACTCTGCAACTCCTGTCCTCTACCGCACCAGGCTCCATGACCCCATCACCCCCACCCGGCTCCACTATCAGAGGATAGAATTCAAAATCCTCGTCCTCACCTTTAAGGCCCTCCACGGCCTTGCCCCCTCCTGTATCTCTGACCTGCTGACCCCCTATCCACATGTCTGCTCCCTCCACTCAGCAGGCTCCAGTCTTCTCCGCCCGACCCACCCTACCATCGGTGGCTGGGCTTTTAGCCTCTCTGCTCCCACCCCTTGGAAATCCATCCCACAATCTCTTCACCTTGCTCCCTCCCTTACCTCCTTCAAGGCACGACTCAAGACCCTCCTTTTCGACCGTGCCTCCAGCCACCCTCCTACCTCTCTGTCCTCCCTCACCCCAACCCTACACCCCCGCGCTCGGGTCCTGATCCCCGATTGTTCAGCTCCCTGGGACATCCTCCCGATATGAAAGGTGCTTTACACATGTAATTTTGTTGTTGTTGTTGTATCCCGGGATATTATTTTCTAGCAGAAGTCTATCTAATTTTTTCTTGAAACAAACACTTTCTGTTCCACCATCTCCCTAGGGAGCCTGTTCCATAACTTTACTACTCGCTCACTGAAGTCGTGTTTCCGCATTGTTCTGAATTTACCCCCCTTCAATCGCAGGTTGTGTCCTCTGGCTCTACTGTTCAGTACAAGATATCATGGTCTACATCATCTAGTCCCTTCAGAATCTTAAAGACTGTAATCATATTGCCCCTCAACCTTCTCTTCTCCAGCATAAACATGCCAGTTTACCTAAATGCTCCTCGTAGTCCAGTCCCTCCATCCCATCTATCATCTCGATTTCCATCTTCTGTATCCTCTCAATTGCTGCAAAATCCTTTATATATTGGGGTGACCAGAATTGCACACAAAGTTCTAAGTGCAATCGCACCAATGATTTATAAAGTGGCAGAATTACCCCACTATTTCGGCTCATTATTGTCCTTTTAATACAACCCAGAATCTGGTTTGCCTCAACTCACTGCTACTGAGCACTGCTGCGATAGCTTCAATTTATTGTCAATCAGGAGCCCAGGTCATTTTCCGTACAGATTATTTTCTTCACATTTAAATAATAATCCCTTCCTGAATTTTAAGGACCGCATGCAGCTCTTTGTAATTCTCAAAATTAAATTTCATCTACCATTGATCTGCCCAATTCCCAAGTATGTTCAAGTCCTCCTGCAATCTATCCTGTTAGTCTTGGCAATCTACCACCTTCCTTAGCTTTGTGTGATCTGCAAATTTAGCCACTGTGCATGTGACTCCTAGCTCCAGAGCTTTATCAGAGGAGACTTGTCCTCAAAGAACACACCGAAAGTCTGAGAGCTCCACAAGCAGTGAGTAATAAACCTGCCTGCAGAGGAATTGTGTGATAATGAACAAATGATAAGAAATGAGGGTTGTTTTAAGAGGTAGGGATTCTAACCGGACTCGCTGAGCCCATCAGGGAGACCCGCTGTTCATTAATGAACACTTTGTCAAGTAGTCAAGGGGTGTGGATGACAAACTTGGCAGGCAAACCTGATTTTCCAAGAAAGCTCTTGCTCTGCGAGATAAACTTTCACCTTAATAAAAGTTTAATATATTAAAATAAAGCCTACTGGCACTAAAATCTGAAATTCCCAACAGAAAGGCACATCATTAAAGTACAGTGGGAAAGAGATTTTGATGTTCTAGCTGATTGAACTTTGTAAGTGTTTATCGCACTACGTGACCGTACAGCAGTGTGAGAAGGCAGATTTATACTATCCAATATCTGGTAATGCTATCTGGCTGGTTAATATTTTATTATTAGATATCAGAGAACACTATAAACCTGAAGGATGACCAAGACCTTTAAACTAGTTCTACTGCAGCCATGGAGATGCTCAAAACTGAATCACCTCTGGTAGTTTGGTATGTCGTGCTCCGAGACACTGCTCCACCAAGGGTGCTATATAAATGCAAGTTGTTCTTGTTATAGAAATAGAATCATACAGATCAAGTCCAAGGAAGCTAAATTGAATCTTATCATTGATGAGAACGTTGTTGAACTCCCAAAGTATAAGAGAATTGAAAAGGCAAGAAAGGGAGGAGCTAGATCTGAAAAGATTTGTGAAGAGATCTGTGAAGCGGTCCCAGGGAAGGTGTATCTGCTCGACTGGAAAAAGTGACAATGAGAAAGGAGGGGTATATACTGAAGATTTAGAAAGTGTGAAATCAGTGGGGTGGATTCAAAATAGCTCATTCTGTGGAACCAGAAAGGGAAGATTGAAGCAGTACAGCTGGAGTTTAACCCAAGGATGTGTTTCACGTTTGAGCAGTGAATGTGAACTCGCCCAAGGCATTCAAATAAGAAACCAACAGACTGCTGACACAACATGTGCAGAGAGATAACCAGCCGATCATCAAGAGGGAGATGAAAATAAGCCTAATTATGACCTTAAACAGGGCTGAAAAGTTGGAGCAAAATAATCCCTTCACATTCCTACTTTTTCTATTTTGAACCAAGTGTGAAGTGGACCACAGTTTATTACGTCAGTTGTGAAATCAGCAGCATTAGTGGTTAGACAGGGACCAAAAAGCCTGGGAATTTTGTCGCATGTCTTGTTTGTGCAAGTAGAGCAGATTTCCTGGTACACACCTCTTTTGTAGGCTCAATCGCAATGACCCATATTCAGCTGTGTGTGGAATGGCAGGAAAGATCCTCATTTCAGTGGGGCTTCTTTTTCACTTAAAACCCAGCAATAAAGCGCAGCTCAGACACATGCTTACCTCCAGTTCACAGTATCAGAATTGATTTCATTAAATACATTTTAACATGGAGTAAAAACACTTGAAATAATTGCACAAATCTCTTCCAATATATCCTACGTCAACTTGTGTTCCCCAGTTTTCTGTTCAAGACTAAACTGGCGATAGGTTGCTTCTTTACGCTACTTGGACCGAATTCCAACCCGGCCTCAATTAAACAGCAATAAGTAGCAATTGTTAGTTGAGCATCAGCTTCTCTCCTGATGTTTTAGACTGAAGCACAAAACAGAAAGTAGAGTCTCTGCCGGCTGTAATGAAATCCAACTACTTTGTAAAAACTTTACGTAGGAAATATTGAAAGAGAATATGCAACCCACCTTTACAAGATAACAATTGAACGTGAATGTTAAAAATAAAACAACTATGAACCTCCCCCATGCCAGCAGAAACCTACCAACCACTATAGAAAGCAACACGAAGTAAAACGAGTTCAGAAAACAAAGGAGGCAAATGTGAATGGAGAGGATTTTCCGCCACTTACTCAGGCTTTTTGTTCCCATACCGTCGTCACCTAACCCGGGGATCTCCTGTAGAGTAGTCCCCAGACAGCAAGCAATAAGAAAAAAAACAATCACAGAAGAAGAAAAAATATCTGTCAGTAGCATATAACAAGACTACTACCATGACAAACAGTTTTGTGTGAACATAACTGGTTTGCACATTTTGCAACCGAAGAGTAAACCACAGAGTCTCTCCTTTTTTGTGTACAACAGTGAAAGACATGCAGTGGGATCTTCACGTTGCTGAATGCAGCAAAATGCCAACTTTGCACAAAAGTACCAATTTATGTGCAAAGTTGGGGGGAGGGGAAGAGGGGAAAAAAGGGACCAGTTGTATTCAGCAAAAAAGTGTTGCCATGGTAACACAGCAAAGACCCCCAACTTGGAGAGAGGTGACCTTCTCTGGAGGCCAGATCCTTTTCCAACTACTTACGTTCAAGATCACTGGTTTCCTGCTCACTCTGCTCCTTGTTCTTGTAGAAGGGGAATTTTCGGGAAAAGATGTTCTTTTTACGCTTGTCATTGAATGACTGCTGAGGAAGAGAAGGAGGGGCAAAAAAGGGGTGTCTAATGTCCACGTGAATAATGCCCAGCTCTAGAAATGCACGGGAAGTGACTCGGGCCACCATATCTCAGTGTTAAGATCAACTCAAATTAAGAATAATTGTAACGTTGGCAAGCAAACAATTCTGCACAATGGGATATCTATGTGGCCATGCAATCCGACTGCACACAACCAAATACTAGAATAAATCCAGGCTAAAGCAATCCCATGTCCCACTGGCCAATTTGGAACTTCTTTTAATGTATGAACTTTTCAGCTGCTGCAAATTTCATTTTTTTAGTATATTAAAAAGACTAAATATGCTGGCTTCAAGTCACTTCCACCAGAGCACAATCGGTCAAAATTCTGCATCTGAGGCAAATCAAATCAAAACAACACAGAAGAAAATGATCAAGCTGGGTAAAAAGCGCTGACAATAGGGATTAAAACAAAATTAACACTTTTAGCAAAACAAAAGTAGAAACAAAACCCAGATGGATTCAAACAACAGACTTCCATTTTACCGATTGTGAAACTAGGGAGAAATGTGGATGCCCGCATGCGAACTTAAAGGCCCAAGCCTTTACAAAGCTATTAATATGTTTAGCATAAGTGAACACTAAACTCCCAAGCAAGGTTAAGAAAGCTAATTTTTTGACCCTAGAGCCAGACATCAAAGTAATAAAAATCCAATTTCTCAGCAATTTCAGGTGAATTTCTCCGCCATTCAAATGTAATCTTTCCGTAATCCAATATGAAGACCCCATTACCTTGAGACCAGTTGCTGATAAATTCACAGGGTCCATTTAAATGAAATCTTATTCTAAAAGGATTTACTGATATATCCCTTATTCTCTCTGTGTGTGGTGTGCATGTGCGAGATTGCTTTACAAAATAAACAGACTTCAGGGAAGAAGGGCAGGCTCGGCAGTGAGCAATACCGGGCTGACATTGATAAGTGGGAGAAAGCTGCAATGAACAGTGATCAAAAGAGACAGATTTCTGTACGTCCCTGCAATAGTAAGCTAGAGCAATGCCTTTGCTAGTGTAAATAGTATTCGCACTTCTCTCATAAAGATGAATGGTTAGAATGCACTTAAAATGGATGCTGTTGATTATTTATCCTATGCTGTATTCTCACTCTATTACCATAAAAGATCCCAGTTATTAATAGTTACTATTAAAAATGTTGAAAGTGTTATTTAATAAACTATATAATTTAAATAAATGCATAAAAAAAGGCCTTTATATTAATTGTTTGTATGCTCGTTTGCTAATTTGTTCCAAATCTAACCATTGTATATTCATGATCTGAAGAAAAGAAGAGTAATGTTGGTTAGTGTTTTAAACTTGTCTAAATTGGTAGAACACGTCTCCACAAATCGCAACCCAAAATGACGGAAATTGGATTTTTAGTTTTAAAAGCTGTTTTCCTTTTTAGTAGAGAGCATGCACGGTGTGCAACGGCATGGCTACAGAGAAAGGTATGGAGAGTTTCAGGGAGGCTGGATCAGTCAACAATGTGGGATGCAGATCTTCCATCAATGGCAAGCGTAGTTTTTACTTCTCCTTCGCTACACAGAACATGCATGTTTCCGTGCATGTGTTAGTACACAATTATTCTGGTCGTGTGTACATACCTAGAAGTGTACACAGAGCTAGCAAGTACATAATCTCTCGACCTCAAGGTATTATTAACAACGCAATAAGGAGGCGTTTGCTGAACAAAATCAGATTTCATTGCTGATCTGAATATAACTCTTATCATGAGTGGAAGCACAGGAGAAGCAGCATGCTGTTAACCCACGTTTTACTCTCCCTGTGCTAAAACTCTTAAAACAAAAGCTTTAGCAATGTTCCCTTTCTTACACACATGTACAGTAAAATCAACATAGTTTATTCATATAAACCCAGACTTTTAAAAGAAAAGTTATTGTCATTTTGTTTGGAATAACGATATTCAATTTGATACAATAAGAGGTATTTAGTTACCCCATTCTCACATACCAAGCAAAATGCACCAGTGAACGGTTATTACAGTGAGAATTCTAAATGTTCCATCATCTTAGGATGTTTCCCCTTTATAAAGATTACGGGCAAAGGGCCTGAATTGTGCATCACTCGCAAAAGCAGAACCACCTCCTTCAGGCTGCTGGAATTCTGGTTCAGTGTTAGCATGACTGGGAGAGCCATTGAATGGGAGCTTTGGCATACCCTATAGTTTTCCTTGAGCGAGTCACATCCAGAAAACAAGCTCATGTGACAACGTCAAACAGGCTTGTTGTTCTCATGGGTCCAATTCCAATTTCATCCATTAATTTGGGCAAATAGTCAAACGCTGGAACGTAATAGCGTACACACGTGCAATAAACATTCACATGGGTCCTCTGTAAATAATCAAAGTTTCATCCTGAACTACTCACTTATCTGCATCAGAACTGCTACCTTGAAGCTGACAGAATAATCGTGATTCCAAATATGTTTTTAAAGGATAAACATAATCGAAGAAATGAGTTTCAGAGGGGAGCATTGATCCACTTTGAACAAAATCAGATTTCATGGCTGTTTGGAATATAAACGTATCATGAAGCACAGGGAAACCAGCTTCTGCTTTGACCTGTGCTCACGGCTAAACTGCTGTTCATGTCCTTGAAACTAGTAATAAATACACTCTTTCTATTCATTAATGGTCAGTGCACTACAGAAACAAGCCACAAACGAAAGTGCAATAATAAATGAACCATCTATCTCTTTAGGAAAGAAACAGCTGCAAATTATTTTTTTCCAATTCAGTAGATACAAAAGAATTTATATTGTTTAAAACTAAATGAAAGGTTAATTGAATAATGCCATATTGAGGAATGATGAATTTAGCTCTTGGAGAGCTGCAGCAACACACATTTTGTGCTTATCTTATCGCTGTTTTTAGGGGAGCAGTTTTTGTTCAAAATAACTTAATATAAGTCTCCGAGGAACCAGGCCCATTCTGAAATCACATATGATTGACAGGGGCTGTGTCTCAGCTAAACTGGAGTCCTGGTTAACCCTGCCTTAGCTCTTCCTTTTTATCAGTGTGGTGTGTGATGCAAAGGGTAATTCCCCTCAACCCCCCCACAATTTGGAACTTTATGTGAATGACAATGCGAACTATGGTGCAGGACTGTGGAGGAGTTGGTCTCCAATTCCAGGTATTCACCTTTGTGTTCATGTAATGTTGGGATCCCTTAGACTATCAGCACCACGAGACCAAGGCCATTCATCCTAGCTGTGGCTATAATCAATTTCCAAAGAAATACATTAACAGTATATAACTACACTGCCTGAGAGTCAACTCAGCCTCAGGCACAGAAGTCAGGTGATGCTGCACAATGCACTCAAGGGTTACAGAATTATTCGGAAAAAAATTAGATTTTGATTGGAGATCAAGATCTAGACAATGAGGCTCAATTGTTCAAATAGTAATTAAATTCCTATCATCTAGGATTTTGTGGCACACACAGTGGTGTGGTCTTAAGAGAGCAGCACATCAAGACAACATTACATTTCGAGCAATAATGTGCCACAATAAAAAAACATTTTCATTACTGCAATTTCATGAATTTCATTTTCTTTCTCCAATTCAGTTGAGGGTTCGTTTTAAGACAAATTATAGATTATATTTCTTTAAATGGCTAGTTTCCCTCAATATTCTGGAGGCAAACATATATTAAAGCCTTTTTCACATTTATTATGCAATTATAATCATATATAAACTTCTTAAAGAGTCAACTACTTGTGAAGTATCATATGTAAAAACACACACAATATTCCTCTTCCCAATTCAGCACTCACCCCTTTATCGCCTCTGGATTTTGAATTGAATTTCACGGTCTTTAACCTCGCGCGTTCTTTCTTTTCAACTCTAGAGGCATTGAAAAAAAATCAGGACAAGTATTGCACGTTCGATCTCTTGTAAGGCAGCTGAATTATGGCATTTCTAAATCAAACACAGAGGTTTCATTGCTGAGTAACAGTCACAACTCTGCAGCCTTTTCATTATCAGCGTTGTCACTGAAGCACCTTATAAATTAATCTACTTACAGCTGAACAGTCTCAAGGCTCTGCATCCTAGAACCAATATATATAAAATAATGCAGGTGCTAAACTCACATTGATTCATTGTTGTTAAAAACAAAAAATGTGTCTACAATCAGTGGTTTTAGGATAAGGATGAACAGGGTTTGGGTGTTGGGAGGTGGTTATTTTCAGATTTCCACTCCCCAGTCACACTGAGCTACCAAAGCTAAAACTGCTGCTTGCAAAGCTAGAACTGCTCCTCATCCTCACCTACAAGGCCATTCACGGCTTCGCTCCCTCCTACCTCTCTGACCTACTATCCCCCTACCTACCTGCCCGTACCCTCCGTTCCTCTGGCTCCGGTCTGCTCCACATCCCCCGCCCCAACCGCCCTACCATCGGTGGCCGGGCCTTCAACCTTTCAACCCCTAGGCTCTGGAACTCCATCCCCCAGTGCCTTCGCCGCCTCCTCCCTTTCCTCCTTCGAGGCCGGTCTCAAGACCTTTCTCTTTGACCGTGCCTTCAGCTCCCCTCTCGACTCTCTACCCCCTCCTCGCTCCCTCCCTTCCCTCCCCTCACCCTGACCATTTCCCCCCTGCTCGGGTCCTGACCCAACTGTCCAGCGCCTTGGGACGTCCTCCCGACGTGAAAGGTGCTCTATAAATGAAATCTTGTTGTTGTTGTTGGAAAGATGCTGAGTTGGGATTCAGCTCTTCCCACAGGGAGTGAGCGGGAATAAAACACCTTAAAAGCACCGTAACTCTAGGGCTGATCATGGACATCCTCAAGACTTGAAAAGTGCAAACTTTCAGTAGTAGTGATTTTCAGAAGAAGATTATAGAAATTTTTACGAAGTACAATAGGAGGCTGAAACAGTCAGGTAAGGATAGGAGATGTGTACTCTAAGGTATTAAATGGTATGGCGATTAAAAGACCCGTGAAGATCTAATTAACCTTTGGAATAGACTCGTTGGACTGAATGGCCTCCTTCTCTTCCTGTTTTCCTATGTTCTGCAGTACAAGTTGCCCATTTCTGTTAAAGTGATGACATGAATGAGGAATGAATCATTTTATAAGCAAAGGCTGGAAAAGGGTGGTAATGATGTTTGAAGAGGGTGAAGGATATTTCAGCTGGATAATTAGCAAACACACAGAAACCCTGCAGGAGCAGGAAAACCTCATGTTTACATATACCAGATATATAAGCAACACTGTCCTTACTTGGATAACTAGTTAAATTAAATGTTATTTTGTATAAGTTCTTGAAATAGTGTTTCCAGAATGTCTGTTTCAACAGCCTGCCGAGAAACATTCTGCAAGTCTATAGTATGTGTGAAGAAAGTTCTGCCTGACTCTGTATTCAGTATTATTGGTTAAATAGTGTATGGATTGTTTTAACAAATGAGAAGATTAATAGTTGGGAAAAATGATTCAGGAGAACATTATTGGCTGGCTGGCCAACTCAGGGCAGCTCCACTGGAGATGTACTATAATGTAGTTGTTATGTTTGGCATTAATTTTCTGACTACTCACACTACTGAGTCTGGCCACACTGCCACAGAACACCATCATCCAGTGCTAGAGTATGATTCACGTGACTTTAGTGAGCACAACCAAAGGTTTAAAACGAATAGTGTCTTAAAGTCTCCCCCAGATATGACAGAAGTATATTAAGGTATGTGGAGGATCAATAAAGAACTGGTTTTGACACATCTCAGCAGCACCTTTGTCACAGTGATGGGTCACCACTCTTGAAGTCAGAGTTCAAGTCTTAGTTATACAACTGTGTAATCATTTGGCCCACTTGCTGGTTGTTAAGCATCATGCAGGATTACCTCTCATGAAGCAAAATTTGTCTGTCATTTTGTTCTCATGTATTTTCGAAAAGTACCTTTTAAATGTACATTTGGAAGCAATTGGAAAAAAATCATTCTGCTTCCAATTTGAGATGTCTGGAGACACCGAATGGAAAACGCTTTTAAATCCTCATCAACAATTGCTGTCTGGCACCAAAAAGTCTCTAATCATGGTCTCAGAGTCCACTTGTCTATATGCTTTTAGGTAAACAGTCAGAAATTGATGCTGAACATGATAACTCCTCTCTGTAGGAGAGGGAGGGGAAGAGGGAGGTGACCACAGGTGAGGTTGCAGAGGTAGGTTTAAGACGGGACAGACAGATAGATAACAGGAAGTGGAATGAAGCGGTAGAGGGAGGGAGTTCCAGAAATTAGAAGCGTAGAATCAGAAGGCTCGGCTATTGACAGTGAGGAGGTTTAGGACCTGAGTTAGCCGAGTGCCTGGAGCGAGCAGAGAAGTGGGGCTAGAAGATCAATTTAAATTCTAAGAATATCTCTATCTTTGACCAATTGAACAGGATGACAAAAAGCAGCAAGTGGTTATATTGTCTCAATTCAATCACAAAAGCAAGTCAGTGTAATGGTATATACATACTAGTATGTGCACACTTTGGATGATCTTCATTAAATGTAATGTTTGCTTTAAATGGTGGTAACTCACAAGATCTCAATATTCCAATATTGATTTGAAGTAACTTTCCTCTCCCAAAGCCCAGTGCTCATAATGTCTACCTCACTTCCACCACCTCAAAATAACCTGTAAATTTCGTGGCAAGATTGCCTGCTGGAGGTCAAACAGCGAATGGTGCTCAGAATATTCTTTCCCCCCCAACCCCCAGGAGTGGACAGGAGTTTGAAACTAATTCAATCAGGAAACTCAGTCACTCATGTGACACATACTACTAATAATAATGTGATACATGTGTTGCACGATCACACAGGAATCCTGTACCACCTGGGTCTTTTTGCCCACAACAACAAATGACATCATTTTTATATCAACAGGAATGACACTGACTGAACAGTACAGAGTAAGGCTTGTGGCGATCAGATTTCAACACTGATCGGGGTGGAGAGGAGACAGAGAATTCATTGTGGATCCAAAGTTTAACAGAGCTAATCATGTTGTATTAATCTGCTTACAACACACAATACTATGCAACAGACACTATTATTAAAAAGAACAAGTGGGTTAAACTAGCCTCTGAAAAGTTACTTAAATTGACAGAAAGGTAGAGGGAACCCATTTTAGTGCTGTATTGTACAGCAAAGCCTTCAATGCAACAGCACATTGCGCCAGACTGCACTCTTCACCTTGCAGTCTTTGTGGGCAAAAAATACCTTTACATCTAACAAATGCCAGCATCTTTAATATTACACAATATTCACACAAAAACATACTGTGACCCCACATCACAGTACATCCTGTGAAGCATTTTGAGACATCCTCCCGATGTGAAAGGCGCTATAACAAGTGCAAGGATTGTTATTATTATTATAATTCCCTCCTATTGGAACTGAAAAAAAGCGTCCCTGGAGTAAAACGGGTCTGGTGCAGGAATGTGACTTCAGGCTCTAAACGTTTAAAGCAGGAATTACATTTACAAGGTTTGCCACTTCACCCTGATTGAAATTTCAAGATGAGATATTAGAAGGGCCATTACCTCCTCTTGCTTGGGATGACTCCGATTTCTTCGCTCTCTCCATCTGGCGTGACCTGGCGGGCTTGCCACCATTCGTCATCCGAAGCATTGATCACATGCAGGATGTCTCCAAACTTGAAGTTCAGTCCCTGGCTCGGGAGGCCGCTGTCTTTGGTCTTGTCGTAATCAAACAGGGCTCTAAGGAACAGAAGTATAATGAGCTCCATTTTCAGTAAAACACAAATAACCTGCTTAAAATGCAGTGCCTCTGAAGAATAATCCTACAAAGCTATATTTAATTACAAAATGTCACAACAGCAACAATTTTGATGCCCAGTAAATCCCAAAAGCTTCCTTCAGGACAACTGCTGCCAATCTCAGAGGTTTGTATCTATTTTGGGGACTGAATTTGAAGCTCAGGTTGTCATCAAGAGCCAACTGGCATTTAAGATCAATTTAGCAGCAAATGGTTAAGCTCAGACCCAGTGTCTCTACATGGATATTAAAGCTTTGAAATATCAGACACAGATGATATCAAATATACTACACAGGCCTTAGCTCTACTGGAGAACAGCACAGAATGTTTTGAAAGCTTTATGTTGCTCCAACCCATGGAATACACTCTATTTTTAATCATATCCATTAGATTAAACCACTGATGGCAGACTTGTGCACTTTTGCACAAACAAAGCCAATTCTAGTAGTGCATGAGAGGCACAACTTGCAGGCTTCCCAACCCTCTTTCCTTGAAGTAGACTTGGTCACAAAGTGGGGATCTTCGGATGAAGGCTGCTAGCAATACAGTGTGCCACCAGCACTGTGAGAAGTGGTGGTGGTGTTTGCAGAGAAGCTCAGCATCTATAATGCATCTCAATACTGCTCATTAAGACCAGCTTCAGTTTGTTATGAAGAAAGCTAAAACATCTTTTCTAAGGTATGGTGCCCAAATTGCACACAATGCTCTAAATCACCTGTAACATTACTAATTGTGTTTTATATTCCAGCCCTCTTGTGATAAAGACCAACATCCATTGGCTTGTTGACGGCTTTTTGTATTTGGGGAAAAGAAAACAATTTATAGTTCCATTAAATAGATGCATTTTAACAGTTCTCTTTTATTTGCTTTATAGCAACTAAGATTGTGCTGCCTCTTAATGTAGTGCTGCCTTCTTTTTGTTAAGCAAACAGCAAGAGGAGAGGGAAACTGTATTAAATCTCTGCTTAGTCTGTCTCTCACAGTATATGAGTAGAGGCCCTGAGGCATATGATCAGCAAGTCTGCTGAGCCCGAGTGGTAAAGGGGAGTGAGGCTGGAAATGTTCCCTGGACAGTATGAAGTGCACCACTGGTGTATCCTCTAGATGCTCCTTTCTTCCCTGTAGGAAAGCATCTGGCCTCCCAGCTGCCATTTGCTGATTGGAAACCGCACACATGAATTCTCAACATGACACGCTGCAGTTAATACACTGAGCACTCCATTTCCATCCTGCCTCAGACACAGCCCTGCACCCACTAAAAACAATACACATACAGCAGACGAACAACTGAAGGAAATGTGTTTGTTCAACAAGCAGGATGTAGAGAAAATGAGAAAACCTCAAAAGTTAATTTGGATCAGTGCTGCATTCTCTCCCCAAACCACCCCTATAATAGCCAGTGTTCCTCTAACTTCAGAATCATCATTGCTCCTTACAGGTTCATTACGTATTCTAACAAGCTTTTTCCTGACAAGTGTTGTACACAGGTACAGAGTAGTTGAAGATGCTACAAAGATTTAGTATTTTAGTGAACACCACTACTCTTTCTGACTCATTGCATTTCCCTCATGTGCTTAATGCTAGGATCAGAGTGTGGTCAACACTCTCTTATGACAAGAAGCTTAATAGCTGTGTTTCATTATCCTCTTATGCATAATGAATGTTCTATGCAATAGTTTGATACTTAACATCCCAGGATTGACATGAAAGGCTATATAAATGTAATATTGTTGTTGTTGTTGCTTGAAGATGCATGGGGCTGTTGAAACAATTCTGCTAGTAGCAATTAACTGCAACAGAAGCATTGTTTCCTCTGCGCCCTCCTCCACCATCCGTACCCATTACCCCGTTGATCAAGGTCATGAAAGATTTAGTTACGAGTAACCAACGGAACATTCGGGTTAGTTGTTTACAGTAACACAAAGAAAGAACTTGCACTTTTATACTGTCTTATCACATCAAATGCCTCAATATGCTTTACAGAGCTTAACTGTCAAGCATAGCAACTGGTTATGCAGGCAACTGCAAGTCCCTGGAAAACAGTCATGAGGTGAATGATCAGTTTATCTGGAGGTTTGTTGACCAGTTCACCGGGAGAAAACTGCTTATCTTTTTGAATGGTGTCAAGGATCTTCAACATCCAGCTGAAGGGACAGGCAGACTGGACCTCGGTATAACAATGTCAACAGGAAGCAAATTGCAAAAATCCGTTAAATGTAGAGATCAAGGATTGAGTCACTGAGGTGTATTACCACACGGGTGGACAAACAAGTCTCATTCAGACTCCTTTTGGGATGTGGTGCGGCACCGAGTGGTAGTGTTTATGGATCGAATTTCCAATCCTGGGCTCCTGATCTCAGTCAGGATCTCAGTCTGGAGCTGTGAACTCTCTACTTGTGAGTGAAATATAGACACAGGATGCTATCAGCAAGCTTCAGAGCTGGAACACCAAAGGTGTAAGCACTGTGAAGAATACTAGCAGGTCCTGAGTTAAGGAATGTATTTTGAGGTGAAGCAGACAGAGACTGGGCATATAGGAGACTCTCCTTTATCCGAGGAGGGAATTAAATGCCTTAAGCAAAGAAAATCTGACCGCACGTGTCGATGGGTGAACCCAGCTAAGCAACCTATTTTGCAGGCAGCACGTCGGTGCAAATCATTAACAAAGTCGTAGGCGTCTACATTGTTTTCTTCTACAAAACATCAAATTGTGTCTAGAATCTCAAATCGTGGTTTTTTTTAAACACTGAAACCCAACAGATGCAGTTTACATGATTTTAGAGGATACTGGTGGATTTGTAAAACCACATCAAAGCAGTGACATGGAGAGGATGAATTGCACATTGAGAGCCAGACGTTCATCCTGCACTTTGATGCTTTGTGTGCAGCACACGTGGACTAGGGTTTCTTCCTGGAGCAGCTGACAGCTGGAGCTGCAGCGTGACTCAGGCTGAAAGGGCTGAACACAAAGGTTTTGAAAAAGTATAAACTAAGAGCAACTTGGAGCAACCAGCCACTCACTCACAGCTGCCACCATAGCCTACAACAGACTCAACTGTTCTGCAAGTCCAAACAGCAAGAATTAATTTCAGCAATAGAAAGGCAAATGTTTTTAAGATTGTATTGCTAGGCATCAATTGGAATTTGAGGTGGAGGAAGACCGATGGGAGGCAGGGATAGACAACCAGGGTCCGGGGGGGGGGGGGGAGGGCGTGGAAGGGAGGGAGGAGGTTAGTGATGGAGAGGGAGCAGAAACTCTAACTAACTTTAGATGCAGGGGTGGGGGAAGAGCGGAAAGAGATAGATGTGGGGAGAGATTAAACAGTTTGGGGAGAAGAAGAGGGCAGGATTTAGACAACAAGAAACAATGAGCTCAACAAGGGAAAGACAGCAAAAGAGTGCGTGTGCGTGAGAGCCCGCAAGAGAGAGAGTCAGCGCGCGGGGTGGAGACAACTGTTCTTAAATATAATGAACAGACCATCAAAAGCAGCGAAGGCTCATTCTCACTCTCAGTCCTGCGGTACTCCAGTATATGTAAAATGGAAACATCACAGTCCAAGCTGCCACCATCAAGAAGATTCTAAACTATAAAAAGACCTTCAAATATTTGCTTACGTAAATCAGGTTCTGACAGAGTTTGTTCTCTGCTTGATGACTGGAAAACTAAATCTACCACTAGGAATACTTAGAAGGAATAGAATTGGAAGGAATTTTCAAACTGAGAACTCAAGACATTTGGGAAATATACAGCAGCATCACACAATTTGTAATTTAAAGACCAAAGCAAGTAAACTCCCCCTCTTCCTTCTCTCTCCCCCCCACCTCACAGTACAGGAGCAGCACTTTGTGTCCTTACCTGACGTAAAGGGATCGCTTTTGACTGGTGCGCAGAGACCCTGATCCGGAACTGATGCTGCTGTTCATCATCTGTTCCCGCAGGTCATGGATTTTAGCTTCAAATCTGCTGTATTCTGAGAAAGGAGCAAAGAGCAAACTATTTACAGCTTCTCTTGAACCAATTATACCAACCACGTAAAAGCTAAGCAAAAATAAATATAAAATCATAATTCATTACGCAAGCATACCAGGCCGGCACAGGATCAGAGGGGAAAGCACATCGAAGGCAGGTCAGCTGCAGACTGAATATGAAATACTTTAAAATTGTGCAGCACAGACTGCTTATTCACTCCACCACCATCATTACTGCCTGTTCTGTGCACTGGTGTAACTCACTCATGAGCTGCACTCTGTGCAGTTTACTACACTGTGCTCTACTAATGAGCTCCACAGCAAAGCACACACTGCCGACACTGCCCTGACACTTACACATCTCGGTAGAGAAGCTACACATTGGATGGGAAAAGGCTCACCTCAGTTACAGTGGGAGCAGAGCAAGGCTCTCCAGAACTCAATTGATTTGCTTAGTGTCTGACAGAGAAGTGTGAGGTTCACTACAACTGTTGGCAAACGATTATTTTTCATGTTAATTGAAAGAAATGCAACAGCATGAAGAACTGGAAAGCCTCCTCCTTTGGGTCTTTCAAATGTAACAGACACTTCCAAATGATCACTTCTGCAATTACAGCGTTAACTATGAGTGAACGAAAAGTAAGATTGTTTATAGATCTCAGGCTAAGGTTCTGTTGAATCTAGATTCATGCTTATCCAAAGGGATTACCATTTATATTGGAGTTACGATTTCTTAGCAATCAATTATATTTCACCATTATACAAGAGAAAGGGATCACAATTGGGAACACTTTGGAGTAGAAGTCACACGGGGGGAGGGTGTAATACACTGACAGCTGCTGTCTGCCCCAGCTAGCACAAGAACACATCAGACAGACCCAATCCAGAAGGGAATTATTATTCACATTCAAACAGATAACGTGCTTGCAGGATTGCAGTCTAATCTTGGGGTTCAGAAGGCTATTGAATCATCTGAGCTTTGCTCATGTATTTCATGCGACTGAACCCCTGCATTAGATTGCTTGTAGCTCTCCACTGTTAACCATTGCTTAAACCAATTATCTTTTAACACAAAGTGTTTTACATGAACAAAGCAGCTGTGCAGAGGGCCGACCGGGAAGGGGTGGGAAGAGAGTAATTAAACGCAGCCTGAACAGCAGCAGTTACCAACACAAAACGCCGTGAACATTGTCAGCACGGGAGATAGAAGCTAAAATAATGCGCTGAATTATTGAACGGTTTTGTGATCTAGTGGATGTGCTGGCAGAGCAGTGCGCACACTCTGCAGATGTGCTTTTGGGAAGTCTCTGTTTTCATTCCTGGAAGTCGCATTGTTTTAAGAGCAGCCGAGAACGAAACTGAACAGCATTTATCCAGCAGGTGACTGACGTAGATTTAGAGTTTTCTACTTGAAATCTTCCAACCTTGGGACTCATTAGTAGGAACAAGATAAATATGGAACATAATATCAGACTCACAAATCTTAAATATATTATATAGCAATTCTAAACAACAATTTCAGCATCCAAAAATTAATGTTCCTACTAACCGACAATACTGCTCAGTATTTTACATTTATTTTGAACATCCCAGTCTGCAACAACCAACTACTTGTGACAGCTCTGCTTAGTTGATGGTATTCATTTAAGCTGCTGCAGTTTTCATGAGCACCAGGACCAACTTTGCTGCAAAAACCACAAACCATGTTTCTGCACACAAGGCAAATTCTGCAAATCCTTTGCTAGACTCGAGTGCACTCATTCTGGTCAGAGCTTTCACAATATTGCAATACTCAGCACTAATCCATCGACAGAAATCTCAAACGCACAACTTCTCTTGCTATCTTTTCATTCAATTCATTATCCAACATCGGCAGAAACAATCTTAAATCACCTTTGTTTAACAGGAGATCATTTTCAGCATTGTTCCCGAAATTCCATCCGCTCCCCCGCTGACATTAAATTGGAACATCCGATCGCTGAACGAGCACTTACAACCAGCTTGCTGATCAGCAGCGATTACCACTTTCTTTATGCTACAATGGAGGTCAGAGACTGTAACTAAAACGTCACAACAGATGCAACTAGACTCCCGAGTCCACAGAATGACTCTGTTGCATCGCCACGCTGCTGATTGCACCGGGACTATCAGTTATCATACAGTCGGCCAAGATTAGACAACCAGGCAAATGCGGTATTAATATTAATATCGTGACCTACTCCTTAATATGCAAACTGTCATGCAAAGCTCACACACTGTGTTCTACACAGTTAACACTTTCTAGAAGTTTAACAATTAAAGTGAGACTAGACTGGTCCCGATTTCTCTTCAGAATAAGCTGTTTCTTTCTTGTTTCATTTTAATGTAAGTGGTTGCTGCCCCTGTCGAGTTCACCCCCCCATTAGTTGGCACTATGTCACAAGCTGAGAGAACAGGTAGGCAAATTTTCTCTGTAGTCTGCTACAGCTAAAAGGATTCTTGAGGAAAGATCTGTCACATCAGCCTCTTCTCCTGGTTTCACCCCCTCCATCTCTTTCCTGCCTCGTAAGGAAAATGCATTAGCTCCCCTGTTTCACTGTATTATCTAAGAACCTGACAGTTCGTTTATGGATTTACTAAAAGTCTCACCACTAACAAACCAGAAGCCAGCAAATGGAAGCCACTGATGCCATCCCATCAACACCACTGTGAGCTAACACGAAACATGCACCTCAAAGGGACTTGGGAATCCTGGCAAAGTTCTCCCACCCCTTGTCATGAGATGTTAGAAGTAAAAGCCTAGTAAAGAACGCAGCATGGATCTGAATGCCAATGGAAGCTGTGATCTCAAGATTTAACATTGCATCTCACGATGGTCAGACAAACACAGTCCATCAGATTCAGCTTGTACATGAAGTGAAGGGGAAGGGAGAGAGAGGAAAGGAACAAGAGGAGGGAAAGACCCCCAGAAAGACTGCAAGCACAAAACTATATATTGATCATTGAAAAAGTCACTGGAAACATTGTTTTTTTGGTTTAGTTACTTGTCTGTCCACAAATGTAAACAATTTACTATTATTGCACCTAGCAATTAAAATATATTTGAGCTAACCATACTTTCACTTACCACTGTAGTAAAATGTACGGCAATGCATGAAGACACAGTGGCTTAAAGCTCCACCCGTTATTGATGTATTGTTCTCTGAAAATTTGCATATGTGAAATACCCGGACAATGTGAAGTACAACAACTTGCCCTTATTCAGTATAGCAACTTCCACATAAGATAATATACTCAAAACAGGAAATGGAGATCATCATGCAGAATGAGAAGATGGGAGTTGGAGGATACTGACCAAGAGAGAGAGAGGTTATTAAAGAGCCTTTTGGAGGCAGAGGGAGAAAGTGAAAGTGACATGTTAATGATTCAGATCAAGCAGAATTGAAGTTCCAAACTACAGGTTGAAAATACAAATCAAGGATGGATAAGTTACACATTTTAAATATGTAACATTATGAATCACACTGCAGGTTAAGGTACCTTTATACATCTCTATACCACAATCCTATCCTGACCAGAGGTAGGTAGGCAGAAGAGGGTCCTGATCTGTACTGTTGCCTGGCCTCTCGCAATAGATAATTGCAATGTTCTGGTGAAGCTGATTGTCTGTCAACCTGATTTCAATAGTACCAGCACAAAGCTTTGCTAAAAGATTTACAAAGTATATTTGTCCATAAGCATAACCAGTCATAACTCTTATGTTTAATAAGAATTCTCAATGGCTTTAGCTCAGCCTGCAGTAGTAAGAAAAGAGACCACAGTATTTTCCCCTCAACAAAACATCAGTCAGTTTGAATCCAGAAGCAGAAGTTTGTTGCAGGGACAGAAAGGCTCAGTGGAACATGCATCAGTGTTGTAGGACATTAGCAGCAAAGGGAGCCAGAGATATTTGCAGAATTCAAACTGGGTTTATTTTTAAACTGCATTCATAATGTAAAACATTGTTCAGTGTCAATCAAAAGCCGCCTTTTCAGATGATAAAGTTGCAGGGGAAATTAGGTAAGGGTGTCAGAAGCTGCACTGAGGAGGCTGGAAACTGGGATAATCCTAGATGCCCATAGTCACCTAGATCTTCGGATGAGACATTAAACCAAGGTCCCGTCTGTCTGTTGGTGGGACAATCCTGTGCGCAAACTGGCTACCACATTTCACCTTCAAAATACACAGTCAATCTACTTTACGGTATATCCCATGAAGACCTTTAAGACACCTCAAGGATGTGATTAGGCGCTATATCAAATCAAGGATTATAAATTCAGACACCACTGAAGCCCATTCCAAGAGATGCTGCGGGCAAATGTACAGCTGGAAAACGGGTCTGTAAACCTGTCGGTATGCAATCTAAGGGTTAAATTCCTAATACAGTCTATTTCCCAGAAACTAGTTAACAATATTGAACTGTAATATGTAATTTGGATATGTGCAAAATCCATTCATATCCAATTGTTTTTTTTTAATGCTCCTGAATACATTCTAATCCCTTTTAATGCAAATCACCTTATGCAAATCCTGGCTCAGCATTGTCAACTTCTGATCATTAACCATTTCAACTTTCAATGTACCTCAAGGAGCAGGAACACACTAAAGGCAGCAGGGTATGGATGGGGGGTGAATGCGGGAAGAGAAGAAGGAGGGAAAATAGATAATGAAAATGAGTGAGTTGATCCCACATTGAGTGAAAAGGTAACTTTGGTACAGAGAGCATGCAGGTTTCTTTTCAGCTAATTCCCCCACCCCAAACCCCCAAGTGCATTGAAATGCTCACTCCCCCACCCACTTCTGACGCACCAAACTCTCAAATTCCGCTCTGGGCGCACCCAAAACGTACAGGAAGATGCTCGAGATGTAACCAAAGAGCATCCTAAAAATGTATGTACGATAAACATGTGCGCGTACGGTGCACATCGGGGCGACTCCCGACTGTTTTAAAGGGAATATCCCCAAAAAAGTGTGCAGAACCTATCTGCGGTGAAAGAATGTACCGTAAACAATGAAAAGTGAATTGACTGTATATTTGTGGGCGAACGCGGCAGCCAATTGCGCACAGCAATGTCCCACAAACAGTCGTAGATTGAAAATGACCAGTTTATTATTGTTTTGTTTTTGGAGGGATTATTATTAGGCGTGTGGAGTTGTACGTTGTATTTGTTTGGGATTTCTGTTGTACCAAATATTATATTTATAAACAAATGCATATATTAAAAAAAACCTCACATTAGGTCCATGCCTCTGGAACTCTGCTCTGATACTGATCTCTTGCTGGATAAAGCCTCCTTTGATTGCAAAGCAGCTTCACAGCAGAAATGGTTTAACTCTGAGGAGTTGGTGTTGACCAATTTCTGCAGTAATGACTCTTCTGTCTCACAGGTTAAACACCAAGACCACGATACCTGACTTGCTGGAAAACTTAGTTTTGAAGCCAGTTTCCTGACAATTAGGACAAAATGTTAGCACTGTGTTTCCTGGCTGAAATTGTGAACAGACATCTGTTATAGGGAGACTAAGCCAGCCCAACACAGTTGTCATAGTAATACAATAACAGGAGCACATAGTATGTTTATTCAACATTTATATTAAGTATCTTATAAAGTCCAAAAAAACTTCACAATTGCGCCTGGACAATCCAATTCAATGAATTTTTCTTCAAAGCATAACTTGAATATAAGATGCACAAAGAAAGTACTATTAGATAAGAATCACTGTACTGCACAGAGCAAGTTAGCCTCGATAAAACCAGGAACATCAAGTTTGCACCAATGCATTTTAACCTTTTTTTTAATATAATAAACAGAGGACAGGGGTGGTCTCCATTTTCAGCTGCCCTTCTGGATCAGGGCCAGGATGGGAACGCTGCAGAGGAAAGAACGCAACGCAGAGAATAGGGGATAAAAATGCCCATTTTATAAAGATGAGACATAGCAAGTTTCATAGAAACTTAGCCTTGTTGACTTAAACAAAGCTTATTCAGAAATGATTGTACAAACCTATACATGTTGTAGCTGTGAGGGGTTTTGAAGGGGAGGGGAGAAACTTGCAAATAAACATTGAGCATGCGGTCCGGGTATTTCACACGTGCAAATTTTCAGAGAACATTGCATCAATAACGGGTGGAGCTTTAAGCCACTGTGACTTCATGCATTGCTGCACATTTTATTAGAGAGGTAAGCAACAGTATGGTTAGCTCAAATATATTTTAATTGCTAAATGAAATAATAGTAAATTGTTTACATTTGTGGACAGACAAGTAACTAAACAAGCTATCACATTTTATAATAAGTAACTCCCTTTCCTTTTGAACTAGCGCTTTTGTATTTTTAACATCCACCTGAACATGTTGATGGGATCTTGGCTTTTAATCTCTCAACCAAAGGATGGTACCTCCGGCAATGCATTGCTCTCCCAACACTGCATTGGTGTCAGCTTAGCTAATTAGTTCAAAGTCCCTACAACCTTCTGAGAGAGTGCTAACTGAATTACACCGGGTCCATTACTTGCTAAAGGGTAGCATGGATTGATGTTTAACCAAGCTGCTGGAGACTTGGTTGTGCTCGATTACCAGCAAACATTTGACAAATTTCCATAATAGTGGTTTATGACCAAGGTAAGCCGTCCTGGAATAGTCAACCTTTCAATTAAAAAACACGATGTAAAGACACCAAATTCTGATAAAACTCAATAAGAGAAAAAGATCCCCTTGTGTCTCATGCTGTAACTACATTTGCCAGTTGATGTGAAATTGTACAGAAAGCCTTATACATGAGGAAAGTCATAGGTTCGATCCCTGATCTGCAGTGAAATTCTCTGGTGCAGTGAAATTCTCTCAGCCAGGGCTGAAGCTTCGGTGGAATAACCTCATTTGTAACCCATGTTAACACTCTGTCAGAACTACACCGTTTAGGCCACAAGATGACAGATTACTAGATATGAGAAAACACCCTGTACTCACTGGCAAAAGAACCATAAGCAGACTTGTCATTCTGGGGGGAAACGCAGTTAGTGTAGGGGGAGATCTGGCTCCATTTCTCGAGACTATAACTGATTGCAATATCAGGAATTCTGGCAGGAACCTATATCCCAGTGATCCAACACACAAGCTGCTGACCAAGAACCCACTGATTCTCTTTATTAACAGTGTGCCTCCCGCTAACAAGTGACATCACTGCACGATGCTGCCACATTGGTGCCACCCGTTCTCTTTCTGCGTCACTGAATGTTAGCAGCCAGATGGTACTGACTTGGGTCCATCCAGCTATCAAACAAAAACAATATAGGTTATTCCAGGGCAGTGAGAATTGAGTGATTGAGCTATGTACAACGCCACGTAATGGCCAGGTGGACACATGGTCTTTATTGGTCCTGTACACTCCACGTACAGGTCTAGGAGGTAACATTCGCTTAAGCAATTTTTTTTATATACAACTGTAGAAATCAGGCTAGTTGAAAAGCTGGACTTGCACAGCCGGCAGCAACTAAACAAGAGGTAACTATTACAAGGATCTGGAGAGCTGTGTTTCACCAGATGGCTTGGAGATACCACACTGTGCATGTTGTGCACATGGGCAGATGCCTTAACTCTGGTGCAAAACCCAAATGCCAAATCTAATTGGACAATTTAACCGACTGTGCAGGCTAACCTTTCTTCATCACTGGCATGTTAACATGTTATTTAGCGCTCTCCAGATGAAGCGCGATAGTACAGGGGAGAGGGATTGCAAGATGATTACAACATCTCTGTTGAGCTTAGCCTTGAACCCCTCCACACTAACCCCCGCCCCCCCCACTTTCCCCTCTCAACAGAATATTAGTTTATCTGCAGATTATTTAATATCAAAGCAGAACCCAAAACAATCAAGCTCAGCCCACAGTAGACACAACGCTCAGCTGCAAACACTGGGACTGGCGCAGCTCCTCCTCACCACAAAATTCTTCAGAGTAAGAAACTATTTAGTTAACCAGTCTGTTTGATGGATTAAACTGCTTTTGTAACCAAATTGAGAACTTGAAAAATGATAACTATGACCTCTTTTGTGAGACAGATTTGCATAACAGACAAGAGTAGGAGTAGATGTTGCACATTGGACCGAGGAAAGACTGCCTCATCAGACAGGAGTGCTCAGAGGGACGGTGTTGCTGGATGATCTTCCCGACCGAAGCAGTTTATTACAATATCCTATTGTTATGTAGAGAAATGTACACGGCAGCAGTCCTCTGTGTGCCAATGCTCATGTGCAATTCTCAGTCAAGGATCAGTAAGTTATCAACGGATGTCCTGTAGCTCAGTAGTTAGAGCACTCGCTTTCCAAGTGAGAGACCTGAGTTCAATTCCTGGCAGGGCGAAACCTTGGGCAAGTTTCCTATATCAAATGCAAGGATTATTATTATTATTAAGTAGGCTATTCACCCAATTGATCTACCATTTTGCTGTTGAGATGTCTCAAAGTGATTCACAGGGTACACTGTAAAGAGATTGTGGCAATGTGTATTTTGTGGAACCAGTTTGCCCTCCTGATGACTCAGACCACAGGCATGTACTCTCAAGCTTGAAGGCAATGGATCATCACACTAGCTCTTGCTTCAATGGTACACAGTCAAGCATGACACCGTGCAACAATAATTTTTAAAAGGAACAAACTGCACGTATTGTACCATAATTACAGCACAGAAGGCCACCATTTGGCCCATCAAGCTACCATGCCATGAGAAGCATTTCCAAACAAGTATTTTCCAGGTAAGTAAGACTCCCACACTCTGACTTAAACATCTCCAAATAGAGAGACAATCCAAAAGAATTCAACATAGTCGCTTACCATTAGGTTTCATAATAATGGCGATGGTGCTCAGGGAACAATTTTCCTTCCCACAAGGGAACAGGGGACACAAGTGCTCTTGGCTATTGAGATGCTGAGAGGACACTGCACACACTATGTGAGCAGCTAATGAAGTAAATCCGCAGAAGTTCCTTTAATGTACATCCTTTACACGCAGGCCTTCAGGACAGGTTGTGCTTGATAGCAACTAATCTCATTCAGTGACTATTTTATTAACATGGTTATTGAATACAAACAATCACTCCAGTTGCTCAGAAAGGTTTAACATGCACAAAACATGCAGTGAAAACAGAATAAAAATGCTTTGAATCCTGCACTCACCTTCTGGTCTGTATTGGGCAGCAATGGTCACGGCTTGGCCAGCATTCTTGAGCGCTGCTGCAGCCTGCTCGTGGGTGGCACCCCGCAGGTCAATGCCATTCACCTACCGTAAAGAATTGGGAGGATAGTTAGATACTGGGACTGAATGCTTGGAGGCTTTCCTGAAGCCTTCACTTACACCCTCCAACATTGCAGGAGTATCTTCCCTTTGAAATATTTACTCAGAAATCCAATTAAGTTCTAATTTGGTTGCATCTCCACCACAAGTAAAAGATCCTGCATGCACTGGAGGAGAGACAATTTCACATTCAAGATCATACCATCAGTCTTGCCGGCAATTGAATACAAGACACACACCTATACTTGGAAGGCACCAGTTGCCCATTTCATCCTCCACAAGAGAGCTGAAAATTTAGGCCAACAATAATTCTCAAAGGTGGAGATGGTGTGATTTTGGAACAGAAGCGAGAGTTGGGGAAGACGAGCTACTCAGCAATAGTCAAAGAAAAAAGCTGAGAGAAAAACATAATAGATGGGAACTTCAAAATCCACTGGTCTCAATTTAGTCCCACCCTTGTATCCTTTCAATTTTAAAGGAGGAAGGTTGTTGGTGCTTCCAAAATGGCAGGTGCACAGGGTGAAAGCAGGGATTAAAGCCACATACGAGGGGCAGCACACTCGATATCAGGGCACAATAAAGCTGTGCAGCACAAATAATTCACAGGATTTAGAAACCTTGTGTGAACTGGATTTTTTCACCAACAGCATGAAGGTGTTAATACGTTTTTGTACAATGTAGAAAAGGCGAGTTAGAATGAGATAGAGAATGTTAAAGAGAGACAGAGAGGGTGAGGCAGAGTAAGACAAAGAGTCGAGAGAGGAATAGCAGAATGTGATACAATGCTGACAGTATAATTCCTGATGGAATAATTTAGTTTGCACTGTAACCAATTCGCATTTTGGTTATTGTAGAATTGTATGCACTGTATGCTTAGCCATGATTGCTTAGTGGTCCCAATTAGTGCAGATTAATCAGCTCTCTTCTGTGTTGATGTCAAAGATTTAAGTAAACTAGCCTGTTGACACTTGCTGTCGAGGCTCACATATTAATAATCAGCACCGGGTGAGATACTGGAGAAGTGTGAGGAACCATATTGCAGTAGGACAAATAATACAACATGCTGAGGGGGAGGGGAGGAAATTGATAGGAGAAATATGGAAGGAAAAATAAATCATGAGATTTAAGATGAGATGTAATACAATCATGTAAAATTTGTGTGGGAATTCAGTGGGGTAACTGAGCTCAGTATAAAAGCTAGCATCATTGAAGACAGTGGCAGCTTTGTGATTATAAAGTGCCAGCAGCCTGAAGGGTGGAAGTTTGTGCAGGGCACAGAAGTTTTGGAAGCAAGGACATGACCAAAGCATTCCGAGCCTAAAAATACACGCAAACACAAAAAGTGATGATGGTCAATGTAGAGAATCTTTACCGAAATAATCCGATCCCCTTTTCTTAATTCACCGCTCAGATCGGCCGGGCCACCTGCAAGAATGAATGAAATAAAGATGCCTTCTCCATCTTCACCACCTACAATGTTGAAGCCCAGTCCTGTTGATCCGCGATGCAGCACCACCTTTCTGGGCTCCCTGCAAGACACAAGAGGGAGCTGTCAAGCAACCAATTTCTAACACAAGGTCTGTATCACCCATTAGATCCCAGCTACACAACAGATTCTCATCATTATGTGACATGCTTCCCGGTGAGAAGATTATTAGAACGCTTGACAAGCAGGAAGGTATAGCTAATAGCTGGAGATACTTTAAACACTATAGAAATAGATTCAACAGAGGAACTAGGGGAGGCACGTCCTGGGCAATACGTTATAGATAATTCAAGAACCCACTGTCGGTGAACACTGACAACACGTTTCCAGATTTTAAATGAAAGCAGAGTAAAATAAAGAGACTCGTGGAAGAAAGTCATTTTGAGATTCCATGTCAGTCAATGGCATCACAATGATTTAACGCAATATTTTAGGCACAGTACATACACCCAATATGGCAGAATGTACAAAATCTGCCGTGTTTCAATGCACACGCAACGCAAGACAGGTGTTGGCTCCCTGAAAGTGATGCTTCTGCCCATTCAGCCTATACCAAAGGGAACAATGTCCTTAACCACCCTCCTGAGCAAAGCTTCTCAACAAATCTGTGTTCATCTTTCTAAAACCTGGCCTCTCTCTTCAAGTTAAAGTGGTATCTTGGAATACTACCTGCAAACTATTCTTAAGTCATTCCATGCAATTAATCCCTGGCATCTGTTATTAGAGTAAAAAAACATACAGTAGCAACAGTTGTAGGCACCAGTAGATCACTGGTCCAACAAGCCTATCCATCTAATTTCCCCCAAGATTCCTTCAGTATATTTACCTCCAAATTTAAATAGCCATCTCCTTTTAATTGATAGAAACATGTTTTGTTCATTTTTGAAGCCCTTCATAATATTTTCGTCCCACCACTTATTAATCAATAGATAATACCATCTAATTCCTGATTTAGTTGAGCACTCTCCTCCAAGCAGCCATTATTTTCAATCTAGCTGATGTTTTGTTGACATTGTTATGAGCATTTCAGTCCTTACCTTGCTGGGTTGGCTCATTGTAAATAGGAAAGGCAGTCAAAGTGGCAGCTCCTATTCAACAAGTGGATGCACAAGGCTGCCCTTTAAATGTCTTACTCAAACAATTTAGGCTGTGAGTGGTGGGCAGGCAAAAAAACGTGCAAAATAAAGACATTGCCAAAGTGATAATATTAGAATAGATGGGAAACTCCTTGGTCGTTTTGCAGTAAGCTGCAAGTAACAGCAGAGGGCAGCAGATGCCTGCCTGCTGAGAACATTTTTGTTCCTAGAATGTAATTCAGCGAAGTTTAACTGCAGTGCTCTCCAGAGGTCCAAATCCTCCATGGGTCCAAAACATAAAAAAGCCATTCCTCAAAACTGAGCCACTACTGCCTCAAATAGCACAATACAGATAGCACAAAGCAGGGCAGGGCATTAGAATCCCTGCCAGCATAGGTTTCATCCCTGATTTGTTCTGAGTTAGCCGATTCAGTAGTCACAAGTTTGAATTTGATATCTATACAAGAACTATATATTTCTATTATATAAATCTATCTCTCTCTCTGTGTATATATTTTACAATATCTATATATTTTATATCTATATAGGAGTTAGATGGTGAAATGAGAGGATGTGGTACCTGGGAAAAGGAACGGGTATGAAATGCTAATATATATATATAAAAAAAAGTGAAAAAAATCCCCAAATCAATTGTGTGCGTTACCTATGATTGCTTGGCTTTTCATCCTGTGTGGGAAAAGTACTTTATCCGACAACATGACTGCACTTCCTTCCACAGAAGATATTATGAATCTGTTCTCATAGCTGCCTGCATACTTCACAATCTCTCATCGCAAATCAGCGTATGAAATCCTAGTTCGTACTTCTTCTAATGGTAAAAGGGCAGACTTGTACCCCATATATAGCTCTGTGGCACCTAACCTAAGCACCACACACCACATGCAAGTGTTCAGCAAGCTATTTGTCTGTAGGAGGCATCACAGGAGTCAGAATAATTGTACATCTGATGCCTAGCATGCATAGAAGCAGGAAACGTGGGGGGGGTTTGTTTCCTCACCCTAGCTCAGGGACTCTGAGGCCCACTGTAGGGCTATGATTGGCAGGCCAGCCTGAGATCCACTGACAGCATGGACTGGGCACTGAACATGGGACCTGCCCCATCTGTACAGCTCAGTTCCATGATGGCCAGTGAACTTACAAACTGAGCCGTTGGAGAAACAGGAAAACATAAAATCAGGAAAGATTCATTCTGGTCCCATTTTCTAACCCCCATCTGCCTCCTTTATATACCATCTTATCGTCTCTTGAAATTGTCAACACAATTGTTTTTCATTGCCTAGCTGCAGAAATCTCCTGCACATATTCACGAACTGCTTTGCAGAGTAGTTAGATCAACACTGTCTGTTCACCTTCCCTCTTCTGAGCTTGAGACTAAAACTCCTTCTTGTAGACTCATGACTCAACTGAACACATTATTGGAGTCAATTTTATCTATGCCATTTAACACTCGAAAAAAAATCAACATTATTATTTTCTTCAGGATGCATATTCCCAGTCTCTTCTTGAAGCTAAGAGTAATAATAATCCTTGCATTTGATATAGTGCTTTTCACATCTTCTAGACGTCACAAAGCGCTTCACAGAATATACTGTAAGAGAACGTACCTACATGTCCACCTATCACTGCACTCTCTCCATGACGAGATATCTCTAGCGCAGTGTGAACTGCAGAGCTTTACAACAGGTGGGAACCAGCTCATTGCTTTGTGCTAGCCCACTACCAATGCTGTGACTTATTCTTGATCTTCTAGTGAGACCCTGAAGATACCCACCAGATCTGCCAGATTTCATTAGCCACTTCCCTACATTTCCCAGTGTGAAGTCCATCTGGTCCTGTTGATTTGTCATCTTTCAATGCCCTCATCGTATCTGTCATCTCCTTATTTGAGAACTCATTCTTTTTTATTTGATAATTCTATTATTTTTTATTTGAGTACTCTTTTTTAAAATCTGAGAACTCTATTCTATTTTGTTCACTTGCCCCTGAAAATTCTCCTGTCACTACGGAATAGGCAACTCCTAACTTCTGTGAACAAAAACACAAAGAAAAAGCTGTGTAACATTGTCCTGGTCATTCCAGAATAATCCACCCTCAAATATTGGTTCTACTCCTTCCTTGGCCACTTCCATGCTATGAATACATTTAGAAAAATGTTCTTTGCATTCCCTTGTACTCTTGGTTTGATATTATCTTGCCCAATTACTTTCTAATTCTGCTTTCTCTCTATTTTAAATTCACACTTCTATCAGTTTCATGCCTGGTGGGGGTCCCGATGCTTGGAGGAATCTCTGCTCACCATCAAGTACAAAGTAGGGAAATCACTTGTATTTTAGACATAACATGCACAGTGTTGAGCAGCGTATTTCCCAATGCCCTTGCATCAGTGCCAACAGGACAGCATTCAGGAATGTACTGCATAAAGTAATGAAGAATGGCAGCCCTTTCTGGACCTGTGGTAATTCATTAAGTAAACTGCAATGGTCCAAACTAACAACAAGTAGGCAGTGTCATCCAAAGGGCCTTCAAACCACCTCAAGGTCCAGGGGAACCCTTTCATAATAATGTGATATTTTCATAAAGCATCATGTTTTAGGACAGTTTATCACGTTGATACAAAAAGGCTGTAGACATCAATGATTCAGGGGGACCAATTCGCTGACTGAGCTCAGTGCTTCAAATTGAATCGAAATACAGATACTCCGGTTTGAGAGTCCATTTGAAAACCAGTGCAAAAATCTGTCAAATTATCAACTGCAGAAGCTTCACTTCAAAGACAGATTAGCCGAACCCAAGTTCTCTCGCTTGCGAGGCAAGTGCTCTAACCATTAAGCTACAGGACTCCGCTGAATGAGATAAGAGGAAGAGTGAGAGAGACAGAAAAAGATGCATGGAGTCGAAAAGTTCTGAAGTTGATCGGGTTACATCAACCTCCATCTAACTTGAATGCAAACATGGGCGCCACTTAAATAGTTTTTCTCTCTTTATCAAGATAAATCTGGACAATTAAAAGTTGACATTTTATAGATGGTTTGAGAAAACACTAAGCCACTTCACTTAGAAATCAAAACCAAATTCTGGCCAATGCTAACTGGAATTATAAACGCAAATCAAATGGGAAGTATGACTGGCAGTAAATCGATTTGGCCTCAGACCATTTATAAAGGAAGGCCACCATTTCCACGAGCAGCATCTCTAAAGCTAACTTTTCTTGCACAATGGGCACCTTATAAAGCACTATTCTTCTAAATAAGAAAGTCTTTCAATAAATACGCTTGGATTTCACTATGATATTCTTAATAAAGCAATACCCTTACAGTGGTTATATTATTGGGTTTGTCAGATCGTATTATTTTGGGCTGCAAGTAAAGCAGCAATAAATCCAAAGCAGACGGAGAACAATGTGCTCCAAACACCTGATCCTCCACTGAAAAGAAGCAAACAGACACCGTTGCCAAGCTAGGCTCTCAGTTGATAGTCACGTCATCAAGAAGGACACCGAGGGTCAACAACAACAAACATTCTGTACCTGCACATCATACACTGACTGACTGGAGGAAGCAAAGATGAAGACTATCCAATTACTAGATTCTATATTTATCAAGCTCTGTTTGATATGTTTCTCTGCAAGAGCTGACCTTAATATAAAAGAGTGCAGTTGAGGATAACTCACTGAGCTAGTAGAGACCTGAGCACAAGACACCTGCCAGGACTAAAACTTATTTGTGGAATGGTCAGTGGCTTGGGAGAGGGGCTAGTTTAAAGAAAAAAAAACAAGTAAAGAGAATATAAATTGCAAACAAATACTTTGATAAGGTAGGTTTACTAAAGGAAATTGAGAATCAAGTGAACTGTGCCAAAGAACACAAGGATTTCTCATCTGGATTGTGATCTGTAGAGGACATACTGCTGTAATAATTTACAGCTAATGCTGTAATGATTGTTTCCCCGCACATTCCATTACCACTCTTCCAGCTTTCAACTTTAACAATTTACCATCAAGCATACTGCAAAATGTAAACTGCTGCTTATGGCTAAAGCTTTGCAGCACAGTATTACTTGTCCATATTGAAGTTTTAAAAAAAATACACAGGGGACCATTAGCAAACAATTTGTAATCCTGGCTACCATCAGAGGGACAAATGTAATGTGGATTAAATTATTCAATTTTCATTGAACTAATGTTTGGTTGAGCTGCTCATGGACAGTAACTTGCTATTGCCAGAAAATGAACTTATTCCAGGATTACGTTCTGCATTACTGAAGGAGATTTTAATGCAGCATGTACATCTCCCGCTGTCGAGTCACAAGCACCACACTCACAAACGAAACGATGACCAAGCTGAGGAATGGAACAGCCTTCCGCACTCCTCTCGTTAGGATTGCCCCAGAGGTTAAGTCAGGCTGTGGGTAAGACGTCAAGAGAACCATAAGCAGCATCTCTGAATCTAACTTTCACCCGAGAAGGAGATAATCATCTCCCAATCCTTAAATATCAATACATATGGTGTTCTCCAATCCCTGACTTTCGTTCAAAAGACAACAGAGAAAAAGGAAGAGTATTGAATTACAGCTTTGGTAACATCCCACAGCCAAGCAAGCAATGAACAGACCTCGAGGCATAGGGGCTGCTGAGGAGCACAAGTGAACAAGAGGCGGCCTGGTCTGCAAGCCATATTGCAAGTAGCATTGGCGATGTGCGTGTAAGTCTACAATTCACAGAGAGATGGGAACCCAGAGCAAGACAGCTCTTCATTGTGTCTGAAGATTTGCTGATGTTCTAATTTCCCCTGGGAACATTTTTAGGTCACATTCATTTCACACATCATAAACCAAAGCATCTTCCTTTTCAGCCGTTTCAAATCAATGCAATTGCACAAAACGTGCATTAAAGCAGTTGCATAGACCAGGGGACTGATGGATTTTAACTCTGCAATTTTATAATAGAATCACATTATTCTGGCAAAAATGTGTATTTTTAAAAACGTTACACAACAGCCTGAAATTCTGTCACAGTCTGACCGATAGGTGACAAGTGTGTGCCAGTAATTCCCCACTTACCTAGTTCTCAGCTTTAGCGAGTGACTAAGGAAGAAAATAAATGATAAATATATTTGCACAAAATCAACCTTCGATGTAGAGTGCTTCTCTTCTTTAATAAGAGACACTTAGTGGTCCTGTTAGGAAATTGAGGAGAAGCAGGTTGGTTGAAAAGATCATAGGTGAATTCCTTTCATTGTATGCTCAGTTCCCATTACAGGGATAGCATGCTAAAAGAAACACTGCACTCTGTGACAAGGGCTAGTTAGCTGGACAAAGCCAATGGGTTGTGAGAAAAAGCTACAGCAAAACATATTTTTCAGCCTTTACAAGGTATGGAAATGCCGTATAGAAGGTAATAATGTCTGGTTCTGAAACTTACAACTTGTGGGTAAAATGATCAGTAACAAGCTGAATCAATGCCGCAATGAGGTTCTGTGGGGCTTACTCAGCCCATAGACATGCAAATGGAGTGCACTGACCCGCTAAAGAATGATTGCGCATCTGGCATGCAGAATGTCTTCAAGGACACCACAGTGACCTCCTTGAGGTGGTGGAGGTGAGGGAAGACAAGGCTAATGCAGTCCATTAGCTTTGGTCAATTAAGGGAAAAAAATACTTGCGCAAAAGACAGTGTTGGGGATGGGGAGCAAAATGCCCTAACTTCAGCTTCCAGCCTAACACGTGGATTGAAGTGGTCCAAATTTCTGTTCTGAAATGGGGGGTGACTCAATTTGTCAGCAAATGAGTAATTTATGCACATTACTATATCTGTGGCGCTTGGGCTAATTGGTCATTTTTCTGTGGTGTAGCCATTTCTGTCAATCAAGTTGTGAATGTGTTTCAACAGCACAGGCAGTGAACAATGTTGAACATATCCCTGGCTATGATCTCTTTCAGCAGCACCTGGCACAGATGGTGAAGGAGTTGTCAAAGGGGTTGACAACCTTCTTGGGCATAATTTAGAATCATGTACCTTCAGATTCCTTTGGACAGGAATACTCCAGGGAAGCTTTCTACCTTCCTTCCCAGTTACCAGTCAAAAGCTCCAGACTATCATGACTCAGATCAATCAAATTATATCTAGAATGCACACCCCCATTAGCATTAGTTAATCTGCTGTAACATTTGCCAAAACAGACTCTGCCTGATTTTTCTTACCTATTAAATCATAGCCCATTATTCTGCTAAGTCCTAATATAAAAAGATCAAGTCATCAAGTTTGCTAAAAAGGTACAAGATCAAGGACAACATGGACTGTAATATTTCCTTGTATTCCAGAGTTGAATAGAACACCTGTGGGGAACCCTTTTACTGATATTTAAGGATAGGTACAAAATTCCAACTGAATTACCAAGCAGCTAAATCAATATTAGACACTGATCCATAACAAGCTGTCTCTCAGATCTGTAGCCAAGAAATGAGTTGTCCCTTGAAATAACTGGTGAAGATAGTAGGATACAACGGCATTGCCAAAATCCAAAAAACATTTGAAACGCTGGTATTCCACAAAGCCCACGCCCACGTCAGTATTACTAAAACCTATTGGACAGTCTACAGAGAAACATATCTCTTGAAATTGGCTCAGAACAGTGAAACATGTGCAGACCGGTGAACTACAAGAAGAAACCACTTTTTTTTTAACACCAGTGAGATGGTTTTCTTCCACATGAGCAGCAAAATTTGCTAATTTAGTCATTTACACCTACATTGTGCACTACAACTTCAAGAACGGCTTCTTTATCCCTTCAAGGTTTACACAGAATCACACAGAGACACTTCCCACTAGACTATCACATGCAGCTCTTGCCCTTATTTGCAAAATAATTAGAATGATTTAGCACATTTTTATTTTTTTAAAAAAATGTACCCAGATTAATTACAGTAATAATGGTACACCTCTGTACAGTCCAATATTTGGTTATTAATTGCTCTTGTGTAGTTCGGTGTAAAATTAATTTAAAATAACTTCCATTAACAATTGTCTGAGAGGGTGCATATTACACTGGAATCAGGATGCTTTAAGGCAACTGCTCGTGAGTGGATGAGAACATGTGACATTTAAAGAAAACCTAAAGCTGTCTGTTTTAATTCACTATTGATTTGACGTAATAAAAAAAACAAGCATGAAGAATGTTGCTGTGATGCAGGATCCAGCTCTGTGCGATGTTGCATTAAACACAGTTAAACAAATATAAAACAAATTCATAGACAATGGCGAGCATGCTATCAATGACTAGCGCCAGACAGAAAAGCCATCAGAGCTGAGCTAAGTCTGATCTGCCCCTAGTAAAAGCCTTACAATTGTAAAATCATGCTGAAAATCATTCTACAGTTATAAAACATAGCACCTAAAAGTATCTTTAAATCAGAAGCTGTGGTTAACACTGTAACTCAGATGAAAAGTCAACAAACTCACTATAGTCTTCTTCCACCTTTAGTAATGTAGAAAAACCTTACATTTATCATCGACATGAAGTATTCTTTAGCACATCCACATAATTAATTCATTTTGTTGAGGTCCATTAATCTCTCATGTTCATCACTCATCCAACAGCTTGGCGCCATCAGCAAGTTTTATATTTCAGGATGTCCCAAATCTACATCCTTTATAAAACACACTTCATTCTAATAGAGGGATCCAAAATAATGGGACATAAAATAATTAGCTTAAAATTAGAGCTACACTGTTCAGAAGTAAGTTCAGAACAAATTGCTTCATACAAAGTGGTGAGAATATGGAACACACAACACAGAAAGTTTTAGATGCTGAATTGATTGGGATGTTTGAAAGATACAACAACAATTTGCACTTATATAGCACTCTCCATGCAGGGTAGCGACTCAGTGGCGGAGCCTGACTCCAAGCCAGGGAGGTGGGGAGATGACCGAAAGCACGGTCGAAGAGGAAGGTTTTAGGGCGGGACTTGAAAAGGAGGAGAGAGGGGCAAGGTGGAGGGATTGAGGGAGAGTGTTCCAGAGTTTCGGGGAATAGTGGCTGAAAGTGAGACCTCTGATGGTGGGGCAGAGGGTGCAAGGGACAAGCAGGAGGTCAGTGCCCGTCGAGCAAAGGCCGGCTGGGTGGTGGATTGGGGAGTGAGGAGGTTGGAGAGAGATAGGGAAGTGCCAGAGAGTGAAGGGATTTGAACACAAGTTGAGGATCTTGAAGTCGATCCATTTGGTGATGGGGGCCAGTGGAGCCTGGCCACAACTAGTGAAATGTGGGTATGGATCCATGTAAGTATGTGGGCAGCAGAGTTCTGAATGAGCCTGGTCTTTTGAATAGAGGAGCTGGGGAGACCAGCGAGGAGTGCGTTTGATAATCCATGTGGGAGGTGACACACACATGCATGAGGATTTCTTTCAGCTGCATTTGGGGTAAGGTATGGTCAGAGGCGGGTAATGTGGCGTAGGTGGAAGAAGGCAGTCCTGGTCAGGGACCAGATGAGGGGGAGGAAGAAGAGCTGGGGGTTGAACCGGACGCATAGATTACTGGTTCAGTGAGTGTGAGGTAGCGCCCAGGGAGGTTAAGGAGTTCAGATTCAGAGTTCAGAACAGGTACAAAATGGGATTAAAAGATCTGCTATGATATTATAAAATGGTGGAGCAGACTA
The DNA here is from genome assembly GCF_018977255.1 of Callorhinchus milii. Classification (NCBI taxonomy): domain Eukaryota; kingdom Metazoa; phylum Chordata; class Chondrichthyes; order Chimaeriformes; family Callorhinchidae; genus Callorhinchus; species Callorhinchus milii. Next base: position 8,660,735 of record NW_024704752.1, on the reverse strand, counting down.
TGAGCTGAATGATCTCTTCCTGTTTCTATGCTGCTGCATAACAAAAACACACCTAGAATAGATGCCTGTGAAATTGCTACTTAAGTAGAACTTGTTGCATTTATCATCATGCTGATTTTGACTGCTAAGCAACTTTCCAATTAGCTGTTTTGCCATCAATTTGTCAAATTGAATTATACTGAATATTCATCAAATACCTTCTGGAAATCCAAATAAACTACCCAGCGGTTGCCCTGATCAACCAATTTAGTTGCTGCCTCAAAGAATTCCAGTAGTCTCGCCAAGCATGACTTATTACTTCTAAATCCAAGCTGACCGCTCTTTATGCTCTCTTTTCATGAATTTTGACAGCATATTGTAAATGCTCAAGCATTTTTCCCGGCAGAATCATAGACCTGAAAGTTTCACAATGGTAGCTACAGATTGACCATTGGCCATCCTATTAAAATCACAGAAGATGCAACACTGCAACACTTGATTTGTTTTGAGGTTGAATTTTACGAGTGTTCTAATCTCACAAGTAAAATAGGACACTGTAACATTTTCAGGCAGGAGTAGGTCTTTGGTCTACCAACCATTCAATTTCCAACAGGATTTTATCAATGTATCTAATAACTGAATCTCTGAATTTAAGAGTTCCCGTTTGAATTTTCTTATTCCAGTGCTTGTAATATGCGTTTATTCCACATGCCTATTACCCTTTTACTCTAAACATTTTCCTGATTTCTTATTCTTTTTGATGCCTATATTTTGAAGATATATTGGAGCATGTTATGCAATAGTGGGGGTGGAGCAGGGGGTGGGTTTCATAACATCCCGCACACTATAATGAGACCTTGACTGCAGTTTTCACCGGTGCAACAGGCTGACTCATTTCCCAAGTGAGTTCCCAGTTCCAGTTCTACAAAATAGGCTAACTTCCAGATATCAGGTCACTGCCAACATCACTTCCTGTGTGTGCAAAGCAGAAAGCAACATTGGTGCCTATCTGGTGACCACAATTCAGCCGTCTTAGCATGAAAGGTTGCTGCCACGCAGGAAGTGCCCAGGTCAGCTGAGTGCATGAGGTCCACACTACAACCAGTATAACCAAATCAGTGAAGTAAAGGAGCAAGTTTGGACAGGGTCGCAATGTAGTACTTTAGTTTGTGTCTGCATATGTACCCTGCTGAGGGCTGCTCTAGAAGTTTCAGCACCGCTAATCACACAGCCAAATCACATAGTAATGCTACAAGAACGGCGGTGCACAGATGTGCTCACCAGATGATGATATGAATAGTTAATGAATAAAAGTGTTTTAGAGGCAGGATAACACTATAACTCTTCCAAGGTTAAATACTGATTGAATCTTGCATTTATTCGGTCTGTTGCCCTCAGTGCACTGTTGTATTTACCATTTATTAAATTTTGAGGTTGAATTTTCCAATCATCAGTGGCTTAAAGAATAAGTAAATCCAGGCAGTATACAATGGTAGCACATACACCATCTCACATTCATGACAATAGTGACTGCCCTGTCACTGACTGCAGGATGGTGAATGAAACACAGAGTCAGAGATGCACTTTCCCTCAGAGAGTCAAAACAAAAATTAATTCACTCTACAAAGCGGAACTGGAGCTTTTATTTTATTACCAACTCGCTCAAGCTAATTTCTCTACAGTGAAGTTCATTCAATAAAACAGGACCATTAGCTTCTCAGTTGTGTTGAGGGCAATGGTTTCCTTGATCAATAGACCGCCAACAGATAAGCAGAACAAAAGGAAGGCTCTACTGTTTTTATTGCCAGGCCCCTAGACAAACAAGCTTGTAAATGTATCATCATGCCATCTTACCGTGTCATTTCATCATCGCCCATGAGTTTAGTAATCGGTGAGTATCTGCCCGGCGATGATGGAGGAAGTGTTTGTTTATATTCTGAGTTTCCTAAGTAGTTGGACGGCGTGATATGGTTTTCCATTTGGGAATAGGCTGAAAGAATACACAAGATGTTAATGAGAATTATTTTTCAACCATCTTCATAATTTCTCTGTAGCAGATTAAAATTAAGGCACATTTTTAGATTATAAAACTGCAAACCGAGGAGGAACATTTGTGCAAAGAATAATGAATACTGTGAAGGGCATTACAAGCTGGAATCTAATAGATTGCATAATGTGTGGCAATTGAGGATTCAAATGGTTTAATGGACATTTAGGAATCATAAGGCTATAATTTCAGCAAAGCTGTTTAAAGAATCGAGGCAGAGAGTGAAATGAGAGATTTATTAATGTCTTCAGAAATGCAATGTAATTTTGGCCTTAGGTTCTCTTGTAGGGATTTTGTTATTTGAGATAATGTGTCTCAGGCACTAATGTGACTCAAATGCAAACACCTTTGTGCCTTGGGACATCCTCCTGACGTGAAAGGAGTTATAGTCTGTGAAGCGCTTTGAGACAACTTGAAGACATGATAAGGCACCATAGCAAATGTAAGGATTATTATTATACAAATATTGTTGTTGATTCAGAAGGCTGAAATTTAAATTCCCACATTGGGACTTCAGTTCAGTCTAGGCTGACTCTTCAGTGCAGTAATGGGAGAGCACTGCATTGTAGAAGGTGTGGTCCTTCAGATGAGCCATTAAACTGAGATCTGGTCTGTTGGACAATAAAAATTCCATGGCTATTGAAAAGAGATCAGATTTTTTTCCTTGAATCCTGGCCAACGATCCTCTTAGGTAAATGAGTCATGGTTAATTGTAGGACTGTGCTATGTGCAAATCGGCCACTACATTTGACTCCAAGGCAGTCAGCACACTTTATAGCTGTTACAGTAAAGCGCTTTGAGGTTTATTTGTTGATGTCATAAAAATGTCGCAAAATACTTCACAGGTATTTTTAACTGCAAAGTGTAGTGCTTATATATTTGCGTAGGTGAGTGAGGCAAACAATTTGTACACAGCAATGTCTATACCAATGACCAATTACTTGGGAGTTGTTGTCCAGGATTATTGGCTTGAACAACAGGAGAAACTCCCTTCTCTCTTTGAATAGAGTCATAGGATTTTTAACATACATCTCAGCAGGCAGGTGAGAGTTTGGTTTTAATGTCTCATCTGAAGGACAGCTTTTTAGAGGTAGCCTAGATTAAAATCGGGGTTTCAACTCACAACCTCAACTCAGAGGTGAGAGCTCTACCAACTGAGCCAGGCTTACATCTTCAATTATTAAATAATCATTGTCACGGACAACACAAACAGATCAGATATTTCTATTTTAAATACAGGAGTGTTCAGCTATTGTGAATTAAACTCAGTTAATGGAGAAAGAATGCCTCATTCCTATTCTACTCTATTACCCTGCTGCTGCACTTACTTGGTCCCAAGAGAGCACCATATTCTGCCTCAGGAAGCAACAACCTCTAACTCTCGCCACAATGAGGTGGCTTTTGCATTGCCAGCCAGCCCTGGGGATTGGGGAAAGTCCTCAGTCAAGAGTGGTCATGATGCACATCAGCTACGATATGAACTTGCACGTCAGCTATGATAGCCTTGGATTAACTCAAAAGTGGCTTTAATCACTCAAGGTTAATTTAAATTATTTATAAACTGAGAAAGGAATGCAGATATTCCATCACTCACACACTTAGTTCAAATCGGTTTCGTTTCAGGGAAGAAATGCCACAACAATCGGGTTAATTGTGTCATCGATCTCCCATCACACAATGAATCCCTTTGAACAGAAATGAGCAGCAATGAGACTGAACAATATGCTTAAATCTAACCCTGCTGCTGACGCGGTCACAAACTGATCATGGTTGCATTAACTCAATTTTAAAAAAATCCAATAATCCCTTTCCCCGATCAGCACAAATCATTCAGGTGCTTTCAGAAAACCACCTTCTGCAGATTGTTGCTTTGCCCAATCCTACTCGTCCCAATCTGCATTCACATCATGAGTCTAATATTTACTGTCCACGTACAGACTCCCTAGAATAGGTTTGTTCAAACTTAACACACAGGACTGCGGCTACAAAAGATTTAAAATCCTATACATGAGGAAGGAACAGTGTAAGATCACCATTACTAGAGACAGGTAACAATATCCTACAAACCTATTTGTTTCACATCATTCATTAATGAAACATTTGCAATGTATTAAGCATCTCACTTGCTCACTCTATCCTGATTAACCATGGCAAGTCAGTGGACATACTCATGGATTCTGATGCACTGCAACTTAAGCCATTTATAAGCTTAACTATTAACATAATTAACATAATCCAACATAACAATATTAGTTCAACATCCCAACTAATATTTAAACGGCTGTGCCACAAAACAGACAAACAAGATATGTTGCTCAAAGAGATGCCGAGTATTTCACAACTTAATCATTAAGTAAAATATGAAATATTTCAATGTCAAAGATCAACAATGGTAATGAATGATGTGACTGTCAAACTCAAGTTAGCTTCAACTGCATAAACTAACTGATCACACCCTCTCTCTCCTCATTCACCTCCCACAACCTTGTGTATTCCTCTCATCTATGGCATGACGATGGTTACCTGAAATATTTCAGGAGACTTAAGTGGAGAAGGAAATTAGTTTCACAGAAATACAAAATAAGAATGCATCCAGTTGGCATTAAGGCAAGAGTCAGAAGAGGAAAAATAACATTCTCAAGTCCAAATGGTTTTGCAGTGGGGTAGGGAAGGGGACATGGAGGAAGTGAGGTAGGGAGAGAGAAAAGAGAAGGTGGGGGCTGATAGGTACACTACAATCAACCCAACTGTTCCCAATGTTCTTTTCAATACAGCACATTTTCCAGAGGCTACTGGGTAGCAATCAGTAGCAGAAAAATTCGGCTGATTTTCTCCTCAGGCCACTGAGGTCAGTTGTAGTATACCCCACATTTAAAATCAACTGCATTAGCACAGACCAGGGATCAAACACTGTATTTTTCTAGTGAGTATACCTCAGCACAGCAGCATGCAGTACAATTATCCACAGAACTGTCGGAGAACTTAAAAATAAGTGCTTGGTGTTTATATGTAACTGAAAAAAATTATTAAAGGGCACACGCCTGGCAGTGTCTAATCTCTCCTCAGCGTGAAGGAAGAGAGGATTAGTGAACTGAGGGATTTTTAATTAAGAAACAAAATGCATACTTTTTAATGCTAGAGTGAATAAATGCATTTATTTCCAGCATTCAACCATATCTAATGGCTCTGTGGCTGAAGGACAGCTGGGGAAGTTAATCAATGTTTTGTATCATTAAATAAATACTCTGGTTCAGCATTGTGCCAGTGTTAATGGTTGGAACGCTTCAGTCATCCTGTCACTGTGGTTAGGGCTCGGGTCAAGACTAGGGCTCAGGTTTATCAGTCTGTAACACGTTGACGGTTTTCATCCCTACTGTATGAGATGAGGAATGGAATGCAACCTTTGTGATTTCTGCCCATTTCTCATCTTTTAAATGCTGGATGTTTTTTTTATATATGTGCGTGTGTGTTTGTGGGGGGGGGGGAGCAAACGAATATTGTTAGATTGAAACACAACGTCTGAATGGCCTACTTCTATCCCATACAATTTTTTCATTCTACTGTGGGAAGCCTGACCCTGTATTCAAGAACTGCATAAACCTTTGCCAACTTTCCCTCCCATTACTCCTTATATGAGAAATCTTTGCCTGGAGCCAGAGCTCCCTGCACTATAGAGCTTCTTGGTGCAGTGAGAGTCACAAAACGTGAATCTCTTTTGCTATTTTATCGTCACCTTTGGTGCTTTGTGCAAATCCTTTCAGGATGTTTTAGCATTTATTTCTGATGTACATCCTTGACATTATATATCATATATAATAATAATAATCCTTACATTTGATATAACGCTTTTCACGTCTTCTAGACATCTCAAAGCGCTTCACAGAATACGCTGCAAAGTGAATTGACCGTATATTTGTGGGTGAAACGCCACAGCCAATTGTGCACAGCAGTGTCCCACAAACAGTCACGGATTTAAAATGACCAATTTATTATTGTTTTTGTTTTGGAGGGATTATTATTAGGCGTGTGAGTAAGGAAACTTGCCCAAGGTTTCACCCTGGCTGGAATTAAACACAGGTGTCTCACTTACAAGGCGAGTGCTCTAACCACTGAGCTGCAGGACTCCACTATAGTGTGGACTTCTCAGGTTACTGTTCCTACTGTGAGTATTAAGAGTTCTCCTCTGGAGATTGAGGTCAGTGGCCCTGTGTAAAAGAACTGTCAATATTTCAGTTAACACTGACAACCAATGGCATCAATCTGAGCAACATGTATAAGAACTCTGGCATCTCATCTATAATGAAACCAAATGTCAAGCTTATTTTTGCAGGTAAAGTTACCATCTTGAAAAACAAAGTGGGCAGAAACACAAGGCATGAATTTTACAAGGTTTCTATGCTTTGCAGTTGTCAAAAATATTCTGAGAACACAGGAATTATATCCATTTCTACAGACATTGAGTGGTTCTGAAAGGATTTAACGAGCATTTTTTAATTCTAATTCTTATGTTTCCGAGTGTCATATTCAAGTCACAAAAATCAGATGCGCAACTGAGATGTTACAATCGTACATTAAATTATCTGTACTGAAAGAGTTAACTACTGTGATTTCCTATCCTCTAGAATTTGGATAAAATGTGACCATCGAAGACAGAGAGTCCAATTTCAACACATTAAATGCGCTTTACTCTGAAGGTCAAAATGCCCTCAAAGTCCTAAATCACTACATTTCTCTCTGGTTCATTCCAGTTACAATGTTCTTTCAAAAAAAGGAAAGTAAATTCTTCATTCAAATTCTCTAGTTTCTTGTGCAGTCTCTAATCAATTCATCAGGCAGTGTTTGGGAGGAGACTACAAGCATACCTAATCAGTAGGGCTTGAAACTCAATGCAGTCCTCTTATCCCCTCACTCTCTTTGTCCAACAAAATCAGCAACAGATCGATGAAGTGCATTTGTGGTTAATGAGATACAAAAAGCCAACTGACTTACGAGTCAGCAGACTGATAATGCAAACTCTTTTTTATTGCCAAATGATAAAACTGGTTTATTTATAGTTTTTTTTTCCTATCACAACAGACTCCTTATTGCCAAGTAGTTGCAATATTAGAAAACAAGTATCGAACTCACTTAAATTTTAGTTGATAGCACTCGCCTCTGAATCAAAAGGATTCTCCCTCTGGAACAGTCCCTCCGTCTCGCCTCCTTCCCTTGCCTCTTTCAAGACCTTCCTCTTCGACCATGCCTTTAGTTGACCTCCTCCCCCCCATCCCCACCCTCTTCGATCCCAAAATACTGATAGGCCAGCGCCTTGGGACGTCCTCCCGACGCGAAAGGCGCTATACAAATTTTGTTGTTGTGGGTTCGAGCAACATGCCGGGACTTGGAACTCAGTCCAGGCTGACAGACTCTCCTTTGATAGGAGCCCCGCAAAACAATCATCCGGTTCCTCAGAAAGGGCAGATATTTGATATAAGTATAAAGCTTCAGCTATATATGCGTGTGTGTATATGTGTGTATATATATTTATACACACACACGCATACACAGACACACACATTTGATATGTGTATAAAGCTTCAGGAGCACCAACAGACTACTGAAGCAATTTAGTTTCTCAACAGTATAATCCACCCATGACTTGGACCCGTCTGGGTACGTGATAAATTAGAATAATCAATGAGTAAATATTACCCAGTGCACTTAATATGCTGCCATCCCCCATTGGTGATGTCTTGCATAACATCATGCTATCCAAAGCACTGAATTTTGGACAATTCTTTTACAACAATATGGATTTCTTACATGTAAAGAAGCTTTTTGTTACTTGGTCTGCACGCAGAATATGGCTAAGAGAATAAGTAAAGGAAGCTGGTAGCCCATAGTTCATAACATTGCTTTTTAAATTAAAACCAAAAAATCCTGTCCGACCTTAAACTTACAGACTTACATATCTGTGGTTCTGGGCCTTGCTCTTAATACGACATCTTACATTGACACAGTGCCTTTCGTAGAAGGAATGCACTTCACTGAGTGAAAATAATTTGAAATGAAGTGAATGCTATGTAGGAGGATAGCATTGACCACTGATACTATTACAAGCAGTGATATTATTAAGGGATGATGAAATACTTAACAAATTATAATTAGCAACAAAATTCAGGTTGCAGGCTTGCAGCTGGGTGTTCCTGACAGACTTACAGTTGGTGATATCTGGAGGGGCATATCCATCATTCATGTACATGCTGGTTGGCTTAGCGACCTTCAAGTACACCACCTCCGCTGTGTTTTTCAAAGCTGTCACCGCATCTTCGTGGGTAACTTCATCCAGATTGGCAGCATTCACCTCAAATACAAGAAAGGCAACACAGTAAGATTGAGTATATCACCTAAAAATGCATAGGTAGATGCGAGCCATCTGTGACCATGAGATAAATACAACGGCAGTCTAGGAGAACACCTGGCAGTAAGACGTTTCAATGGCATATGCCAATTACATAGGAGACAGCTAATATTCCAGTAGTTAATAACATGCAAAGTGGCCATTTATTTTTCTCGTGGAACGACACTGAACAACAGCTTTAATTTATGGTTCAATCAGATCAGTACTAAAAACGGAAAATGACTTTAACACTCGTAATCTGCTGGGTTATTGGAATTCCATGGTAGTTTATTAATAGGATTTGAAATCACTTCAGAACAAATCAAAGAACCTCGTTAAGCCATGATGGACCTGTTCCCCCACTCGTTCTCACCTCCCTGGAGACACTCAATCCGTGCAAACTCCACTCGGAAGTAGAACTGGATTGGTACATGGGCGGACGTTTAGAATGCATGCAAGCAGGGATAAACAACAATGTGCATTTATATAGTGCCCTTCACACGGGGTAACGTTTCACAGAACATTTCCTCTCGACAAATTTGCAGGATTAAAACTTCAGGATTCAGCACGAGTGTTGTGACCAAGGATGCCGATGGTGGAGATTTTTTGGAAGGTTGCCCGAAAGAGACCCTTCTCCTCCCTCCGAACTCCTTCTGATGGTGAGAATATTCAGTGTGGGCATCTCTTTTTTTTTGGAAATGTGCTTGAAAGGAGAGTGAACTCTCCCTGTTACCTCCTGCAGAATACCCAAGACAAGTAAACGCATCATCCCATGGCATTCTTGAGCATACAATGGTCCATTTTAGAGTGTGCAGATAAGTGGTTCAACCAGCACTGACATATCGGGGGTCCAAGATTCAACCTAATCTCATTAAAATACTGATGGAAAGGGAATGCTACAATTAATAAAAAATGGAGCACATGCTTGGAACTTACTGCCAGAATCTTGTCCCCTATCTGGAGACGACCATCTTTGTGCGCTGCTCCTCCTTCTATAATTTTGGTTACATAGATGCTGTTATCTCCTGGAATGTGTTGGTTTCCAACACCTCCAGCTATGCTGAACCCCAGACCTGTTTTTTTTTGATAAAGGAAAATGAAACATAACATTTAAATATGGCATTGTTAACAGTATTAAACATATTGCTCCCAACTTAAAATTTTATTTTACCAGAGCAAGTTAACACATTTTTGCTAAATACGCAGCACTCTCTAACAAGATCGCAGGATGCCAGGTGTTTCAATGTTTTATGACAAGGTTTGTGCCACAGTTAATATCCCAATTAACGTGAAAATTCAACAACTAAAGTCCAGAGCGGAAATGATGGGTGGGAGGAGTGCAATAGATATTAAATAGACAGAAAACAGAAAGACAGATGTTAAATTTAGCTGCTAAATGAGATGAGTCTTTCCTCCTCCCACCCCCAGAACAGGAAGACAAGCTTTGGTTTCATGCGGAGCTTGGCTTTAATGGGTGGCACATTCAGGTACTCCTAAATGAAGTGCAAATCTGAAGGATGCAAATCAAAATATCAAGATGGTATAGTTCACACCCATGATCTCTCGTGTGAGTGAAAGCACTTCAATTATAAGGTGCTTTCACCTGCACTCAGCAAAAGGCATCCAATTTTGTTGTATATATTTCAGATGGTTTAGATTATGGTTTCACGTAGTATAATGGGTTCAAATAGACATTTCAGGGAAGATTACAGCAACTAACAAGTGGGGCTTAAATAGCCTTGAGCTTGTCACCATTTTGTTATTAATATTTATTTTATATTACTGTGGAACCCTTTTTATCTATCAAATTCAATTATTTCCAGGTAATGGGATTTCTTCATTTTGACGGATACTGGTGGTTTTACAGCAGTTGTGTTTGACAGACAACAGTATAGAAAAGGCAGCTGTACCGACTGCTATGAGTTCAGAGTCACAATGGTATCCAAGGAGAAGAATAAACCCAAGGGATGTGATGGTGGAATCTACTAGTTAGGATTTAGTCTACAATGTTTCTTCACAGGTCATTTAGTTCTGTGATGCAGTAGTTTACTGAGAAGTCTAGTGGTACGTAGGGAATTGAATACAAATAACCCAATGACAACTCATTTTGCTTCACTTGCCTCCACTGCTACCACATGCATTGGAACACATTTGATCAGCTCAACAAATTGGCATATAAAAGATAGTCTTCTAACAAGGTTTAATATTGTGTTTATTGGGGAGAATTCTGTTTGGTCTGTCCAATCAATAAACTTATAAACTTAATCTTTTGGGAACTTCGGAATGTAGAAGTGTTACACTAAACAAAACTTGTGTAAATACAGCAAAAGTGCTACATACCTTTTGGTCCTTTGACGAGTTTTATTTCTAAGATTTTTTCTGTGATTGGTTTTCTTCTCCGCACATAGAGCCTCACGACCCATCCGGCCTCTTTCAGAGCTTCTACTGCTTTGCTGTGCGTTACTTCCCGTACATCCACCTCATTTACCCTCAGGATGCAGTCATTAACTCTGAAATTAGAACCATAATTTGTCACACTCAAATAGACTTTAAATCGTCAAAGGTGCTGAGAGTTTTTTTTAAACAGTGGACACTCATTAGAGTAACCCTGTTCCTATTCACAAGGAGCCCGAAAATGTAAGACATTAAATAGCAATTTTATTCACAAAAACTATAAAGGCAGCTGAAGTGTGAAACGGAGCATTCATACAGGTAGATCAGCAGTAGAAGGTAAATGTGTATTTAATCTTTGCTATCCCTGACCTAATAAAGATTGGTCCTGACACAAAGTGGGTGGCCGGGGATGCTCAGAACTCTTCAGTTTTCCTGGCGTGACAACTCATTTAGAAAGGGAATAACTATTTGCTGATGGTTTGGAAACGTACCTCAAATGAGCCGTGGAAAATATCAGCCACAGCTCCTCTTACAGATCCTCATTCCCGTAAGTACTCCTGGATGAGTTTCATCTGGTCCAGTTGCTTTACATTCAAGCATTTGAGANTTTTTTGTAATAATAATAATCCTTGCATTTGATATAGCGCTTTTCACATCGGGAGGATGTCCCAAAGCGCTTCACGGAACACACTGTAAAGTGAATTGACTGTATATTTGTGGGCGAACGCGGCAGCCAATTGCGCACAGCAATGTCCCACAAACAGTCGTAGATTGAAAATGACCAATTTATTATTGTTTTGGGTATGGAGGGATTATTATTAGGCTCTGTGTGGAGTAAGGAAACTTGCCCAAGGTTTCGCCCTCTGCCTGGAATTGAACTCAGGTCTCTCGCTTGCAAAGCGAGTGCTCTAACCACTGAGCTACAGGACTCCACAAATATAATGACTATTTCATTAATAATCTCTTCTCCATTAACTCAGATGCATTTCCTTCTCCTCTGACTGTCAAGCATTGCTTTCCACATTATAAACCATCGAAGATGAAGAGGTTTTCTCTTCGCTGTTTCACATTTATAAAAAGGCCCTACTCCTCAATACTCTTTCTATTGTCAAGATATCTAAAACACAATTGATTTTTCTATCTAAAAACATTTTACCCATTAGATTCTGCCCATTAGTGTCCATTTTCCCCATTAATGTCTTTCCATCGTCAAATGTCTTCAAATTTCTTAATGCTTTGCATGAATCACTGTGCTGATAAAAAATGAGGGATTTCAGCATTGAGCAGATGGGTTGGGACTACAATTCAAAACAATTCACATTTGCAAGAGAACTAACTCACAAATAGGGAGAAGGTAAATTTATTTCACGTTTGGAAAATCAACAAAAAGAAAATCTACAACTAGCTCTTTTAAAAAAAAAGACACTTGGTCAAAAACAATTTGTTTAAAGATATGGCCCCTTTTTGCAACTTCGAGATCCTGCCTCTGTAGCCAGCCTGGTGGTGCTGTAGTATATATGGGGCTCCATCAGATGGGGGTGTCCAGTCGCTTTCTCTACATATATGGTACCATCACTCTTCCTTTTCTCTTTTCCTGTTTATATTCACGAAATTCCTCTTGGTGATTGTTTATGAGCTCAGACAACAAAAACTTCTCAAATTGATGCTTGGTATATAATAAATCAACTAATAGCTAAGAGGTTACATTTACAGATTTCACTCTTCATTTTAAAATCAGCAAAAAGGGTCTTATCAGTTTCTCCTGAAAGGCCTTTGAAAGACGTTTCTGGATTCTTTCCTAGGCCTCCAAATTAGTCTGAAAGGTCAATGGCCAGTTTGCAAAAGGGGAGACAGAAGAAGCTGATTATGATGGAGGGGAGACAGAAGCAACAGATTATGATGGGACATACCGCAGTCTTCCATCCTGTGCAGCTGCACCTCCTGCAATGATTTTCGTGATGAATATGCTCGGATCATCGCCAATGTGGGGATTATCGGTCCCACCCGCGATGCTGAAACCAAGGCCAGAATTTCCCTATTGCAAGAACATAAGGAGAAAATTAGACACAATTCGAATTTAGAGCATTTCTGAGAAATTAATGCAAGATTGGCAGTGCTGAGCAAGGCTTATTATATTATATATAAACACAGCAGTCGCTGGGAACACACGGCAGGTCAGGCAGCATCCATGGAGAGAAGAAAATTAGTTAACATTTCAGATCAATAACCTTTCATCTGAAATATAATAATAAAGCTTATTATATTATGCTTTCCACGGTTTCCGCTGGCTTGCATGTAAAACAGCAAGTTGAACTAAAACGCAAAACTTTACCAACAAGTCAGAAATCATGGCACATTGAAGGGATATGGATTTACAGACACCCAACCGCCTACCTAGTTGTGGCCAAGGTATCAAGAGAGGTGCTAAGCGGAGTTTGAATTCTTATTACTGGAGACAAAGTTTTGAGCCCTGTTTACCCATCGAGAATCCAAAACAGCTCTGACAAAGATCAGGGAAAAGGCCATACCTCTCTCAACCTCCCAAGATGTGGGATGCTAGAACCCGAACATGGAATAAGTTAAGAAATAATCAAAAAAATGGCTGGTGAGTGAGTCAATTAATCATCGTCATCAGAACCATATGGCCCATCTACAAACATACGATATGGTGAGCTGCAGACTGCTCTTTTTGAATCTCCTATTATATGGATTCCGCCGACAGTTGCTGGTGAAAAGTTGTTCCACAAGAATTAGGCACGCTATTTCACCGTCCTCTCCTCCTCAAACCATTTGGTACAGCAAAGCCAGCTAATCAAGCTCTCTCCTCCCGCAGAGAGGAGCATTAATGCATTAGAGGTCCTGACTACTGTTAATTATATTACTGGGTTCAACAGCAGTGAGTAACAATTGTCCCAAGTATTCCATCTAAATAATTAAAATAAAATTTCAATTCCATGATGCCAATAAAGCACCGCATTCAAAGATAATGTGGTACAGAACTTTACACTGGCTACTTACAAGAATCATTTTAAATTGAAAACATAAAATTACCCCTCAATATTCCTCATGCAGTTCACCTGCTAGATGAATAGTGTGTACCATTATCCGAAGGCTTCCCAGCCATTTACAAATACATTTTGCAGACTCATTGAAGGGTTAACACCAGGTGGTTCTTTATTCATAAATCCCAAATCACTCTGTTCAAACATGCAAAGCTGAATTGAATGAGGCTCAAAATAATTATCAGTTCGGACACAGCCAAGGACATTGAGGAATGAGATATCCATCTCAATTTTCAGCACAAAGCATGTAAAAAAACACCAAAAAGGCAAAGTGAGTTTCCTTTCATTTCCACTAATAGAGTGACGTTGCAGATGTCACAAATACAATGAGTCGGTGATCAGTTAAAAAATATAATTAGTGAAATAGATTGCTAACTAAGGAGGATCTTTGTGATTATTATATCAATAGCGTCATTGACACTTAAAGTAGTCTCACTATGACTACAAAGAGAAGGGAAGTTGGAGAAAAGCCCTTTAAAGATGTATTGATGCCCTAAGTACATACACTGCACCCTTCTCATGTCATGAATAAGTAGCCAGCAACCTTTAGCACTTTTACCCAAGGAGACTAAAGCCCTGACAGCTCTAAATCTAAGCAACGTAACAGCAGTTTTGTTTGCATAAGTAGTCACAAATATAAACCAAAGATGACAGATGTATAAACCAAAGATGAGGATGAAGCTGAACAGGTAGTAAAAATGTGCACATCTCACAGAATTTTTCTTTTAGAAAAGGTTAACAAATCCAAGTTCGATATCAGTCATCAACAATAATTTAAATTTATATAGCACCCTTCACACAGGTTAACGCCTCAGAAGGCTTATCGTAGTGGATAAACAAGAAATAAGACATGTGCATCAGCTCCAGTCGAGGCTGAATGGGAGCCCATGGTCTTATTTGCCTTGATCAGACTCCAACTGGCACAGCCTTGATCAGCTGTGTTCTGCTATTCACTGGTGCAATACCAAAATAAAACCTAATTCTTCTGTCCATCTGGGGGTAGAGTGTTTTAGCTGCAACAATTTGTCTACACAAATGCGTGGGTTTCAGTAACCAAAGATGATCCTGGGTCTAGACTCCAGCTATTACCATTAAAATACTGAAAGTAATTCTGATAAGAATTTTGAATTACACATCAATGATCGAACGAAGGAGGACATTTGGTTTTGGCATTGTTGATCAATGTCTAAATGCTGCTAATAGACATAGTATTTCTAAGACTACTTAAGGACTTAAAGTGGTATAAGAAAAACTAGGCCAATGGAATAAAATACGGCTTCAATGCAAATTGACTGAACAATGCTTCTGAAAATGTGAGATGTTGAAGGAAACAAAAATAATTCTCACCCTTTCAAGCGTGATTTCTTCATATTCATAATCCACATCTGTGCCATTTACCTGCAAACAAAACAAGGAGACAGAAAAATGGTAATTTAGAAAAGTACTTCCTCAGAGATTGTAGCGGTATAGGAAAGAAAGCATGTTGCATATTATAAAAAATACAGAAACCCTCAAGCAGGAACACTGCGGTGAATTATGATCAATGCCATGTGGGATATGGGCCTTGGCCCTCATATAATAATAATAATCCTTGCATTTGATATAGCGCTTTTCACGTCGGGAGGACGTCCCAAAGCGCTTCACAGAATACACTGTAAAGTGAATTGACTGTATATTTGTGGGCAAACGCGGCAGCCAATTGCGCACAGCAATCTCCCACAAACAGTCGTAGATTGAAAATGACCAATTTATCATTGTTTTCAGTTTTGGAGGGATTATTATTAGGCGTGTGGAGTAAGGAAACTTGCCCAAGGTTTCGCCCTGCCTGGAATTGAACTCAGGTCTCTCACTTGCAAAGCGAGTGCTCTAACCACTGAGCCACAGGACTCCACAATTGTCTGTAGATCACACGTAAACTTGTCCGTTATTCCTAAAAGCTATTATTTTTCATCACTGCCATTTTGGGTGTTGTAGACCTGCTGCAAAAGAGCAGCTGATGTTAGCCCAATCCAAAATTTCAAATCACCAGTGGAGGAGCTGAAGGTCACATCTTTAGATGGCAAGGTACAACTAAAGGTCTGCTGTAAACACAGATTATCACACCGTACCATTTCCTATTTGGAACACTAAAACTTATTAATTTGAAGGCATAAAGCATGCAGGCCAGCAAACTCGTTTTTGCATTTGATGCTTTGTCTCTCAAGCTAAGGATGTCAGTGTGGGACATTGGACACATTTGGACTCCATGCCGCATGAAGTGCAGTACTGTATGGAGTAAATGAACAATGAAACTCCCTTCACTCAACCTCCTAAGACTACCCTTTGGTGCATCAAAACTTATCTTCAATTGATAAAGCACCCAGTGGAAATATGAAACCTAAAAATTGTAAACTTATATTGCAACTGCATACAGCATTTTGACCTACAAAATGGATGGTGTGGATCATACATAAGTTCAGTCTTTTGTAATCCAATGTGTACTGTGTGACCAGTGCTGTGGACCGTAGATTTGATAGTGCTTCTAATTCCGCAGAGAAGTGGTAGACTCCTAAAGCCCAATTACTGCAAGATTAATCACAGCAGCTGCTAAGCAATTCAATAAAGTCAAGAGGTCAAATGAGAAAAAAAGCACATTGCAGATGATCGTAATGTACAGCAAGCAATCAACTGTATAAATGTCAAGTCCCTCTCGTCGAGTACTGCCATGTACATCAGTGACAGCAGAAGCTCCATCTACATTGCAGAGAAGCAAACAGTCGAGGACAGCGCAGGTTGTGTTCTGTTGCAACAGCATTACTCTTGGTGCAGAAACAGTTATGGCCCCTACCGGGGTGCCAGTGCTAGTTTTTTTTGTCCCAAAAGGGACAACCTTAATCACGCCATATAACCCGGCTTCTAAAACATTTTAATTAAACTACTACACGGTTGTTCAAGGAACTAGCTGAATAAACGTTTCACTACAAACCTGTAGAGTGGCAGCAAAGTTCATGTTTATTAAATAGTGTTCATGTCAATTACCCCACGTCATCGAGTGCTGCAGTGTTTAACATTTTGCTAAACCAGCTCCAATGGGAATTTCATAGCCAGTTTAAAACTTTTCCAAAATCTCATTTCACTTCAATTATTCAGCAGTGCAAAATAACAATGGGATTTAGAGGCAACTTGGCCCAACATCATGGCAACTGACCCAGACTCCCAGTACTGAGTACACTTGGTCAAGCCATTCAGAGATAATTAAGGCAGATGCTCATTTTGATAATTCTGCTGGAGAGCTTTTGAGTGTCGAGTACCTACAAATACACACTACCTAGAGAGACAACTAGCACTGTAGTGTCATATCATTAATTCAGCAATTTGATTTTCAAGTTGGATTTGACTGAAATTGCAATTACACTCTCCTGAAGCGGCTGTCTAAAGCTGGGATGCTTCCATGTGCATAGATAGCCTCTGATATCTCTCCTATGTGGGTCGTAGTCACTCTTTAAGCACAAGTCTTGGTGGGCACCAAGTGTTGGTGGGCTGGGCTATTCAACCTGGGAGGAATGGTCATAGTCAAGCCGAGCATCCACATGTGTGCATTTTTTAGCAAGGGTCATTGGGTAGCAATCAAGAGTGGAAACTCTAGCCAACTTTACTTTCCTAGCCCAAGGCACTGACGCCGACTGTAGCAGTCCTACCATAGCACTCAAACAAAGAACAGAGAACTCAGCATAGAGCATAAGTCAATACTTGGGACTTTAAAGGTCTGTGTGGATTAGTTTAATATCTGATAATCTTTTTCTATTTTAAGAGCTTCTATTTTAAACAGAACCCTACTGCCAGTCAACAAATTTTAGAATATAAAATGTAATTTAGCAATAGGGAATGCAAACAATCCCAAGTCACACTTTAGGCTTTCTTTGATAGCCCAGTTAACCATTTAGGCTGATAAGTTCTAGAACTCAAAGGTTACAAAGGTCCCAAGTGTGTGTTTGCCAGTCCTCATTTTGCCACAAGAAACTGTTAAAATCATACAGCTGAAAATGAATTATGCCACAGAACCCAATATTCCTTGCAATTGATCCAGCTGACAGGACGTCTCAAAGCCCATAACAAGATTTACTATAAATTGCAGTGTCTGTGCATTTTTAGCTGAATGCAGTAGTTAATTTGCCCACAACAATGTCCTACAAACTGCCATGAAGCAAATGACCAATTTTATTTGGACGATCGTTGACCAGGAGAAACTCCCTTCCCTTCCAGGATAGTGCTGTGGGATTTTTAACTTGCACCTGAACAAGTAAATGGCGTTTCAGTTTGATATCTCACCTGAAGGGAGAGCACCTTAATGCAACACTCCCCCTGCACTGACCTAGAATCACAGAAAGAAGGTAAAATAAGAAGGGTTCTCAGAAGCATTTAACTGTGGACCGAGATTTAGGACGGTAGGCAAGGGAACAGATGGAAGAATGGGATTTGAATTGGGTGGGAGGGAGGAGATACCTGACAGACTGTTGTTTTACATCCATCCACATTATCAGAAAGAGCAGGTCATGGCACGGATGTGGGGTAGAAAGGACAGTTGAGGGTCAAACAAGACGCCAAGGTTCCGGACTGGCTCAGTGAAGTGGCACAAAGATCAGAGCTGGTTTCCTATATCAATAGTTTTCCAAACCTATCTTCACTGTCACAGCTTCAAAGATACACTGCTACTCAAAAGTATTTACAACCCTGTAGAAGCATCAATCACCAGGTTCCAATATAAACAGATTCAATTTAGTCAGAAAATTAATTGGATCAAAAAGCCAATGATTATTTGGCTTTCCGCAGAATAAAAATAGGTCGTCAAACACTGTTATTTTGTGGAATCTTGTATAAATTTTCAATGATTCTAAACTGTGTACAAATTTGCTCCTTTTTCTTTACATGTACAATAGATTTTATTTTCAATTCTTTCTGACAGTTCTTTTTCCCTATATTCAAACTGGAAAGATTTCTTCCCACAATTTTAAGTGTGGTGGAAGCGGGGGAAAGAAAAATAAATAAGAAAATATAATTTTACAAATGGAAAGCAAACCACCCTGTTTCTAGGCCAGTAAGTGAGCTGTATACAGAAAACCCACTGGTCATCATCCCTGAATTTGAGGAAAACAGTTCAGGCTACAGATGGGCAGCAGAAGGGAGACTCACCACAAGGTTTGCACGCCAACTATTCCTTGCAGTAAATTCAGATTGGAGCTAGCAGAGATCTGGCAGCTAGCTGCATGTCCTCCTCTCAGCCAGAGCTGGCATATGACATGAAACCATCGAGAGTAAGAAAGAAAATCTCACAAAACAAACAAATGTGATTTATATTTCTCAATGATACCTGTTAAAAAAATTCCTGGATCAGCAGGATGTATAAATGTAACTTTACCACAAATCAACAAGATTAAAGTTTTATAAGGGGGACATTGACCAGGATATAAAGGGTGAAAAAGAGTCACTGACAAATGTGCAATGACAATTTCACCAACATTTTCCAAAGTTCCATGCTCCTGCCTCTGAGGGAATGGATGGGAGTCAGATCGAGATTAATCTGTCAAAAGGATTAGACAAACAAAATGTATTTTAAACGCTCTGGGACGTTACGCTGCGTCACTATGTAAATGCAAGTTGTTGTTTAGGGATGGCCTATGAGAATTGTTCTCTGGGATTTCATTTCATAATATTAGAAGTAAACATCTATTTAGAATATTGTCTGTCACTTGTGTTGTGTGCATTTTAAATGATTATTATTTTCACCCATGCACTGTTTAATTTCCAACCACAACCAGATCGTTATTCTCCTTTGAAGCCAGTGTTTTTTTTGCATGATATTCCATTTCTTGAAACCAAGATGATTTGAAAATATCAGCACTGAACACGTTCACAAGAAAAAGATTCAGTGGGAATAAAAGCTACGTCATGTGAGGAGTTAGATACAGAGAAATCTAAGAGCTGATGGTATCTTGCAAGACTAAATTGTCTTGTTTGCAAACATGGAGAAGAAGCAGATGAAGCCATTATTGATCGAGCATGTTGCAAAATTACTAGGGACTGCAATCTAATTGAAGGGTTCGGATCAGTTTGATATATAATGAATAATGGAGGTACTGGAAGCAAGTTACAGGGATAAACTAATAAAGCTCAGGTTACATTGCAAACCACCAGAAACCTGCTCCGCACACAATCTGTACCAATGTCTCTCAGCAGGAATTGCAGGCTTACAGAGCTCTCATTATCAAGTGATCTATGAGATTGGCAGGTTTAGGTAGGAACTTGTAGCGACGGCATGTAATTGTTCCTTGTGACAGATGGGCTTAATTACAACACGTGCCATACAAGCAGATGACACTTCCACTACCTGAGCCAAATCGACATTGCATTAAATCAAATTAGCCTGTTTCAGTTCATAACAGGTTGGAATTGATCTCCTCGGCTCTGGACAACTTGGAAAGCAACACTCCCAACTAATCGGATTTGGGAAAGATGAACAGCTGTACTGATGGCTTGAATTCTTAATTAAATTTTTTTTAGAAGTCAATAGTTCTGAACAACACATATAGTACATTACTTTGTGCAGCTGTTTTAAAGGGTGCAGTAAGAGATGAGGATATGGTTCGTCATTGATGTGTACATCAAAGACTGTCTAAGGCAGAAATGAATAATCCAAGATTACTTCAGGCAGAAGTGTGTCAGTACAGAGGCCACATTCTTTAAAATATGGGTTAATGGCAGGTCTATAACTGGGACTCAAGAGTTCATTAATCCTCCATCAAGGTAAGGATCTGACAGTCATCCTGTAAGAAGCATCATCACCTTCAACACTCATCTGTTTAGATAGAGACACTAGTTTGTTAGGATCAAGAAGATTCTAAGAGAAGGGAAGGTCCTACGTTCATAGAGACAATGAAGGTTGAAGGTGAATATGTTTTTGAGTTGGCTCTATATACTATTTCAACAGACAAACTTTCAGAGAGAATCTTGACTGAAGAAGAAATGCTAAGCAAACCGCAGTGCAGTCTCTCACCAGCTAAATCAATTCCCCATTATCCCATCTAGATGACCACTTAGCATTACATAATTACCTCCAAGCAGCACAATGGAAGTCGCTCACTGTTACGTGAGGGTCCAGCTGGAGATGGAATGGGCAGTGGGAGCCAGATGATGTACTAAAGCTGGAGACCGCCAAAGTTCTCCTTGTTATCTTCTGAGTGAAGTCAACTCTGGTTAATTGCAGCCCTTCCTAATCTATTGTTGTGCCATGAGTTTTACCAGCACAGTTATTAACTTTGATTTGCTAGCATTTAAAATTTATAAATTAAGACTATTCCAACACAGCATCAGGGAACACAGACATGATTATATTCTATCAGCAGCAGTGTGGGATTGGGTGGGGGGGAGCGAAAGGGGTGGAGTATGCATACCATGAAGAAGAAACAGTCTCAAAGTCTCAATAACCTTTTCCTGTTCTGTGCTTTAGGTTCTTATTCTCGCTGCTGATTTCAAAGTGAGAGTCTGGCTTTATAATGTTCAGTACCAAGGCTAGCTCCTTAACAAGAAGTCAGCCCACAGAAAGTCTAGAGTGAATGGATTGAATAAAACATCTCCATGTATTAAATATAACCTCTGCCCAGAATCAATGCAGGCAGGCCCAATAATAATTTTCTGTCCGATACTTTCTGCTGGACCTTGCCTCTTCAGCATTGTTTTCTGGCTCCAGGTCTGTCACAGGGAAACAACCCAACACTACCCGTTTGTAAAATAACGTTGTTCACTGCAGTCTCTAAATAAGGATGATAAATTCTAGGTTCCCTTTAAGCATCCTATATATCTGAGATAAAGGGCCCATTTTAGACTCTGAATCAAAGGAGCTATTGCAGATCAGTATCGCATTGACATGCAGCAGCAGTGATACTTGGCTGGAGCTCGAAGAGGAATGTAGTAGGGGTAAGTGGAACTGAGATTTGAAGGCATTGTACTGGAGACAGAATTTGAAATCTGGACGTGGTTATATGACCAGTAATGGATTGGAGTGGAGGGCATTGCTAGGGAGATACTAGATTCGGGTATTACTCTGTTCACAACCCAGTTTTTTAATGTTGCGTCCTTCAAATGGTGACCTAAATTATTACCTTTCTTGAAAAAGCGAAAATCCTGTAAAATTAAACAAGATTGTGTCAGATTAAATGGGAAGTGCTTTTATCTGAATTGCTCCCTAATTGTTTCTCAGTAAAGTATCACCAGGTTCACTGCTGGCTAAATACCATCCTTATACAGATGTGACTCTCAGTCCTACTTCCTCCTGTAAATGATAGTTAATGACAACCTAAAAGACAGACATTTTGAATAGAATTCCCTCTGTGGCGCTCACATCCATTAGTTTTACAGGTTGCAACTGGAGCAGAAATTCATAACAATATCAAATAGAATTATCTGCGTTATCTGGTTCTGACCAGCAGTTTTAAATGTAAACTGAGATTACAAAACACTTTGCACAGAAGGTTCACACGAAGCACAGAGTTTTCAATCCACAGCATATTCTTAGAATTTGGATTGTACACAGTCAAGATGTGGTCCCATGACAAACACTGCAGAATAGTTGTGTGTCTACCAGAATGAAAGTGCTGATAAATGGCTTTTTAGCTGCACAGGCAACAATGTGGCTCCAGAATGGTCCTGGTAAAAACTTAAAAGGGGCATGTTTAACATGAGGGGCATATTTTTTCCTCTAAGACTATCCACAAAAGGTGATACAGTTTAGGTATGATGCTAAAGTCAGGAAATACGTACTAATATGTTTAAAATTGAGGAACTTTTATAGAGGTATAATAGTTTTTAAATTCGGGTCACTTTTTGTTTTACAATACGGCCAGTTATAATAAATATCAAGTAAAGTTCCTTCTCTCTTTGAGATGTGTCTTGGATGCAACCCGAAAAGAGGTCCTCAGGTGTTAGCAGACAGGATTACCCAAGCTGGACAAGGAACAGGAAGCAAACTCACACAGGTGGGAAGTTTTAGCTAGGCAAATTCCAGCAGAATGGGCACTTTTGAGATCCCAAAGGCTTTGGCTTCAGCTAAGACACTCGTATTTTCTGGGCCTGAGCAATTAGTATGTCCATTCCCTCCAATGTATGAATATTCTCTAGAAGGTACAGAAGTCCAACAATTTGAAATGTGTCTAACAATCGTCTTCAGAAGGTGAAGAAAACACATTTTGACTTGAAATGTCTCTGAGATGCATTCTAGGATTTAAGGAACCCTAACAGCTTCACACTGATAAGATATTTTCAATAAATAGTTAGAAATTGCATTCAGTGGTTTCTCACCGTTGCTGAAGGACATCCATTCATTATGCACATTTTCTATTTCAATGAATGTGATTTTATTCAGATAAGCATCCAACTGTCTTCCTCAGTTTACCTATTTAAT
This sequence comes from Callorhinchus milii, assembly GCF_018977255.1. Lineage (NCBI taxonomy): Eukaryota > Metazoa > Chordata > Chondrichthyes > Chimaeriformes > Callorhinchidae > Callorhinchus > Callorhinchus milii. The sequence continues at coordinate 8,637,441 of NW_024704752.1, read as the reverse complement.
AAAAGCACCAGCTGGTGTAACACAATGGCACACTGACTTGGAAGAGGTCAGATTCCATCCCCCAGTCTGTGCTGAGGTAGCTAATCCAGTAGAGGCATTCAGCACTGCTTATCCAAAGGAGGGAAAACTCAACAAGGATTTTCAGTTCTGATCACCATCCAGGACCCCTGTGGAATGTGCACATCAGGTGAAACCAAAAAGGATTGTTGTGGAACTCTGCGGGCCACTGCCTCAACCCCACCACAGCTTTTTGCTATTTATTGTAACCTTCTTCTTTCTATTGCTAAAGCCATTCCAATCCAATTAGCTAATTAGCCAGCAATTCCAGGAGACTTAATCTTCTTTGAAAAGCCTAACTTGTGGAACCAGATCAAATGTTTTCTGAAACTCCAAGTGGATTTATATCCTTTATAAATTGTGTTACCCCTTGAAAGAACTGCAGTAGATTGGTGAGGCACTTATTAGCACTCGAAACCCATGCTGACAATTCCTCTCACGCTCTGTGTTCTTTAGGTGAGCACTGATGACTTAACAGATACTTTGGAACATTTTCTCAATAACCTAACTAGCCTACAATTACCAGGTTCATGTCTGACATCTTTTTGCACTATTAGGGTAACTGTTTCTGTGCTCAATTATATCTCCTGTGCTTCTGGAACAACTACAAAACTTAACCACAGCCTCACGAAAACTCATTTCAAGTTGGATGAAGCTTGAATTTAGATAGTACCTATGACATTGAAAGGTCTCAAAGATTTTCACATTAATTAATGTCATATTTAGTAACTATTTTTACAAGCAAACACAGAAACCTATTTGCACTTCCACAAACAATCTTGAGGTAGGTGACTGATTCTTCTGGTTTATTAGGACAAGAAACAAGAAAAAGGCAGAATTGGAGTCAGATTCTCAGAGAAGGCTCAAGGCTTATTTGGATTGGGATAAACCTTAAGGGGGGTTGCTGGACACTCACTAGCTAGGACCCAAGCTTACACTGGAGGCCATGTAGCAAATGTAACTTCCGCAGGTATCAACGCTCAGGAGGAGGGGAACCATTGGAAGGAACAGAGCTCTCCACTTAAACTGTTGCATATGGCAACCCACAGCATTGAAACATAAAGTACATTAAGTGCTGATATTCCAAGCTGACATGCTGGATTGATAGAGGATATTGAGGTGCATCAACTTAGTGAATAAGAGGCAGCAGATGGTAATACAACAATGGTGCTCAGAAAACATTAAGATGTGGCAGTGGAGCCTGACTGGTTAATGAATCACCTTTACTGTCAGCTAGTTGTTCTCCATCATCTAGATTGTAACAACAATTCAAATGTTTCTTGTCAGCACATTAGAGGCAGCATAAAGGATAAGAATCATAAGACGCTGGTGACAAGAAAATCTGAAGGTATCTGGCTCAACAGAACTGGTTTACAAGTTCAATTCTGGCAGATACTGTGGCCTGAATTTTCCCAATGTAAATTATTTAACTGCATATTCTCCAAAGTAATTCACTATAGGGGTTGGAAGAGGGAAGAGCTTAATACTTAAATTACATTGATTCCATAAGTTTCACACGGAAGGGGGGTAGAGATTGTACTGACAGATGCTTTGATTTAAAAGCATGAAGGAGCAAAGATATTTGGAGTTAAATAATTTTACAGCTTCGCAAATATATCAACTTCTAAGAATCTGACTGTCAAAAGAGGAACTTTCAGTTATTGTTACCACTTCAAAGCCACCTTAGAAAACACTGGTAAACATTTGGCCTCTCAGATGGTAAAAGTCCCTTTAAAACTCGACATTAAATGTCAAGACCCATCATCCAACACACGGTTCAATTTATGCTTCTATAGCAATTTAAACCTTTCTACGGTATTTCAGCTGTCTTGAGATAGGCAGGTGAGATTACTTGGTATTTGGAGATGCAGTTTGATTCTGTCCCTGTTTACAGCAACTTAGGTCCACAATGAATTCCGATTCCAGGCTTGTAGTTAAGGCTGCCTGTTAGCTCACAAATGTCACCGGTCTGCAACACATACTGTACACTGCACCAACCCCTGGGAAACTCACATGGATGGTTGGGGAAAAAGTCTTTGTATAGAACACAACTCCTGGTGGATCAGCAATGCAAGGAGAATGTACCTGCCTCTTAACATTTATCTCATGTCCATCAGGTCAGATACAGTTCACATTTATTCGTCTGGTTAGGAGACCAGAGGAGTTACATTTTCTGGTTTAAAGATGGGGGAAAAAAAGGATCAAAGTGAAACGTGGAATTGCAAACCGAATGCAACTTACATAAGGCTGAGACTCCAAGGAATCGGCATTCACTACGACTGGGGGTGGATTGGCCTGAGAGGAAAGAGAAACAAGAAAACAAAGTCAAACACAAGGAACCATTGCAAAGAGAAATCCGTCATTTCAAATTAATAAATCATAATCCTTGCATTTGATATAAACGTCTTATCATGCAGTTGAAACATCTGAAAGTGCTTCACAGAATTTACTCTAAAGGGTAATGGCTGTTATTAGTAGATAAATTAAATACAATTCATTGTTGGCCAGTCATAAAGATGTCCCCTAAAGCATAAAAGCGGTTGACAATTCCCACATAAATGCCAGTAGTTTGTTGTTTTTCACCAGCCTTTTCTTTTTAAATGTGAATTACAATCATGTTCAGAATCCACATTTAAAAAGTATTGCTCTGCTAACATAAAGTGTGCAAAGGGGAAAGGATTCAGATTGGACATCCAATAACAAACTCTAGATTTCAACAGTTCATTGAGGGTTAGATGCAAGGTGCTTCCTGGGATGGGGGGGTGGGGGACTGGTGGGAAAGAGAGTAAAGGGAGGGTTATCCTTATGCAAACTCTTGCAAACAGTTTCAAATAAAGATCAACAGTCTGGGGAGCAGGTAGCCTGCCCACCCTCTTAACATCAACAACATGTGCAGGTGGGGGTGGGAACAGCAACAAAACTCCCTTGGACTAGAGTGGCCTTAGTCAAAAATTCAATATAAATAATTCACACTTGGAACCTTTTGAAGATGTAAGGAATACATTTTCATTTATCTCAGCTTTCATTTTCAGAAATGGGGATTTTTTTGCGTTAATAATTCAGTTGAACCTTCTTTGTTCCGTCTATCTGGGCCTTCCAAACGTAATTAATATTTATAGCCAATGCATTTACTCATTAAAATGCTTAGAATGTTGCAATCAAAAGTTACTACAGTGAGTAAAAATCCTCCAAGTATCTAAAGAAAATTAATATTTGGATCTGCAGTAGAAAGAATTTGGAGATAGTCGTTTCTAGATTTTATTTGGATTGTTCTGGAAATAGATTTTTTTTTCAAAGTATAAATATTCTAAGCATCTCAGCAGAGCTCCACTCACACCAGCCACTGCAGCAAGACCTCTGGCAGTGGAGTTCTATCTGACATGAATTTTGATTTTATTTCTACCGCTGGCATTCAGCGGTTCTAAGCTGGAGAAGAACCCAATTGCGAGTACTGTGGCACGGAAAGGAAGACAAGATAGCAAATTTTACTCATTTCCCCCAAGTCCCTGTGGGAGGTAGCTTCTACCCCGATTGCTGGGGTGAATTTCAGATGCAACAATTATAATATTTCAATCCCTAAGGAAATGCTGAGCTGTTCGTTTTGGAGGCTGTTGGCAATTTAATAGCCTTACAAGAAAGGTTCTGCATCTCAATTGGTGGATAACCTGCTCTTTCAAAATGCTGATTTGTAGTTAGAACGCAAAATATTCTGCCAACACTGATTTGAGAACCTGGTACTAACTTAATGATCATACCAGTGAATCTGAGAGGTGCAGTCCATGACATGAGCTAGACAAATCTGTAGCAGATGAAGATGAAGGGTATAGGATTACAGCTTTTTACAGGAACAACCAAGCCCAACCTCTGAAATCCTATGTCAATATTCAGTATCATCTAATCTCTTTAATGTACATTTTGTTCAAACTTTACTTAATTAGGGTTTGAGGTCCTTCGATTCAGACTATGTGAGAGTAAACACAGTAAATCTATCCAGTTGCACCAAACTATTGAGCAATTTGGAGGAACACTTCACAAAAGGCCTTTATGTCAAAAGCCCACATAAAGCTCCACACTGGAATTGGTTTTGATGAGACTCCCAAGAATTTGGTCAAAGTTTTTCAAATACCTGCCTAATGATTGGCTCCTAAAAATTCTGTCATGCTACTTTGATTGCACAGGATTGTGTTGTTCATTCATAGACATAATAAATAAATAGTTAAATGTTTTTGTGAATTAATATATATATAATAATAATCCTTGCATTTGATATAGTGCCTTACCACTTCTCAAAGTGTCTCACAGAATATAAAGTGAATTTACTCTAAATTTTGTGGGCAAAATTAGACACCAATGGGTGCACGCTTTGGCTGAGATTGCACGTTTTGTGTAAAACTTGTGTCTCATCTTATTCCTGAGCTGGGTAAACCAGAGCCGTAGAACACACCAAAATTTCCATTAGCTCTATGAGCCAAGCATGGAATTACTGAGATCACAGACACTTCAATATTATTTTCAGTTCAATCACTGCAGTGAATAGAAGGAGCCACGAACAGGGCGATATTTCAGAGCAAAGGTCAATGCAACTAATTGGCTCGGGAGTAACTGCATAGTTCAATGCTGGGTCAAAACTGGCATCTCCTAGACTCCATTTTACCTACCATTCATTTAAGGCATAATGTTAGCTATGGTTATCAAACGCACAAAATAAACTTTGCATATACAGTAACAAATGTAAGGCATTCCAAATAAAAGGAAAAGAAAAAAGGACAAAACCTGTTGACTGTCAGACGAGAAGACACTGGCATCAGCAGGGACGGGCATAACAGGGATCACAGGGATAACAGGAGTAGAGGAAGGAGGAGCCTCTATCTGCTAAACAATAGTAAGGGATCAAAGTTCAAGACACACAGCTCCACAACAATACATTTCAGCAAACCTGCCTCTTGAGTGCTACATGCATACACCAACTTGCTGCTAAATGTGGCAAATTCAATGAAAAATGAGAAAAACATATATCTTTGTGTTGTGAGAGAAGAAAGAGAGCAGAACACAAATGCAATCTGAATGAAATTGGGTGATTAAAGTGCAGGTAAATGGTTTAAAATTTTGGTTGGATTCACTTTGATCCCTCCCCAGTTGGAGCGTCCACTACCTCTCCAGCCGCGAAAAAAAAAACTCTCCCTAAAAAAAAATAAAGCACCTCTGCCAAGCCTGCACAAATATAATGCAAGTTCTGAAAATAGCTCAGACAGCTGTGCTTTTTCTAAGGGCTTTATAATTCTCAGATGAAATTGTGACCCAAAGCAATCTGGGGTCTCAGCGTTGCCACTAGGATTTCAGTAAAACATTAACAGTGACCAAGTGAAATTCATGCACTGTGAAAGGCACCAGCAGTAGAATTAGAGATTTTGTCCTTTCAAACTTGTCTGCAAAGAACATTTTGAGCCCTGTTAACATTGGCATCCAGTACTCACGGGTACAAGTCTGACACTGGTGTTGGGAGTCGTTTACGGTAACAAAGTCAATCACACATAAAACTATAGTGGCAAATGATTTTTCCAGCAGTGTATTCGGAACCAGTTGCAACACAAGACCTCATCGGTGGTGTCCCCTTATTGCACCCTCAGTTGCTGAGGGTAAAAATAACCCTCTGACATTTGTGATAGACACTAATTAAATTCCAGCAGATTTAAATTGTAATCAACAAATAAAGGTCAGAAATCTTACAGATCTGAGAAATTACAATAGAAAACTTTTATTTTAAAATGATCCCTGTGGTGTACAGTACATTTCAAAAAGTGTTAGATAATTAGTCCAGGAAGGATTAGTCATTAATCAGTAACTTTTATGCTTCAATCCTCAATATGACATTCACGTTGTAATATCTAACAATCCTTATTAAAGCACTTCAAATTGCACAGTTATTTCTCACTGAGACAGAGTGTTATATTGGTGCCTCCTACAAGTTCAATCGCCAGCTAAAGTCATAAAAAACAAGATTTGTGATCAAAGAGAATAATACAGTATTAACTACAGCTACGTGCAATATGCAGTACTAGAAGTCCATCACTAAAAGTGGCCAGTACAATTATGACAACAATGTCAGATTCCAGAAAAGGTTCATCATTGCACATCCTTATGGCGCTCCATATTATCTCCATTTCTCAAACCCAGTATCACATATATCATAGATACTTTAGATTAATAATAATCCTTGCATTTGACATAGCGCTTTTCATGTTTGCTGGACGTCTCAAAGCGCTTCACAGAATAGACTGTAATCTGAATTGACTGTGTATTTGTGGGCGAAACATGGCAGCCAATTGCGCACAGCAGTGTCCCACAAATAGTCATGAAATTAAGTGAACAATTTATTATTATTTTTTTCTTGAGGGATTATTATCAGGCGTGTGGAATAAGGAAACTTGCCCAAGATTTCGCCCTGCCAGGAATTGAACCCAGGTCTCTCACTTGCAAAACGAGTGCTCTAACCACTGAGCCACAGGACTCCAGATTGAAGGAAATGGGAGCAGACGAACATTAGGGAAGAACAGAATTGTTTTTATTTTGAATGACGATGAGAATATATGTAATGAGAAGTAGATAGTACATGAATTATATTTTCAATTTGATATACAAGATTCCAGTGTAAGAAAAACGGATTCATTCTCTTTAGAAAATGAACAGAATTCCTGAGCTGTCTGGCTGGAATGTCAACAAAAAATATATAGTTCTTTGGGTGTGCAAACATTTGATTTTTATTGATAAAGGAGGCAAATGGCCAATGGAGGACCAATGCTTCTCACAGGCGCTCATCACTACCCACCCATCAATAACTACTTGTGTACAATAAAAGAAGCAGTTGGGACCTATGGAACCAAACCTCGTTGTCAGCAAGGGAGAGTGGGAGAAAAAAACAGAAGTAAGAGGCACTCCCCTGTTTTCCATGACTTGCAGCAGCCATGCAAAACACTTCCTAGATAAAGAAGTGGGAAGAATCCACTCTTTCCTGAACAATCCACTTCCCCACATCTAGAACTAAAACATTTCAGTCCCACCAACAGCGACCTTCTCCCTGAAAGGAACTGTCCTTATTTGCAGATCATACAGTTACATCAAATGAGAAATGCAAACCACGGCAACCTGATTTGATCAGGGTGATTGCATTTAAGCCTTTATTTTACAACATTCAAAGAAGCAGCTGAGAGAACAATGCAAAGCACAAAAGAGCAGATGGCCAATATACCTGGAGGGAACTGCACAATTCTCAGAATAAAAACACATCGAAGGATCCAGCTCTCAAAACACTGAACTAATTAGAGTAATGTTTTCTTAATATGCCACTGCATCTAAACAAAACTACAATCTGAATCAAACTGCTGCAGGTAAGGAAGAAGATCAGCTATAGGCATATGCCAGATAACTTTATCTGCCAGTGAGTGGGGCGATCATAACAGAGTGAGCCAACTAAACTCAAATTAACATTTACATTAATCCATATCAGTAACTGGATGACTGGGAAGTCAAGTCATTAGTGAAAATTGATACTGTAGCTGCTGTCTTGTAACAAGACATGTGAAATTCTAGAACTCAAATTGTTTCATCTCAAATACGTTCAGCCTATTAACACACACACTAAAATATTGCTCAAATAGGATGGATGAATTTTGCAATTCCGGTCAGTGGGTTCTAATAGTCAGGGTAGATTGAATGAATTCTATCCACCCCTATCCAAGTTGGGGATTTTCAGGTCGCTTTGTGAGCCTTTCAAATACATGTATTTTTCTCCCTTGATTTAGCCTTCTCTACATCAAACATTCTGTGGTCTAGATATTTTAGGGGATGGAGAAGCAGACTCAATATCATTACATGTCCCATTCCAGCCATAACCAACCCTGCACAACAGTTCACTAGCAGCTGCAGAAGCAAAGGTTCAACATGCTGGTAAGCTCTCAGAAAGCAGCTACACATTCCCTCAGCACTACCTATGGCCCAGATAAAAGCTATACATTAGATGAGGCTACTACAACGGAGAACCTCCTTTAAAGGTTACAGCACACAAGTTAACTCCCCTTCCAGCTTCTCAGTCTACTTTCTTGCCCAAAAAAGCTGGGTTAGTGACTTGTTCACGGGTCTCTATATCATTAGGTGCAACAGAGGAATGGATGTGATGGTGTTGCTTGACCTGGGATCTATATCTTTAATTTGCATGAATTAATGCATCTGCAGAGGGCAGATGGGCAGACCAACTCCAAGAATATACTGATATTTGTTGTAGTGCCTTTCACTTCATGAGGATGTCTCAAAGTATTTCACAGGATACACTGTAAATTTTAGTGGCTGTATTTAGTAGGCAAACACAGAATCTTTTTTTTGGAACTCACTTCTAAAACTAGTTTGCCTTTCAGTCTTCAAAATCTAAAAAAAAAAATTGACTATGCCTTTGGTGTTAAAACCTTTCATTCTCCTGATCCTTGCCTACTACTACTATTGTCAAGTACACTGAGATATTGTTTTAAGTGAAGGTGCTATATAAACGGACCAACTCTAGTATATGTATCACCAAGAACATTGTACACAACATGATTCCATTTCACTGATTACTATGAATAGAAATATGGACTTGTGGAACACTTGGAAATATCTCCAATAGATTTATGTGTCATGCAGCACCAAGTTCATCTCCAGTGCCTTCAAAATACTGACGTTCTTGAACTAATTTGTACCGGCAAGGCTGACGATTCCAAAAGAAAACTACATCTTTCATAAAATACACAATCCGATAAAGTCCGAAGTCCAAAATAATTGATTCACATGGCTTTCAGCAGCAAACATCTCTTTTTTTAAAAATTTGTAGTTCAAAATTTAGATGTTTTTTAAATTAGACATATCACTATTTGAAAGAATAAGTGCTCCAGGCATTCAGTGCAGTAGTGCAATTCGCAGTCATTTTACTAGTCCGCAGTCGAGAACAAAGGAGTAACTCTCATCTTCATGGAAGTGATGTGGGCGACGAGTAATGCAGAATCCGGCTAACTTTCCATATGGTGTCCAACGCTAAAAAGCCAGATGTCAGGTCATCAGGTCACCGCCATCACTTCTAATGTGCTGTGTGCAGGAAGTGATGTTGGCAGTGACCCGATGACTCAACGGTCAAGCATTTGTTAGTAGGGAACCCGGCTGGCCCGTTTTCTGTGTGTACAGGTGTCATGATGTAGATGTGCTGCCTGGCGATTTTGATATATTTCCTATATTCAACCCGCATTACAACCCTAACTGTAATGGTAAGGATGATAATTACTGCATTATAACAGGGCTCTGTCTCTGTGTGTATGTATTAAAGCCTTCATCCTCCCCTCCCGTCACATTGATAAAGACCCACATCCCATTCCAGGAAAGATTTGTGGCAAAGGTGCTGAAGAGTGTCCCAGAGAAGTAGTTTGGTAAATAATAATAATCCTTGCATTTGATATAGCACCTCATCTCGTTGTTGAGACATCTCAAAGCGCTTCACAGAATACATTGTAAATAATAATCCTTCCTTGCATTTGATATAGCGCCTTTTTGCATCTTTAGAAGTCTCAAAGTGCTTCACAAAACATACTGTAAAGTGAATTGACTGTATATTTTGTGGATGAAACGCAGCATCCAATTACGCACAGCTGTTCCCACAAAGAGTCATGGAATGAGTGAGCAAATTTTGTTAGTTGAAGCCATCAACTGTGGATTAAGGGGAGTGGGAGAAGACACAATAAACCAGAGTTGGAAGAGTGGAGGATTATATTCAGGTCCCTTGAAAATTAAATCTTGTCGATTCTCGAAAACCTGCTGAATGCATCTTGGAATTGGTCTGACTATCTGCCTTCTGCAAATGCAGGCATCTACACAACCTGAGATCCAGATCCCAGCCAACAGAATCCCCCCCCAGCTTCCCCCTTCACACAGAGAGATGTTTAGATGAGAGAGGAGTTGACCAGGAGCAGCATCAGTGACAATGACCACAGGCCCCAACGCAAATTTATTGATGGGAATAGGATGAGAAGTTGCAAGATATTCATTCAGAACCACAGTTTATGCTAAAATCAGTGGTACTGAAATCATATCCGCAGATTACTGATGGAACTCCTCCCTACCTTCTCTCCCCCACCAACCCCACACCCAAATCAGACCTGCTTTAGTCAACGGGAACTGTTTGAGCTGAGCTCTGTAATCCTAAAGGATGCCAATTGCAATCTGATCAAAACCACAATCCAAAATAGCTGGACAGTTGTACAAAAAGGCAACCAGAGAATTAAAAGGGTTTAAAAGACGAGCAATATAATTTAAAATGAGGGGACGGGCGAAGAGATGTATCTGTGGGGGCGACAAAGTGGTAACACCGAAAATGCAATTATCTGTGAAATAAATGTTCAGAAATAAAACACTGCTTTATTTAAAATCTTGTAACAAGCATAGCCTAATGTACAGTCACTTAGCACAGACTGCAGCAGCTCACTACGCCAAAGCTTAATCTCAGATCACAAAGTACCACACTATAAAAAGCATCCCAAAGCAGAATGTAGCTGTTCCTGCATATACAAAGTCACGTGCATTGCTACAATGAAATTGCATAAGCTCTGCTTGTCGACTGTACACAGACCTTAATATGTAGTTCTAACTGCTCAGAGAGACAGATGTATAGGAGTTCTAAAACCCATACCAGCTTCACAAGCACATTACACAATATAGGATTGCAACTTCATATTGCTTAAACTATTGCTTAAAGATTTTGCCATCTTTACAGGTATCTGACACTAGATTTCTATGAACTATACACAGACTCTCACGCGAAGCATGCTCCTATAATGAGAATCGATTGTTTCCATTGATCAGGGAGTTTGTTATTCCAAGGCTTGCACTGTGCTGTACATGCTAAAACTATCACTGAAAAGAATAGACCAACAGTTCCAGCTTTCACTGTACCTTATCAAAAGACCGTGTGGACCACGAGCTGTCTGACCACCAGCCACTGGTCACTTTCACTTTGGCGGTACTTTTTGTCGGGCTCTTCTTGACGCTGTCGCGCAGGTTTGTAAACTTGCCTCGATGTTTGGCTGACGACGCGGGAAGCGTCGCCGAACTGTAGTACTTGGGTGCAGCTGAGAGCTGCTGCTGGGGCTCCAGGTAGCGCGGTCTTGGATTCACTTGCAACCTGGGGTTACTCGAAAAATTGACCACTCTCCCCAGTTCGCAACCTTCCGGCACGCCGCAGGAATAGTCGTGTTTACAGCAGTACGTCGTCATTTCGCAGCTCCGGTTTGGGGCGCAAGTTAATTTGGTGGAAAGGGAAAAAAAAATTGTCTTTGGATATTGCCAGAACACGGAGAAAAATAAAAGTGCTGGAACGCTGGAACGTTTGTGGGAGGAGTGCGCTGGTAGGAGAGCAGAATCTGATTCTAGCCAGTAGCTCTCTCCAATTAATGAGCACCAATGGGCACTGCACATGACAGCCCTCTCTTTCCAGGCATGAATAATCAGTGCACAGCATAGATTTGTTACGTGGGTGGCAAAGGTCATCCTTCCATGTATATTCCTGACACATTTTAACATGGTTGAATTCTCTGAAAAAAAATCGTTAAACTTTGCTCCCCTTCCGTTTCTCCCCCCAAAATGCCTGGCTGCTAAATCTACATTGTTGTGTATACCCCCTAGCTTGTACTCTGCCTTAAAACAGATGTGTTATATTCCCTCCCATTTAGTAATGAAAATTTTCTCCGTAATTATTAACAAAGCATTTTCAAGCAGGTTTCCTGATTTAGTAATATTGTTATGGGAAAGGGCTCAAATTAGTCTTTATAAATACTTTCCAAAGCAGAGAAGCCAGTTGACAGATTACACAAAAAGGCCAGCTGTGTCCTCTGCCATCTGTACATTTGATAATCCTATAGTTAATACTGTATAACCCCATACAATGCCAAATAATCCATTTAACGGTGTTCAATTTTTCTCTCCAAGGTATAGGAATATTTGGCTAAGTATTGTACTGAGATCAGGCTGGGGTTACTGCAGTCCAGTGTGCATACAATGAGATAAATTCAAAATTGGGCAAATTGAACTGAATAGTCACATCGCAGCAACATTTTTCCTGACATTTCGCGAACAAATACACCGTTGCAGCCTCCAAAGCAAAACATCCACTGTGGGTTTCAGTCAGGGAGTGCGACCATTGGACAGTCAGCTGGTAAGCACGGCTCAGAGATGAATAGAAACTGACAGCAATCCCCACTGATCACCATGGAGCTGCCACAGCTCATCTTGTTCTGTACACAGATGTAATCAGAGGCTACAGAAGCTGGGACTCTAATGCAATATTCAAAGCAGGGCGAGCAAGGAAGGGGAAGAAGGGGGGGAAAAAAGGTGTCCTATACCTTGCTGGTATTACTGGCACTTATAAAATTCTCCATTGCTAAACGACTTGTGACATTTGGAAACAGATGCAAACACACAAGACTCCCAAGAACTAATCTTTATAATAAATACTCAATCGTTTCTCTCCTGGTAATCTGTGATTGCAAATAAAATGTTCTTTAACACTTTAGCACCCGCCAAATACATTAAAGGTCCCAAATCCTGCTTTCAACATGCATTAATACATCTCTATGCCACTCAGCATGCACAACACACATTACATCAAAAAAACAAGTTTAAAAATGTATCTATCAAAGAACAAACATCAGATAAGCAGTTTAAAGCTCAAGTAAAATCACTGGGATCTGCAATCAGAATTGCTCAACTTTGAATTTGAGTCACGCCCTCCATCCAATAATCTAACTAACTGGCTCACACATGAAGAATGGTCTCTTGGACAAGGGTGACTAGTGTCTAATATTTATATATTAAATATATTCTAATATTTAGAGAACTGTAAATATTAGAAAGAGGCAAGGAAGCCTGTTCTTTTGGGAAAATTAGATCATAAAATGCAACAGCAGCAAGATTTCCACATTATAATCAATCTAATATGCAACAGCTACTCTGCCTGAGGAGGGTCAATCAAGGCCAGAAACTAAAGCTTTACCAGAGAATTATGTGGTGGTGGGGGAGAGGAGCAGTGTGTCTGAAAGCATTTTACCTTAAAGCCTCCAAAGACGGCGAGGGATTTTCCCTCTGAAGTATTAATAAGCCCCTCAGTAGACAGCGCTACTGCCTCATTTAAAACACAGGCCACGTACTCCTAAAATGTGGGACTATTAGGAGCTACCAAGTGGGGATCACCCAAGATCAGCAGGTGCTAGAATCACATTAACTATCAACTACTAACCAGTTAACTGCAACTCAGTCAATAACTGACTGAAGATCACTACCCCAAAAGCAACCAAGAGGGAATGTCTTTTTTGCTCATTATACAGAGCCAATTGATCTTAATGAGTTTTCAATCACAGTAAAGAGAGCTGCTTCACTCTGCTCCACTTCAATGGGTTCTGCACCTTGCCTTCACCCTCCGAATTCTTTTTTTGGGGTAGGTAGAAAAATCTGAGTTTTGCTCTTAAAACCACAACAAGAAAAATAATTACATTATGAACTCTCAGGTGCCCGGTACTTCCCCAACATATGTATTATTGTCATATAACCAGAATATTAATGAGTGGAAATTATTAAGTCTGCAGAGCACGCAGTAAAGTAACATTTAATTAGCAAGAGAAAACAGTCAATTCCTGGTGGATCAGAGTGCAGTCGCTTTTAATGTATTCCATAAAAGCCAATTTGTTCATTTTCGCATTTGTGGTAAATGTATTCATCAAGATGAAGGAGGTAGGTTGGCGCAAGGGAAAGAAACACTTTCCCTTTCCATTTCGGGTGAAGAATGGAAATGGACAGTAAAATTCTCCTCTTTAAATGTTTGCTTCCCCTCTTCTCTCTAGATGAATGAATAAAGTGATGAGCAAGACATGTGAAATTCAACATCTCTATCCCACTCAGCATGCCCATCACTCATTACACCAGAAAACAAGTTTAAAATGTATCTAACAAAGAACAAATGTCAGTTAAACAGTCTAAAGCTCAAGTAAAACCACTGGGTTCTGCAATCAAAATTCCACAGTGGTGACCTCCATCCAATAATCTAACTAACTACCATGCTTATGCACCAATATTCTCTGCCTAAGCTCACCCATGAAAAATGGTCTCTTGGAAGATTGTGACTAGTGTCCGAGAATTAGAAAAAGGATAGGAAGTCTGTTCTTTTGGGAAGATTAAATCATGAAATACAACAGCAGCGGGATTTCCAGATTATAATCAATCCAGTCTGCAACAGATACTGTGCCTAAGGACGGTCAATCCAAGCCAAAAACAAATGCTTTGCCAGCAAATGGGGTGGTGGGTATAGAAAAGAGGATCCCCATTATAGTGTCTAAAACGTCCTCAAAAATAACAGGAGGAACCAAAGCTCCTATTTTGCTCCCCTTCCCTGGTCTTCAAGTGATGCACTAACTAGATCTGACCCATGCAGTCCAGCAACAGGGCTAAAATTAGTCCCGTACCAAGTTAGCTCATGGAACTGGCCTGGGTGATGCAATGGTGGCTGCTTATCTTCACAGTTTATCAGAGTTAGCTCCTGGCTTCTCTATGCTTCCGCTTTTCAGCTGCAATGGTCAAATACAGCACGGGATGCCCTCTAGCTTGTAGATGAGAATTGCCCTGCACTCTTTTAAGGTGGACTAAAGAAAGGAAAGAAATAACGTATTGCATTTTGACTGACCCTAAAAAGACACTAGGCACAATATGTACAGAGCATCCTTCCCTGTGCCTCTCCTCAACTTTTTGTTTGCTAATGGCAGCTGAGAAAGCATGAATCAGTATTCCTTAATAATCTGCATGGATTGGGATGTGAGGGTTTTCTAAATTAACACTACCTATTTCTCCACAATGGGGTTTATTGAGACTACAGTGCTGCTGAAATTTGAAAACTACGTTTCTTTCTGGAATTTTAGGAACTAGACAAGTTAGTGTAGTGTAGGCTTTGTTGGACAATTTTATTCATCAGCTACCCTGGTTATGAACCGTGGTTGCAGGAGGCAAATATTTGCAGCTGGATTTCCACAATTAATCTGTAATCAAACAAATGAACCACATACACATTTAGAAGACCTATTGGATCTCAGCTCTTTGTAGCTGTCCCAAGAAATCTACCTCTTAAGGATTCCATGAAGTGGTACAGTATATTATGATCTAACATAGCTGAGCAATAAATTGTTTCCACCGTCCGCTGATCTTGAACTTTCACATAGCTTTCCTTTTTTTAAAAAAAAGAATAGGTCCTAAATTAGGGAACTATTGACCCAGTTACCTTTGCAATTGTTACATTAATTATTGAAGCCTCGTGCACTGTTGGCTTCATACACTTGCATTACTTACATTAGGAAATACTCCAAATATGTAGAGCGTCATCTGCAGATAAGTGTAGGGTTACTCCAGAGGACCTCAAACAAGAGTTACAATTAATGTATCTGCTTCAAACAAACTAAAGACACGAAAATGCAGAATGGATCATCTTCATTTGTACAACACTGGTCTGAGCTACATAACAACTCAGCAATGTTGTAGCTGAAATTCAGTTGCAGCGGAACTCCAATTTTTAAATCATTTCATTATTTTTCACATCAGCCAGTGATCTGGCTTGCTGATCTGATTAAGCACACAGCGAGGAACTGCCTGATCAATTTAACAGCTGGACTGTTTCTGGGTTGCCGAATACACAGAGGACGATGTTCTTTGGGATAAACAGGATAGCAGCTGATTGCTGCACTGCACAACACGTTAAACAAGTTCTCCGATTTTCCCCATGCCAACCCAATACTACAATACAATGCTATAAACATGCTATGTGCATACCTAAAAACATACAGATGAATTACTTTATTGTGATTCTTAATATTTCAAGTATATGCTTGGCATTCCATAGAGTTGCTAGGCAGGACCTCCCTGTACAATCTATATCTCATGCCATTTCAAATAGAAATTAGATTCACAACACATTGCCTACCAACTCATATACTATATTGGTGGGGAAGCCTAAAGTAAAAAGCTTGCACTGTCATTTCAGTACAGAAAAGATCAGAGAATAGGACTTGCACAGAGCTCCCTTACGAAAAAGTCTGAAGGGGTCAAAAAAGGCTTAAGAGTTCTACTGAACGGATGCTTTCAATTATATGGAACCTGTAAAATCTATTCGTGAGGTTTACAGATGTAACCCTGGTTGGGTCAGGCTTTCGGCTAAAATTCAGTGACATCACGACTAACAATATTAAATAAAAATTGCACTTCTAATGTTTCCCTGGTGTTTAACTCGGGTGCACATTTATAAAGCACTGCACGCCAGCACAGAACACCACATCCCAGGAGCACATCCCATTGCTTCTCGCCAACCTGACCTGTCTGCCTAGGAATGAATGCACATACACAACAAGCAATTAGCTCATTGCTGGATTTGCCTTGTGCCTGACCTTCAAGGAGCAGAGAGTCTGGGACAGTCACTGGAGGATGTACTAACATGAAACATTTCTTTAAAATTCTGCTGGATAAGGATTGTATTTTGTAACATAGTAAACAAAAGGCCAATTTAAACATTAAGCTAGAAGGGCAGGTCAGACTCTTAACCTTGTTTTCATTTTAGCACATCCTCCAGAATTTAGCAATTGAGTTGATCCTCTGTGGTGGTCTTGGTAGTCCAGTTTCTGAGCCAGGTGGGTCTGCAGCACTCCTCAGCATTGATGCCAACCTAGCTTGTTGGCAGGATTCTTCCCCCTTGGCTCCTGTTAATCCTGAAAGCCAAAAGCCAAATGGGGTTTGGCTTGCAGGATTAAGCTGGACAAGCAGGGAAAAGATCGCTAGGTTTTGCATTGGAAAGGCAATGGCTAATTACTGTTGTAGCTGATTCAACCCCAACAAGTACCTTTGGGGTACCCAAGCCTTGGCTCTTTTCAACATGTACCCAATACTTTGCAGAATTTGAATACATTGCAATCTAGACGAAGGAAAATTTGCAGGGTAGGTGCATTTTTGAAACATTCTTTGATTTGAATACTCTAGAACATGGAGTAATTATTCACATCGGTCAGACATCTGACTGATCAAAAACAATTCCAATGTTCAAGACAAAGGTTTGGGACTGGTCCCAATTCAGAAATGAAAACAGTTGCGTGTCTCTCTAATCTTGTAAGTACCTGATCAGATTTCTTCACCTTGTGCTACTGCTTCAGTCCTGCTCCTTTCAAATTATGATCCTGGATACCTTGTGTGCATGCACACAAAAAATATCATTCCAACATTCCTGCCCATGATGGGAATAGTCAAAGTGACAACTAATGCATACTTGATACAGGAAAGCACAGGGTCAGACAAGGCCAGTGCGGATCAAAAGCCAGTCCAACATTAAATTGGAAAACTGACTCATTTGCTCAGTAGGCGTTAAGGAAAGCATGGTTACTTACGAAAATGAGAGGTGGGGAGGCTGAGGAATTTTAAAGAGTGGCTTTCTTTGTTTTTACAACATTGGAAATGCAGCTTGTGTGATTGCCATCTTTCTCCAGTGCTATCAGTCAGTGCTATCAAAAGTTGTTTTTAAACTGATGCCAGCAGGAGGGAGAACATTTATCACATTCAGCTCCAAGCGTAACCGACTTGACTCCTTGTGAGATCGAGGACAAAATAGTGACAAATACATCAAATCATTGATCTTAAAACACTGATAGAATTCTAAATATTACCTCGTCACTAAAATTAATTAGAAATAGTAATTTAATCAGCCAGAAAAAAACATGCATTCTGCAGCGCATTACACCCTAGACATTTATTTATGCAGATATTTATCCAGCAATACTTTATCCTCCAATGTAAATATCCAGTCACTAATAAAAATATAGGCTTTTACATACCCAATGCCTGCATCTTTTGAGGCAATACATTTCACAAGAGCCAAGGCTTAGCTTTGGGACCCCAGAGTATGCAATGAGGTGCCATTGGAGTTCAACAAGCTAAAACCACAGAGATTGCCATTGAGAGCTGTATGGAAAGTTTTCCGCTGCTTGCTCAGCTGGGACCACACAAACTCTAAGTGTGCCAACTCACTTTGCTCCATTATGTTAGAATATGTTGAAGTTGAAACTAGTTACATAAAGTATGCTAAAGAACCTCTCCCTTAGTCTCACCCTTGAGTATTCACCAGTAAAATGCACTCCTTTATAGCCTCATCTTGGAAGGCCTGACCTGATCAGATCCCTGCTGCATTCCTGAAGTCAAGACTTGAAAATGCAATGTTGGTTAATGAATCCTGACTGATCACTTTTCTGAACCAAAATGAAGGGACTACTTAGGCATCATGTGACAAGTTTATAAAATGACTGCATAGTTTTTTTTAAACAAAATAACACTTAATTTTTCACAAGCTCTTGCACTGCATGTCATCCAGTCCTGCTTATTCAGTGAATGAATAGATACTGCAATGCAGAACTGTGACGTATATGTATATGAATAAGGGATTTTCCAATGGATTTTTGGAGGAAAAACAATTTTTCTAACTAATTACAGCACAATTTGCATGGGACTGACTGCACGGCAGGCTTGGCTCACAGCCTTCAAATGCTTGACCATCTCTGGCCATTAACAATGAAGCAATTTTCTATTAATGGATGCTGAATCACTGAGGCACAGAGAGAAATGGAAATAATGCAGATTACCTCAGTTGGCAATAGTTGCTGCAACTCGCAGGAAATAATGGAAACTGTTCTAGAAATAAGAGTCCTTGATCTGTATCAAAACACCACAGGATTTCAATGGAAGTGCTTCACAACTTAGCAAAATCAGTAACATTATTAAACCTGATTACAGTATAAAAAGTATAACCTATTCAGCAATCACAAACCTGCATAGATATGCATTTTGACTAATTTGTCCATTTAACCATGAGTACTGAAAGACTTCAGTTTGAAATTAGATTTTCTTTTTTCGAGGTCTAAATTGTAAAATTGATAAAGAATTCCATTAAAATTCCTGTTGACCATTGTGGTACTCAGGAATTAGGTTTGGAGTATCATCTCCACAGGTCAATGTGACATACATCCAGTTACCATAAAGAGAGCCTGTTTGTATGACTCGATTCCATATTAAGAAATCGATTAAATGATCCAAATTAAACCTCATACGGAAACCATGACTCCTCAAAAGTTTGAATTTCAACTCATTTATGTTGTCGCACTATGATCGCGGGATGAGAGCAATTTGGTGCACTTTCTGAAAATACTGGGCAATAAGTCTCAACGTAGACCAGGTCGATGGAGAGATCTAAGGCAACAGATGTCAGCACCAACCTCTGAAAATGATCAACAGATTGTGCTTAGCTCTGAAAGCACAACATGTGGACAGCTAAGTAAGAGCTGCCACATCTGCTTTCATACTGGGTCTTATCTACTACAACCCACACTTCCTCACTGAAGACTCATTGCACAGTCCATTACTTTGACACTCTTTCCCAGGATTTCATAGATCCCAGGATCTATGAAACTCTTTGCCTTCCTTAGTCTTCCCTTCCTCTTACATCCACAAAATTAAAATTACCCTCCAAGTTTGGCTTCAACCAAGCACAGTTTTTCAATTCAGTACATCTCCTTACTACTCTTTTGAACTTTGGTGCTTTGAGCTACAGGCATTAGTTGTTCTCAATGAAGACAAACATCTACATGATATACATGATGTACAAGACTTGTCCTCCACTAGCGACCTGCTGATATATTTAACCCACAGTCAGACATTGAGAACCAAAAATCATTTGGAAAGAGGTACATCTTGATTGTCTGGCATTGATGGATCGCACTTTGGGAGTCAGCACAGAAATGTCCAGATAAAACCATTTCACAGCAGTATCAGGAGAATTCTGTAACAACAGGCTGTAATCTAATCTGTGGGCTGTTATAAACCAAATCTTTCCCGCTTTACAATGTCATTGGATCCCAAATTAGATTATAACTCAGTCCTGGGCAGTCTGCACTGAATATTACAGGCTGCAGTGGTCAGTGGTTAATAATGTGGGACATTCCAGAATTGACTGCACCCATCACCAATATCAAATTGAATCAGATGCCACTGGAGGGCTGCAGTTATTGCAGGAGATTTAATTACTTTTCTATGAATTAATGTGACTGCACCAAAGGACGGTGAACTCAGCTGCTACCTGGCCATAAATATTTCAAAAGTGTAACATGAAAACCATTTGTTCAACTAACAAATACTTCACAATACTTTGTGAAACGCCTTTCCACTGGTAATCGGTTTCAACAACGACCCGCTTTTTGGATTGCTAATACTTGCCATTTCAACTGGGGGAAAAATATCTTCAGACCCCAGACCAATTATTGCTGTATGTTACTTTGGGATGAGTGTTGTCCAGGATGTCAAAATATGCTGTTATTTTCATTCAGAATAAGTATTATCATTTGAAGCTTGCGTCCAGTTTTCACTAGGGTTGCCATCTTTTGTCAAGTCCAGACGCAAAAAGAGCACAACTCAAGTGTAAGTTTGCTATACTGCTGATGAAAATCAATAAACACCTTAACTGGTTGATGTCTCAAACACGAGACAAGAAATGGGAAATCTTACAAAATGGATCTTTATCATTGATACCCCCCACTTTACATTTATACATTCCTGGGCTTGCCATTCAAAAAGTGAATCTCAGATGAGCAGTATCTTTAGTTTGCAGAAGAATTACATCCTCTTTCAAATGGGCCAAAGGTGTTGATTCAAATGTTTGCAGCGATAAGAGGCGGATTTCCTTTACCATTATAAACATACTCAACCTTTCAACTCAAAAAGTGTAACATTACAATTTTATAGAATCAACAAAAATGAGTGTCAAAGGTAACTGTTCTGATTCTTATCAAGTCCATTAGGTTAAAACTACAGAGCCCTGTAAGCCAAGCCTTCAGTTGTACAGTATTTTCTACATCATTCAGCATGCAGGGAAGGGAGTGAGGTGCTTCCTACGATTAAGTTGCTTGTTTTTCTGTCCAGGTCAGGAATGGAAACTTCAAAGTAAAATAGAAAAACAAATGGAAATAACTTTCACCTTGCCCTACTCAGGAGTAAATAGTAGTTACAGTAGAACGTCACTAATTCGGTCACTCAAGTGACTGGGCAAAAGTGACCTAATTAGTGAGGTGACCTGATTACTGCAACAGGTCGGGTGATTCAGGTCACTGATGCAATGTTAAGGGCATTGACAATGGGCAAGGGTGATGAACATTCAAAACCATCCTTTGCAATCTCATTAAAATAAAGGCATCGTCACATTTAAAACAGAAGCTGTCATGTATTCAGCCTTTCA
Organism: Callorhinchus milii; assembly: GCF_018977255.1. Taxonomy (NCBI): domain Eukaryota; kingdom Metazoa; phylum Chordata; class Chondrichthyes; order Chimaeriformes; family Callorhinchidae; genus Callorhinchus; species Callorhinchus milii. The sequence continues at coordinate 8,616,029 of NW_024704752.1, read as the reverse complement.
TTTGAGAATACATCCAACTTGGGTTCTGCCAATGCCATAAATCACTGCTAACTGTCTCACATTTGCCTTACTGTTTTTGATTAAGTCCACAGTCTCACATAAGGACAACTCCTTCTGCGGTGGCATGTTTACAGCACTTACCAAGAATTGGCGGCAGGAACTCAGGCTAGGTCGCGGGCGCTGGGCGAAGTCAATTTTCTGTACACACCACTTCTGCGATCCCAACACTCCCCATACCACACATGCACGACCGGAGACCATTCTGCCCACAGAAGCAGCGTTGAGCAAACTACACGAACGGCCCGAGGGCTAGTGCACAGGTTAGTTATTATAGTAGCGGAGGGGGGTGTTTGTACCGAAGGAGGGCATTGTAGCCTATCTTTTAACACTGACAATGAAAGAGACTGTGAAAATGTGCCCACAATTGTGAAGTGGCTGGATTACTGAGATGACCGCAAACTGGGTTTCTACTGTACAATACCAATTTTTAGTTTATGGGTCACATTCAGGTTTTACTCAAAGGTTCTCCCAAAATGTTGCACTCTGCCACAACATTCCACAGTGGATGGTCCCAGACTACCGAGAACACCCTCTATGGCAGTAGTCCAGTTCCTCAGCCAGGCGAGTCCGCAGTATTCCAGGGAACTACGGTGATAGCACAGCCAACCTGACTTATCAGCAGGACCTGGAAGGCCAGACCAGTCACTGGGGAGGCAGGGAATCATCCCACTCAGCTCCTGGTAACTCTGCAAGCCAAAGCTCTAAGGGTAAGGTTGGTCCTAGCTGGACAAGCAGCAGGAAAGCTTGCCAGACTGCAAAATCAATGGCAAGTTATGCTGTTTTAGCTGGTTAGACTCCAGCAGTACCCCAACGCACACTTCGGAGTCCCCAAGTCTTGGTTCTTGCCAACTTGCATCTAATACTTTCTGGATTGGGTAGGCAGGCTACATCCCTTAAGGAAGAGTGTGCATTCCATTCCACCAATCTATCTTTAGAATTTCCATGTGTAGATGGGATGCACGGAATTCTCAGTTTGGTTTAGATACTCTTAAGCACGGTGATGGGTTTCCGCACATGTCAGATACCCGGCTGAACAGAAAAAAACAGTATCAGCATTTGCAGCAGGTTTGTACAGAAGGGGAGGAAAATGCACATTTCTTTAAAAAATTTGATCATTTCATAAAGTAGCAGGAATAATGCAATGGATTTGAATAATTTATAAACCATCTTAGCTCACTGAGCATTCAACCTTACAACTCCAAATTCTGGAAAGTGCATTGAATTCACCAAAACTGGAGCTGGAAATACAACCACTTAGGAAGCCTGGCTGTGCAGTTAATTTCATCACATCCCAATAGACATTGCAACATTATAAATTATTTGTCATTAATTTTATAAAGAGTAAAACACTGCAGCCAAATGTCTAGGTCCATTGTCATTGCTGTCATCTCAGGTTTACCCATTACCAAAAGGGTATTATACACACACACACACACACACACGTGCGTGTGTCTGTCGTGCAGAAGATTTGAAAAGAAGACAAATCAAAAGCAGGAATGAGGTGTACATTACCAACATAATACGAAAAGCTACAACTTTAATGGTCAGTTAGATTTTAAATCCAAAACAAATGAATATAGAAATAACAGCAATATAGTTAACGTACGTACATAGCTCAACAGCAGTGCTTTGCACATGAACAGATATTCTGCACACCCAAGTGCAAGTTCTATCTATTGAAAATTAACCTGAATCCACAAAAGCAATCACTCTGGTTATAGCTATGAGCACCACATTAAGTACAGGCAATGCATACTCTTTGTACTCAATGTTCTTCGAGACAACTCAAATCATCTCAGAAGTCATCTTTAAAGTCAGAAGCTAAACCGAGTGATCAGTGTTAAGGCCGAGTTTGCTGTATGCACTGCACACTGTTCAGAAAAGAATGCAGCCAGTCAGCGTGCGGACTGTTACAAGAGAAACCACGGCTTTGAAACAATTCAGGTTATTAGCAGCATTTAAAATAGTTTAACTCCAGAAAAGCATTTCAAAACAAGTTGAAGAGTTGCTTTGAATCCATGAATCAATCCCATTAGAGAATAAATCAGACATCTTAAATGTTACTGTGATATGGAAAATTTCAACCACCTCTGGCTTACATTGGAAGCTTTTCAGCAAGCAGACAGTTACCTGGGCAGTCCCACTCCCCACGGAGATGCAGTCAATAAAGTAGTGCCTGCGGGTGAAAAATGCCAGCACCCCATGCCAGCGAGACGGTTCTGCATCGCTCTCCCGCACGTTCAGCTCATCAGTGGAGCTTCTTTTTGCATAGAGTTTCAGCTTCTGCGTGGCTGAAGACTGGCCACTGTTGCCTCTGTTGGGGCGCGGGTATGGAAGTGTTGTGTTGTTGCCGAAGATGTAATTCATCTCTGCAGCCCTGCCGGTGGTTGCCAGGCAGAGTTTACCACTGCCAGCTGCCGAGTGGAACAAACAGAAGCAGCCGAGGATAAAGTTACATCAGCACCACTTATGAGCGAGAGAGAGAGAGAGAGAGAAAAAAAATCTGGCTACTGCCTGTAGTCAAAGATCATGACTGGGGGCTGTGAGGGTCGGGAGTAATCATGGGTGTCCCAGTGGTATGAAGACCAGAGGATGCTAATCAAGCTGAGTTGCACCTTCGCTCTCCACGTAATCCAATAGCCATAAAAACTGTTCAGGAATCAAAGCCATTTGTTTATTTTTGAATGATAACCACTGCTGAAAGGCAGGAAGTGAAGTCAATTAAACAGGTAAAGATGCAATAGGCGTTGGACTGGAGACTGTTGGAGCTGCCTCATTTCTTTGGAGGGAGAGAGACTGCAGTCAGGAGCTGGAGCCATTCTGCACCATTTACTACAAACTTTTAAAATACAAAGCACATAATGCACAATTCAGCTCCGAATATGGCACCTCCTCGGTATGAGTTCAATACCAGGTTCAATAAAAGGGTATTCCAGCAATATTTTCTAAAGACATTCTTTAAGAAGCATGTTCCCCTATGCACTTATACAGTCTCTACTTCCACTTATTGACATTAATCCCTCCATTGAATAGTCAACAGGGAATATTCTGCAGGAAACAAAAGTATATTGAGGAACTATTAGGCAGTGATGTCACCAACAATTTAATGCATGGAATGATCCAGCTCACTCAGAAATGCGCAACGCGGTCGACAACATTCCCACTTTGGCAGCATTCACAATTCGATCAATATTTCACTGTCGCAGCCCATAATGCACTGAAGTGGCTTCTTAAATCGGATTAAATTTGAAAAGTTTGAAAGCATTTCGGTACAGATCATGCACACAATATGTATGTACACAATGTGCAATGAGAATTCCAAGAGGGAATAATGTAATTTCATATTTTAACATTAAATTAAGATGGAGACAAAGAAATTCAAATTAATTCAGCACTATTATGAGAGGCTAACCACAGACATTTACTATGAGAAAGCCTACATTAGACACTTCTTATTTGAAAGTCTAAAGGGCTAACTACTCAGCTGCCCCACCACCAATTTCCACAGCACATTTGAGATTGCTCAATGCCGCCTCTGTCTAGTTCCAAATGAGCCCGAGCTCACAGCACAAATTCAACACTGATCTGCAGGGTCTCCTTTGGTAGGAGGAGCTGCTCTGAATTGAATCGCACTATTGTGGTAACGTCAAGAGGTCATCACAAGCCTCAACATTGACAATATTCCCAGAACAATAATTTAAGAAGGCTGCATTCACTTCAACGTAGGTTACTGACAATGAACAGTTTGATATTGATTGCATTCACCCTGAAACCAGAAAGCTCTCAACAGGATAATGCAGGAACAGTTGCTGTATATAGTGCTCGAATCAGGCCGCACCTCTAGTGCCAATTACAGTTCTGGCTATTGTGATTTCAGGGGGCTCTCCAGACCCTAGAGGCAGTGCAGAGGGAGAGCAATGAGGATGATCCCCAGTGTCAGAGGAACAAGCTATGAGCAATGATAAGATAATTTTGCCCACAAAATACACAGTCAATTCACTTTACAGTATATTCTGTGAAGTGATTTGAGACGTCTCAAAGACGTGATAAGGCTCTATATCGAATGCAAGGAATATTATTATTATCTTTATTATTATAAGTTAAGGTTCTTCAGTCTTGAAAGGTGACGTCTCAGAGGGGACCTTATTGAGCTATCTAAAATTTTAAATGGGCCTGAAAAACGCAGCACAATACTTTAGGATGCAGCAAGATAGCAGAACAAGAGGACACAGATTTCCAGCTGTAAACAGTAGGGTGGGCATTCTGCAAGGATGAGATTAAAATGGTCTGAAGGCCCTCTTCATCCAAACCAAACTTGAGATCTTTTAATACGATATAGTGTGTGTGTGTAAACTGATCTGAGGGGATTACAGGGCCAGAGCCCAACTATGAAGACCAGCATCACACATCGAGATGCATGTACCAAGCTGCAGGCACTGAGAACATCCAGCAGGTTGGAGTGCCCTGGTCAAAGGTCACGTTGTGACACCATTCCATAATTAGTTTTCTAGTGAACCAATGCGCTATTTCTGCTACATTTTATATCAGTAGCCAGAGAGAAATGAAATATTACAGTGGAAAAAACAACGGTAAAACCCACAGTCACCCTTTGCAAATTAGTTTTGCTTTATTGGGAGCTCATGCTGCAGAGCTGACAGACTGTAAATCTAGGCCTTTTACAACATCTGACAGATGAATCTAGTCTGCAGTACTTTGACCATCATTTGAGTGCTTTATGTCAGCTGTTCTTGAGTTCACTCAGTGTACATTAATCCTTGGCTGGCTTTAAGTCTACTTAAGGCCTTGGCTCAGGGAGTTAGTACAATATTTGTGTAAAGGAGGGTCATCAAATATTGGAAACAAGTAATTAGCCTTCAGATTACTCTATCCTTCAGAGCCAGATACAGCACTCTTCTTCGTTCTCTCTCAACATTGTCCCCATTTTGTAGCCTGCCATCCCAAACACCATTGCCCAACCAAAATACGTACACTCATATCTGCCAATCTCAGGCCCTTCATAACCAGCCATTAGGAGTAAATAACAAGCCTGGGGTAACTCACCTTCATATCACCAGATACTGGAGGAATTGGAAGGAAACATTCAAGACAAAACAGTTTCAAAACCTGTCAAAGCAGCAAGCCGAGGAGATTTATAACCCAAGATGAAATCTCAGGCTCAATCGGCTCTGAATTTGCACTCCCGCTTTCTTCAATGTGCTGCTTCAAGGCCAGCAGGGCTTTTAGTGGTGAGCAATGAATTGATGGATCATCACCACTTCCCCAGTATATTCTAATCAAAACAAGTGCATCTTCCACCCACCCAGCAGCAGCCGTCAGGTTATACACTCTGGAGATTTTAAGTGGGGACTGTTGCAACACAAAAATCATATACATAGGATCTTTTATGAAGAGACAACTGAAGCAATTTATTGCAGATACGAATCAGACTTTTGCAACATTAGCAACGCACATCAATTAAGGAGATAAATCTTATTTAGAAAATGAGCTTTACTTAAGACTGAGTCCTTAGACTGTGCTGAATTAGATGCTACAATTAACTTCACTGTCTGGGATAGAGAGAAGGAATAAATGAAGTCAGTGTTTTCTTTCTTTCTCTCTCCCCTTAACCACCCCCACCTATCCCAGACCTGGCCAAATAGCCTGCCAATGTTCATGCAAGAAGAGTCAGTATCTGCTGAACTACTTACAGCCCAATACTGTGCAGTAAATCCAGAGGTGCAAACCCACACTGGCTACTGGCATGTTGTACAATCAATTCTCCACATCACCGTACATTTATTTGTTGGTGCTAGGTTTCCTGGGATCATTGATGTCTTCAAGCCCCCTCCTCCCATTATCTGCACCCTATACCTATTAACCTGCAAGCGTCTCTGTAACTGCTGCAGACACTACAGTAACCAACACCACAACTGAAGAATTATTATGAAAAGCCTTTTCAACACATCAGTGTCACTGCTGGTCAGGTCCTGTTTTCCATCTTTTGTTCACTCCTACACCTCTTCTCAGACATTGATCCAATTTCCTTTTCAATTTGGACTGAATCCAGCAGATATTCATGGCCTTGCAAGATATGTCTTCTTGGAGCGTGGTTTAAGCCCCATTTCCCTCCACTCAAAGAGGGGAGGGAACTTTTTTTAAAAAAAATTAAAGGCTGAGTGGATGTGTCATACATCTGCTCAAATTGTTTGCTATTCAATGCATCTACTTATACATGTTTTATTCGCCTTCACAGATGCTACGTAGTAATTTGCTGAGACTTTCAACTTATTGTTAATTGCCCACTTAGTAGATTTCTAGTCCTTTTGGATTAACCCACTTTAATTTGCGATGTTCGTTTTATTTAAACCAATTGATGTATTTCTTCTCAATTTTGATTTCAATTTGAAATTGACCTGCACTGGTCAAGAGTACTTATTTTTTTAAAAAAGATAAAATACAAAATACAACATAAAAAAGACACAGATGTGTGCAGATCAGCTGCTGATCTTGCCTTCTAATATAATTTTTTTTACAGAAAAAAGCTGTGTGAAGTGCTTTGTTGAAACACTATATCAATTGTGAGTATAATAATCCTTACATTTAATCTAATGCCTTATGTTGAAACTGCTCAAAATATTTCACAGAAATGGCACTGGATTTCAGCACCTTGGGAAGTCCTCCCGACGTGAAATGCGCTATACAAATGGAATTTGTTGTTGTTGGAGATAAATAGCAAAATGTGTGGTAAAACAAGATGCTCAGGTCTACCAGAACGAGGTTAAAATGCAACATACAAGCCAGCAACAACATCCAGCAGTATTTTTCTCAAAGCTTTAGAACATTACACTAATTGTCTGTTCTGCCCTGCACCACACACACAGACGTATGAGCAATAACCTGCACAAGGGAATGAGAGATGGGAACTAATAGTGTGCACTACCACAGGCTGAAAACAGATACTTAGCAATCAAAACCAATATCTTCACGCAATCCCTCTACGGTTTATAGCAATCGTCAAGCTATCAGCATACAGGAGGCGTGAACTTATTTCACCATGATCTACCGATTAATCATTCCGTGATTTAGAAATTGCAACCTTGGCAGCTTCTGTAAAGAACACATTCTGCATGTTGATGCAAATAAGCATCTTTGGAGAACAAATCCCTCTAGTATAACTAACAGTTTATACAGAGAGCTAGCTACCTACAGATGGGTAACATATATATCTCCTGCGACAAAAGTTTAATGTAGAGCTATCTGAAGTTCAGCATGCAGTATGTTCTCACAGCCAATAGCATACAATCTCTGCATGAAATGTGGCACTATAACTTTCCACAGATTGTGCTTTTTTGATTTGCGTGGCTAATGGGCTTATTATAATGGTGTTATAGCTTCATAGAGACACTTGGACAGGTTCAATTCAATAATATGGTAATGTTGTACGCCTGGGAAGTCTGCCCTACAACACTCTACATCTACTAAGATCGACCATCTGAAATGTGCTCTTACACATTACTGCCTGATAGCTTTCTTAAACCAGCAGATACAAACCATGACAATGGACATTAACCTGATAGTGTCGCAAGAACATTTTACCCATTACGTCTAATATTGTTACACAACTTAGGACACTGTCCTCATTTGTATGAAGTATACTCCTGAATATCACGAGCTGATAGCAAAATACAATTCTGAAGAGATTCTAGACATCAGTGGGTTAATTTGAGTCAAAGCAATGTAATAAAATAATAATCTTTGTATTCGATGTAGCTTCTTAATGCCTCAGAGTGCTTCAATTTTCTGTGAAGTCTAGTAACTATGTCAATTCCTTTNAAAAAAATTGGTCACTCGATCAAAGGCTGTTTTGTGGGACACTGTTGTGCGCAACTGGCTCGTGTTTCACCCACAAATTATACAGTCAATTCACTTTACAGTATATTCTGTGAAGGATTGGTCTAGGAGCACTTTCAGCCAGTTGTACTGTCCCCACCACTCTGCTGGAGCGAAATTGGTTACCTCGACCCAAACTAAGCATCCAAAACCAAAATCACTAGATGAAATCTAGAACCTTTCTGTGTTTTCTTCACTGCCTTGGGATTCAAGTGGCCATGTGGAGTCTTTTTAGTGGTTTATTTTGATTTTAGTCAGTGGGGCGAATCTCATTTACATCACCCTCCTAATCCAAATTTACGACCAAATTCAAATGAATTGGTTAGTCATCTCATTGTGAAGATCTGCGATGTTCTGCCCCAGAAAACTGCAGTCGTAAAATCAAAAGGGATATTTAAAAGAGATACTTGAGTAATTTAGGTATTAAAACGTAAGGTAAAATGGCAGGGAATTGGGATTTAAAAGATCTGCTGATATAATAAACTGGTGAAAGAGACTCAGTGGTCTCCTGCTGTTCCAGTTTTCCTATGTTCTTATGAGACATTTATATGGATATGAAAGGCATTATGTAAATGCAAGCTTTTATTATGGAGAAATGCAGAACACTAATTTGATTCTTGTAAGACTATTGGGGATGCCAATTAAAGTCCAGACACTGAACTATAGATCTGCACATCACAGGATCAATTGAGTTCTTTGTGAAACAGGCTTGATGAAAATTCTATGCTGATAAACCAGGTGGGGTCTGAAAGATTCTCATATCAAGCCACTGAGATTGCCTATCAGAACCACACGTTACCATGTTATAACGTATCTATTGAGGGATCTTTGTGCTGCAGGTCCATGCCCTCAAGGAAATGGGTTAAGACTGTCCCAAACAGACAGACTAGACTGCACAGTCACACCATCTATCAGGACACGAGTTTGACCAAAACCCAGAAGTAAAAAGGTGGTAGAATTGGGTTGTTGACCCACTGCACTATATATAATTGGTTACAGCATTGCCACTCGGAGCGAGAGTCTCTCAGTGGGGATTCCCGCACTCATCTTGGAATGACATCAGCACCAACTAACTGTAGCAAATCTAATTACAGCAAATTTAGCAGCATATTTCATTTTCACTGAAACAAATTGAGCATTCAGATTCTGCAAAATATTTGAAACTAAAAACTGCATTCAGGTTCAGAAATTGATTATAAGTTTTCTACACAAAAATGCAGATTATTATTATATTATCTATTTTCTTTTGGACGAAAAATAATATTAATAACCCAGATTCTATCCTTCAAAATGTCAAGCAGCTATTCCGTCTTTTGCTGAGTGCACGTCCCATTGCACCACTCAGCTCGCTCTCTCTTACAGTCTATCAAAGGAGATGTCAGGGAGCTGTCTGATGTGCAGACTGCTGCAACTTGTAACACTCTGCTTAATTGTTGAACATGCAAAAGGCCTCTTAAAATCTACAGCTCACAAACTACGCTACAGTCTAACATACCACTGCGGCACTCCAGCGCACGAAAGCTCCACTAAAGCCTCAAAAGTCCTAATGTTACATTCTACAATCCTAGCGTGTGTTCAGTTTGAGATTCTCAAAAATAAAAACAGCAGTTTTCTTGCCCAACTCTACTGAATTTTGAAGCCAGGTGCAGTATATTCCCTTTAGCATCAGGCAATATCCACCCTCTTACCCTATCCCCAACTGCATTGATCCCATCACAAAATAGAGTGAAAGCCTCAAAGAATGGCAGCAACTTAATGTCCTGGAATGAGGCACTCAGTAATGAGATTCTGCTACAAAAACATGTATTTTACTGATCTCACAAGCACAGTAATTTCACAAATGAGACACTTTCGTTGCTGATCTTTTACTTATCCTTTGACTGCTTGAAAGTTTAGCTCCAGACACAGTAGGAAGGATTGCTTACTGCAATTCTAACCAATAAATATTCCAGCAAACGACAGTCACTAAGAGACAGAAAAATACAAGAGCACGATTGCTACTGAAATAATTTTCACTGAAAGCTTTTGAAATAATCTCAGACCGAAGAGTTTGGCAGAATTAGCTGAATATCATTCACCCCCTAGCCACAACACAGCAAAAGCAATGCTCACAACAGCATGGATCATTTGGAAGCCTATACATTACAAGTAGTCAGGCATTTTGTGCAGTTTAAGTAACCTACCGACACTTGAAGATGCTGCTCTCTGGATTTCCGCACATTCTCGATAAACCGACGACCCATCTTTTTGGCGTACCATACAGATGCAAACATTTTTTTCTATTAGTCACCACTATCTCTTCGGCAAGAGTTCTGTAATAGAGCTCACTTTATTTCAAAAGCTGACGCTCTGGGAAGATATAGTAGATTGTGCTGTGTCACACAGTCGCTGGCTTACTTTGTGTTATTTTTGAGAGGAGGGAAGGGAAGCCCAACTCCCCGCAATAAATCAGCATCTATTTCATCAGACGTACAGTACACATAAGGCACTTTTGGCCCACGCAGACAATACTCAACCCCCACTTTGCACTCCTGTGTTTTCTCTCCTGAGAGACTCACTGCATGGAAGAAACCTCCTTGCAGATTCGGTTGATGTGATTACAGAAAAACAGATTTAATTTAGAATTCTGCTGAATCCAATTTAAAGGCAGCAGGTAAACAGAAGAGGAGGAAGGGAGAGTGGGTGGGGTGCAACAAGTCAGGAAAGCTCTGGCAGAGACCAAAACTAGGTTCCTGCAGCTATAAGTGATTCAGCAAATAACCCTTAAAGAGCACTGACTAAATGATGCAGATGCTGCTTCGTAACAAGAGGCGTCTTCAGCGATGAAGCACTTTCTATGCCAGGCAACTTTAAGGTGATTTAACAGCTTAGCAAAAATACCGCAGTACAATATTGCAAGCTCATTTGAGATTTTTGATCACAGCTTTAAAGTACCATATACGTTCGGTGCAACCTTTGCCTTCATAATCGCATGTTAAATACTGTTGATGATTTACTGTAAATCTCAGCATTCATTAGGAAAATTGGGAATTATTTACAAAGAGAATAGCAGCACAAAGCTGGATATGTAAAAAGCAATAGTTTAGAGAAGGAGGTTAAAATGCACATTTTTCTTTCTGCACTTTGCTTGTTTTTTTTAGGCATTTTGTGCATTTTAGAGGTTTACATTGAACACATCAGGTCACGAATTGGCAAAGGTAAGCTGTCTGAGTGCCTGCGGAATCCATTTACCCGTTTGGCTGTCAACATTTTAATATCACCACTTAAGTGAATAAAACACAAGATCCGCAACAGCTTTCACTCACCAGCAGTCACGAGGTATATCCGATAACCTCTCCCTTCGGTTTAAATAAAGCAGTGGTCAGTATACATAAAAAACAAATCTAGGTAAGCAAGGGAGTAATAAAAAAGTGTGTTGTATCAGTGCATTTGATTGAGAGGCTCCTTATACAGTTAAGCCTCATTATTTCAGGGGAGCAAAAAGGTTATGTGAGATTGGGGAATGTCAGATGTGCTCGTGTGAGGCAGGTTACCAGCGAGGGTACTCTATGTAGGTTTTTCAATTAGGGAGGAATAGCAATGCAGGTTATAATCAAGACTATGGGGTGTATCAGTGAGCTTTGTATTTGAAATCTCTCACCAGGATCTCACACTGAGATGAAACATCTTGTTTTAAAATGAATCAGTGTTGCCAGCAAAGCGTAGATCCTCCTCCATATGGAGCAGCAGTGAGTGGGTTGAAGGCTTAACTCTTTGGGTGCTGCATTCGTGCTGCAGAAAAATAGCACTTTGCAAAACAAAAACATTTGGAAAATGCCACAGATTAAAAGGCAATATCTCTGGTCAGGCATTCTGATGTCCTCTTCCCTATCTTTTGGAAATACCTCTGCTCTAAAATTCTAATCTCAAAAGCCCACAAATACAGCCACCCTGAAGGGAAACACTCAGGATGATGTATGGACTCGTGATTGAGCCCAGGGCTGTAAGGGAAAAGATGTTAGGAGTTGTACATATGTGAATTGGGAATTTTCATGTAGAGATTGGTGATGATCTTCCATTACCTCCAAACACCACAACCAGGGGAAAATGAGCATTTTGGACTCTACCTCAACCAAGATCCTTCAAGCCACCGGCATACTGAAGGTAGGACTAATAATAATCCTTGCATTTGATATAGCTCCTTCTCACGTCGGTGAGATGTCACAAAGTGCTTTTTAGAATATATTGTAAAGTGGATTGTCTGTGTATTTTGTGGGCGAAACGAAGTGGCCAATTGCACAGAGCAATGTCCCGCAACAGATGTGGATTGAAATGGCCAATTTTTTTTGATGGATTATTACCTCCGGAAAGCAATCCGCCAATCAACTAACAACCGGGTTCCTGCTTACCGCTAGGTAAACACAGGCATTTAAGGTTCAACAAACTTGCCTAAGGTTTCACCCTGCCCAGGATTCGAATCTGGGTCTCATCGCTTGTGAGATGAGTGCCTTAACCTCTATACTATGGGACTCCACGAAGCTCCTGAATGCTTTTCTTGGCTGCTGAGGACTGGAGGCCTTTTGAGAAAGGTCCGTGGGCCACATAAGCAATATTTTTATGTTTCCTTTCCAGAAACATAACATAGCATTTGCAGGTTACGGAGGGAGAGGGTGGGCCAGATGAAATGGAGGGGGGGGAGGAGGGGGGGGCGCGAGCTGCCAGTTGGACCATCCTGCTTTAAGGTGATCTTCGCACTATTTATTTAACCATAATGTCATGGAGAATCTCCTCAAAGAAAAACATGTTGGCTGGCTGATTGCTGCCACCATCAGTCAGTCCAATGGATAACTGGCAGAGGTCTTTCCCTGAATGACGCCATTTCCTTGCTAAGGTACGTTGTTGGATTTGAGAGGAAACATTTAATTGCTCTATTACGATAATAGTGGCATTAGTGTCTCCATCGCAATGAATGAGTCAAACCCAATCACCCCAGGAAGATGGAGCTTTGCTATAGATGCCAGTTGTTTTATCAATTAAGTTTTATAATGATGTGTGCAGAGGAATCATACAGATCAGCACTTCTGCTTGTTCCCCCCCCCCACCCAAGTGTTGCCAGTGGCTATGAGATGAGGATAAGCATAAGGTAGAATATAGAGTTGATATAGAAATATGGCAAAATTAGCAGTTGCAACAGGGGCTCCTGCAACACAACTTGTCCTTCTCTGTTCTGTACAAATCTCTTCTTCAAATCATTCCAAACAGAGGCAGATTATTTCTGATTTCTAGCATTATTCTGCAGGAGTATTTTTTTAAAAAAAGATTGTGTATATCAATAACCAGACTAGCAGTGCCACCTAGTGCTATGTTAAGATACTCCTGTTTACGTAGGATTAAAATTAATGAGAAAATAATTCACAATTTCACATTTTTTTCTGATATCACAGTATTCTGTAAAATGCAACAATTCTGGCAAAAGCCATAGTTAACAAGAAACTCTTAGGACTGCTTCACCAGATTCTATCAGACAAAATGCCTAGTCCTTCAGCAATGATTTTGTGAATTGTTTGCTGAATTGAAGGAAAACGAGGAATATTGGGGGAATCTCCAATATCAGCAGATTCATAGATGGGACAGTTCAGAATCAGGGATGTATAAACATCCAGTCGGTGTAAAATAGTCACACATACAGCCATGGCCCAAAAGGTGGCCATTCCTGCTGTATCCTATTCCTAATTCCATATCCGCAATTTTCCCCAAGGTTGCTGCCCCAGCAATCGACTGCGGCAGAGAACTCCATACTCCCACCACTCTGGAAAAATATTCCTAACCCCATTCCTGTACAGCATTGATTAATAATAATAATAATAATCCTTGCATTTGATATAGCGCTTTTCACGTCGGGAGGACGTCCCAAAGCGCTTCACAGAACACACTGTAAAGTGAATTAATAGAGGATAAAGCCACTCTGCACTACACCTTCAAACTCTCACAGGTTCAGGATGGATTAGATAAATTGAAGCTGGTGAGTTGTTTTTTTGACTGTTACCTATTCAGACATAGGCCAGAACAGTTTGAACGTTAAGTGTTCGAGTGGTTAATTCATTACAAGAAAAAATAAATCCCTAATTTTAGATTAAGTAAAAAACTCCCGACTCATAAAACAATCTGCTGTTTAGCTTTGGAGAGGAGTGGTTGCAACCACTTCAAAACTAAGGCTGTTACTGCTAGGTAATGTTCTAATCAATAACTGATGTTGCAATGTTACAATCAATAACTGACGACTGTATTTAGCGGAAACTCAAACATTCTATAAAACTTTGGAAAGTGATTAAATGTGCAGCCTTTTCATTTGTTTATATATTTTTATATACAGAAGGTAGTTTGAATATGGAATGCTTTATGTTGAATGTAGATATTGTACTTGCAAAGAAGCAACACACTAAAAGATTTGTTGGGGTAGGAGCAAAAGTAAGATCAGATTCTCAGGTCGAAGAAATCAGCCTGATTTATTTGGTAGCATTCTCGCCTCTAGGGCAGAAGGTTGTGGGTTTTAGTACCATATTGGTGACTTGGAACTCATCATCCAGAGCACTGGTAGAGGAGCACTAACTTGTCAGAGGCCCCATCTTTTGGATGAGATGTTAAACTCGGGGCTTCTGATTGTTCAAGTGGATGTTAAAGAACCCATAACATTTTCTGAAAAGAGAAGAGTTTCTCCTGACATCCTCGTCAACCATTCCCCCACCTGGTAAATAAAAAAAAACAAATCACTTGTTGGCTATTGGGAGACAATACTGTACACAAATTAGCTGCTCCATTCATCTACAAAATACACAGTCACGACATATTAATTGTGAAGGCCTTTTGAGACATTTAGACATGATAAGGCGCCATATCAAACACAATGATCATTATGATTGGCAGCAGCATAACAAGAATTGACTACTGCTGGAGCAACACTACAGGCCTCGTAAAAACACAGGACTTACTCCCTACTGTAACTGCACTCACACCAGCCAGACTCCTGCTAAACTTTTTTATGCTATATTCCCTTAGCTATGCCCACCTCTACCACTTACTGAAAACAATGACATTAAAATTCTCTGGTGTCTGATGCATTATTTTTCCTTTGGCAAAGCAATTATACACACAGGTGTAATTTGCAAAGCAACTGTGATATCAGTCTCAGTGGAATGACACCTTTACACCTTTGCCATATCTGTTATTGCATTTCTTAAATACAAGCCCGTCTGGCTAGTTACAGCGATAGCTCTGTGCTCTCATGCAATAAATCAAAAGGATTCACAGACGCTGTGAAAATTCTGCCATATTCAACCTTGAGCAAATATTCTCAGTGCAAGTGCAACACTGCCCTCTGCTGTCAGAGGAAGAATGAAACCATGTCAACCATTTAGGTTCCTAAGCTTCAGAGCAAAATGAAAGAGGTTTTTAATAAAACTTTAAAAGATTACCCAAACAAAGAATTTGCTGTAGCAAACATCCATGTCCAATCAGATCTTTATTGATATTAAATATTAAAATTAAATTTAAAACAATGGCTATGAAGCTACTTTTATTTGGGGGACTTTTCGCTTGGACAAGGGATGCTACTCCTTTCTATTTTTAAATTGTGCCGTGGGATCTTTGATATCCACTTGAACAGCCAGGCAGGGCAGGGCCTGTTTAACATCTCATCCAAAGAAGCAGCATTCTGCACAAAACAGGCCTCCCTTGTCAAACTGCAAGATCAATCTGAAAAGATTTATTATAATTAATTTCTAAACATTTAAAAGCAGAAAGCAAGACTGCAATGGAAATGAGGCCGGGAACAGAGCTCAAAAATCCAAGGGACAATAGGCTCATCTGGAAGAGATGAACCTGTTCGCTGCTTGACTCAATGTTAATTGTGCCTTTAAATTATTTCTATTGCTGCTTTAATTGCATTAAATGGATGTTACACCATTCCCCGGTCCAGTGCAGCTAAACCTTCCTTTAGGTAGCTGCACACAGGCTCTTTCCCCAATGAATACGAAAGTTCTTATCAGTTTGCCAATTGGAAATCCAAACCTCGATGGGACAAACTTTGCTCCATTCATGTGATGTTTGCAGCAACAAGCCTCAAATACAATAATTCCAAGCACGACTATCAGCAGGTGGGCTTTCAACCTTTTTTTTGCCCCCAGTCTCTAGAACTCCATCCTGGAGGCCCTCTGATTCATTCAATCCCTCACTCATCTTGTTCAAGGTCTGTCTCAAGACCAACTTCTTCAATGATCCATGCTTTCGGTCACCTTTTTCCTCTCCACCCCCCAGCTCAGGTGGCCAGCCATTATAGTTAAGTGCTTTGGGACATCCTCCCAATGTGAAAGGCTCTATGTAATTGTATTGTACAAGCATCAATTCCTGATTCAGATCATTTCAAATAGACTTTCCTGCACTACTCTCCATCACCTCTCCCCAGCACAAACAACTTGCTGTCATTTTCAACTGTATGCCATTGATTTCATCAACAAGACTACATTTGTATAGCAATCGTGTGATTAAAACAAGGGCCTACTGTTCAAAATGACAGCAAGTTGAAAAACTTATTCATGAAATTTAATACACAAAATGCATCAAGTTTTATCTGATCAAATTGATGGCCCATCATTGAGACCTCTACATTATACTTGCTAGCAAATGCAAGGCTTCAAATACGGAGTGAAAAGTTTACACATGCAGTTTTCCAAATGCTAGAATACTGCACTGCAGTGAGGACATCACCATAACATTCCAGTGCCATTTTGTGACTTTGGAAAGTACATCTGAGAAAGCGGAATTTACATAAACCTACAATGTGGGAAGTGAACATAGTTTGATATTGAATTTGAAAGCCAATTTCCATCTCATGCATTCAGCTTAGTTCATTAATATAAATGCAAACAAATTTCTACTACCTTCCTTTATTTTTCAAAAGAATAATGATTTGCAGATAGGCTCAATGTGTTGAATTCCTCCCCTCTTCCATTTTAGCCCTACTTAAAACCAACATACAAAATGCAGAGATTCAACGGTATTTTAAATTTTTTCCATGGAATGTTGAACCTTTTGAGCGCGAGTCAATATTTTTGTATAACAGCTATTAGATACGTACTGTCCCTTTCAATGAAAGTCAAATGTTCCTTGCTATGCATAGATGCAGCAGATAGATGAGCATAAATGTCAAAAATGCAAGCCAATAATGCAGAGATTTACTGCCAGGATAATCAATCACATCTACACTGCTAATTGATAAACATGTTCATATTCAACGAATATGAACATATATATATATATATAATAAAAATCCAATCAGGGATAGTCATTGCAATAATTTTATTACATGCATTATTTATAATGCTATCAAATCCAATCATTGTTTGTATGGGTTTTCATAGTGATAAATAATTAGTGATGACTTCAGGGGTGCGTTTCAAGCTGCATTTTGCCATTGACTAATCTACCTGCTGGAAAGGGACAATAAAGTTGCAACAAAAATGGTTCTCAAAACTGGAAGATGTTTCATAAGTTCAGCACTGATCAAGCCTCCCATTTAGTTCGGGGGAAACAGGATCCTGAAGACAAAGAAATACAGGAAGTGCCCAGTGTGTGAACCAGCATTGGAGAGAAGAGGAGCTCTGGAGATGTGTTGCTTTTTGCATTGAAGTAATCAATTTATTGTCATGTATATTCTGGTGAATGCATTCTTAGTGGATCAGAGGTTAAGGAAAGAGTGGATCTGTACGACTGTATACAATCTAAATGCCACAGTTTTCTGCAACATTCAGCTGACTGAATGCAAATGCACATGAACACGCATGATGCAGTCTTACATACTTCAAAAAACATTAGAAAAACTTAGCAACTATGACTCGGGGATCAACTCGTTCAGTAGGATTTCACAATGCAAACTGAAGAAGACAATGACAGCTATGATCTGCTCAATGGACAAAGTTCTGTTGCGTCATGGGGATAAATTCACTCTAAACGGCTTTATTAGTGCTCAAATATTAATGCTTCATTTGGAAATACTAAGATTGCACCAACAAGAAAACCTCTTGAGGAGGGCAAAAAAGTCTGTGCCTCACAGACAAGTTTTTGTCTAAATTTCCTACCTGAAACATCAATTTGAGGTTTAATGACGGGCAGCAATGCCAAGAGGTAGAGGAAAAAAACAGAAGCAGAGAATTGACTGCAGAACTAATGGAACTTTTTTTTCATTAACACTGATGCCTATTGTATTTCAAACGATGTGCAAATATCTCCACCGTTTGTTTATCCGTAAGGCGAGTGGGGGCGGCTGACTTTAAGGAGCAGATAAGTGATTAATACAACATCCACAAGAATACAATATCCACAAGAATCGTCTCTTTGCTGTATCACTACACTCATTTTCTAAAAACATTGATAGAGAACAGATATTAAAACGACAACTGATCATCAATATAATATTTTAGTAGGTTTCATTTTACCAAATGTACAGAGAAAAAGCTGCTATTTTTGAGCATTTATTTCTGTTGATTGTGGAGACAGTAAATAAGACATGCAAGATATTTCTGAGGCAAAAGTAAAGAAACACTGGCACTTGAACTAGATTCAGACTTTCTACTCCCTCCCACTCCCATCATCAAAATAATGTATTAGTTACAAGCCCCTCCCCGCCACCAAAAAAACACAACTGCATTAAGAGATAAGTATGTGTAGCAAGGAATGAGGATAAAAGAATACAGAGGGAATAAATCCTAATATACTGTCTGTCTCTATCGCAATCTTAAAACCGTCACAGAACAGAAATTACACATTTGGCCAAGATTGGATTATTTTGAGTCAGTCAGTATGACCCTGGTTACCATTGCGCTGTATGTAACAGCAGCACAGCTAAACCTGTGTCTACA
Source organism: Callorhinchus milii (assembly GCF_018977255.1). Taxonomy (NCBI): domain Eukaryota; kingdom Metazoa; phylum Chordata; class Chondrichthyes; order Chimaeriformes; family Callorhinchidae; genus Callorhinchus; species Callorhinchus milii. The sequence continues at coordinate 8,597,187 of NW_024704752.1, read as the reverse complement.
GCACACTGCATGCCAGCTGCTTCATCACTGTCAGGAACACAGCAGCTATCAAGCCCTCACTTAAGTAGTGATTGCTTACATTTAGTAAAGGTGCCAATTTAGGGATATCCTCATTTTTCCACTGTATTTTTCTTAGTTTTGTGTCTCTGCAGGCCTCTGGTGACCTATGCCAGGCCCCATTGAGCTTTATTCCTGCTAGCATGTCTGGTTGGCCATGTAGCATCATTCAAGCTGCTGGAAAATATAAGCAGCTCAGGGGAGATTCTGGTTCAAAAATGACAGGAGTGCACAAAAAGGATTTTAAAAACAGGGAAACATTCTAGATGTTAGCCTGGATCAGTTGGTAACTCACGCCGTCCTGATGAGAAAGGTGCTGCAATAAATGCAAAAATTACCATTGTGATAAAAGTAGCATTGGAAAAGGAATACTTTTTCAGAGGAAGTATTTCTTCCCAGGCCCTTCTTCAACTATATATTTTCCCAGTCTCCTTCACACTGCACATATGATTTGATTCCTGTGTAGCAATCACTTGGATATGTTAGAATTGGCCTTTGTATCACTAGACTCTAGCCTAGGAAGAATCCTCAGAATCAGGATTACGATTCCTGAACACTAACCAGTGTTTCTCTTCTTTCGGCCTCCCCCCAATATTGTGCAATTGAGGATACGGTCAGGTTTAACCATAACATCCCTATCTTAGTCAATATCCCTGAATATTGACTGCTTACGCCTCTACATGAACATCATCAACTACTGGAAAAGGATCACGCAGCAATGAGGAGTGGAGATGGAGGGAAGAAAATTAGTGGAAACAAAAAATTTACCAACACAGAATAAAAATGGAACATTGTAAAAACATACCGGGGAATGGATTTCAGGATGAAATATATTCTCTGTGATCTGTTACTCAGCACAATTCACAATATTTCTCATCAAACCCAAACAGATCAATTACTAACGCTGAAAGGTTATTACCATAGGATATAATGTAATCTATAATTTAGCATAATTACAACTATTCGATTCTTACATGTGTATTTGTGACACGACCATTGGATTGGCAGGCAGCCAAAGTTAATTGCCAACTATGCCAGAATCCATTGAGTCACTTGCTTAAAATTCCCCTGCTTGCCTTAAGTGTCTACAATCTGCATGTAATGTGCATTAATGAATATGGGAATTACTGTGCACTGTCAGCTTCCTGTACTCCCTCATCTTATGTAGCACAGATGGTAGGACCACGTGATGGACAAGCTTCTACACCTCTGCCTAGTATCCTGCACTTATGTGGAGCACGTGACTTAACAGGACAAGCGAGTTACACCTGAGCTAACACAAGCAATAAAAAACAAGATGAACCTGAAAAGGTGAACGTTTGCCCAAAATACTTTCATTGTGCCGTTCAATTTGGTAACTGCTCTAAGCTCTTTCCCCCATTAAATGATTTAAAATGAGCATTATGATTTATTGTACATTTCCTATATGGTACAGAAGTTATTTTTTAACAATAGGGAAGGGAGCAAGTCAATCAATTTTGGTGCAAAGACAAAGGTTTTCTTTTAATATATTTTCCCAAACTAGCATGCAGCAGCAAGCTCCCAAAATTATAACAAAATGGCTGGACTCGGGATGGGAAAAAGAGAAGTATTAAAATTCAAAACAATCTCTTAGAAACACTTTCACTTACAAATCAAAAGCCAATTGATATCATATTCATTGCTTCAGCCAATATTTATGAATCACAGATGTGAGCCACCATGTAAACAAACAAGAGATAGAGATCAGTTTTATTGATTTAAAAATCAGGAAACATTTCGTGAATCAATGATTCTACAATGGTTAATTATCTGCTTTAACCAGATCATCTGGAAGCAAGCGGATAGTTGGATGGCTTTTTTCCTCATTGCTGCCCCAGGTCCTTGGAAATTAATGTGGTGAATGTAAAGGAGGTTTTTGAACAACAACATTTCGCCCACAAATATGCAGTCAATTCACTTTACTGTATATTCTGTGAAGTGCTTTGAGAAGTCTAGAAGATGTGAAAAGCATTATATCAAATGCAAGGATTATTATTATATTATTATAACTAGTGGACAGAATAACGCAAGGAAATGGAGCTGAATACAGTAAGAGTAACCTTCTCTATGTGCTCTGTATCACCTCAAGTAAACTTCCTTCATTTTTGAACGAAGCAATGATTTAAGTTATTTGAACCACAAAAATGCTGGTGATCTGATTGTGTAACACATTTGAGGTCCAACTCATTTAAGGTGCTGACAATCAATAAGATCCTAGTGAAGCCTACACTCTCCCCGCTAATACTATGCTTCTTTGTGAGTCAGAGGATGGTTACTTCCCCCATTCATGGGGGTAGCTCAGAGAATTCCTTCCCCACAGGCAAGGAGCCTTTTGCACAATAACATCATCATGGGCTTGGGAACCATCTGCCCATCTTTGTAAAGACAAAGGAATTAATATTTTTTACCAATTCAACCAAACTAGCATGTAGCAGCAAGCTCCCAAAATTAGCAGGACTGCTGCTGAGAGACTGAGGGGAAACAAGAGAATAACTTAACCTAAAAATAAAGTTTCAGATTGTTACGCTAACCACAAGATCAGAAGCAACATTCCGGGTTTCACATATGCCTAGATCTGCAGTTTACACTACTTGGTTTCAACATTTCTGGAAATGTTGTCTGAGTATTCTTAACACACAGGCTGGGGTAGATGACAGACTAGTAACACAGTAAACATTTGAGATGTCAGATTGAAGCACAAAGTGGTCGTTAGTCATTAGCCATAAAATACGTTCCTGCTTTGTTATACTTTAAAATATAACCAGGTGGAAAGTGTGGGCAAGGTTTGCTCAATATTCAGTGATTTGTTTGCATAGGGAGGTACACAATAAAAATACTGTATTAGTATTGTGTTCCTGCCCCATCAGGTTTGAAATGTCCCTCGGACAATGCAACATAATAATAACATCATTTTCTCTCTCCTCTCCTGCCCCCACTGAACTCTTTTCCTTTTGAATGCAGTATCTAATTATAAGTATCTAAGTATATTTCAGGGATCTAATTTTTAGTGCAGTTGTGTAGATATTAAGCCAGGCTCCATATGCCGGGAGCAATGGGAGTCTCCAATCCCTGGCAGGAAACAAAAACCTTAAATGCTAACCATGATTCTCAAAATTCTCTCCCAAACCTCAGAAGTATCGCCACATTAGCTAGAATGAGTCCAAACAAACAAAATTGAAAAATTCAATTGAAGCGCTGGGAGCAATTTGTGCTCTAGTGCTCATCTCAAAAGTTTGTTGGCCAAAGCAGCTCAAACCTTAAGATGAACCCTGATAAATATAATTCCACTGCTCTCAAATTTGCAGCTTCCTTCACCACACCATTCTCATCAGATGCTGCATTAACCAGTGGATTAGTAATTTTGCCATATTGTCTGAGAAAACAACAGCATAGGATGCTGACATTTTTACCATAAGCCTACACGTAGCAAAACCAACACTTTGACCATGGAAAAATATGCTTAGTGATTCAACACAAACGTGCTGGCAGAAAATTTGTCAAACCTTCAATACGCAGATAATATGATCTCTACTACTCAAGCAACAAAGAATCGCTTCTGCCCTTGTTCACAATTACTATGATTAATTCATGTGCAATCTTAGCTCCAGATTCCAGGACAATGCCTGTGTTGTTTGTGGCTTCTTGATGTCTTGAACCATGTTAATAACGTTCTTACTTGATATTGTTATGCTCCCTTATGAGCTTTAAATCAGTCTATTCTAAAAACTATTCTTGACCTCTGCAAATTTGTGTAGGTGCAAAGCCTGCAGCACCATTTACTTTTTCCCAGTCATCAGTTTTAATAAAACCTAATAGTAGCTTGTAGTACTGGAGAAAATCAGCAAGGCAGCAATGTCAAGGTTTTGCAGAAGCACCAGACTTTAGGAAGGATGCCAAGGCCTTGGAGAGGGTGCAAAGGAGATTTACCAGAATGATAAAAGGGATGAGGGACTTCAGTGATGTGGAGAAACTAGCGATGTTGGGGTTGTTCTCCTTAGAGCAGAGAAGATTAAGGGGAGATTTAAAAGTGGTGTTCAAAATTATGAGTAAATAAGGAGAAACGGTTTCCGATGGCGGATTGGTCGGTAACCAGAGGACAGATTTCAAATAGAGTGGAAGCCGGTTAAGCAGGACACGTCAGGGACGGCTGTTTTGTCCGGCTTGAGAGGTGTCTGAGGTTAGTCAAAATACCATTCCTGTCCGGCAGAGAATCCCCATGTCGCCATATAAAAATATGCAATAATGTTGTTGCACCTGAAGCAATGTTAACTAACCAGTTAAAGTTAAAATACTCTCTCTAAATTTAGTAAAATATATTTAACCTTTGTTTGGCTCCTAAAGTGTGGTGCTATTAGTAATTTCCCGCCCAGCAGAGGAGTGATGGCGTTTCCTCCTTTACATTGCCGTTTGCATTGGACGGGAAGGGAACCTCAGGTGATTGACAGCCTGCAGCCGCCTGCGACTCGATTGGTAGGATTCTATGATTCTATAAAGGTGGTAATTTCACTGTATTGTAAAGGAATTTCAAATTACATAAAATATACATCACACATGCAACACAAGTTAATACTATGTTAGAGACCAGTTAGTTGAGTGTTAAATGACAAGCAAACTACTGTCGGAATTCGGACTCCTACCTTCATTGGAGATATATGTGCCTGAGACACAAAACCATGGACATTCTCAATCTGGGAGAGGTTCTTCTCAGACACGTGGACCAGCTCTGGAGCCGTCACCTCATCACTGAGTTGTGGAGACCCAGGCTCTTGTGGAGGTGTGTCTTCATCTTGGTAGCGATATTTCTGTAAAAACACAAGATCGGAAAATTAAAAACCAAGACAAAACAGGTTGGGGGCAACAATCAGAGTTCAAGGACCACATGCCGGGAAGACAAAAAAAAAGGCTTAGACCTAGCAAGTTTCTCTCCAGCAGCAAATCTAGTTGCCTCTTAAACGTATTTTGTAAGGTCTGAACCAGGCAACTCAAATTACGAGTTGCTCCTTTCCTGTAGACATTTACGCCAATTAATGTGCATACAATTGCTACATATCAGGACATGGCCCTGTTGAAAGCAACTTTGCTGACAACTCAGAACTTTATGAAATCTTCTCCAATTTTAAAAATATAGTTGAGGCAAAGCCAGAAAAAAAATCCAGCATTTACAAGTGCAAAACCTTAACCTAAACTATCAAGAATCTAACCAATGTATCAATACCAAAGACCCTCTCTGAAACAGAACATCTCCATAATTTCTCCCTTTGATCCTTCTCACCCCTCCCACACCACTACCCCCCATGATTAAGGAGTTACAACTTGCGAGCATAGTGAGATTCTGAGTAGAAATAGACAAATCCAGAATGAATTTTAGCAGCAAACTCCAGAGCACGTAGCTGCACAGGCACCAAAGCAGAGAGGATACAAATTTAGAGGCTGAACACTGCCAGGGGCATGTTCTAAAATACAGACAAAAGGCCTCAGATGAAATCGGTCCTGTTGGGTGTTCTCAGTGCTGCTTCACTTATACGTACGTTCCTTGGGTTTCGTTGCTGACAATATCTATGGCAATCATTTTCATACAACTGAGTATATTAGCATCTCCAGAGTTTATTTGCATAAATACGGGAACAATTTCCACGAACGGTAAAGCAGATTTTAATAAGTGTTCACTGAGAGTGAACAAAATAAGAATTAGATAACAGCTCTTCAGATGAAATCAACATCCCCCATCGCCCACAAATGTGCGTCTTTGAATAAGGGAGCCTTTTGACTTTGGAAAATTTCTCTCTGTAGTTCCTGCTTAGTTCTGAGCAACAGCCAAATCTCAACTGCAAATTGAGCTTTTGACATGGTTTGATGAGAGCAATGAAAAACAGGTTCTGTGAGCGGGTCAACAGAACCCATCTCAGCAACCCTAATATTCACTTCCTGCTGTGGATATTTTTCTGGCAATCTCTATAATGGTTCATTAACCTGCAAATGAAAGCAAGCAATAAAAGCACAAAGTGCTTGTTCTTCTGCTCTGCCAGGGCTGTCATTAAACAGGGAGTAGCCGGAGGAGACTCTACCTGCAGCTGATACTGTTCTGGTTCCACAACACCCATTACTCTCCAAGTAATTAACACCCATTAAGCGTTTCGAGACGCTGTCCGGTGTTATATAAATGCAAGTTGCTGTTGTTGTACTTTGGCTAATTTGGAGAGATGTATTACTCAATCAATTTCTTATTCAATACATCTTGAAAAGTGCATCTTATCAGGTCAATGCATACAGCTGCTCCTTATTGATTGCTCAACTTAACTGAGTAGATAGTTTACAAAGTACTGCAGGCAAAACCAGCCACTTTCCACCATATGTACAAATTTGGGCAAGTGTGTGTGTGTGTGTGTGTGTGGTGGGGGGCAGGGGATGTTAAGAGGCAAGGTCAACAGATTTAGATTTGTAATAATAATAATGTTTGCATTTGATATAGCACCTTATCACGTCTTCAAGATGTCTCAAAGCGCTTCACAGAACATACCGTAAAGTGAATTGACTGTATATTTTGTGGGCGAAAGGTGGCAGCCAATTGCACACAGCATTGTCCCACAAACAGTCGTGGATTGAAGTGACCAATTTATTATTATTGTTTACAGGAATTACTACTCCAGGAAAAGCAATGCGCCAATCAACTAACAACCAGGTTCCTACTTACTGCTAGGCAAACAGAGGCGTGTGAAGTAAGGAAACTTGTCCAACATTTCGCCCTGCCGGGAATCAAACCCAGGTCTCTCATTTGTGAGGCGAGTGCTCTAACCACTGAGCTACAGGACTCCACTGAGCTACAGGACTGTTTTAATAGTAAAAACACTGCAAAAAGAACAAATTCAAGAGAGTAAATCACCATCCACAAAATATTAAAGGCAAATAATGCAGCACCATGGGCAGGAAGCTCTACCCTTTGCTAAGGTGCCACCAACTGAACTAGCTTCTGACGTGAAAGGCGCTATACAAATGTAATTTTGTTGTTGCTGTTGTTCCTTCCTACCACATGCTTGAGGTTAAACACTTCGCTCCACACACACACAAAAAAAGGTCACATCAGTATCAGATCAACACGAGATAACTGTGTGCAGTGCAGAACAGTATTTCATACCACCTCCTTTCAAGGGGTTTCAGGATCAAAATTCTCTCTTAAATTTAAATCTCTAACTTATACCATATAGCATCACATTGAAACATCTCAAAGCAATTCATAATAATTACTGTTAAGTGTAGGGGATGAAATTTTTGTCGGCAGCAACGTGCAGGAATATCTCAGCAACAGCCTGGAGATAAACGGCCAATTAACCTGGAGCTTTGACAAGGAAAGAGGAATTCCTGTATCTCTTCAAATTTTACCATGGTGTTTCCAACAATGCAGTCCTCCCTCGATTGTAGCGTCAACCTGGAATTCAAGCTTGAGTTGCTGCAATTTGGGACTTGAAACCAATCTTTTGATCTAGAGGATTGAGTGTTATCGATTAAAGCAACAACAACTTGCATTTATATAACGCCTTTCACGCTTGATGGTGTCTCGGAGCGCTTAAAAGCAAACAAACAAGAATAAAAAGGAGCCTAATTATCTGCAGATTCTTAGTGTTTTGATGCTGACATCAGGGAAACTGGTTCCGGGATCAAGCCTGCATGTCGGTAACTGCAAATTGAGGCAGTCTTGGTGGCATCAGCATATTGGGTGGTAATTTTCGTGGAGGCGGTCTGCCGTAAGGAGGTCACTCCTGGATAGCAATGTTTTGCCACCAATAATCCCCGAAGGATGACATTGCATTTCCATATGTGATGACAAGAGTACATGCCATGACGTCACACGCTATATGTGGATGCTAGTTCACCTTTGTAATGGGAATGTTGAGGCTAAGAACTGATCAGAGCAGCCTGAAATCGGAGGAGCTAGTTCCCAAGGAGCATATCAACCTCCTCTTTGGTCTTCCCCACCTTCTCCATTCTTTTTTAAGGTACCAATTCTACAGGGGTCTCATAGGCCGTTGATCTTTGCAAGTCCAATGAGGCCAGCAAAATATTTGACAGTGATCCCTCACTCACGAGGGATCACTGTCACCATCTGGAACAGTAACCAGGATCTTCCCCTCCCCAGGCACACTAAGACCAGTTTCCGCTGTCCTGGCTGAGATCAGCTGACAATGCAGACATGGATCAAACAAGGACCAGATCTGTATGGGGTTGTTTCACTCAGTCAGGAGTTCTGTGTGTTTAAGGAATTTCAGCTACTTGTCTTCAACCTACATTATGAACCTTGCCCCTGCATCAAGTAAAACTTCACAGCTTGCAACCTTCTGTGAGCCTCCTCACACAGTATGCTCTTGGGAAATACTTTAAGTGTGTGTCCAGTTAAAAAATAATGGTATTTGATATAGTGCCTCATCATGTCATTGAGCTGTCTCAAAGCACTTCACAGAATATATTGTAAAGTGAATTGACTGTATATTTTGTGGGCGAAATGCAGCAGCCAATTGCGCACAGCAGTGTTCCACAAACAGATTTTTATAAACGTGCAGAAGACGACGAATGCAAAGGAACAGAAAAATCAAACTAAAATTAAAGTTAAGTGATTAAACAAAAAGCACTTTAAACTAAAAATACTAAATGGCGCTGAAGTTGCCGTCTGCAACATTCATTCCTAGCAATTATTTGCTAAAATTAAACAGTCCCAAGTCCTGTGCATTAGATGGTAAATTCAACTCATCCGATAACCAGATATTTTAAATCGTAGCAAGGCTTATTTGCCACCACAGCTGGCATCCCTATGGCAACAAACGTTGCTGGATCAGTGGAGAGAGCAATGTGAATACAAAATGCGTGCTTTCCTCGCACAATGTAATCAGAGCTAAACAAGGGTTTGCTTCCAAACGGAGGTTTGTCCCCATTTACTACCTATAGAGATTTTGCATTGCAGCGTACGCCTGGTTAATAGATGAGTAATTACTGCAACGGGAACTGATTGCTTCCTTCCACTTTGATACAACAGTAGCTGCTGTTGGATAGACAGAATCGACTCAGAATCATCACCGAGAACACAAACTCCGCAATGCAAAATTTAGATTACAAAAAACTTGAATCTGTAGATTTGCTTAGGTGACTGGCTAAAAACCAAAGAAAACATCAAAAAACTCTTTTTTAAAAAACTTTGATTCAGTCAATGTATGTTCCCGACTGACTATGTGGAATTCTTAATAATTGAAAGAGGGCATCAGTTTTGTCAAACAATCTCATGAGTCAATCCACTCCCTGTCATTAATGCCAGGACCACCCGTTTATTATAAAGTCACTAGTTGTAAGAGGTTGTTTGTTGGCAGTAACTGTGTAGGGTGGAAGAAACTTTCAAGATAAATCATTTTCTTCAATTAGCTTTTCATTTAAACACTGAAGCCCACAGTGCAGGATGTCAACAAGGTTAAATGGAGTGGACGAGAATAGAAAAGCTAAGTAGTGGTTAGGTGATGCCTAACTTGAGATTGAAGTATAGCCTCTGTGCTTTTACTTTGTAATTAAGCTGCTAATACAGTTTAAATGCAGAGAAGGTTTTTTTTACAGTGCCTTATGAAATCAGTGTCTTAAAAGTGTTTAATAGGTAATTAGACAAGTATAGTGACTGTATTTGTATGTTGATGCAACTAGGCCAGATGGTTGACAAAGATGATGCTTAAAGCTGTTGGGTACGCAAATTACTGGAGTATCAGAGGGCAGATCAGGGATAAGTAAGAGAACAGATTACAATGCTGATAGAAAGGGATTAATTTCAGTGACATCCTGCACTAGGAGATTTGGCGCTTCACCATCACAATAAAAAGTTAATTGAATTGCACAACTTGCCTTGCCATGACAGGTTGCTCTAGCTTTATGTGGAGAACTGATGTTTTCTGAATTTCATTAATAGTTTTACAAAACACGATGGTTGCAGTTCTGGTCACATGGCACAACATTAGGTCTGAAGCTATAAATCTGTACTGTGTGATCTGGTATCATAGTACCAATATAAGAGAACATGCTCTCTTCTACACCCACAGTGGGTTTCCAATTCCAGCTGACTCTCACTTCCCAGTTTCCGGTTGTTGAAGACATTGGGACTCATATTGTTGGGGGAGGAAGATGCAAGGAGAGGAACAACTAAACGAGCGATGTGAATGAAAATTAAACTACAAAACGAGCAGTTTTGGGAAAGGGTAAGAAAAATATTCTGAAGGATAATATTCCAAAGGTACTTGTAGATGGACGAAAGCTGAATGTAAAGCAATATGTGAAAATAGCTACATAGTAATTTGCTATAACTAGAAAAAATATGTTCCGAGGAGGGAGCCTGAAACAGCTGCAGTGCAAAACAAAGCAATCACTTCCAGTGCACTGGCCACCACAGCCTGGAGGCTTTACACCATGTGAGTCACTGGTCTATAAGAAAAATGTGATTACTGAGCACTATCCCGTCTCATTTAATCTAAGCAGCCACTGCAAATCCCGAAGTGCACTTGTATTTGACTTCAGAGTACCCATCTTTGTTTGTTCCTGAAGGAGTATACTCACTTCTGTCTGAAGGTGCTCTCTCTCCCTCTTGGTTTTACATTTTTTCCCATTATATAGTTACCGATTGACTCACAAAACCTCCCAGCTCGGCTGATCGTCTCATTTGCTGATTGTTCACATTTCCTGCTAATTCCTGAACCTGACGAACAAGCTGTTAATGGCTGCAGCTCTGCCTCCAGTCATTATTTGATTGAGCTGCAAATTTGGATTGCTGGTCTTACATTCAGGTTTACCCCTCACCCTGCAACAGAGATCAACCTCATTTACATCACAAGGCGGCACAATATTAATTGGAATAAAGACTACTGGGATAGTCTGAGCATAAGTCACTTCAATGGACTGTCAGTAATCTTTCCCTTCCTCCTAACCTCATTCTCCTTAGAGAATGCTATTGGAATTGTCAAATGCTTCACAAAATGAGTTACTTTGAAGTGTAGTCATGTATATAGACAAATGCCAAAGCTCTTCTGGGACCGTAATGTACGACAAACAAGATAAATGTCCTTTAATGGGTGAATGTAGATGAGGCAGAACTCCCCATTCTTCGAAACAGTGCCCACAAGACGGCATCTTTAACATCCACCTGAACCCCCAGAACATGAAGATGGGAACCCAATTTAACATCTCAATTAAAGGACATATAATCTATTCTTAGCCTTAAACAAGCAAAGCTTGAGCTGGCTATTGGAAAATTTCTAAGGGCAGCCCAAGTAAATCAAATCAGTGTCTCCTCAGTTTTGGACAAAGTATCCGAGAGGTTTGACAAGCAGTGAAGTCAAGATGAACAGAGTCAAAGGAGGAAACAACAGAGACCATGGTCAGAAGGCAATATCGCCAGCTGGTAACAGGTGCGTTTCTGGGTTTATCCCAAATGCTTGTAAAGCGTTACTAGAACATGTTTCTTCACCCCCAATTCCCATTTCTGCAACACAACACATCCAGCTGGGGGATGCTCCGTTCTAACGTCTTTGATTATTAACCTTGCTTTAAGAAAACACTTCATGAAATATTTGTTGAATGACATCTAGAGGTTTAAAGCAAAACGGGAACCAAGTAGTCACATGGTGACACATTCCACGGTTACAGAAATTTATGTTTTGAAACAAAATCATTATTGTACCATGCACCACTGCCTATGCTCTTTTTATAATATGTATGTGGCCAGCCAGCAAGATATCCAGCCACATACACATTACCACTCCAGTCACTGAATGTCTACTCATTCCTTATCAGGATATTTTTTTATTAACAAATCAGTCAAAAAGGATCCCTTCAGGGGTTCATGTTCTCTGATTTTTATTACTCATTCAGTACTAAGCCTTCTGTCAAACCAAATAAATGTCAAGAAGATGTCCCAATAGGCTGTGGGCAAACTCCCCATATGAGACTGCGACAGAATGTCTCAGCAGAAAATGAGAAATATGTTTCAAACTTTTTTTGGGAGGGTGGGAAAAGAAGAGGAAAATCAATGTAAAGCACTCGCATGTACCTTTCACCAAAGTAGGTAAAACATAGCAGCATCTGCTTACGCATCTCAGCCTAGCCAGAACAAAGGGTGTAACTCAGACAAAATGTATCTAGAGGCAAGTATCATGTCAGATGCCATTCAGTGAAGATGCAGTGAAGAATTTCTAGACACGGGATTGAGAAATCACTTAGCGCAATGTTGGAGCTGAGGCGCTGCATTGTCAAAGGTGCTGTCCTTCAGTTGCTCTGTTGAAGATCCCATGGCACTATTCGAAAAGAGAAGGGAGGTTCTCCTGGTGTCCAGTTCAACATTCCCACAGATAAAATTGGCATTTCGCTTCATAGCTGTTTGTAGGACACTGCTGCGCGCAAATCGGTTGCCATGTTCACCCACAGTCACTACACTTTCTGACAAATCATGTAAAGTGCTTTGAGATGTTTAGACAATGTGTTAACCCACTATATCAAAGGTCATTATTTGTATTCATTTTACAATCGGTCAAATTTCAGACTTTTGGAAAGAGAAACCAAGGCAGATTTCACAGGATATGTAGTGCTTCTATCATCCACTGCTCTGCCAATAAGAATTGTAGCAACAAGGTTAGGCCCTTCAAACTCAGCAACATCAGGGAGATGAGACTGGCCAAAATGAATGCGATAAGATTTTGCAGTTGCAGCTTTTTGATATCAGCTAGCAGCGCATGGATCCTGGTTCTCCTCAGAAGAAGGGCCCTGTTTACCAAAGTATTTTAGCAAGTCTGATATTCGGCCTATTGGAAAGGTTTGAACATTGTATTAATTATTGAAATCTACTGCATGTTGTGAGACACCAAGTAAGCCGGTCAACAGACTCTTCTCTCCTTCTGCAATGTTGTTGCAGCATCCATGTTGACATCTTGTGCTCAAAATAAATGCATGAATACCTGGAACAATCTGGTACGGTTTCATTATTTTCTAATTCATTGGGGTCAGGTCCTTGGGAGTCAACTCCTCCAACAAAGTCAATAGCAATCATGGTTCAAACACAGATCCCTGAAAATCCGAGGCACAGCAGACTAGAGTGATGCTAAAGTTAATCATTCTATTCAACTTTGATTTCATCTGAAAAGGGTTTTGATCCGGATTAAAAATGTTAACTGTGGAAGTATTATTCGAAACAGCCAATCACAAATGTACCATCAAACAAGACCTACAGATAAACAACAACAACAACAACAACAAGATTCCATTTATAAAGCGCCTTTCACGTCAGGAGGACATCCCAAGGCGCTGCACAGTTGGGTCAAACCCAAGTCAATGCAATATGCAGCAGATTCACAGTGACCCTCTCCTTCTCCTCCAGGTTTCTCCCCCCAGGACTGTTACCAATCTCCCCTCAATGAAATCACACAAACACTTGGGGAAAGTGGAATCTGTAACTCACAACCTCAAGTTTTTATGACTTCTTTTTAACTCAAATCTCAGTTGGTTAATAACAAAATTGTTTGGAGCAACTGAAAGCTTCAGTGTACTGTACAGATATTCAGTATTTGCTCCCCTTATACTCCCACTGTGCAATGTGAGTCACCCCTGCCACAAGCCCTGCAGTGACAATCTTCCCCACAGGCTTCCTACACACAGAGACGGGGTAGTGACATCGTAGACAACTCACTTCAGGACAAAAGCTGGACTGATAGGGCCTGAAGAAACATAATTGGTCATATAATACATGATGTGAAAGCAAAACAAGCATTAATCTAGAAGCACACAGTACAGTCCACCTACTTCCTCATCCTATAAAGAATGCCACCAGTCATTACATTTTATTAAGATCTGGAAAGCACAGGTGGACAGGCAGTTGTTTGAGACTATCAAAAATCATCTGTGAATAGAAACCGCAGGACAACATATTAGACCGCTTGAACCCATACCCTGACTCAGAAGTGAGAGTGCTACCAACTGAGCCAGGCTAACACTTTGGACAATGAAGAAAAACGGTTTGGCTGCAAAAGAACAAATAACTAATGCTGGTTGCAAACCCCAAGGCTCTCTCCAGAGGGCAGTCAAGACGGAAAATAACTCCTTTGAAAAAAGCTGAAACTCACTGAATACCTCTTCCAACTTGATCTTAAACTGGATGAACAAGATCGTATCCAACATGCCAAAAAGGAAAAAGCAACTTTCTCCGAACTTATGTACATAATAAAGAGCTTTTAAATACTCTTGCGAAAAACACTGCAGTGCTGGTGGGAGAGTGACAATATGCATAGTAGCTTCAGCACAACATCACCTCTCTTGCTCCAGCCTTCCTTTCCCCATAAGTAGATTCTATTGAATGCATTCCAATGTTCATTTTTTTTATTGCTGAATCCAGAAATTTTAAATTAAAACCAGCACCTTCTATTGATTTATTTTCTGTACATAAATGGGATGCCAGTACACACACTTCTCAAGGGCCAGGAAAATGCCCCAGAAAGGGTCAACAGGTTAGGGAGAAGGTGAAATGGCTAAGCAATCAGTTTGTTCTTACGTAATACACCTTCAGAAATAAGCGAGCTAACACAGTGCATCAGTCAGACACTCAAGAAAATTATTTTAACTATTTGCCCGTTAAAGAACAGCAATGCATTTAGGTGAGAATAAATACAATCTAGCTATACAAATGTAAACTCGGGAGAACTAGCAGGAATTTGTATTCTTTTTGGTCAGCCTGGCATCTGTCATACTTGAAAACTCTTAACCATGCTTAAGAGAGTGTCCCAAATAAAGCAATGAGAGTTCTATATGTGTATGGGTTCCATTTGTCTAGTATGGAATGCGCATTCTCTCCCCAGAGGGATGAACCCTATTTGTCTAATCCCATATAGACACACTGGCAAGAGCTACGGTTTGGGCACTCAGAGCATGCTTTGGGTTAACCAGCTAAGTCCACGCAGCCTACCATTGAGGAGCACTGATAAACCATCTGCTGCCCGTCCACCCGGGACTAATTTACTCATTAAAACTTAGGTTTGCTGGGTTAACAGTAGATGATTGGGAAGAATCCCAGTCTCCATATGAAGGGTCTGCTCCTCCATGTACTGTCAACAAGCCAGACTGACTGGTCCATCATGTACACTGGTGGGAGCACCAGCCTGCAGCACGACAGCTGCACATAACATTACACCCTAGATCAGTGGCGGCAAACCCATGGCCCAAAGGCTGGAAGTGGCCAGTCGGACATTCGCACTGGTCTAGGTGAGTCAATTTTAAATCAATATTTATTTCCAGTTTTTTTCTTGATTGAATATTTCTTGTTTTATTGCATAAATTAAGAAACATTCAATCAAGAAAATGTTGTTGGCCGACCCAAAAGGTTGGCTACCACTGCCCTAGATACAAAACGTAGCATTCCAAGATTAAGTCTAAACGAAACAGCACAATCAATCGAGGATTTTGAAAGCATATGTAGCGAAAGATTATCTTAGTTGATAAATCAGTATGGGGGTGGTGGTGAGTCATAAGCTCAGGGATGTCACGGAAGAGTTAGGCAAAGTTTACAAGAAACACGTTTCATGCAGGTTTATTTGAATATGCAATACTTTGCCATAAAGAGCTATTGAAGAAGAGTCCATAAGCTATTGAAGCTAAGACCAATTAAAATGGAATTAAACATTTGAGGAGAAGCAATATAAATGATATGAGAGGGAGAAGAGAAGTTCATTAGATTAGTTAGCTTCAGAAGTGTGGTTGGCACTGGCATAGGCTTAATGGGATAAATGACATGTTCTTGTCCTGTCATTTCTAGAATTGAATTAACTCATACCCGATTCATGCTTTGCAACTTTGGCATAAACTTCAAAACTAAACCACGACATTCTAATGCGTTAAAATGAGATTAACAGTATATGTACCAGTGACGTTGTCCCTTCATGCTTAGAATTCAACCATACCATTAAAGTGTATGATTCAGGATGATCTCACGGTAAGAGAATCTAATTAGAGCACATTTACAAACTCTTGTTGAAAAAGACAAAGGGGGAGGCCATGCAAATCTGAGAGACCAGTATTCCTGTAAAAGTGGTTGGGCTGCCAGCAGGTATTGCACTTTGCACTACAGGTATAAGATTGAACAGCTTGCTCCATCATGTTCTTCGAAGCTAACAGCTGTTCAGATATGGAGAGCAAGGTATTAGGCAGCAGGTCGGTTATTAACAAAAGAGTCAACATTTGAGGAGTAATTAGAATCACAGTACTATTGCATTTCATTTGTTGGGGAAAAAACTTTTTAAAATTATCAAGCAAAAAATGTTCTACTCCCATGAGAAAATGAAACAGGTACAAGATAGGTAAGTAATTGCACAGTGTATGGCACTGACAAATAAACCAGGATGCCCACAGAATCAATCTCTTGGCTGGGTTGTCAGCTAGAGTAGCAGTGGGGACCCTGCAAGAGGTGTTAATCTTCCTGGATTTTCAGAGATTAAAGAGAAGCAAATTAACCTAGCTGCTCCTTCCTACTTAATTATCAGTGATACAAAACCACTAGAAACGTGTCAGACTGTGATGCTCCAATTAATTAGAACTATCAATGCTCACTGGGCTGGTTCACCCTGAATACTCACCTAGCCAGGTAGTGGAGGGCTACTGCCACCCAATTGCACCCCAGCATAACGTTGGAAATAAAGGTACATAGAAACTTTTGCATTTTAGCCATCATGTACACAGTATCCCATGAATGAGAAGGCCTGGTAACTACAGCATTGTCACTAGAATTTTGTCCTGCTCATAACTGATCAGCTCACATCATTCCAACAGTTCAAAACATTCTCAGCAGTTTTGAAAGGACAGAATTCAGTTATACTGCTGGGAATTTTTCACAGTTCAGGTGAAAGTTACCAATACACTTCACTGAAATCTTAGTGATGACACTAAGTTATATGGAAGATACTCACCACTGATAAAGGTACATAACAGATACTTAGTACTGAATCCACTTTAAGTGTTAATGGGACAGAGTTGTCAGAAATAATAATTAATTATTATTTGCCTTTGATATAGCCCATTTCTTGTCAGGAGGAGGGCTTAAAGCCCTTCACAGAAAGTGTAGCAACTGTGCATTTTGTAGGCAAACCAATCAGCCAATTTGTGCATAGAAATGGCCTACAGTCGTGAAGTGAATGAGCAATTGTATCCTGGTGGGGTGGGGGCAGGGGTGGGAATTGAAATACAATCTTGGTACTGAAATCAAAGATCCCATTAATAAAGCACAACCAGTCTGTAAGGCATGTAAACTGGCATGGAGTAGCTCAAACAATAATATAATTACCAATTGTGAAATTTTCCAAATCCAACAACTGAACACAGGATCAAAGTCTAAATCCAAATGTTATCTAAATGTCATATCTAATAAACTGTACAAAAAGGTTATGTATATCTGCACAGTTCTGCATATAGCTATTCATGAAAAACAAGTCTGAAGTTGCCTATTCTCCAAAGGAATTGCTTTTTGATGAGAAAAACAGACTTCCAATGTGTTTTCAGTTACAACACTGTAGATTACAAAGTTTTAATTTAAATCGTTGGCAGATCTGACCATTAAATATTGATCATCAATGCATCATTTGTTTCTTCTTTCAGGCTCACTGATACGTGGCCGATAAGTGTTTCATATGTCTGAACGTTTCACCTTTAGCAGTCGACTGAACTCCATTCTTTTGGCTCATTAAACTAATTCACAAAGGTCAGAGCAGCAGAAGATGTTATAGCTGGAATTTCATTCCAGGTAATGTTCTACCAATAGGCGAAGGTCTCCTATTTGTTGTTTTATAGAATACACATCATAAAACAGACAGGGTTACACTCCTCATACAGCAGCTCTGCATTAATAAGAACAGCAGCTGAATGAATTGATTATAAAGGCACCATGCTCCTCACTGCTCTGAACTCGAGCTTACTTTTTGGCCTGAAACAAAACTCACTTTGTGAAGTGGTGAAACTCTGTCCCTGGGTCAATCTATCCCTCTTCAGCTGTAGGATCTCCACTATCACTAAGAAGGCAGTGGGAAGTACAGTGCAAAAGACTTGCAAAGTTCATAAAGAAAATATTCATCTCATCAATTGCACTACTTTTCCAACAATTTGAGATACAAAAAAATCACTTCTCCAGGGCTAACACAACTTGCTTTCAAACATTACTTTGATTATTACTGTAAATGCGAACTGCATCTGAAATGGACTGGTTCCCTTTTATCCAGTGTGCAT
Source organism: Callorhinchus milii (assembly GCF_018977255.1). Taxonomy (NCBI): domain Eukaryota; kingdom Metazoa; phylum Chordata; class Chondrichthyes; order Chimaeriformes; family Callorhinchidae; genus Callorhinchus; species Callorhinchus milii. Next base: position 8,578,848 of record NW_024704752.1, on the reverse strand, counting down.
GTTTAGTTTCAACCCTTTTGCAATAATAGGTAACTTTTGAACATAACTGTGGATCTTCTGACTGCAATCAGCCTGGGTGCCCTGGTGGTCCATCAACAATGCACCATAGAGCAGCATTAATCAAATTATTCTCTTCTCCACCTCCCTCCCTCTCATACTAATGAGAGTTTTGGTCTCAGCTAGACTGATATAGAGAAAGAGAAAGAGATCAGGACTGACAGCAAAAAGATCTGTCCCACACTTGTACATAAAGCTCTCAACTCATGGACCACTCTTTGCAATTTGTTGCTGCTGTTGTTGTCTGATTTAGGATCACAAAGTCATCTTGCATGGATTGTGAAGCACATTGCTGGGAGTCTGCATGTACAGTATTTGCATCTTAACATTTGTAGACTTGTGTTTTTACTTGCCCAGAGTTCAAAGTGACTTCAAATTCACTTTGGAACAATAAAGACCTAGGATGGAGAAATATGGGAAAGGACAGGCTGTTCACTCCTGACTGGCATTATCCTTTGGAAGAAACTTAGCTACTGTTTGTGGTTGAAGCATTAGGTTTTTGTAATAATTTTTGTAATTTTTCTTTGAAATTTAAAATCATCAGTCGTGAGTGTGGTAGTGAACCTACAGCATAGGGCAGGAATTCATACTTACAGACCACAATTTAGAAAGGAACTGTGAAGCCATTTTATCCAGACTGTGCATCCGGTCTTAGCACTGTCCCATCAGGATCTCAGTAGCACAATGAATGAGGGAAGTGAACCCCTGAATATACAGTAATTTGAAATCCATATTTTACAGGCAGGTTATTCAGCTTGAGCAACATTAACAACTTGGGTGGGGGGGGAGGGGGAAGGATAGTTGTTTCCCCCTTAATTTGGGAAATGTTTCTTGGCACGATGAGCTTAAAGGGAGTAGGGGATAAAATGGACAAATACAGGGTCGGAAGAAGGTAGAAATTAAATTGTTCATCTGTTTCCCAGACAATTACAAAGGTGCTTTTCTATAATGCACAGAAGCAAACTGAGAACTAGACAAGTTTTCAACTAAGACTACATTAATGAAATTCTCCTTCAGACAGGCTTTTTGAATGGTTTGCTGAACAGTTTCACTGCATTCGAAAGAATCATGCTGCATTGATCTCAATCATGTGAAATCAAAATCAGTGGTCAACATACCATTTGTAACATTCCTCGGGCCATGTGCATTACATCCTAAACAGCTGGAAATAAATCTCATCACTTGCTTAAACAATGCATTCTTTAGTTCTTAATTAGAAGCTACTGCCTGAATGCAAGTAACGTGTTCTGCCTGGATTAGAAGTACTGACACAAGCAGCACTTTGAGCTGAACGTCAATTAAACAATTACAATGCTACTGTGTTCACATCAAACCAGAAATGCAGCAATCTCACAATTTCCTAACCTTATCCTCATCCTCCCAGTATTGTGTGCATGAATTGCAAAGCACCAGAACTCATCCATGTTAGGATGCTAGATTGCCTTTGGTAATATATTAAAAATCAAGTCTGCATCCAACATCACGGGCCAGCAAAACAAATGTCAGAACAGATCACCAGGGCTGATCACTGATGTAGACAAACCGCATAAATAAAATTCTGAGGGGAAACGAAAAAGGAAACTAACGGCAGACAATAGAGTTACACACTATAGAATTAGGGATACCGTGAAATGTTACAATAGCATTTTACAATAGCAACAAGCAGGATATTAAAGGCCTATTTAATAGGGTGCTTATAATGGAAAAGAGCAGCAGCTCTCTACGTCTTGGATTACATACGATATATACTAAAGCAGCCAGATGTACTAATCTCCCATTGATTGTACTGCAGTATGTAGTACTAGCATTATTTCAAAATAGATGGCTTTTTAGCCACGTCCCCCGATACTGACCAGAACCTAGACATACAAAAATCTATAAGATCAAAAGCTGCGCCACTGATCATCTTTAAACTTTAATTAAAATACTACACAAAAACACAGGAGATAATATTTCCAACCCACCTTGCATCCAAACATCAATGATATAGTACTGTTGGTACACGCCACTTTACAGTGACACAGCATTGGAGAAAAGCAATCCAAGTTTTTGATGCTAGGAGACATGTTAGCAATTCCAGGCTGATCAATGACAGATTATAGAGTGGCTGAAGCGGCTCAGTAAGCAACGACTTGCAGCCGGTCCAAGCACCTACTCAATTTCCACGGCATTCTTACTTCTGACAGCTCCTCGGGTACATTTGTAATCTTCCCAATACTTTTATTCTCCCTTACTTTTGTTCACCTTCTGCCATAGAAAGCGTAAATCTTCAAAAAAAAAATTCACAGTAAATCAGCCATCACTTCGTTCTTCGGATTTCTGAGGGGGGGCAGGGGGTGTGAGTGTGGGGAGGGTGGGGGCCTGTCAGGACTCAATTTATCCAAGAAGGGTCTGAATATTTCAGTCAGAAGAGCAGACTACACCGCAGCAGCTCCACCTGCTGCAGTGCAACTAATGTGTCATCTCCTCCATAGGATAAGAAGCAACTACAGCAGACACACAAAGGCATGGTATGCTAGTTCTATAGGGAGGGGGAGGGGCAGCTTTTTGCAGTGAAGGACTCATTACATGCCCTGTCAGACACAAAACCAACATCCCTGCAAGGTACTTTCGCATCAAGATCATTAAAGCTACAAGAATCTGGTGAAACTACTCGAGATTAGAATCAGAACAGCACAATTTTATGGATTCTATACTCCGGGTATAAAGTGCGTTTGGCAAGATCTGTACCGTGGAAGTAAGGCGCTGCAGCAATGTCAGCGATATCAGCCCCTTTAAACTCTTAAAATCAAAAGGGAATATTTAAAATAATGTTAATCCTGTTAATTTTAATGTTTAAAATAGCTAACCCTGTCATAAAATAAGTAAAACACAAATAAAGCAGCAAGCTACTCATTTGCAAGACTTTTCAGAATGCTTTGTATAATTCTTCACTGGCATATTATATAAATATGATTAAGCAGCATGTGGATTGCATTGCACAGCTTTTGAACAGAGTGAGCCTTATCAAACCCTTGGGTAATTTATCAGTTGTCTTTCTACCATCCTCAAATGCACTTCTGCGCTATCACCTCGGAACTGGCCAATCCTCGCTCAGTGCCTTGTGTTGGACATCGCAGGCGAGGGCACGTGACCCAGTGCCCACATCATTTTCCTGTGGCTGAACACATTACATGAGCATCGACCTGACAAGCAAGCAGCGAGTGGTTATTACATTTAGTCTGCCGTGATTATTTTTAACCTTTAATGTGTTCTTTAGCGGTTATAAAACAAGGCCAATTTCCTAGATCGCTCTCAAACAATTCACACCGCCTAAAACTTTTTTTGTAATGAATCTACAAGCTGGGGAAATTCTAGATGCTGCAATAAAGGGAAAATATAAAATGGGAAACAGGGATGAGAGGAAAGAATAAAGAAACCTGTTTCATTCTAATTAAAATCCAGCATTTTAGAAGTAATAAGTCATATTTACATGTACTTCAGTCAGACCTTAACAAGTAGGTGCAGCACTACCAATACATGCCCAATCCCATCTATTCCAGCGCTGGTTTGCTTTGGTAAAAGTATATGTCTATTACTGCAGTTCATAAAAACATAATTCCTGCTGCTCACCATGGTGGGAATTCCCTCCAATCACAGCAAAAATGGCCTCCACAGTGAAATAGAAATTCAGTTTCTCAGGTCAGAGTTTTGAATAAGAGTCTACATTTGGGATACATGCTGCAACAGCTGATCAAAGAGAAAAAAATCACATTACTACACAGTCAATAGTAAAACACAATGTTCCTGTTAGTAACACAAGCAGAATTTAGAATTAGTTCTCTACGTAAAGTACCAATTCTCTCCTCCTCCTCAAAACACTGTAGAATTTCACATTACAGAATAGGAGACAAGTTTAGAACAACCAGGGATCATTTGATGAGAAAAGGCTCTGTGCAGTTGACTAATGAATATTTAATAGCGCCCATTAAAGTCTCACCAGGTAAGACAGTTCACAAAAGGCTTTGTATGCAAGGCGAAGGCAAACAAAAGAAATCATTAGGAGGATTGTTTGAATGGATGGTGGAGCAGTAGGTAGTACTGTAATGCTTTGCAACAGAGGCTTCTCATCATATTTAACTTCTTTATCTTGGTAGTTATCAGAGAGACATGCAAGAGAGAAATGCTTTGAATTCTAAGTTGTGCTTTTGTGCCCAGCACCTCGTCACAGAATGGGGGGGGGGGGGGGGGGGGGGACATTTAACTATTATTCTACTACTATTTACTATTTAGCCCCGAGGCTCTGGAACTCCATCCCCCAGTGCCTTCGCCTTGCTTCCTCCCTTTCCTCCTTCAAGGCCGGTCTCAAAACCTTTCTCTTTGACCGTGCCTTCAGCTCCCCTCTCGACTCTCTTCCTCCTCCTCGCTCCCTCCCTTCCCTCCCCTCACCCTGACCATTTCCCCCCTCCTCTCTCCCTCCCTTCCCTCCCCTCACCCTGACCATTTCCCCCCTGCTCGGGTCATGACCCAACTGTGCAGCGCCTTGGGACGTCCTCCTGACGTGAAAGGCGCTCTATAAATGGAATCTTGTTGTTGTTGTTGTATTATAAAACGAGGTCAATTTCCTAGATCGCTCTCAAACAATTCACACTGCCTAAAACGTTTCTTTTAAAAAGTTGCATTGAAAAGTGCAACATTAGGAGTGTTGCACAATGCATCCTTCTTGCATGAAGGGCCATTAGAGTCCATACAAACCAATCGCAGAGGCACAAGTACAGAGCTAAAGCTAACACAATCTGACAATTCAGCACAAACCCATTGTTGTGCACCTATTAGACTAGGAGGCTGCAGTCCAAGGTCATGAGCAAATCACAGCCCATCTGTTTGGTAGAGATCAATAGACAGCATGGGGGAATTTCATAGGATAGCAATAGGACTTTGAATGTTCTCATACCCGCCATTCTCCCACAAAGTGAGTTATGGGTCTCAGCCAAAAGAACATGAAGGAAGATCAGATGATTTTTTTAAAAGCAGAGAAGAACTGTTTACTGTTCAGTTTAGTCTACAATGTAAAATTGGCAGTCCAATTCTAGACCTTCAAAAGTGTTCAATAAGAAGGGCCCACCAAGGAATTTAGTAGCACACTTTTCATGCCATGGCATAGCTCAATTGTGATTGTTCAAGTGGGATCCACAGCAAGTCAACACGGTGACACCATTTTCTGAAAGAGGAATTCTTCCTCAACTCAGCACACAATTTTCAAAACCAACACCACTACTTGCACTTTATAGCACCCTTCACGCAGAATAATGTTTCGAGCACGACTCCTTGTATCCATTGCTTTCCTTGCCTTTACCTTGCTGCTTTTCACCCAAAAGCAAACCCGTCCCAATATACTAGGCACAAGATCCATTAAGACAATGTCATCTGGCCACAAAGAAACTGTGCTACATTGAGACCCTGCACAATTTTACCTTCTAAAAATTGACTAATTATAATGCATCATTCAACAAATTCCCTCTTCTAGATTTAGATTGCAAGGCATGAAAGCACAACTTTGAATGTATAGCGGTTCCTTCTTGAAGCATGCTCAACTCATGAACCTAATGACAGAATGCACCTCTAACTTCAGTCAAGTTAAATAAATGTTTTAAAACATTAATCAAATATGACCAGAATTCACTGTGTATCCTATTTATATCACCTCAGAGAAACAGGAACCTATTCATAGTAATTGGGGAATTGTCAGTCTCAGTGCTTTACTGTGCTTTGACACTTCCGATTACAAAAAAAGACATTTTCCAACTCCAGCTTCTGTTTGAAAAGATAAGGTCAAGCTTCAAGAATCCTGCAGTTCTCCAATAAATTATCATAATTCAGTCAGCCTACCTTGTCAAACGACCAAAAAGAGCAACGACCTTTGTGCAGCATTTCACTGCACGCATTTGTAGTTGTCCTCCAAGGCCTGACCCACAAGAGATTCGATTAACCCATCAATGCTGATGTGTGCAGATTTACACCAAGCTACCATACCATGAAGCAAGCACCTGACATTTAAATCATTCTGATTTCATAAGCCTCCAGCGGGCTATGAAAGCAGAAGAGATTCCTTTTGGACAGCTCATCTGCAAATCATACAAGAAGAATATAAGGAACATAGAATCTGATTACCCAGTTATTCAGATTCTGATTGAAGGGGCAATGCAGCATTTGCTCCCCTCCACTCACTGCAGTTTGACACATGTTCATTTACCTTCTGAATGCTTCAATAAAACCATCAGCATTTGCCACAGTCGCTAGCAATTTGTTTCATAGGTCAATTCTCCAAATCATGGGCACAATGAAATGCAGATTATATTCTTTGGAAGTGATATTGCTAGATAAATCATATGTTTTGGTACACATAATTGTAAGTTTTTAAAACTTAGTGAGCAGAACCATCTTAGGCCAATCATAATTAGATAGGTTAAATAGCAGAGAGTTAACAGATCCTAAATTCTAATTAAGGTAAAATTGTGATCAAACAGGGTTTCCTCTCACATATAACCTTTATAAATAACTTTACAAGAGGGCATCAGAATACTGATTATTGTGAACTTTTGGGAATAAGCAAAAAAAAGTATTATTTAGCGAGGAAGTCTGCCCTATGAGGCTGTCCTTTGAACAGAAATGTAACAGTAATAGTTATATTATGAAGTTAAGCACATCAGTCCAGTTAAATTGATGTGAGAATGTGTAAATAAGAATCAAGGATGAACCTCTGGTGATCTGTTTTCTCATCCAAATTCAACAGTGCAATAAAGTCTAATTCTCACCTAGACTTAGTTGAAAATTTACAGCTCCATCAGGCTGCTTTATGTAAAACAGGGTGAAAACTACTCTCAAATCACGCTATAACACAAAATTGAAAGTGTAATTGTCCCCTATGTTGCTAAAGTAGAAACAGTTTCTCAATGCCCTGGGATATTAAAATAAAGCAGTCCGTAAAAGTAGAGGATGCTTGAAGAAGCACCAAACAGGGTTTCCTCTCACTAATTGGCTATTAAACAGCAGGACTGCATTCAGCATTCAACATTCCTTTCCAGCAAGGGGAGACTAGAGATTGGGCAGGAGGCAATGTTCTGACCTTTAGCTTTGCTGAAAGGATTGGTATAATAGAATTCTAGCGATGGCAGCATCTGAGGTGAGAGTTTTGCAGAGTTAAAATTTGCCAGAGACATGAACATTAAACTAATGAGAGGAGAATTACATTGGATTCAGCAGCTTGCAGCATGAGAGCATCCAAGCTCAAGGAAATGAACCCTAACCTTAAGGAGATGAACTCAGTTGCTGCAGTTCAGTCCTACTGTTTAATAGCCAATTAGTGATAGTGAACAAATCCTGGTTTGGTGCTAAAGAAAACAAATTGTGTGGACCCTTGAGAATTTCTAACAAGGTCAGACTAAATGAGGTTCTTTCCTTAGTACTTGTTACTGATTTCAAGAAAATCAAATGGCATGCTTCCCGATACCAAAAGTCCAATCATTCAACCAACACAAAGCTTCAGTCAGTAAATTATCTTCAAATGATTGCTGACCCATTTTGCAGCAGATTACCCAGTAATCTCTGCATTGCAGTATTTTCCACAAAACGAATACTGTATAAATGCATCAATTATTTGGTTGAAGGAACGGGAACGCTCAAGTTCACTGCAATGTGTTAATAAATACATATTGTTACTGAAATATTATCAATCTTTAAGGATACCTTCCACACAATCAAGTAATACTGGAAGAATTAACCTGTACTTGCCTTCAGCAATAATTGGTATTTTCATAAAAAATATTAATTGATAATAATCCTTGCATTTGATAGTGTCTTCTTGGAGAGGTTGACTTAAAACCGCTTAACAGGATTTACTGTAAAATATAATGATTAAGCGCTGTGAGGCACTACCCTGCAATGGAGGACGTTATATAAGTGCAAGTTGTTGTTGATTATAATGTGTCAGCAAATGAGGTAGCTGATTTGTATACAACAGTGCGCATGTGGCAAAGGGTCAAAACTACATTTTCTGCGATTTAATATAGCCACAAGCACACTTACCAGCTACAGTGTCGAAGTACCGACTGCAAGGATTTACGCATGCTCAGTGCAGATTCATTAAATCAGATTTTATACGATTTATACAAGTTTGCCTGTAACTCGGACTTCACTCAAGTCATTAAATCTTATGGTCCCCCCGATACAACTTATGTGAGTTTTACAGTATGGTCCTGTTCTGTTCCTCCCACTGTCAGTTGAACAAATGCTGACCAGAAAGTTCAAGTAAACTTGAGAAGCTGCTGCATCTCAGACTGAATATCAGATAAGGGTAGGATTAGTCTAGGTTGTGGTGCCCCCACAATTCAGAGAAACCTGCAGGTTATCAATTGATATTATGCTAAATGGACTGAGATGTTCTCTAGTAAAAGCAAGCCACAATGAGATCACGTCAGTACAGTGCACAATTAGCTTTGATTAAACTCAGTTCAATGAGCTGTCCTTAAACATTCCCAACGTTACAATACAACACCACAGACTCAACTTTCTTAGGCTTTGGGGTGAAGGGGGCGGTGGAGTAAGAGAAAGACAAGAAGTAAGGGATCCTGGTTACTATTTAGCAACTCTAGCCTAAAATAAAATATTCACAATGAAACTCATGGATGAGAGAAAATTTGAAAGGCCTTTTTGTAAAAAAAAAGTTCCTCTTGGAATTTGCCTCATCTTTCAGTCCTTATTCAGATTGAAAAGAAACCCTGCCTTAGATTTTTCACAGAAAAATTTACAATGTGAACAAATGCAACACAAGCCGAAGATATCTGCAACAGGAGACAACTGCAGTCAGGTAGTTGCTGCAGTTAGTGGTGGGAGTCTTAAAAAGCAAAGCTGAATAAAATCAGCAGCATGATGAGCAGGAGGCTGACAGCACTGTCAGTGACGATGAACATCCAGATTATTTGCATCCCATTGCTACCAGCAGGGAAGGAGTCATGTCACGATAAATGGAGTTTGTGCTGGAAACATTGAACAATGCGCTTCTTTGATCAACTTCCTTTTCTCAGTTCAACTTGTTTGAATGAGTTCTGATGGAAGGTTAAACCCAAAATGCTAGCCTCTGTCTTTCTTGCGCGATCCTTTGTGAATTTCAGCGTTCTTCGGTTTTAGAACAAATTTGTTTACCAGTGCCACTAATGTGCGTACTTCAAATTATTCAAGTACCTCACAGTATTATTAGTAAACAGATAGCAGCATCTTTGCAGTCAAGTCCTTTTAATCACTTAACAGGTCATAAGCTAAGTTTGATGCTGAGTGTGCTACACTTACTGAAGGGATATGGATCAATTATGATGAATTTCTAAGATGCATTGGAAGTGTAATAATATCCTGATATGCCTTGGAACATCACACAATGAACAGATAATCTGGATTCTATAAAAGATCAGGAATGGTAAAACAAAATCCCATTCCCTGAGACACTTTTTTGCAGATTGTTGCAATTTTTTTCTTTTTCCATGTAGACTTAAGAGTGTCCAATGATTTTTCTCTCCCACTGACATATGCCTCTATGCTCTTCTTGCTTGGGTTGGGGTCAATGGGTATGATTGCCTTCCAGTATCCTGCCCAAGTGGCCATTGTTCATGCCACAGCCTTGGCAGAGTGTCAGCAGGCCACTTAACTGTGGAGGTTGTCACAGCCCTCACCCACCCAGCCGCCACATGCTTTTAATTCAATAAGACAGACGTTTTACCACTCACCATCCCATTAACTCATTTACTTGAGCATTGGACATGGAACTATAAGGTTCTGCGTTTGAATCCTGATGGTTCTTTTCAGTCCCCTGACCTCCATCTGATATGAAATAAAGCCTGGAGGATGCCCTTGATTGTGACAAAGGTATTGCTTGCCCTGAATCATTGGAGTGCATTAAATGGCAGATGCCAAACACTTTCCTTCACATCAAGTTAAAGAATGTTAATTTATCAAGCTAAACATGGTACAAACAAATCACTGTGATCGAGGAAGAATTATATTAATTTGTGAAAAAACAGTCTCTTCCATATTCATAAATTATCCATTACTTTTTTCATCTCCACTGAAAGCTACGATAAATCTCTCCTGAATTATAAGATATGGGGCCTTTTCCCATCAAAGCATATCAAAGCTTTTTGTCCAATGAATTACTTTGAAGTGTAGTTTTTTTGGACAAGCTAATCTGGGCCAGCAACATCTCACAAATAGCAATGAGATGAATGACTGCTTATTCTGTTTGAATTTGGGTGAGGGAAGATCATTGGCCAGAACATTCCCAACTCGTCTTTGAAATCGTGCTATGAGAACTTTAATGTGGCGTTTTCTTCATTTGCTCATTTTTTTCTGTGCTCCAACCACAGTCTGGCTAAGATTAGCAACTGGCTGTTAAGAGTAGTGTGAAGGACAATTGATGCGAGGATTAAATCCTGATGTCCCAGTTCATGTGAAAATCTCCCATACAGCATATAAATAGAACTGAAGTACACTTTGCTATTCTGCCTATAACTGCGAACTGCATTGAAGATAATCTTTGACATAGTCAGAGACGCATCACAGTTATGCATTCCCAAAAAGAGAATAGCAACTCAAGCAATTCTATCTCAAGGCTCAAGAATCAACTTATCTCAAGAATATTTTTTTTTCTGGGCGCATTCGCAACTCAACCATATTTGACAATGTCAGGCTTCAATTATCCAGTGGAACATTGGCACACTCATTTGCTGCCCCTTCCCTGCCCCTTCTTGCTGTAGGAGATCAGATGTTTTCACAACATGTACAAAATTCTCATCCTTTCCCCAAAACAACTGTGTGCAACTACTTTTTCAGATTGAAAAGAAAGTTCATACCTAATTGACAAGCAAGTTTAATCCTTTCCTTAACTTTTTGAACTTGCTTTATATAGAAGCAATTGGGAAGTGCAAACACCCTAATCTGCTTATTCATGCATATTAGACTGTCTTAGTAACAGCCTCAAATAGAATCTCTGCAGTCACGCTGGGGAATGCTAAACAGGAGAGAGCTAAAGGGATGAACCTTTCACATTTTACATCGCAGGAGTAAAGTTCAATGTCACTGGGTTTAAAATTCATTATTGCTTATTCCATTTCTCTAAATCTTACCGCCAGGTGCCTGATATATCCAACCAACACAACATAACAGTTGGGTGATGAGAGTTACAGAAATAGTGCAAAGGTATCTGTGGCAATATCCAGCAGAGGGCAGTAAAAATCCAATTATTGTACACCACTAAAATATTGAGGAATGAATCCCTTAAACAAACCAAGCCTGTCTGTCTTTCAAAATTTTATACATAGGTATGTAGCAAATAGGAAAGAGTGGCCATTATAATCATACTGTTGGCAAAAAGGCAAAGTACTGCAAATGCTGGAAATCTGGTAGAAACCCAAAAGTCGCCGGGAATACACAGCATCCATGGAGAGGAAAAGTAGTTAACATTTCACGTCAACAACATTTCGTCAGTTCTGATAAAAGGCCATTAACCTGAAACATTAACTCATTTTCCTCTCTCCATGGATGCTGCTGCGTGTTTTCAGCAACATCTGTATTTATAATCATACTGTCGTCTGGAGCATCAATTAATTAACGGTGGATGCTTGCTCTGAAGAGAAATCAGTAATTATGTTTATTTTGAGCTAAACTGACACTTTAGGTGTAGCACAAAGTGTGAAAACATTTAGAAGCCGAGTTAAACACTGAAGAGGAGGAACAGAGATTCCACTGGGACCAAAGAAACTTCCTGTAAATCAGTTGTATATTTACACTGGGATCAGGAGTCGTGAATCATGTCGGTCAGTGGAAATTCATTCTATGTTGGAATATTGTGCTTGGAGCAGAAGTGGCTTCAGAATCTACAGGACTTCTATTTCCTGAAATTCTAACCAAGGGGAGGATTGGAAGAGAGAGAGAGATAAAGAATTGGAACACATCCCACATAGCACTTTAGCACAGCATAGCTGGGGATGAACCTTTCTTTATTGAAGGTTATTACATCAGTAAAACTGGGAATGGTGATTCTGAAAGGGAGAAATCCATAAATAATGAGAAAATTTTCGATGAACGTTTTTAAAAAGTAGATGGGTCTCCTAATTTTAAAAAAAACTGCCATTTAACTTGGACAGACATCCTGCTGACCAAAATAAATCAAACTTCCCTTAACATTAACACTGTAGTATTCATTCCCACTGACAAGTCCTGATCCCAGTGTAAATACACAACTGATTTACAGAAAGTCTGTTCAGTACCAGTGGAACCTCTGTTTCTCTGTAATGCTGGAATTTGAGGTTTGTATTAGCACATACTCCAAATGTTGCTGCTACCACTAGTCCACAGCAACAATTTGGATAATACTTATTGATTGATTAATTTTTGGTCAGCCGGATGCCTGACATGTGGAAATCCATCATCATGCTCAAGAGTATCCAAACCAAACAGAGTTTCATGCATCCCACCTATATGTGGAAATTCCAGTTATTTATTGGAACAGAATGTGCATTCTCCCCAGAAGGACGCATCTTGCTTACCGAATTCCAGAAAGTATTAGGCACAGGTAACAAGAGCTAAGGCTTGGGGAACCCAGACTGTGCATTCAGGTACTGCTGGAGTCAATGCTATCATTAGCACTGGCCTCGAGTACCATGGACCTGGCTAACTCAGGAACTGGACTATCGAGATCGCCGCAGAAGGTTGGCTCAATTCTGACATTCTGTTGCCAAACAAGTCACCTTGGAGCCAGTTCAACTCAGAAACCTTGCTTACCTCCTCCTCAAGGAAGAGTGCCATTAACAGGTAATCTGACAAGCACGAGTTTGAGCCCTCCCCAGGTGGATGGCTGTTACCAGTCACTCTCTGTCAGCTATACAATATAAACATTTATATAAAATTTGAATAAGTACCAATAGTCATTATTTAGTTTGGAAACTGCATTTTAAGAATGAATATCCTACTTATAAAATTCAGCACTGCAAAAGGTCAGTCACTTTAATTTTTATTTAAAAACTACTGCATAAATTAAATGTTTTATCATCATGTCTGGGCTATGGCATACAGTGCCAAAAAAACAAGGTTGACAATAGGAGATGAGACTTTAAAAGCCTTAGATTGTCTATTTTAGTGTAAAACATATAAAAAGCAGATAGCCATTTTCAATATGATCTACTTGAACCACTGAGATTCAAATCAAATGTTTCCCTTCTCCACCACCCCTCTAAAAATATGTATTTCAACATACTTACAGCTCATCTCAAACCGCAAAGGAACCAGCAATCCTATGCAGCTGTGGTAACAATTCTCTCTGAATGCGTTTTCTATGAGAATCTTTTCCTTTGAATTACTGAACTGTGTCCATTTCATTCACAGAATACAGTTCTGTGGTACAATGGCACTGCTGAAAATAATACATTTTAATAACTGAAACAAATCCAGGTTAATGGCATCTAGAGCTCAGTTAAATATAGCCAAAATGATGCTATAAAAGGAGCTTAGGCAAAATTGCACTTTACGTGGCAAATATCTTGGATAAGTGCATAAAATGTTGGGAGACCCAATTTCAGTGAGAGGGAAAAGCATCATATGATATGTGCAGCCCAGCACCGTTCTGCAGGTGGTTGGCAGAACTCTGCACGTGTTACAATGCCACACTGTAATTTCACACACTGACAATTCATTTATAATAAACCTTGCATTTCGCGAGGATTAAAAAGGACAGGGTCTTTTGATGGGGAGAATCCTCCAAGGCAGTTAGCTCATCCTGCAAAGAGGTTTGTCTGCACATTGACAATGGTCAAGAGACCCAAATGTCAAGAGTGTAAAATTCCGGTTGGACCGAGTACAGCTTTCTCTGTTGCACATTGCACACCTTCCTAGAGGGAAAAACATCAATTTTAGAGCCGGAGTTTCTGAACTTTGCTGAAAACCTCCTCTCTCTCAAAAAAAAGCTCAGATGTACGACAAATACAATAAGCTTCTCACCTTGTTCTTCTCACCTCATTCTAATCTGCATCTGCGTATGCACATTAGGGGTCACCTGACTTTGAACCACCTGTGCTGCAGCCTTAGTTATATGGGATCAATCAAACCGCAACAAGTATGAAAAGTTAGTCATATATGCATGACCTCTTAATCCTGAATAGTCACCAGACATTCCATCTCAAGGGTTACGAACAATGCACAAGGCACGGTTTAGGCGTAAAACTGAGCTTTGAATAATAATAATCCTTGCATTTCCTTCAATCCACGTCTGTTGTGGGACACTGCTGTGTGCAATTGGCTGCTGCGTTTCGCCCATAAATATACAGTCAATTCACTTTACAGTATATTCTATGAAGCGCTTTGAGACGGCTAGAAGACGTGAAAAGCACTATATTGAATGCAAGAATTATAATTATTTGATATAGCACCTTATCATGTTTTCGAGACGTCTCAAAACGCTTCACAGAATATACTGTAAAGTGAATTGACTGTATATTCTGTGGGCGAAACGCAGCAGATAATTGCGCACAGCAGTGTCCCACAAACAGTCATGGATTGAGTGACCAAATTATTTTTTTTGAAGGAATTATTATCCCGGAAAAGCGATCCACCAATCTACTAACAACCAGGTTCCTAGTAAACAGAGGCATGTGGAGCAAGGAAACTTGCCTAAGGTTTCACCCCACCGGGAATCAAACCCAGGTCTCTCACTTGCGAGGTGAGTGCTCTAACCACTGAGCTGACTATTATTCCAGCTCGTTTCATACCACCTTCTTTCACTGCTCTTTCCTCTCTTGCTCCAGTTTTAGAAGTAGCAAATGTCAAATGACCTATTGTATGCTTAGCTTTTTACAGTTAAGAACTCGATCAGAAATCCATTCTGCTTTGTGCATTTCATGCATTATCGACTCAAGATCCTCACACTCTTCTACAAATCCTTTCAGGCTCTGAAATCTCCCTACCTCTCCAACCTGCTTACAGAATCAACGTCTCTCACTGGCTCAAAATGTGGATGAAAGGAGTGGCTGGAAAAGGGAGAAGAAATCCTTCAACCTACTGAGCAGGGGATAACCTGACAACCTGACTTCATTTCCTCAGAAATCACTCTTCAAGAGATCAGGTTTCTTGCCTTTGATTTCTGTGCATGTTTTGAGAGGTTTGAGGTTTCATGTATATTGGGCCCTGGGGATAGTACTTTAGTAGACCACATATTTAATCCTGGTTGCAAGCTTTCACCCAATTCACTCAACAGCTTTTGATTTTCATAATGAGACAACTGGCAAACACACTGCTTTTCCAGAGAAAAATAAATGAAATGTATAATATTTAAATCTTATATGTCCAATATATAAGAGGTCTGCAATACATCAACCTGAAACTTCAGTGAACATTTCTGCATGTTATTAGCCAACATAAAGGGTAATGGAAGGAAGTCAAGTGAAATCAGCAAAAACTGATTAGTATATTCTAAATGCTGTTCTACGTTGAAATTTGCCACCGTCTAGTGAGACGCTATACAAATGTAATTTGTATTGTATACTTGTCTTGTAATTAAAACCTTATAAGTTATAAGCTTCTAACCAGTTGAAAAGTACCTATGCAAATATTTAATTTATTCTGTAAAATACTTTGAGATCATCTTTTTCCTCCATGATCCCAAAATGAATCTTAATTTGAGAATTAAAAAAAGCTGCTGGAAAATTACTGTATTTTGTAATGATTGTACTTTGCAAAATAAAACAAAACTCAATTCTGTTGAGTCACTACACTTTATAGTATATTCTGTGAAGCACTTTGCGACATCCTCCCAATGTGAAAGGTGCTATATTAAATGCAAGGATTTTTATAACATCAGTTCTGTAACTGCTTGGAGATCCTGTTTCTTCAGTGGGGTAAAGGAACTAATGAAATAGAGATTAGAAGCACAAACTGTTTTTATTATATCGAAACAGGATTAACAACATGTAATTATCACAGCTTTTACTTTCCATTACCTACTCTGGTGTTGAAATGATCTGGCAGAAGTCACACGTTTCTTTCAGACAAAATAACAATAATAGCCGACCACTAACTCCACTACTTGCAATTAGTAAGCGTTACATGATAGATCTGACCGACAGAAAATCTCAGATAAACTTTGCTGCAGCACAAAAAATGATTTCTCATAGATTCCTCACAAAAGACCAGGGAGAGGTCACTCTGCAACAACCTTATGCAAACTGGAAAGCATGTATGGGCAAAGCAGATAATAATAATAATCCTTGCATTTGCATTTGATAGAAACACCTTGTTGAGGTATCTTAAAGCGCTTCACAGAGTATACTGTAAAGTGAATTGACTGTGTATTTTGTGAGGGAATTGAGGCAGCCAATTGCATACAGCAGTTTCCCATAAACAGTCGTGGATTGAGTGACCAAGTTTTATTATTTTTATTTATTATTTTGAGGGGATTATTTCCCCCGAAAAAGTAATCTGCCAATCGACTAACAACCAGGTTCCTATTTACTGCTAGGTAACCAGAGGCATGTAGAGTAAGGAAATGTGCCCAACCTTTTGCCCTGCTGGGGAATTGAACCCTCGTGTAGTGAATCACTCACACTTGCTCCACAAACCAAGATCCTTCCAGCGCTAATCCACAAAACCAGAACTCACAAACAGAAGTTCTCTCACTAGCCACATTATACATGATATTAGCTTCCATTGAAACTCAGTAGTACTCGACCTGAATCCCCAAAGTGATCCACAATTGCTATTGCACATTTGATTGGGATATGAGGACAACCCATCTTAAGTCATCAGGAAATTGTGATCCACACATAGGTACATTTAAAGAAACTTTAAATGAAGCCATCAAACAAATAGCACATGGCAGCGATAATATACAATTCTTCGTATTCAGATCTCTGAAGCACAGACAACATGCAACATCTCTTTTCTAGATTCAGCCTTGAACAGAGAACATAACCTCCTGGGGCTCTCTGATAATGCACAGTCATTTTGTATAGCACTATGAGTGGGAAATTAAGAACAATACACTGGTATTAGAATACAGCAGCAAGAGTACATTAATTTGATCCCATTCTCAGCATCTTGCTGAAATACATCCATCAAGTGACGTTTCAGGAATGCCATCAGTATGCCAGTAAACCAAATCTATCCCACAGTGGAGGAATATCTTCTGCCTTATATTAAAAATTACAATGACATTCCAAAGATGACCTTCAGCGATTTGATTCCTTCACATGTGCAGACTCTATCACTGACATGATACATACTGAACTTTGTCAATCTCTTCTCATATCCTCATGCTGTCTTGATATCAGCAAAGGGGAAAATGGGCATCAACACTGCATTATTGCACTTATAATATTGTCTGTCGACAGAAACCAGCTCTTGCTTTTGGTTTCAAGGGTCAGTTTGAAAGTTGATTCAATGACTCATCAGCGTCCATGAGACATGAAATTCATTAAGTGTTATGTAACATCTTCTGAGAAACTCAGACTGCATGCACAAAAGCAGTCTGATGTGTAATGCAATATGCCCAAGAGGCTGAGTGGAACTGAACCTCTTGGGTGAGGGTCCAAATGCAGCTCAGACTGATGGGATGGAAGCCCTTTCTATTCATTTAGTGAAAAAGTAATTTTAAAAAACCTTGCATTTTCTATCTAGAACTTCAGCTTTTCAGTGGAATTTTAGCAAATTGAGCGTTTGTAAATTGGGGTTTTGGGGGGCTTTCGTTATTGTAATCAGAAGATGTGCCTGCACACACAGTGGGGAGAGAGGAGAGTAAGAGTAATACACACAGTTGGCACACCAGGGCACTGCAGAGAGCGAGCAAGCACCTCACCTCAGAGTTGAGTAACCAGGTCAGGTGTTTTTGCAGTCTTTATTGAATAAAAATCGATTATGTTGTTTTGTATCGGAGTTAAACCAAAAATTATGCACACAGGAGTAGTGATCATCAATTACCCATCCAGCTGTACATATCTCCTTTTTTTTGGACAGTTACATTTTGAGTAGCTGTAAGAGAAGAGCGATGCACTAGTTTCAAATGCAATTACTAGATGTTTCACAGAAAATAAATCTGTAGTGGATTACATGGAAATCCTATCTGCAGGTTAGATTACGCTACTCATAATAACCATTATACAGTTCATTATAAACTCAAGCATTCTACCTGGCAATGTTGCTTCATAGAATCATAGAATTATACAGCACAGAAGGAGGCCATTTGGCCCATCGTGTCTGTGCCGGTTCTTTGAAAAGAGCTATCCAAATCAATCCCACTCCCCCACTCTCTCCCCATAGCCCTGCAAACTTGTCCTCCCCAAATAATTATCTACTTCTCTCTTAAAAGTTGTTATCGAATCGGCTTCCACTACCCTTTCAGGGAATGCATTCCAGATCTGAACAACTCGATCTAGGTGTACAATGTTGCACACAGCAGCATTATAGACATCCATTGTGAGACTATTTTAGCAAATGAGAGTCTTTTCAATAAAGGGGCATAGAGCCGCCTTTTCATCACGCCTGGCGGTTTACAAGAAACACTCCAATTTACTTCAGAGCATTCATTCAGTGAATGCCTTACAATGCTGGTTCTTGGTAAATACGTTGACACCTTTTGTTAAATAGAAAACCTCAGATATTTAGAGTTCCACAAACCAGTTGCTTGAAAAGCTTCCTAATATTATGAACATCTCTCAACAGTTTTGAAATTTGGAGAAAAGCATAACCCTCAATAAATTAAAGACCACTCAGAACCCATTTTGGTCTCCATAAGTTGGTAGCCCGGAGGTATAACTTTAAAACTGAAAGCATGGTCTAACTGCTATGCTCTACTCTATTGTTTTGACAGCAAGTTGTCTGTGAATGAATTCTTACAGAATCGGACAAGTCGACTGTAGCCAACTCATCTGATATAACAACAACAACAAGATTCCATTTATAGAGCGCCTTTCACGTCGGGAGGACGTCCCAAGGCACTGTACAGTTGGGTCAGGACCCGAGCAGGGGGGAAATGGTCAGGGTGAGGGGAGGGAAGGGAGGGAGCGAGGAGGGGGTAGAGAGTCGAGAGGGGAGCTGAAGGCTCAGTCAAAGAGAAAGGTCTTGAGACCGGCCTCGAAGGAGGAAAGGGAGGAAGCGGCGAAGGCACTGGGGGATGGAGTTCCAGAGCCTCGGGGCTGAGAGGCTGAAGGCCCGGCCACCGATGGTAGGGCAGTTGGGGCGGGGATGTGGAGCAGACCGGAGCCAGAGGAACGGAGGGTACGGGCAGGTAGGTAGGGGGATAGTAGGTCAGAGAGTTAGGAGGGAGCAAGGCCGTGAATGGCCTTGTAGGTGAGGATGAGGATCTTGAATTCGACTTCCACAAGCTAACAGTTGGCAAGAGTCCTGAGAGGCTAATGATGAAACCATCCTTATTGAAGAGCAGCTTCAAACTGAACGAAAAGATTTAAATCTACACTATATGGATAAATCGATAGAAACCAAACATTGGTTTTAATACAAATATGTCTACTTTAGAATAAATAATATTCATTAGCACTGTTTTATACGAACACAGCTACTTTAGAGTTCAAGGCTACAATCCAATCGTGGGTGCAGATAATTTAAATACAGGATATAGATACTTGGGAGCAATAAATCAGCATTCTGCTGGAAGGTTTGATTGTTCTTGAATATTCAAATTTGGATTATCTTCTGAGTTGAGATTAGTATATCCTTGCAATTGCTTGTTTTTCTTAAATGTGGCCTAATTCATTAAAAGCCTTTAGCTTCAGCAGGTGTATCTGACAGTTACAGGAGAGCAAATATTACACCATTCTGGTACACGGATGTCAATTATTCATAAATCCATTTAGCAGTATGCATATTTGACGCTCTTCCAAAGTGCAATGTTTAAATTTTCTGCAGACCTGAAAGCAGTCATCTTCCAATGTGAGTGATCTTCAACAAATTTACTGCAGTCACTACATTCAACAACAACTGGCAGTTACATAGCAACCTTCTCACAGGGTAGGATCTCAGAGCTCCAACGTTCCTAAACCAGCGGGGTATAAAGTTGGCTGGTTAATTTCAGATAAGATAGGTGAACCAACATCAGTCAAAAATTAAACCATTACCTAATTTGACAAACGCTGTAAAATCTCTTTCCATTTAGTGTTCCCAAAGTTTAACCTGAAAATAGTTTTTCCCTTTAATTTTGATCGAGAGCACATTCCTAACCTTTGCATAACTCCCATGGCTCATGAAAGGTTGCAGATCAGATCAAATATTTTAGACAATCTTCCTATCAGAACTACTCTAGCCAGAAAAAAAATCATTTAAATGTGCAACAAACTATTGCAATTAATAGTACCAATTTTCTCATTCAATAAAAAAAGGATTCTCTCTTCCCCTTCCCCATGGGACCAGGAATAAAATGTAAAGAGAAAAGTGCTTCAGGCGGGTTTCACACATGTTTGAACTTGCGGCAGTCACTAACAGTAGGAGTGGTGATGCAGGATGAGACAACAAATGAACAACCTATTTTGCATTTGCCCATGTGTTCTGCAGAGCCCAGGTATTGGTGTACATGACAAAATGAGTCCTCCCTCTTTGGTTGGGTACTAATACTTGCAGAAAGGAAAAATAATGGATCTTGTGTTTGATCGAAGTACAAACAAAATTATATTGTGAGGGAAACTGGGAGAAAGCTGAAGATCTCATATCATAGCAGAAATTGCCTCCATTATAATCTGCAGATTCGAAAATAATCTGAATTATGCATATTGATAGCTAGCAAAGTAATGGTTTGAAAATGAGCCTGAAACAAAATTAATAATCTTACAGTCACTGCTTGTGGAATCCCATTGTTCCACAAATTTAACTACTAGTTAAAGATACAAAACATTTGATACAGCAGTACCTCAGTGGGTTAATGGAGACTTCAGTCCATTCAATAATAACAGTGCATCTGTATTGATGTGTTGTTCAGATCCCAGGCAGAAATCTGCATTACAAGCTGCTGCACCTGAATTCTTATCTTTTCATAATTAAACTTTCCTCATGTATAGTTAATGAGCTCAATGTCTCTGGGGAAGTAGTATTCCTTAGACTATTCACAAGTTATTTTTGGTCTTGCTGCACATCATTCCAAGTGATTTATTCACCTTTTTTATCCAAATTCAAATGGCAGGAGAGAGACAATGGAAGGAGGGATTGAAAGGGAATGAGAGAAGCAGAGTCAGTTCCACCAGGACATAAGCAACGCATTACTGGCTTTGTGAGCCTTCAAAAAGCAACCTTTCATGACGTACACCAATAATTCCAGAGTTAAGTAACCTTACTGTTCACCTTCAAGCAACTACAGGCTACTAGAACAGCACTCAATAACACCACGTGGGCATACTAGCAATCTCTGTTGCTCTCCACTATCTGATGAACATTTTTGGTTTACCACTTCTTTCCTCCTTCATCAGTCTTAAAACCTGCTCCAAAGTCTCTGTCAACAATGCTTTTAAATGCTGAAGGACTTGAGAAAGTGGTCTGAGGTACTGTTTCAAAGAACAGCTGTATGAGTACTTTTGTGTTGCAAGTTGGACAGTATTTCATAATATTTCAACATTAGGGACTCCTAAGCAATGATTAGTTAGTTACAGGAGGTCAATTAAAAGCATACACAAACTACAATTAGAAAACTGTTGAGGGAGATGAGGTCTCTGCTGGCAAATAAGTTACGGTGTAAATTATCATTAACTGACCCCATGAGTATCACAGGAATAATTTCAGATTGGAGAAGGCTATCGGGCCTTTGCCCACCTATTATCAACAAGATTTATTTGTAAATCAAATAACTCTGCATGTTTAGTTGACAGAAACTGGTTTAATTTATTTTCTAAAGTTAGTTGCAGTTTCTTTACACATGCCTAATCAGTCCTTGACTAAAAAAAATGCATAAAACTGAATACCTAATTATATCAGGAATACACTTTCTATCCTTTTCAATTTAGAAAAATAAGCATGTCATTTAGTGTGGCTTTCCGAGCATTGATGTGGGTATTGTCTATCACATTTTCAGAAACACAGTGACTAATTTGTTCCAAATCCGGACACATTATACTGTATTGATCACAAAAATGGCAGTAAACAATTACAGCATATGTAAAGAAATAGCACCACTTCATGAGACTAAGTGTTCCTGCAGAGTAATCAAACATCTCAGGACAGATTCCCTGTAAGCTGCATTTTCTGCTCAGAAGAGAAATCAGATGATGTCTAATTTCCTTTAGAAAACAGTGATTCCGACAGATAACACATTGTCAGACATTGAAGATGACATTATTGCAAATGGTTCAGTGAGTAACTATTTTTGCTTAAGTAGTAAGTGCTGGCTTGACATCATTACTGAGCCCGACAAAGTGAGGGAGTTAACTGTGACAGTTATTGAAGCACCCTCTGTATAATGACAGCTGATGTTCAGCTCCCACACACTGATGGGCTCAATAACTCTAATCCAGCATCCAAGATGGTATCAGCATTGTTTAAACCTTTTTTAAAAAATATTTCCACAGATTTTAATGGAAATGCTTTATATAATTATTTTGATACATAAGATCATATCCATCCCTCTCTCCATCACGATTCAGATAATGCGCGTGTGTGTGTGTGTGTTTGTGTGGTGTGTGTGTGTGAGAGAGAAAAGTCGTGGGGAAGGGGTAGGGGTGGGGCTGCTTTGATTTTTGGCCCCATACCCTCTTTCCTTCCTTGCACATCCCTCATCATTCAAATATTATACTTATCTATGTTAGCTTTGATTTCAAAAGCTTTTTGCCTCAGAACTCAACCTCCCTCATTTAGAATGTTTTTTAAATGTTTTATATTCTATTATTATCTTATATTATATTTGGAAAATAGAAAATGGACCGAAATAGCGGATACCCTAACATTTAATATTTCAACTTTCAGAATGCAAGTTCAACAGAATTGCATTTTTAGAAAATATGCATGCAGACAGCTTTCTTAAGATAAAAAAGATCTCTCCATGCCCTTTGCTTTGACAGACAGCTGTCCACCAAATATGAACTACTTTGTGTTTCAGAATCGCTTCTTTTAAAACCTTGAATGTGCCATCCAAAAACTATGACCTTAACAATACCAAGTCAACTGTACAAACACCTAGTTGGAAGGTATAATCTACCCTGAATTGGAAACAAGAGCGTGAGTAATCACTAAACTAGAATAAACATATTCCTGAAACAATTAGACAAGTTTTAGATTTTGAAATCACGAATAAATCGCTGTCTATTTATACCAATTGTTTATTTTTTCCCTTTTCCCTTCCTCCCACATCCTAAACTCCAATTTGTCAGTAGGCCACAACTCACCTGGTTGCTTTTTCAGCAGCATAAATGCATAATGGCATTGTGTGCACAGCAGGGACCAATATTGATGGGAGAAGAAAGACACAAGATCCATCCAGACTTGTCCCAATCAAACTGCATGGAGGTGGTGCAATAGCATTCTGGTCCTGAACAACAGACTAAGGATTCTCCCACAATTGTCTCAACCATGAATTGGAAAGAAAGTGAAGGAGAGAAAAAACACAAATTAAATGCTTCTCCAGTTGGGAAATAACCACATTGGCACAAAAATGTAGTGCATTGCAGGGGATGGAGCATACAATGTGCAGTATGGTTTGCACACATGCAGATGAACACGATTTTAGAAGGCACTGATCTTCAATGCTACACATTGTGGTTTCACAGGAAGAAAATGTTCTTGCAGCTGATGTTGAGCAGTCCCCCTGAACTTGGTGCCATTTTCAGGTTCTTACACTCCTACATTTAGTGATGATGGATCCTTGCACATTCATCTGCTGTTCTCAATCACACTGGTCTTTTGCACCTTCTATTGCTCAGATACACAGGAGCTTTAAAGCGTAGGGAACACATTTGGTAAATAAAATGCTCCCGACTCTCCTCCCCCCTTTACAAAAAAGTATTTATATTGGAGAAAACAAAAATTAAAGCAATAGCAGTACTCTGGTGGCTCTCGAGAAGGACAAAACCTCAGCATAAAGAACACATGAAGTCTGTAGTCCATGAAGTGAATGACTAATCATTGAAACACACATACACACACAAATTTAACACATCCAACGTCAGTGGATCTAGGAAATACATTATAGGAAAGATACAGATTGTTCAGGATCATGTGGACAAACATTTCTCAATAACAGATAATGTGCAGAGAACTTTCAAAAAGCAACTGACCTTCATTAAATGCATTAAAGCTGACCATAGCAAAAAGCGTTTGTATTAATGTACAATAAATAGAAAGTAGATTAGGAAATCAATACATATCAGTAACAAAACATGTTGATGCATTAATGTGAAGGAACTGCTATTGCATTCCTCTCCTGCATCATCTTTTTAATGGCATAATTCTAATACCTGGAATTGTGCAATTCACTAACCTCCACTGAGGTTGTAATTGGTCAATAAAAGATAATTTTAAAAATGTTTTACCACTTATTATTTCTTGGAAGTTTCACAGGACAAACTCAAATGGTGTCAAATTGCAGCAAAACGTTGGGTTAAGTCAGATGTGATTTAGTTAGTGAGAAACAGCAGCATGAAATCTACCGCAACTCAATCAACTACAGATCGGCATTTGTGCAAATGTCTATTCAGTGAAGAAATAATGGAAAAAAATCTGTGCTTTGAAGTTGGATTCTCACAGCAGTTTTTTTTTTACCATTGCAGACAGACAGATGGGTGGTTATTTTGATCTCTGTAGCAGGAGATTTGCCAGAAAGTCCTGATGACAGAATCCCCTTCAGAATTGTTTTTTTGTTTAATCCAAAAGATTTACTCAATACAAAAATGGGATTTCTGCTTCAATCCATTAAACAATTTATTCCCAAACATTACATCACTAGATCATTTTAACAAATCTTAAAAGTTTTGAACTCATAATAACCAGAACAGTCTCTGATCTACCTTCTAGACACAAGTGTCCTAGCATTAACCACTCACTAAATTCCCCTCCACAAGCTGACCTAATACCAGTCTATATTAAAAACATTATGGTTAAATAAAAGCTTAGCTCATTCACTCTCAAACTGCAATATTAGAACAGGTCCTACCTAATCTGAAGATACCAATGAAATAATAATTCTTGGAATTGATATAGCACTTTCATATCAAAGCGCATCACAGGGTTTCAAAATAAAGTGCAGTGACTTTGTATTTTGTAGGCATGCATAGGAGTCAATTTGAACACAGCAATGTCTCACAAACAGCCATGAAGTGAATGACTAATTTTATCTGGGGTATTGGTGACCAGGAGATCGGGAGAAACCCCCTTCTCTTTTTAAATAGTGACGTGGAATCTTTAATGTCTATCCGAACAGGGAAATGGAGCTTCAGCTTAATGCCTCATCCAAGAAATTTAGAAATCAGAAGGATGCTGCTTCTTAACCGTTACTCCCGCCTTCATCAGGAACTTTATCAGCTGCTATTCTGAGGCACTCATTTAATAATAAACCTTGTATTGAGGCAGATTCCTCTGAAATCACAATAAGACATTTTCCACCTCCCCAAAGATTGTGGGGCTCATTTACTGTGTAGACAAAGTACTGTTTAACTACCCTTAGAACACTTGATCCAAATCATTGGGGGAACAGAGCACAGTGTTGCAAATTATATAGTACCTGCTAGGAAGCGCAGTCAGAGTGGATCAGTGTCATTTTCTCATTCCAGATTTTCATCTTCACCGAGATGAATTATTCTAATCTGGATTATGGACATTCGGCTGATTTATGATTACATAGAGCCCAAATAAGTGACCCATATCTGGTAGTTCTCCACCCCTTCAGTGACCAACTGTAGTACATTACTCCTATCTTGATTGGTTACTATTCAGAAATTTACCGATTAAACCAGTAACGCGAGCATTAGGAATGAAGGTATGATTCAGTCACTGATAATTAGAGGCATATTGGATTTATTATGAAATCAAATAACTTAATATTTCTTGTAGCCTGCAGTACTCAGATTTAACCACTTTGTGAGACTGTACAGATTGCCCTTTGTGACTTTAATATAACCCTATTCAGAATTTGTTACAGTAATTGCACAATAGATCTGTTGTCGGTTGCAGTTTGTACATTTATCTGTGGGATCTCCATTCAGTCCAATTACTCCTCCATCCTGCAAATCTCTTCCCATACAGCACTGCTTTAGTCATGCACATCAACCCTTTGACAGGGAAACTCCTGGTGCTGCCTTACAGGAGCCAACCCAGAACCAGGAACCGCAATATTATTTCAGATCACAGACTCAGTTATTTAAGCGACTTGTAAATGGAGAAATTTGTTTCTACATCCCCTGAACAGACAGACATTTGGATTAATCAACATTTTACACTCGTCCAGTGACGGAGCAGGAAAGTGCTAAGTTAGCTAAAAAGCAGCAATTTCTAAACTCATGACTGAGTTTAGAAATTGCACAATAATTTTCAACTGCTAACATCACTACCTAAAGCAAGTGGATCACTATAGCTTACTAACCTTGATAATGGGATAAGTGGAAAATTACATGCAAAACATGCTAAATCTAAAAATAAATCTGTAGAATTATTACAAACAAATAGTTGACCACTAAATTTTAATTGGGCAAAAAGACGACTTCTTTTCAGTTGACCTACTCATTGCCAAAACGGTCAGTCTTGCTATTGTGATAGTTACATTGACCAGTACACCGAAGTGGCTGAATACTGTATAGACAAACCCTTAAGACTTTTTCGTGAATCCTAAATTTCAGGTAAGCGTTTAATGTTTGTGGAAAACATTAAAACTCTTCACCGGATCAGAGACAGTTGGCACTATCTTAAATATCTCGATTTGAAGTGGAAGGCAATTAATTACATGCAAAACTTTCAAATTACTTGATTTCTCTGACCTACAAAGATAATTTATCAAAATATTAGGATATTAATTGATTATAATTTGCATTGCTCAAATCTAACAGTCTACTTTCCACAGAATGCATGATCCCATTAGGATGGAAACTAGTGTCTGATTGCACTTGACCATTTATACTTCTTTATAATCATCAATAGTTTTCGTGGTCATATTCAGTCAGCTGCTATTCAAAAGTAGCAAAATTGGTCACATTAACTATTTTTAAAGTAATCAATTGCATGCATCTACAATAATCTTTCCATTTGATAGATCACATCGTCGAGCCTTCTCAAAGCACTTCACAAAATTTTACAGTAAAATGTGTATTGACTGTTTAAAGTGAACGCAGCAGCTAATTTGTGCGCCACAAACTATGTGAAATGATTGACCAATTTTATACGGGGCAGTGGGAGAAACACCTGCTCTTTTTGAACAATGTCATAGGAATTAGTGAGCAGGCAGACAAAACCTCAGTTTAGTCTCATCCCAAGGAAGGTAAGCTCAAAGTCCCACCTTATGATTCAAAAGGTAAGAGTGCTACCAACGGAACCAAGCTGAAAATACAACAGCACGCTACTAAAATTTTAAAGATGCTGGGCTATATCCTGCTTTACAGCACACGAGGAGATGATGGAAGGAGAGGGAGGACAATAGAGACCGAGAATACAGTTCAGAGAGAGACATACACAGAACATCTGAATCATTACATTGGAAGAAAAAAGGGAGGTGGAATACAGACTTGTGAAATTGCAATGTAAATTTTCGTAGAACTGTGCTTATTACCATGGTAATGAAATTGAACATTAGCAAATTAGTCAAGAAATCTTGCAGATACAGAATCCTGAAATATTCAATAGGAGGTTTCTGAGTTGAACAGTTTTTTTTGCATACTAAAATGCTCTCGACAAGTAACTAGCCCAAGAATTTTATATTCCTATTCATAAAGATCAGTATCAGTTTCAAGACAACACTTAATATAAAAAAAATTCAGTTTGGATCAGTTTTCAGAAACAAGTTTGCTTCTTTGAAGTACAGTATATTTTTGGTGTTGAGGGCTAAGCTACTTACTGCACAAGGACCAAGTATTCACTGGAAAGAAAAAAAAACCTCAATAATCTCTTTGATCTCTTCCCACCTCACTCCCTTGCTCGCCCCCTCTGCTTGGTTAACATGGTCTTGCTACACGTTCCCTACCCTATCCATGCCACCATCAAACACCTAACCTTTGGAATTCCCTTCCTTCATCCCTCCATTGAGAATATTTACAAAAATGACAAAACAATGTTATTCAGATTCCACTAACCATTACTTGGGTCTGAATTCTGAAGACAAATAGGAAAAACGGATGTCATGCCTGTCTCATACATGACAGTGGCTACGTTACTTGACATGCTTCACAATTTTCTCAAATACTAAGGTAATGGTTACATATGCATGTTGTCACAAGTCCAAACTGTTGCAAAAAAAATGGAAAGCATAGGTCATAGAGGGCACCTATGGATATTGTGGAAATTTAAATATTTGATTTATTTGCCTGCAGTATCAGAAATCCATTTTTTGTGTGTAAAGAATAGGGGCTCAACCCCCTGTATACCTTAATGCAACAGGCCAATCATTCAAGGTATATTACCAGATTTCCTTTTACACCGTTTTGCTCCCTCAGTTTCTACCTCAGCTACTTTAATGCTCTGCTGCTCACGAATATGCACCGACAGCAGTCGTTAAGTCCTTAATATGGGGATGGGGGGGAAGGGGGAAGAGAACAGAAAAAGAAACGGGCTAACCATCACAATCAGAATGCGAAGCCAGGTTTCAGTTCAATACTCGATCAAGAACACAAACACGTGAGAATATTCACTAAGAACCTGCTGAGTCTCATTAATCTTCCCAGTCCACGATTAACTGACTCGCAACTCGGAAAATGCTTACCTTTGTTGTTACGATGCACAGACAATCCATCCTTTAAGCATAACGACCGTCCTATAGGTATTTTTTCCAGTAATTCATTGTTTCTCAAAGCCTTCAGCAGCACAGTAGGCACAGAGAGGCAGAAGCACTGCAGGGTACTTTGGAAGGAGGCGAGAAGAGACTCTCAGTGGAGGTTAAAAGAGCAAAACTTGCAGCAGGTACTGGTGTTGTAGATCAACAATGTGACCCAGAGGATGCATAGCTGATTATTCACTCTCTCGGTACCAGCATAATTTTATAAAAGGCATGAAACCCATCCACTTGATATTGTAGTCACCCAATAATCAGGTGTACATTTACAGAGCAGCAGAGTGAAATGCGGAGGAACCACTTCTCCCACTTCTGCTGCTGCTTCATTAACCCACTAACTGCAAGAGCTTAAAGCTGCAGTACAAACGAACATTTCCCAAGGAGCTGAATGAAAAGGTTTTGACTTGAAAGGGATAAAGGACTTTGCACCTTGTATTCTGAATTTTCTGAGCAGGAATGAAACCATTCATCACATCATTTAAGCTGCTGCAGCCCACAAAACAATTAACTTTCTTGGCCACTAATCAATGGAAGAGCCTATGAGGATTTAAAAGGGAGAATGGTAAGAGGAAAGAAGTAAACTGCAGAGGTTAGAAAAAGACCAAAGAAATCCAAAGCTGGCATCTAAAAGTCAAATTCACTTAAAAAAAGGCCAAGTCAGTCACTGGTTGATGATATTTAGCCTCCACGTGGTTGATGGTTTAAGTCAAGATTGCTACCTCCCATCAACAGCTCACTGCCTTGTTTGTTCAAAAAAAATCAAATCAATCCCTTATTTTAAAGAATTAAACCACTTCATGGTCCATTACTTAAGGATAAATGCTATCCAGTAAGTTGAGAAAATTAGATTAATTAGTAACATCACAATTAATAAGTTATCCACTATACATAATTCTTGACTAATTCACTGATAATATTGTGGTTTATTAAGTTGAATTTAATAAATGGAGATGAGCTTCAACAGACCAGTAAAATTTCACCCTCAGACTTGATAACACCTATTTAACATGATCCTTGTGAACCAGCCAAAATGTTGAAAATGAGAAACAGGATTTTTGATTAAAGGCTGGAGGGTAGGGGGGTGGGGCTAGAGAGTGGGAATGGAAATCAAGAATAAAAACAGCAGAGATAAACTGATAAGAACTGCAAGCTAATACTGCATGAATTTAACACAGAGCCCAAAACATCAAAATATCTCAAAGGTTTTCACGGGGAATTGTGTAAAGTGCAGGGATTCTTTGAAGGCGAATGTGGCAATCACTAAGCACAACAATGTCACAAAAGTAGTGGTGAAGTAGATGACTTAGTTTCACCTGGAGGATTGCTGGCAAGGACACCAGGGAAAAAATTCTCCTCTCTTTTCACATAGTGTCATGGCATCTTTACCACTCATCTGAATTGGCCGATGGGACTTCTGTTGAACATGTAAACTGAAGGACAACAACTCTGATAATACCATACTGCCCATCCTCCACCCCCACCCACTTCATTGATGCATCAGCCTTGACTATATCCGAGTCCTAATGTGGGGTCTGAATCCACAACCTCCTTACTCGGTTAGTATAATTTATTGTTATGTAACTCAAAAAGCTCCCTCTTTCAACAGAAATTTAGGACCTTAGTCTTAATACTGAATTTACTAGACCGTTAAATTTACAATGCTGTATTTCAATTTTCCTTACACCCACGACAAAACACAAATCTCAAAATTTAACTTCAATTTCAGTAATAAAATGGAAGCATTTATAAAAGATAGTATGATGAAACAGGCAAGTACTATTGCAATGTTTTAAAAAGCAATTTCATCCAAACACAGTCAACTGTCCACAATAAGTGCATTAAAACATCTTTGTCTCCAAGGGATACCGTTTGGAATAGTTCAGACTGATCTTGTGAAAAAATTACTGTAGCTATTTAGGATGGATGCAGGGTTGTAGCTCAAACAGTTTATTTAGTCACCAGGAACTTCAGATGGCGTTGTAGTTAACACAGTACATTTAATGCATGCCGCCTACATGATTTACAGACAGCCTCGATAGTGTGGTTTGCCATTACTTGACAGATTTTTAATCACGACTCGAAGAAAGTCCTTAACAATATCGCAAAACAGAGCAAGTAAGCCAGTGATAATGGAAGATTTCACTGCATAATAATGGAGATTATGTAACCTTATTAAGTGAGAAAAGGAATACAACATATAGAGTAATCACTAGCAGAAGAAAGCAAACCCTGAGAGATGCTGAGACTCGAAGGCAAATTGCTCACATAAAGGTTTCAAATACCAGAGACATAAACGCAGGACTTGGTGCTGGTCCTAAAATGTATGATCTAAGTTTTTTTAAACAAAACCTGTGAACGTGCTAAATGCTTTGAAAGTGCACTCTGGATAAATAACTTGCGTTTACATAATGCCCGCCATGAAAAATGAACATGATGGTCAAAACGGCCTTCTTTCATGCTGTAATTAAGTCTAGAAGTGCTTTACAAAATATAGTTGGAAAAATTAAGTGAATGCTATGGAGGCAAACATGCAGCTAATTTACACCATCAATGTCCCATAAATAATGTGAGAAACAGATAATTTATTTGAAAAAGATGGGGGTAAATTTGAATTATTTAAATGGCAGAAAGAATCCACCACTTATTTTTAAAACAGCAGGCTTCTCTTCATAGAAACCCATATCGGATGGGTGCCAATATCTAAAATTATCAAAGAATGCAATGATCTGGAAAACTAAAATATATTAGGTAGGCAACACCCACAAACAAGTTCAAAGCGCTCCGAGAGACATTACCCTATGTGAGTACTATAATAAATGCAAATGGTTATGTAAAATTAAAATGAAGACAAGAGCAAAAAAGGAAGGTTATAAATCACCTGCTCTTTGTTCTTACAGTATAGAACATGACTAAACTGATTGAACAGATAAAAGGTTTGTAACTTAATTTCTGTTAAACACAGCATATAGAAAGTTCTAATGAGAACAGAGAAATCTAGTCAAAGTATAATTTAAATCTACAACATGCTATTTTATCTTCCTACTCCTGTGTTATCATTGGTATTGGATGAGAAGGAAGGAATATAGACCAGATCTGCTTTCATCATTGTGCATATTAGTGGTTTAAAAGATTAAACCAATTTATGGTTGTGTTACACATTCAAATGTATTGTTATTTTCTTGCAGTACAGATTTATCAATATACTCAGTTGGTCAAACATAATGTAATGGTCAGAAAAATCCTTTGGCGAAGCTTTAGAATCTGTAGGAAATTTTTTTTTCTGCCATTAAGAGAAGCTATCTGCATAACTAAGAGGATCTAGTGCCAGAGAGCTGACACTATTAACATCAGTGTGGCCACCCACACAATATATCAACTCGCACTTTTGTGAGTTAGAATTAAAGGACAAAAAAATTGTGTTTTACTATTGAAACAGTCATCAGACAACCATGCTTTTAAAGACAGAATGATTAATAAGATATTAATTGGCCAGGTGGTAATTATCTACATTCATTTGATGTTTTAATGATGGTTGCAGTTTCAGCACTAATTAATAGACAGCATCCTTCCCAATAATTATATAAAATGAAAATGGATTGATGTGGTTCTCTCGTCATGCAAGGGGATCAGTTGGTGGTGTCAAAGATGAGAAGGTGAGATAGGTAATTGTTCAATGGAAGCAGACTTGCAAATGCACCAAATGCTGCTTGAGGTGGCACTCTTTAGGAGGGGGGGAAATTTGGGTTTTCATTCAATATAGTAAGGAAATCAGTTGATAACTAAGTGCATGAGTTTAGCTGAAAATTAAAAAAGTGAAACAAAGACCTGAGGCTGCAAAGTATTGACAAGGGCTAGTACACATATTGGATCATAACCCACACCAGGTTTAGTGATTGTGATGCATGGAACCAGAAAAATAAAGGGAGAGTTATCCCCGAGTTGCCCATACACCTCGTATGGTGTTTCAGTGAAATATCCTTTCGTGACTAAAGAGCACTAGCTTATCTAATCATTTATTCCCCGCCCACCACACTGGCAAAGTTTTTTCACGCTCCTGTACATCATCTCCAACACCTGGGCAGTCTTACATTGAGGTGACTAGAACTGTACAAAGCACTCTCAAGCACTGAAACAGCTTGACTAGATTGAACAGCTTCAGTATTACTTGGGGAATATCAATTAACTGATATGGCAAGTTCTCTCCTCCCCACATTTGATTTCCTTTCAATACAAACTTTTTAAAATAAAACATACACTTTACCATGTTCTCAGTTGATTGCGGGTTCATATTTCATGGACACGGTATCAAGTCAATTAAAGCGCCTTGCTCTTTGAACTTCTCCCTCGACAGGTTCCAATTCATCCATGGAGCACCTGCACTCTTAAGTTTACTTCCAATGTGCAATATCTTGCATTTAATTTGGCATTGATCAGTCTAGATCTAAACCCTGTCAAACTCTTGATAGATTTTGGCTGCTTTCTGATGTCACTTGTTTAAAAGGATCCAGAAAATGAACAGGAGTAGAAGATGTAAAATAAAGTATTCAAGTTAAGTTAGTGCTACACTATATATTGTGAAATATACAGTAAGCAGTTTCTTCCCAGTCACATTTTCTTTTGAAATTAAGTATGTTTGACTATTATTCAAGACATTTTACCATTTATAATAGTTCTTCCTTTCCCTAGTACATCCTGGAATGTGGCACAGGGGAAAGGCTGGCAATCGAATACTCCTTCTGTCAACTTTAATCTATAGATAGCTGAAGGCAAGGTTTCTGAAACACAAGATAATGAGGCATTCTGATATTTTCACCTTTCCCAATTAGGTACAGGTAAGATTTCATGCCTCCCCATGCACTAAAATGATTTCCTTATCAACCTCAATTCCAAAAATTCAATAGCAGGAGTTCCATACTTTGCTGGGAATCAATTCCCAATGAACATCAGAACTAAAATAACTGATCACTAGTATTATCACATGCAGAATTAACTTTATTTATATATGCAAAGTACAACATACAATTTGAATCATTTAACTGCACAACACAGCAGAATTCAGACATTGTTTACCTTCTACCTGAAGAAGAAAGTAAAATACGATGCAAAATAATTTCAATGTGTAACATTTCAAACAATTCATTGGGTACAGAACATAGACACCTCGTTTGAGATTACTCCCACCTTTAAATGCACAACACAAAAGGATTATTATATGCACAGAGCTGAAAGTTGCAATAGATATTCAAACATCCTAAAGGGTTTCCAGTGAAATATTTAAAATTGGTCTAGGAAGTTTGACAAGTGTTCAATAATCAGCTATTTTCCAAGTGCAGCCTTGCAGCAATCTTACTGGACTAATCGTTCGACATTTCTAAATAACCAAATGTTACAGCAGATCTACCCGCTCAACTGGAATTAAGGTGAGAAGCACGCAAGGGCTCACCACAGGGGAAAGACCATAAAGATCAAAGCAAATGTTGAGAAGTTGAAATGTTAGCAAATGCTTTAGGAACGCCTCGAAGAAGAGGAGACCTTCTAAAACTCGAGGCCAGGTGTTGGTAAACAGTGAGCAAACAAAATGATAGTGTTGCTCATGTCAAATAAAGGCTACAAATGTATTAAACAAGAAATTTAACATCTACATTAATTTGTGAGGTAATTTCCAGTAAAAACTCAGGCACTTTTGCAGAGATCAATAAATTAACTCAGCAGCATAGTACCCCCACTTGTATTTCAAACATAATACATTTATATACACAACAAAAATGCATTTTTTTTTCTTGTTATCTATGCAGTCACAAGCTTGAATCGCATATTTATTCTGCACTTATCAGAATTGCTAATTTTGTAAAACGTACAAAAATGTTATACAAAGTACACCAATGAAAGGAATTACAAAAGCACACAGTGCTTCAGTGTCAAGTCATCATTTACATCTACAACAGAAATACTACAGTACAGCCAGTGCTTTGCAAGTATTTGTATATCAGCCACAGCATTCTACAGAAAAGCCAGATTTACAATAGGACAAAGTTTCAGCTGCTCATTCCATTGGTTTAGCAAATTACTGTATTGGGGCGCTTCAAGTCTCAGAAAACAAAAGGCACAGATTTGCTACAAATTGCTCGAAGGACACCATATTCATGTTGCTATCAATTTTGCTATTTGCACACAGCAGCTTTAATGTATTACAATAGATTGTACTCAATTACAGAGGTAAGCATAAATATTCAAAACTAGTGCTGGAAAGAGGAATGTTAGTGTCCAGTTCTGGAAAAGCTGTAAGACAAAGTCGCCAGCTCACAAATATATATCAGCTTCTTTATCCCTCAGTTTCCAATTCTTTTCTTTCTGATCACTTGTGGTCCGCTGCAATTCTTCACTGGACTGCTGACTAGCTCTTCTATACCAAAGATGCAATTTAATTACTCTTTAGCATTTATTTCTATTCGTTAAACTTCAAATGTTTTAGGACACAGCTGAATGATTACAGCCATGATGAGTAGAGTTAATTTAGGCAAAGTTTGGAAGATATTCTCATTCAAGTAGAATTCTTCCCAACACTGCTTTTAACATTATTAAATCTTTAGAAACATTGCTGGCAAGTACAATAAACCTCACATTAAATCATTTGAACATTCCTGGGATACATTATATAAGGGACGTAAGGCATAAACAGGTATGATGCTCAAAGGATCTTTTACACATTGCACAGGTAACTAAGGAGAATGAAATGGGAATTAAATGTATGGACCGGTTTCAACTCTTTTGTTATGAGTTAATACATTCTTTTTCCTTACAATTATTATCAAACACCCATCTGACCAATGTTACAAATAATACCTCAGCCTAAATATACAGCACATTGCGCACTTATTATGGTTGAATCACAATACAGTAATTTTCTATGGATGCAATGTAATAATTTGATGAATTTCTAATCTGAAATATACAAACTTATATTACAGCATATATTTGTAAACATTTGAATTCCACCTGCTCCCCAAAATAAATATTGGCAAAGGGATACATCTCATTGCAACATATGCAAGGGAAAAGAGATACATTTAATGCTTTTAAAATCAGAAAATAGCTCCATTATACTGAAGGATGTTTACGACAGACGTGCTCCAGCTATATCATGAATACCATGATTTTAAAGGTAAACAAGAGCTAAACTTTCAATCTCTAGTATTAAACATTTCAATGCAGTTATACTACAACTTTCTAAAGCTAGTGTGACACGAGATAATCTCTTGTAAATGGACTATTCCAGAAAATTTAGCTGTATTATACTTCTTACATTAGCGAAATGGAAATGTCATCTGTTCCTATCAAAAAATAAGTAATTATCCCATATGAGTACATGAATGTGGATTTTTCCAGTGCTTAAATTGCTGTGTTTCTGCTGATAGATCTGGGTTGTAGTGAAAAGATTTGTATTAAGAACTCCAAATGAAAATTATTAGTGTGAATATAGTGTTTATTACACTTTGGGATTGAGATTTGGTACAGCAATAGTGTCAGCTCAGGTTGATAATCTTCTGTTTGGATCCTCCTGTGATCATACAGCTGTAATCGTTTATGCAGAGCTCTGCTTGCATTTTAAGGACAACTACATTGGGCTCTGCTGGACTGACCAGTGATGCAAGTGACCAGTGTAGTAATTCCAAATTGTCAACATCACTCTAAAATAGTACATCTTAAAATCTCAGATTATGTGCAGTGCTCAGTGGTGAAATGGTTCTGCTTATGAAGGAGTCGAAGAAGTCACAACAATTCTTTCACATATTTTACAAAATCAGTTTAATGCTACAATGACCCAGAAGCAGGGCACTAGTTTTTTCGCCCTCCAATTATTCTTTGCACATTGGAAATTAATGGAATCTTGTTAAGGCCAAACTAACAATTTGGAAAGCTAAGGGTGGCACAATTCCAAGTCTAGATTTCAACTCTGTTGAGAACAGCCGGTTGAGGAAGACAAGCATTTTGTTTGAAAAATCTCCAGAGGACATGGTTTACTGTTAAATGGATCCTCTGATTGATGAGCTGGACAAGTTGTTCAACGATTAGCAACTCCTTGAATTTCCATACACCTGTTTCACCATGTAGGACTCCTCAGAGATAGTTAACCCCTAGGAGACCCTGCTTAGCTTTACTTCTTCAATCTCCACCCAAAACAGAAGATTTTTTTAAGACATGCTATTCATTCAATTGATTGAACAGGGTTTGGAGGGCAGAGCTTACTGGGCATTGAAGCCAGAACAATATTCAATTCTCTAAGCTATTCAGATGTTAGATTGATAATTTCAATAATGGTGCCACCATTTACGATAACAGAGTACGCGTTACATTGTTGAGGATTATTGCCAGAATGTGCAATTCTCAAAACTCAAATTCCACCCCATTTGCTAGTAAACCACCATTTCTCACTGATATTCACACAATATATTTTCAATTAGACTGCACCCGGATATGCATCATGCTGCCACTGTTCAATGAAACCCAGCTGTGCCACAGTTTCAATCCCAACCGACACAGAATAAGGGAAATAGTCCTACAAAAACATTTTAACCACCACCATTAAACCAAGTTTCAAGGTTTCCCTCTCTGGTGTTCTTAACCCCACTTTCTTTTAATTTTCTTCAGGGGAATTCTGAAAGTTTAACATCACATCTTTTGTAACAGTGATTGGTTTGAAGAAGGTAGCAAATATGTGAGAATATAAGATGCTTCATAACTGAGTATGAGAACTAAAACTAAAAAAAATGCAATCCTTTCCCTCACTGGATGCAAGTTGAGTTGGAGATAAAACAATGCATTTTAGATTAATTTCTGTAGTACTATAAATCAGAAGCAGTGGGATCTTCTGGTGCCACCTGTCCAGGAGAAGCAAAGAAATAGATTTTCAAAGTTCTGAGCAACATTTAGATAGAGCAGCTTTTCCTATAGAAAAACAATTGTATAAATCTTAATCCATTACAGTTTAGCATTGGAACACAATATAGTCTGTCCTGTATTTCAAAATTAATGGAACTCCTAAATAGATCTCAACCTATTATTTGCCAGCTGTGTAGCGAGCACTCAATGTCTGGAATTAACATAGCATGCAAAATAAATCATGAACTATGCAAACACCTGTAGCAGAAGTTGCTGATCCACCAATAACACAAATCAATATGTCGTGCATTATGCACATAAAGGAAATGTCAAACTGCCTGCATAAGATTGAACCTTCCTCCATGCACTGCACATTCAGATGTGCATAACCTAAAAGCTACTCATTGCTTTATGGTACCAGCAGACCATTTTAATGTGAAACTCCAGGAAGGCAAGGTATGATTTACATTGAGCATTTTCTTACTTGATGCCAACATGTTTGCAATGCATCACGTGCATGTCACCAGGACATCTTTCCTATTCTTCTTCTAAATTATGCCAGTGGTCAGTATGAGAATCATTGTTCTAAACATTTGGGCTACATACAGAGGTATCAGTTAAGTTGTTTTTTTAAAGAAAGATTTCACTTTTAATATACATTTATAATAATTTACCAAGTCTACATTCTCAAGCAGAACAAAATAAGTTGGTTGAAACAAATAGGTGGTACATGCACTGGCACTTCAGACACCATGTGTACCTTAGTAGAAATGATTGCTTCCACTGTCAAGAACAGTTCTTAACTGTTAATACAGCAAGAAGTCATACTCTGTTCTTGTTAGATCTCTAAAATAGCACATGATATAAATAGCAAACTCCCACCGATGGTTAAGCAAAACTAGCAAACTTCTCTTTGACCGAGCCTTCAGCTCCCCTCTCGACTCTCTTCCTCCTCCTCCCCCCCCCCCCCTCCCTGACCCTGACCATTTCCCCCCTCCTCTCTCCCTCCCTTCCCTCCCCTCACCCTGACCATTTCCCCCCTGCTCGGGTCATGACCCAACTGTGCAGCGCCTTGGGACGTCCTCCTGACGTGAAAGGCGCTCTATAAATGGAATCTTGTTGTTGTTGTTGTTGTTGTAGCAGTATTATGCTATTTGTGTCCACTTCTGTTACAGATGCTAGTAGGAGTTGTATTTCCTCCACTATCAGTTCCAGGTTTGTAAATAGACATTTTAACAGTGTTTCCTCTGTATAATCTTATGAACAAACAACTGAAAGCATCCTGTATGTAGTATTAAAACAACCCCTTCATCATGGCTAGTTAATAATGAAGTTAATGAATCCAATGTTGAAGCTATACAAGCATCCTTTAACGAAACTTCCTCCTAATACCTTCATGTACAGGTAATCTTAGTTGCACAATTCAGGCATTAGCAATGGGCTGATTCTTGATTCTCAAGTCTCCTGAACTATCTTGAATGAAGTTTGAAAAATTGCATTTGCTTCTAATATCTCAGTTGTCTAAAATAGAAACTTCAAATCACATATAAAACATATTTGAAAATAAACTGGTTTAAGTACCGTGTCTGGTTGTTAGGGTGGTTACAGGCCGTGGTTACAAGTGAACACCGATCAACTGTTCTTAGATTAAAAATCGAACAGTGGCAGCAAGTTGTGAACACATAACTGCAGTTAAGTCCTTGACAAGTTAATGGAACATGTGATTGTGAAGACACTTTTCCCACAGAATCGGTGCATAAATATTCACAAGATTTTCAAGAAGTACGCATCACCTGAGCGGTAGAAGACGTGAAAAGCGCTATATATAATGCAAGGATTATTATATTTAAAAGCCATTCAACATCAAAACGTGAGAGATCCTTAGAATACTACAGGTTAAATAAAACACAACGTTGGTATAGCACTCAGAGAAGTTATCGTGCATGAAGGACACAATATAAATGTTGTATGTTAAAGTACACCAGTTACAGGTTCTTGAAAGATCGACCTTCTACATAATTTATAGAATGGCCTCATACAAACTACACCATGCAAACTACACCAGGCACCATTTTTTCTCTACTTCAAGATCTCCTGCCCTGTCCCAAAGACATTGGACTAAATGCTCCAACTTTCCACTGCCAAAATATCATGCTTTCCAACAACTTTAATCTACTTTCAGCGCTTGGGGACGTCTACCCGACGTGAAAGGCACTCTATAAATGTAATGTTGTTGTTGTACTTACACCACATCTGACTTGCTGAACTGTATAGTCCAACAGTGCTTTTGGGAACTCCAGCAGAGAATAGTTCAATATTTAATGAAGATTTGATCTGCTAATGTCCATTTTTTCTTAAATGCTGTTATGCTTCTGATCTTGAAGTACCCCTGACTTCTGCCAATGCATTTTATATCAGTTATCTAAATTTGGAAAAAATATCCCTTCTATTTTGCATCTTGCTCCAACGGTTGTCTGCGAACACCCAATAAAACTAATCACTGTCACAATGTAACATACCAATACTGCATGGCACAATTCATTGGAACACCATTGTACGACACCACCATGCTGCCCTCTAATGTTGCATTAGATAAATTAATTTTTCAAGTACTACACCTGCAGGAGACAGTGTGCCAAAAATGGCTTATTGCTTTCCATTTTCACAAATTAAAAATTGTCACAATTTGTTTTGGTTAATCTGATCACAGGAAAAAACGTATCATTATACTCAAGTATCCAGACCAAAGTTCCACATATAGAGGCTATTGCACGTGGAAATGTTCCTGTGTTTGGAATGGAATGGGCTTTTTCCCCCTCTGGAGGGAAACATCCTGCTTATCTAATTTCGGAGAGCATTAGGTGCAGGTTGCCGAAGGGCGAAACTCAAGGATCCCAGAGTTCAACCTTGGAGTTCAACCAGCTAAAACCGCATAGCTCGCCATTGAAAGTACTGTCTGCAATCTTCCAGCTGATTGTCCAACTAATGC
This sequence comes from Callorhinchus milii, assembly GCF_018977255.1. Taxonomy (NCBI): domain Eukaryota; kingdom Metazoa; phylum Chordata; class Chondrichthyes; order Chimaeriformes; family Callorhinchidae; genus Callorhinchus; species Callorhinchus milii. The sequence goes on along the minus strand of NW_024704752.1, from coordinate 8,537,959 downwards.
CATCCTATAGGAGCTGAGAGGGAAGAATCCCTGCCTTTCCACATGTTCCATCAAGCCAGGCTGACAGGTGTGTTATACTGTGTAACTGGCCTGGCAAGTTTGATTCGAATCTGAAATTTAACTGCCAAGCGCATCACCTTGGAGCCAGCTCAAAGTCACAAAGTTCAAGAGAAATGACTACAATCCCTCAGGTCTGCTATAAATCACAGGGATCATTTGTAAACAGTTGTGCCTCTCTTTCCTCTGGATAATAGGATTATTTTTTATTTCAATCTTAAATACCCTCCATCCTCTGTGGACGTTAGTGAAGCTCACACTGCAAATAACGTTCATGAAATTCTTCTTCAGGCCTCAATTCCTTTGTAATTTAAAGGATAAATAATCTGGTTTTACTTGTCTCATTTACTTTACTGTTTTAATCAACTTTAAATTTAGTTCTGGGACTATTCAGATGGACCGTATACTGTACTGGACAGAAGGTGGATATAATATTTTTTACTATGGGAACTTGGCCCTAATAATTTCCTGTTCCAATATAATTGTTGAAAATAACATACAATAACCACTTGCTCCTGAGGATAATATTGTCCTACTGTATATTCAAAAGTATAAATAGGATGAAAGGAGAGTCTTTAAGAAATTGTACTTTTTTAAAATTTGTTTCAAATAAAATCCAAACATGTTTTGAATTGAAAAAGCTTTCACTATTTCAAATTGATTCCAATTTGAAGAATCAAATCTTAACAATCACCAACATACATATACCTGGACTAGTAAGTTCAGTCATTAGTTTGGGGCACAGGAGGCGAGACAGAACAAAGGAAAAAAACATAAAGGGGATCCTCCCCTTGATATGTTTATGTTAATGATGTCATAGCATGGTTGAAATAGTTACCTTTTTTCACAATCGCTGTGTGTGTTTTGGGGATGGGGGAAGAGAAACAACAACAACAAGATTCCATTTATAAAGCGCCTTTCACGTCAGGAGGACGTCCCAAGGCGCTGCACAGTTGGGTCAGGACCCGAGCAGGGGGAAATGGTCAGGGTGAGGGGAGGGAAGGGAGGGAGCGAGGAGGGGGGAAATGGTCAGGGTGAGGGGAGGGAAGGGAGGGAGCGAGGAGGGGGAAGAGAGTCGAGAGGGGAGCTGAAGGCTCGGTCAAAGAGAAAGGTTTTGAGACCGGCCTTGAAGGAGGAGGGAGGAAGCAAGGCGAAGGCACTGGGGGATGGAGTTCCAGAGCCTGGGGGCTGGGAGGCTGAAGGTCCGACCACCGATGGTAGGGCGATTGGGGCGGGGGACGTGGAGCAGACCGGAGCCGGAGGAACGGAGGGTACGGGCAGGTAGGTAGGGGATAGTAGGTCAGAGAGGTAGGAGGGAGCGAGGCCGTGGATGGCCTTATAGGTGAGGATGAGGATCTTGAAATCAATCCTCTGGGGGATGGGGAGCCAGTGGAGGCGAGCGAGGGTGGGTGTGATGTGGTCCCGAAGCCTGGTGCGGGACAGTACACGAGCTGCAGAATTCTGAATGACCTGCAGCTTGTGGAGGGAGGTGGCAGGAAGGCCAGCGAGGAGAGTTCCCATAGTCCAGCCTTGAGGTGACAAAGGCGTGGACCAGGGTTTCAGCAGCGTGAGGGGTGAGGTAGTGAAAGGAGAAAGGAGGCGGTCGGCGGAGTGAGAAAAAATTAAATCAAAAACGAACCCTTAGCTACTCAGGCAATGATTATATAACACAGGAATGGAAGGCATTAGACTTTTTTTAAAAAAAGATATCTCATAACAAATCTGTGCTTACTAATAGATTTTATTCAGAGGAGCCAGATTCCAGTGAGTGCTGGTGAAATCTGAATAATTTCCTTTGAATGCAAAGTTGATGCAGGTAGATAGGAAACATCACTCCCGTCCCCCTGCAGTCCAACACCTTGCTTTTCACAAGTGGTCCCAGGCAATGCAACTAATAAAATCCATATGGCAAACAGGCTCTCAATAATAGATGAACCCCACCAACAAGCACAAAAAAAAGCTTCTAACGTTGTTAACCAGAAATACTCAAAGGCAAGGACATTAAAAAAACATCTAATTTGGTCTCATTATATTGAGCCATCTTCCCAGGCTTTGAGCAATAAGAGTCATCCTTGGGTTGACCAAGAGGTTTGGCATAAGATAAAGATAGCAGCCTTTGGGTGCTTGAGAAATGAGTTATCGGGAGGTAAATAAGATTCAATTATTATCCAAAAATGTCAAGGGGCAATATATTAAAGTCTATTGCTCCTTTAAAATCGAGTTCTAGCATTCAGTTGCTTTTGTGAAGTGAAAACACATCAAAGAATTTTCCTGCCTTCTCCCAGTGGTCAAACAGACTCATTAGAGGAATCACTGCCTGCTACAAGATTAAACATTCAACAAACACAGATCATGCAATATTGATCATGAGATTTAAAAAAAAGAAAAATGGAGATGTGAGCATTAAAAATTTCACCCGGCACCAAATCTATTCTTCAATGTGTCTACAGTATTCAAAACTCTACCAGTTAGCAATCCATTCATCAGAAAAAATTCAAGATTATTTTCTTGTTATTATACCATTGAACTGCTCGAACTAGAGAGCATAAAAAATACATCAAAGTGGTTATTTTTGCTTCGTTCAGGATATGTGAAATAAGTAGCTCAAATCTTCAGCAGGGCTTGAAGTTAACCACTTTTTCTAAATTATTTTGAGTCAACCACAAAGAAAAATCATAAAAGGACATTAAGGTACATAACAAGTTGTACTTTAAAATTAACCACCTGCTCTAAAAATCATAGCTTCAATGTTACAATATGTTTTGGGTTTGACAACAATCATCTTTATAATAATCCTTGCATTTGATATAGCACCTTATCACATTATTATCACAGCCAAAACAAAAAACCACCCCTCCCCAAACAAAAAAATTCAGAACTTTCAGAATTTCAATCAAGATCTGAAAGTTCAGAGGAGTTAATTGAGCTGCTTACATCATAGCCTCCGTTAATCCCTGGTTACTTTTAGAATAAACCATTTTAACTCCTTTATTTAGATTGCATCTTGGAATGCACCCTGTTCATTGTCTTCCTAGTCAAGTAAATGTGTAACAGTTCTGTCCTCGCAAAACCGCATTCAGACTTTCCATCCAACCATCCAATTTGGGAAGCAACCCAAAACAAGAAACTAGATATTCCATCAAATGCTCAGACTATTTATATAGCCTCCATTGCACCCCTACTGCCACCTCCAGTTGAAATCGGCTAACTTAATACAGACCGGGGACTCAACCTAATACCTTACTGGTCTTTATGGCTCAATTCTACATTATTGGGTGGCCCTCTACCAACTAGGCCAAACAAAATGTTTATGCCATGATTGAAGACCACATAAATGATAAATTATGCAGGTATATCCTTCCAAAGTGGAATAATTTCCTAACTGGGAACGAGTTTATGCAATGTGCATATTTCAGACCCAAGGATTTTTATTAAATTTAAAATTGTTTTAGTAGTGAGTAGTTTGATTGTTGTGTAACACCAGTACTAATGTCAGGTATACAAGGATTATAAAACATTAAAGCCTAGAAACAAGCCATTTGGTCCATCAAATCTCTGCTAATGTTACTTTTATTACACCAATGCATCAGTGTTGAACATTCGAACTGCTAGTGTCTCACAGAACAGTAGATCCAGTCAGATTATTACTTGGGCATAAATTTTATATCCAATATAAATAGAATGATTTTATTGTTCTACTGGCTACATGTTATGCAACATTCCAAAGACCCACTCATCTCACATCTCTGGGGGTAGCTATAATATACTGTTTTCAGCAATGGATGGCTACATTGTACTTCATAATGGTTATGAAAGAGCCCCTTACGCCAACTGCTTTAATATAAAAGTATGGCATTGACAATTTCACCATTTTTTCCCGAGATAATGTGTTAATACTGCAAACTCAAATGCCTCACTTCAACTTGTGAGCAACAGGAGTCAGGAGGAAATTTTCACCCGTAAATAAATTTCTAGAATAAAACATCAAAGGGGCCAATGAAATGGATTTGTAAATGGTTTCCCCAGGGATTTAAGAATTTTATAGTGAGTAGACAGGTAGCTGCAATTGATTTATCAAGGTGATAAATTTCCTGAGCTAATAGCTTTTTATGCATTTTTTCCTTCCCTCCCTGTAGGAAGGATATAAGTACACATTGGGATAGCACCACAGCTATTTGCGAGTGTGAACTTATTTTCTTCCACAATGGAGAATGTTCACACTAATAAACTGCATCATACTGACCTTTACATTTTCAATTATTTATGTTGCTTTGAATACCATAAGAATAAATGAAATTTGTGCTGGTGAAATTAAATACGTCGGATACATAAATGAATGTCACTGAGCATGAATGATGGAAGATGTTAGATACACGTGTAAAGTACTTACATGTACAACCTGAGCAGTGACAGAATCTTTCAGAACATCAAGTATTTCATTCAGCAGAGAGTGATCCTACAAAAGCAAAATTATTCAGAGGCAAAAGAGAGAGATTCAGAGAGAAATGGCAATCAAATGTCCAGAGGAACTTGGATTTACTGTCCCTGCAGAATTTAAGTCAGTCAAATCTGTTCTAAATGCTTTTGACTATAACAGAGCAAATAGAACACAAATATTCTTAATTGAGTTGCCAATGATTTAAATTGTACAATCTATGACTGTACAATTAATTGTACCCTTGACAGTCAGAAGGTCTCGTCTCCAGAGAGCAAAACTTGGAAACTGCTTAGCTTGAAATGTTTGAAGTGCACACTATAAAACATTTTAGTTATCACGATAGATTGAATACTGGTGTTCGTAATTCACACTCAAGTTTCAACAGATTAATCTAGAGTTGTCTAGCATTTATTCTTTCCAATATTGGTTAAGTGCATCTTCAGGAAGCAACTGCACAGCACTAAAGGCACCATTCTAATCAAGCAGCACATCATTGATTCGAGACCAACAATGCAGCACTGAATTGGACTGTCAGCCTTGACCACAAACTCAAAGTCCTGATGTGGGGCTTGAACCCACGACATTCTGACTCAGAGGAGAGAGTACTACCAATTGAGCCAGGGATTATAAAATGTAGTTACATACAATGTTAATGCAAGAGAGCTTCTCTTTAGTAAGATGTTAGGAACAGCTAACAGATCTGGTAAGAATATCAGGATTGGCAACAGCTGCAAATTGACCATCATATGCAGTAATCAGATACATGATGGCCAGTGTTGAAAAAAAACAGAACCAGAAGGTCTAGGTAATATAACACCCTACATCAGGTATGTGAAATCTATTAGTGTGAAAAAAGTCTTACACAACATAATTCTGAACCCATCCTAGTCACACAATTAATTTGATATTTCCATTTTAATTTTTAGCATACGTTTAAATTCAGGATTTAAAACGTCAGTTATAATAGGAAAATGACTGGCATTCATTATTCATTCACATAGATTTTAGCTTTGATTTGAATAGCCACCTTAATTATTATAAGTTAAGCAATGGCAAACAACCAAAAGCAGATCATCACTTCAACCATTAATTCAGACATTCGCCATACCATGCTGGAAAGATCAGAAAATATTACAGAGTACTTCCAAAGGGACATTCTATTTTTTTGAATAATTGATGACATGATATCAGGATGTGCTCCGGGACTCAACCCCGTGTGAAAGGCGCTATATAAATGCAAATTGTTGCTGACAATGTCAGGGGATATTTTAATCCTGTGAGCTCTAATAATTCACTAGTCGGGAGACCAAACACTCCAGATCCTGATGGACTCCAGGCTCCAGGATGGACCAAATCTCTGGATGAGTACACTACCCACGGCTTTATGAGTTGCTCGACGTAGCAGCCTGACAAATTTTCCATGTAAAGACTAGTTTGAGAGCTATCCATAATATAATAGTAGAACATGTAGTAGTAACTCACAGAGCCAAGAAGATGCAGTCAAGTAACCAATTTGTGTTTAGGCAAAATAGCTCGTAAAGTAAGTGAATCATGGTAGAGTTCTGATCTTTCCAGGTTTAGTTCTGTTTGCCTTTACAATATGCCAGTGCCTTACATCAATATAATGGAGATATCTTCCTCTTGAATATATTTGGGGAGGGTTGAAAGAGAAGGGGTGAACTGGATTTTGATTAAAATATATCACATAGGAATTGAGTGGGAACAAACTGCTAAATTGCATACAACATTAACAAACTAATTAGTTTTTTTTAAAAAAGCAGATAATTAATATGGTTGAATGAAGTATCTTCTAAGCGGCGTGAAGTAAGAGGGAATATTGATGGCTGGCAACACTCGATGGAACATTCCAGCAGTGTTTAAAACGTTTTCAGTTTTCAAACCTTTTTGACCTGGCTGCATATCACAATAAAATAAACCATTGTAACTGATCATGCAGCTTTCAACTTTTAGTAATTTGCAATCTTTAGTTTCTAAGGTTTTAACTTCCTGAAAATAGCAAGAATTGAACATTATTCCAGTATTTCCCAGATCTCATTACTATCTTCCACATCAACCTAGGATATAGATTATTTCAGCTTGTCGGGCAGAATTATCAATGCAAAAACAAAATTAATTAGGAGGTAACAGAGAAAAAATTACTGCAATAGGCAAATCTGAATGGGTTATTTTCTGATAGCCAGCACACACATCAACTGCACAGAACAACACTCCATGTTCATCGTGATACCCGCCACAGAAAATAAATAGCATCCACCTACATCACACTGCGATTAAAGAAATATTTAAGTGACTCTAACCAGGTTAAGGTCACATTCGCAGCTCTTCACATTGCAAGGTTTTGGATGTTGACAGGATCTGACAGAGGAACATTGGCCAGATACTGCATATGCCATTTTTGAGAGTGAGGAATAGGGAAAGTTGCACTTTGGAGAATCTGTCCAAGTCAAGAGTTTAGCTTCAATTTATCAATAATTTCATGGAGCAAAAAACAAACCAATATTAAGTACATTTAAAAAGAATAGAAAATTTTAATCGCTTTTCCAAACTTTTTTTGCTCCTGATAATAATGCACTACGCTCTAATGTATTACTTAAGACATCTCTTTGACTATGCCTTTGGTCATCTTTCCTGCCTCTCTCACTCTCTTTGGCTCCAACTCCCCAGTTGGGGTGCCCCGGTACAGTGGTCAGCTCTTGAAGGCAACTTCCCAAAATTAAAGGTGTTATATAAATGTAAATTGTGTTGTAAATGTTAAATGTACTGATTTACCTTCTGCAATGCCACCAATTTGTATTAATATATGTAAAAACTTGGATGAAATGTCAGGCACTAACATGGCCTTCTTAATTTAGTATTGCTCTGATCATTTGAGTCTCCTGATTAAAAAACTCAAGAGAATTACTGTGGAGTAAAAAAAAATGCCGATAGGAATGTTTATCTGCCTGTAGGAATCATTGGCGTAATCACTCAACAGCAACACATTTCTATAGCGCCTTTCACGTCGGGAGGACGTCCCAAGGCGCTGGACAGTATACAGTAGTTCAGACCCAAGCTGGGGTCGGGGGGGGAAGGTAGCCGATGGCATGGTCGAAGGGGAAGGTCTTGAGGCGGGACTTCAAGGAGGCTAAGGACTCAAGTCAAGTTACTAAAATTAAATAGTTACTGTGACGCACCACCATCCTTCACCACCTCATTTTGATGCAATTATTTTGAGAACACAAGTAGGCCAAAGCTGGCAAGTTTAGAACACTATCAAGGCTTAAGCAAGAAGTAGAGAAATGTGGTTAGGGGATACAAAATTTGGGTTGCAAAGGAATGCAGATTGCATGAAAGAGTAAACTGAGGGAGGCAAGCAACGTACCTCACCACATATAAATCAAAGGCAAACAACATTGCAGCTAACTAAATACTTCAGGAAGCTTGAAAACACGATTTCAATATGAATATCATGGGTATGGCAGGGAAGAAGTGAAAAGAGTCTACTCTTCACGAACAGGGTAAATTAGTCTTGAAAGCAGGTGTAAATGGGGGAAAATAATAAGATTTGGGGAGAAACCGTAACACAGGGCATAAGCAAAAACAATGAAAATCTTTGTACCAAAGCTCAAGGATTATTATTTCAACAACAGCAACTTGGACTTATATAGCGCCCTCCACACCGGACGGCGTCTCAGAGCGCTTTACAGTAACAGATCCCGGGACCAAGCCAGGGGTAGGGGGGAAGGTGACCAAAGGCGCGGTCGAAAAGAAAAGTCTTCAGCAGAGACATTTTCATTACTAGTATAAACTTCATGGTGAGACATTTTAATCAATACTAAGCAAGTAATGTTGCTCTGATAGAATGAGAAACTAAGGCTCCAGTAGTCCAGTTGCTCTATCCAGAACATGCAAATACATTAACCAAAAGTTATGTAGTGTTACACCACCAATGCAAACACAGCTAAGCAAATTATCAACTCAGCGTTTAGTTAGCCTTCTGATGTCTTGTATGCATTCTTACAAGCACGTGAAATTCAACATCATTCCTAGTGACTCGGCTAACTAGCTAAAAACACAAACTTTTGTTGCAATTCGTTTCCCCACCCTCATCCTTTTGTTCTGCAGTATTAACACCTCTATTCCCCTGCTTTGTTGCAATCCCCCCCCCTTGTTTTACATCATTAACACCTCTTTAACTAATCATCCCCTGCCCTCTACCCCATTTTCTCATTTGCCTTCCTTGCCTGCCTCCCCCTTCTGTTAGCCCTTAAAAGCCTCTCCCTACCAATATGCCCCAGTTCTAACGAATGTTCGTGGACCCGAAACCTTGACTCACTTTCCTTTCTTTACAGATGCTGCCTGACCTGCTGAGTGTTCCCAGCGACTTCTGTTTCCAGTTAAAAACAAACTGGCAAATAGAATGTATTTATAAATAACTGCCATTGCATTTTCTTACAATACAAAAAAGTGGAATGCATCAGAGGGATCACAGAACAGCTATACTAAGCAAGTAATGCTGCTCTGATAGAATGAGAAACTAAGGCTCCAACTCATCTGCCTCCACAAACACAATCTTGTAGATATCTTGTATTGCAAAGAAACACCTCCAGATTTTATTCAAACAATTTGTATTAGCAAGAAGGTCACTTACACAAGTCACATCAGTACAACAATATGCTCAATAGTCTTTTAAAGCATACCTACAAAAAAATGACTATACTGCCAATTCTTCCAAATTAGACAGTCTCACAATGAATCAGCTAAATCTTTCAAGGCAAACAATGCGAAAATCTGCCTTAGCAACAACTGCAGCATTTCCCGCTTTTAATTTAAAAAATTGGATCATCAGCACCTGTGTTAATTAATCAAATTACAGCCCTCACTACCACTAGTACATACTGATATCTAACAGTCCATATCAGCGTTTAGAACCTTCATATAATGTATCTCACATGTTCTTGAAACTACAGATAAGCCTAGTTTACATATTAAGTTGTCACATTGTTTGGGGCAATTTTCATTTGTACTAGATTTACTGTGTTAGCTTTCATTTATATTGCATTTGAATTGTGTCTAGCTCTATCAAACAACAATTTTACATATATATAGTGCCTTTCATATCAAGAGAGTATCTCAAGGTGCTTCACAGAAGTGACTTAGAGCCCAAAGGGGGTAGGGAGAGCGGAGGAAAATGATGGGGGGCAGGGGGAAAAGAGAAAGTTGACTAAAAGCACCAACAAAAATAGTCTAAGGTAGGCTTTAAAGGTGGGGAGGGCGAGTTGAGATAATTCCGGAAATGTTTTCCATCAATGGGTGCGCATCAATGTACTTTAAATGTAAAGTACAGTGTATAAAGCCACTACAGATGCACATATTGTAGCCCCCAACTTTAAGAATGTCTTTTGGTTGCTGGGCTGCATTCAAATGCATGGTTTGCAATTCAACTCATAAGCGTTCCGTCTCATTGGGACCAATTGGAAGAGGTTCTGAATTGAGGCTTTATAGAAAATAATATATAGAGAGCAAAACAGCCATCATTACATCAACATTGGCTCACTCCACTTGCTAGAAGAACAGTGTGTAGTCATAACCTAAATAAGGGGTAAGGGAAGTTATACTTTCCAATTCAATTTTAAAAAACTACAACGTTGTTTAAAATAAACAATTGGACACTCAGTGTGGCAGTAAGTTGCAAAATAGCAGCCATAGATTTCATCTGGTAAAGGAGAGAGAGCAAACTCAATATGCTCCATTTACCACTAAAAGATCTCCAATTCATCTGAGTTTTCAGAATCATAAGTGTTGCCATTCAGGTTTCAAAAATATCAGTCAATCTTAGACACATGCCTTTGGTGTTACATTTTCACATCCCATCCCCACCCCATTTTATTTGAAGTTTACAACAAAGATATGAACACACTGATGAAGATATTGCTGCGCAACCACTGAAAGATCACATTCAAATAGCACAATTACACTTTCTGACCAGACTTGAAAGATGGTGAAATACTACCTTTGGGAAAGTAAAGGGAGAAAAATTATAGAAAAATGTCCAGAGTCATCCATTCAGTCATCTCCAAACTTCAGGATCACTGTCCTTCATAGCATTAGGTATACACTGAAGACATTGGGCCCAATTAGATACAAAACAAAATATACCAAGTGGGCAGAAAGGACTGTGGCTGAGCAGTATTTCACCAGACAAGGATAAGCGGTCACCAACTCCCATTAGGTACATTCTCTATTAAGGAGGATTGTAAAAGGTCACAGTAAAGTGCTGGATGCAATTTCATCCTGAAATTGGAAGGCTATCCTCGGATCACTCAGACTCTCCCTCCATTAAGGTAATCTGCTTCAATGATTCTTTTGTGTTTATTTAAAATGATACTGAAGCACAATGGGTAAATCTCATGCTGTGGGGATCATATACAGTCCACAAGCTACCCCAAAGGATGGTGACCAGAAGAAACCATGTACTTCCCATAGGGTCTGGAAAAAATAAATATTCCAAACCGATTCAACACACCTACTAGCAACCAGCTCTAGGTCTCAAAGCAAATCACTGATCCATCTTCTTGTCCAGCGAATGATGCATGATGTGAGCATTTATTTGAATGAACGATGATAAAGAAAATTGAAGAGTTTTACTTTATTAAAGCATTTCTGATAGTAGAGCATTTTATTATGGAAAATAAACATTTCATGACAATATTCTGTGAAGTTTATTCAAACTGTGTGCTCATCTCAAGTTACCCTAGCATTGAGATATTCTTTAAAAGGTTTAGCTCAGAGTTGATCCAAACCATTTCAAATTTATTGGAGGCCATTTGTATAAGTGTAGAAATTAAGTTCTGAAAGTTGATAGCAATTTAATAACTTGCCATGAGGAGTAAAATTCAAGGCGAGCGTTGCCAGTTGTGCTTTTCGTATGTAGTTTGGTGGCTGCGGTCTTCAACATTTGAATACATGTGTACCAGGCTCAGGTCAGAGCACACACTAGTTTAGATCCGGTTAATCCCGTTGATCAACCATTTAATGTAGAACATAATTACTCTGAGTAATAAAGAGAGTGCTACCAGGGCACTGTCACCATTACCTTTCTGGCAGCTAATTCTTAGCTCTTCAGTAGTTTAAAGTTGAGATTTTCCAGCATTGTCTCAAAATACATTACGTGGAATCCATGGAAGGCGTTTTGGAAGACAATTTTGCAAACAAAAGGTAATTTCTAAGAATCATTTATTCCTGTATTACGGCAACCTTTTTACTGATAATGCATCTCACCATTACTATTGGTTTGTTGGTCATTTTTTGGCCAATGTCATTGAAAAGACTCAGGAAAACTACATGTGCATTAATTTAAGTGGTTTAGAATTTATAAAGCAGCAAGATTTTCCCTACAGGCAAGGTATTTTCTATTCTAAATCATAATAATGGGGTTATTGAAAAGTGCAGCTCAAATTTGATTTATTAACATTTATTGAAAGGGATTGAAAAACATCCACCCAGCAATGGAATCGAGTCATATTACTTACAAAAACATGCTAAGGCCAACAAGACTACATTATCAAAACCTAAGAGAGAATTAGACTGGTTCTATTTTAAAGCGCATACATGCCTATAGTTGTGATATTCACACTTTGTTCTTACCTCTATACTAGGGCTAACGCTGCTGGTAAGAGCGTCCGATGTGACTGTTGTGCTCGGAAGACTGGAAATATCCCAGTTACGAACTGCTGGGACAATGCCGGTTGTCTTTTGAGTAAGAACTGGTTGATTGTCTAGTAATGACACCTCGTAAAACTCCTGAATATCTGGAAAACAAGAACATGTATTTAAGATTCACAATCAAGTTGGGATGAAAATATTGTAAAATCAAATTTAAACCCTTGTGCCAGGTCCATTTTTTTTCAAATAAAGTGAAAAACATTTTTGACCAGCTAGTGACTATCCTCAGGGGGTGAGAGCAGAGTCTACTTGGAGCTGAACTGCCTCCAAGATGACATCTTTGGCAACAGAATGTCAGAATTCAGCCAACTCTCTGTGGTGGTCTTGGTAGTGGTCCCTCAGCCTGGCAGGTCTGCAGTACTCCAGGGCACTATTGATGATGGCCCAATGATCCTGGTTCACTAATAGGTCTTGGGAGGGGCAAACTAGTACTGGGGGCAGGGACTCTTCCCACTCTGCTTCTGTTAACCTGCAAGCCAAAGCCGTAATGGGTAGAGTGGTTATAACTGGACAAGCAGCAGGAAAGCCTGCCTGCCTATGCTTCAAATGGCAAGCCATGCAGTTTCAGCTGGTTAGATTCCAGCAGTACCCAAACACACACTCTATGGAGTCCCCAAGCCTTGGCTCTTGCCAACTTGTGCCAAATATTCTCTGGAATTGGGTAAACAAGATGCATCCCTCTTGCCAAGAGAGTGTGCATTCCATTTCCAGTAAATCTCCAAAATTTCCATGTATAAGCGTGATGCATGGTATTTTGTTTAATGTGGATACTCTTAAACAAGAAGATGGTTTTCTGCAGGTTAGACAACTGGCTGACTTAAAAAATGTTTTTTTTTAAATAATGTACTTTGAATTCAAGCTTCTATTCTAAGAACTATAGAGTATTCCATAGATGCCGGCTATTAATCAGCTAAATAACCATAAGTAAACCTGATAAGCCTTGGTATACCATTAAAGAGAGTGAAAATACATTAGGTTTCATTAATACCTTTACAATCTTTTTCCCTCCCAAGGTATCAGCTCATATTGAGGTACATCTCTGGTACTTCAGCCAAGTGGTCATTAAAAAACTATCTTAGTCAACAAGTGCCAGACAATACGAGTAAACAAATATGTGCATACACACATTTTTTTATTAAACCTTTCAAGATGGATTTGCTGAAAGGAAAGAGATGAGAATGAAGAGAGAAACAAAAGGAGGAAGAAAAATACATCCTGTGCCACATTGCCAGCAGTTCAGGTATGATTATGCCCTCACAGCTCTCTTAGTCCTGATATGAAAGGCACTTTACAAATATAATTTGTTACTCTTGGTCAATTAGATGCACACATGGGCCAGAATACCCACCCAGGCAAGACATTCTGAAGTTCCAACCAGAATCAGAAAAGCATACAACCGCCACCTCCGCAGACACCTACAACACAGCAGTGTTTGCAATCCAGAATAAATAACTCAAATTATTTGTCCCCACACAGCAGCTGGCTACAATAAATAGTATTAAGATTCTGACGACTGGACTCCGGAGGTGGTAGAAACCACCATTTTGGAGCCACTTCAAGCCAAAGAAACATATCATTCATTTAGAACAAGGTTTGCTAAGATTAGAGTTAATTTTCAGAATGTAATGTAAAAAATCATACCTGTGTCAGTGACCTCAGTAGGATATAAATAGGCAGCTCAAGTGGTACTTAAACCACAAAATATTTTTGCACTATATTAAATTCAACATCTTAATTTTCTGAAGTTACACTTCAGATTACAGTTTAAGAAAATAAATCTAAGGTCCAATAGCTAAATTTAACCTCAAAGATAAAAGTGCTTCCTCCACAGGCTCATCCTCTTAAAAAAAATTATATTAAAACATATTGGTTTAAATACATTTGATTCTTTAATTTAGTCCTGAGCTCACTTTGTGCACTACTATTTCTCTAATAACATTTATCAACATTTATAACAAAGAAAATCGGTTCAAGAATCCAACAGTAATGTCTTCAGACAACTACTGTAACTAACTAGAATATCAAAATTATTTTCCCAGACGTAAAAACACCTAGAAAATAGAATTGCACAACTGGAAAGTTGGCAATTTTGCTTTGTTACAAATATGATAAAATTATGCAGGAAGTGATTACAGTGTCAAAATCAGTTACATCTAACAAAACTGGTGGACAGTGCTCAACAGGTGTAGTTTGTATTGTACATTATAGAAAATTAGAATATTTTAATATCTTTACTTAAACAGGGTCTTTAATTTGTGTCCAGAGAGGTTTGGCAGCAAACTTGAAAATCCAGCGTACAGGGCATTAAATTTGGAAAGGAGAATAATTAAAATTTTTGTTCACAGGATGAAAAAAACAATCTTATTCAAGCACCAAATGAAGAGTGTACATGACAGTATTGGATGACCACTCACCCCAATCCCTCAATTATGATAGAAATAATCAAACAAGGAAAACAATTATACAACAACAACTTGCATTTATATAGCGAGGGGAACGTCCCGGGGCGCTTGACAGTGGTGGGATCTGATGGAGCCAGGGGGAGAGGGAGGGAGTATGTGACCGTAAGCACAATCAAAAAGGAAGGTCTTTAGGCAGGATTTGAAACTGGGGACAATGCGGAGGGATTAAGGGAGAGCAAAGAGGCTGAAGGCACGGCCACCAATAGTGGAGCAGAGGGGGTAAGTAAATCAGATAGGTAGGGAAGTGAGAAGGCATAAAACGAGTGAGAGGATCCTGAAATCGAGCTAACGGACGATCTTGAAATTATCCATGGTCTATGTGCACGAGTCACAGCACATTGCATTCAAACAGGACTTATTCAAACAACAATGGGTTTGCCATGCATACTTTATGATAGCTGTACACAACAGCCAGCAGTAGCAGTGTCAATTGCTTGGGATGTCTTTGGACATTTCCCAACGTGAAAGGTACTAAATTTAAATATATCTATTATTTGACCAGGTATTTGAATTGATGTACCAACCCAATTGTATAGTAGTGGTTCAAGGTACAGCAGGTAGTCCCTAGGAAGGAGATAGCGTGGAGTATAGTGTTAACTTGTTTGAAATGACACCAGAATACATTTTAGAAGTTCAAAGTGGAGCCTCACTTTTGCAGCATCAGTTATTTGCTACACTGCCATCTGCACTCAGTGCAAGTCGCATTTATAGCCCAAGAGACATTAAGGGCTGTTTAGCTCATTGAGCCCAACACTTGTAATACGACAGTTTTAGATGGCATTTCATCTTCTGAGGGAAGCAAATAACCTCTTCACTCTTCCAATAAGAGAATCTCCCCACCCCTTCAACGTAATCTAGTTAATACACTTAGCATTACAGTAAGGATTAACAAAGATTGTCCAATCTTTCTGAAGTAAAGTAACTTTTTTGCTGTTGATAGCGGATTCCACGGGAAAATTGTGACAGCATTTTTCTCTTAGCCCAATTGATGACCAAATGAGTGCACACTTTTGCTACAAGGCAGTAATAGATGCAGCCTGGAGCATGCACTCTGCAGATGACTGCACTTACACAAAATTTCAACAGTTAGGCTGACATCAAATACACTTGATGAAAACCAAGAAGTCACTAGGTTTTTATAACTGTCAAAGCATTATCTAAGGTGACAAACCCATCAAGTAGCAAATAGATTGAAAGGGCTCCCATCAGATCAATGTGGAAACAAGGTATCATCATCCCACGATGAGCCTCAAAGTTTGTGTAATATCTATCTAAAACTGTATGCGCAGGGTGTGGTACAAAGCTGAATGCTGGTAAATGTTCAGAAAACAGAAGCATGCTACAAATGTTTAACTACATTGAAAATTAGCACTGGTTCACTAGATAATTAAGCTTAACAAAAGAACAGTTTTGCAACTGGTCCAATATTACATTCCAGTGCACACACATGTTCGCTGCGCCGAGAACTCGCACACAAAGCTTCCTGTTTTTTTCTGGGTTTGAACTGTGGTTCTCTTTTGAAGTTATTAATTCCCCCAGCTTCAAAAATGATACGCAGAGAGCTACAACAAAAGTCAGATTCACTACTGCAGTTAAGAGCTACAACTATATACTCCAAAGCAAGCGGCAGCATGCCATATGCCAAGCCCAGCATCTAGGTCCACACACACTTTTCAGATATTGGAGGAGAGGAAAGAAAGGGAACAAGTTGAGAGCACGACGGAAGAGCCATGCAGGAGAGGAAGATACGTGAAAAATGAGGCAGTGATAGTACTGGGTAAGAAGTAAAGGAATGTTACACAAGATACAGGGAATACTAAGATAAGAGTGCAAGACTCAGTGGGAAAGAATTAAAAGTGTGAGAGAAGAGACTGGAAACAGAAAGCAAGCGAGAATTCAATACAGGTAAAAGCTCACAGAGTAAGACTGATGAGAGTAATAAAGAGGGTACAGAGAATGAAAAATTCCACAGGGAGTCAGATGGGCATAGACAGAGGATTGTAAACGAGAAGTGAATGGAAATAAGGCAGGGAGAAAGAGAGAGATAAACAGGAATCAGTCATTCACAAAGTATATTTATGCTCTTTGCAATTGCTTGCCGCTACAGATCTTCATTCTCAAATAAGCTCTGCTCCCGATTGCTAGTTCTAGGATGGGCACTTTATTCAAATTTATATAGAGCACCACCAAATTCAATGTGTATTTATGATGTACATTAGTTAGCAATAATCCCAGGGATGTTACAATAGTGAAAACAATTAAATATGTCTGTCTGAGCAACCCTGAAAATTTATCCAAAACATGTATAAAATGCTTTCAAGCAATTGAAACTTTAATAACATTTGTTGCAACTTGATCATTTACGAACATCACCCCACACCACCCCCATAATTTTTCTACCCATTCTTTCTTTTGGTATTTTCTTCTTAGATAGTTTGCATCTTCACTACTTTTTTGAAAAAAAACTTTGGAACCAGTCAGATAGAGTGCACTTTTCTGTTTTCTTTTCTGCACTCTCCACCTCAGAGCCAATACGGAACCTTGGTGTCCTGTTCGATGCTCAACTATCATTTAAACCGCACATTTGTGTCATTACTCGTTCGGCCTTACCCCACCTCCGCAATATTGACCAACTTCACCACTGCCTCTCTCCTCAGAACGCTGAGACCCTTATTCACACATTCATCAAGTCCAGGCTTGACTACGCAAACTCCCTGCTCGTCAGACTTCCCAACTCTTCCCTCCACAAGCTGCAGATTATTCAGAACCCTGCAGCTCGTGTCCTACTGTACCAAGATCTGTGAATCCATCACTCCCATCCTGGCTCAGCGCCACTGACTCCCTATCATTCAGAGGATAGAGTTTAAAATTCTCATCCTCACTTTTGGTCTCGCTGCTAACTATTAACACTATACAAACCTGTCTGCACCCTCTGCTCCCCGATCACTGGCCTGCTTCATGTCCCCCACCCTGTCCACCCTACCATTCACATTGGAATCCCTCCACCTCGTCCCCTCCCTTGCCTCCTTCCAGTCCCAAGACTTTTCTCTTTGACTGTACTTCTAGCTACCCTCCCTCCTCCTCTGCCCTCCACCCCTCGATTCCAACCCCCAGCTAACGTGCAAACCCTTAACCGTCCAGGCCCTTGGGACACCTGATGTGGAAGACATGATATAAATGCAATTTTGTTGTTGTGGTTATAGTAAACAAGGAATCTATCCAACATTGCCTGTTGTACAATCCCACAATTTTATTTTAGTGAACCATAAGCTTATCAACATGATCCAAACCAAAACTGGTTTTCCTTAAAATTCAATCGAATGGATTGACATTTGATATGTGGAGCTCAAGAGATAATTTTCAGAATGTGCAACAGGTATTACAACAGACATCAAGAGCAAGTAACAATGAACAAACCACGTGACTTGAATGCAGCAATATGCAATTTCACTGCATGTTATTGGTAAGCAAACCAACAAAAAAAATGTTCTTTTCCCCTAACTGGTTTCATGTCTTCAGGCACTGCACACTATACACACTTTATAGCACAAAATTACTCTAAGCGTAATTATGTAGTCACATTGATGGAAAATTGTTGCTAGACTGTTATAACCTGTTAACAAATTTTACTCTAGATATAAAAACAGAAATGTACGGCAAAACAATTTGGCAGTAAGATTTCTTTACTATCAAATAGAAATGTATACTATATTTTGAAGTAATTTATACAAAAGGAAAACATGTATTCATTTAAAAGAGATGACTTTGGCTGTAATTTTGTTTTAAAGTGCAATTCGCAATAACTTTACCAAAACGCAATATTAATACTGTTCAAATGGAACAACTATTGCACATCCAACAGTTTAATAATATTTTGAAATAAGGCAAATGAGAGCAGCATGGCGAAACAAGGTTTTTACTTTTTATTTACAAAGGCCAAAAGGTCATAATCATTACGGAAAAGGGTATTCTTGATATGCAATTTAAGAATTTACTAATTATTTAGTCCAAAATCTAGTAATACCACAGCCAAGTCTACAAGTTCTAGAACATCAAGATACACTAAGATAGATACAGAAACTCTGGGGATCAAATTCAACATTTTAGTGTCATTAACAAGCAATAATCAACTTTGCAATTTCCAAGAAAAATACACTACAGTAATGGGGGTCATCTAGCCCAACATCTGACCAAATATTTTTCAGTTAGAATGCTAATTTAATTTGGGCAATAGTAATTTACAAGTTGAATTTCTCCCATTCCCACTATGAATAACTTGGTAATGCAAGTCAAAAGTCAACATACCTGCAGATCCTACATCATGCAGCATACAGAAATGAAAATGCAACACCATAATACAGTGGTAAGAAACAACGCAAAGAAAATGAACAGTTTTATTATAGGTAACTCAGTAAATGTAAAGCATGGATTCAATTAAGGGCCTCAGTGGGTTGAACTAACACTCTGATGTCATCTGAACCCTGTTATTTGCTCTACTGTTTTGCAATTAATTAAGACACAGCTTAGTGACAACACAGAACAAAAATAGATATTATCAAGTTTTTACAAGATCTACAGTTCAGTTCTCAGTCCACTTTAATCAGTTGCAAAAGAAACTCTGGAAAAAGTGGAAAAAGCTCTAAGATTGCATTCAATTTCAATTAGTTTGCGCAATAGAGATATTTGATGACAGCTATATTTTCAGCATTTCTTAATATATTCAAGTTACATTTCAGCTCTCATTCTAATTTAGTCTGTTGTCACACAAATATATTGTGTTCTTTCAATGCGATGTACGTTGCTACACACCAAGAAATTCTACCTAGTCGCAGTCTCAGAGGAGGAAATACCATCCATCCTGTGGGGGGAAATCACACAATCTTTGCAGTGGCCCAGATGTGCAGTATATTGTTTTCAATGTTTTCCACAAATTAAGATATTCGAATACACTGTTCCACCACAAACTCCAAATCTTGGACAGTGGAAATTATTATGGGCAGCTTCCCATCAGGATGAAACCATTGTAGTTTTTTTTAAATACAGATTCTAAAGTTCTAGTTAGAAAGGCATAGGTACCTGTAATCGCATCAGAAATAGAACACATAATTGGGGGGGGGGGGAGAGAGAGAGACAAATAAAAGAAAGAAAAGTTTGCCCCTAAGTATTGGGAATTAGCAGCTAAACATTCACATCATCTCTTTCGATGCCTGCACCCCAAATTCTCTCCACATGCTTACCAGCTGGTAGGAATATTCCAACATTTAGGATTTCTAAAATGTTCTACAAAAATTGATACAATATTAAAAAATTGAACTAGAAGTTTTAAATACTTACAAAAAATTCAGAGTGTAAGCATAATAATCATAATAGCATTTGATATAGCGCTTTTCACGTCTTCTAGACGTCTCAAAGCGCTATACTGTAAAGTGAATTGACTGTATATTTGTGGGCGAAACGCAGCAGCCAATTGCACACAGCAGTGTCCCACAAACAGTCATGGATTGAAGTAACCAATTTATTATAAGCAACATGCATAACAAGAACACTTCTCATATGCTGAACATTTCCTGTATTCCTCTGATATTCCAAGATGTACAGTTCCTAAAACCCTTGGTCAAAAGTTTCAGAAGTCTACTCCATTAAACTTCAAGAGCAAAATTTGTGAGGATCTGAAACATTGCAATTCTGGAAAATTCCAATTCCCTTATCCATCCTAATAGTTAAATGGATAACAGAACTATCACTTAATTTAGCAGTTAAGTCTAGAAAACTGATTCACATTTTGAAAAATAAAAAGCTTTACTTATGGTTATGCAAGCGTCATTTTAAGGCAGTTTAAACAAGAACCCATCCAGTAGAACGAGTACTGTAATAGTTGAAAACAATCCCAACAGTAACAGCTTCAACAATTGAGCGTCAACTGCTATCAACCCTTCAAAGAATGCCTACAGTACAGGTTAGGGCAACATAAACTCAACATAATCCTGATGGGCACATCATCAAATTTATACACCAGGAAGTACTTGTTATAGTAGCCATTTGCTACCCTGATACAAATTTCCAGTTCTCCCAAACCAGACAGGCACACCATGTTTCAATTTTTTTATTTCAACCTATACCTGTATTGAATACTACTGTTAAGTTTGTTCCTCACATCCCTTGGATGGAAAATTACAAACACAAAATTGATTTGCCTGCAAAATAGTCATTGCATTTTACAATATATCCTGTAAATCACTTTGAGCTGTCCCCCTGATGTGAATGGCACTATATCAAATGTAAGGATTAGTTATATAATCAGAATTATTTTATCAAAAAAGTCTTAAAATATTGCTTCCATATAGACACTAAATCAGGAAAAAATGTTTTGCATACATTTTCTTCCCATATATAGCTCCTTCTTCTGGCATTTCATCTTGGATTTTAGATGAAGGAAAAAGCTTTTGTGGAAATCTTCACTCATGTCAAGGACACCACATGGAGAGCCAGAAACTAACTCTAGCATGCAATTTTGAGAATAAAATGCCAATTTATTTTCCTCTAAGCAAGATACTCCATCCTCATTTAGCACAGAATCTGGCCACACCTCGTGATCTGGAGGAATCCAGAGAAAACGCATAATCTGAGGAGGGAATTTGCACATTGATTTTCCAATCTGCAGTGCAAGTTAGCACAACACCATCAAAGGGATGCATTAAAGTGCTTTGGTTGACCAAACCATTTCAGAAATTAGTGGCCACTGCACTGCAATTTGGTTCCACAGCCTCCCCAAAAATCACATCCTTAGTTATTGTAACTTAAACCTTCCCAGAAAGCAGGTTCAAAGCATGTTCCAAACCAATTCTGTGGTTCAGAAGGTAACCACTTCAAAGGAAGTGCAAAACCACAAAAAGTCAAAAATAGGAATTTCTGTGCCTAAAATTAGGTTTATAGGGAAAAAGTAATGTCAACTGCTTACTTAGACTTCTGTTAGATGGAAACACTTTAATAAATTACTACCTACTTATATTGAAAGGTTAGCTTCCGGTTTTGCCCCACGAGGGTGTATTTTGAGAAATTGATGTTGTTCAATGCAATCTCTATTAGTCATCACATGAACTTTTTTTATTTACATTTCAGTTCAAACAAAAGGAATCTGACTGGAATTATAAATGTGTATATATATAGTATATCATTAAAATAAAATCCCACTCAGTTCTTAAGACCCATTAAATTGCATTGCAAATATGAGTTGCATTAATTACAACATTTTGCCCATTACATATTCTACGTAGCAGTAGAGGTCAAATGACTAAACTGGGACATCCGGTGCAGTATAGAAAAGTAGGTTAATTCACTGATAAACTCCCCTAACCATTCATTTTATTATTTTAGGGAACAAGAGCAATGTGGGACATGTTTAAGGAACTTTCTTTGGATTTTGAGAAAAAAGTGATATCACAGTTTTTAAGCAACTCTTCTAACATAATTCTTCCATTTGATACACCGCCTTAAGTTGTCCTTATGTCATCCAAAAGACTCATAACTTTTATGTGGATTTGTAGGTGAATGCAGCAGCCAATTTGCACACAATGACCTACAAACAGCCATGAAGTAAATGGCCTATTTTTTTTCTCTGGAAGATTGTTGGCCAGATCAGGAGAAACTCCCTTCTCTTTTCAACAGAAGTGCTATGGGTTCTTTAACATCGACCTGAAAAGCAGGAGGACCTTGGTTTAACATTTCATGTACCTGTACCCCATTTAAATACTGGATACAAGTGCAGCAAAAGGTTCAAGTTCATAACGTGACTTATTTAGATTAACTCACTGCCCTCCCCTCGAGTTTCCTTGTCACAGTTTAACTCCAGAGAATAGACACTGATATCGGAAATATTAACCACAAAACGTTAATATTACAATTCTGTTTGTACGGTCATTCTAAACTCCAGAGATTTTAATGATTAAAATCTGTGTTATATATTTAATTTATAGTTTGACTATTCCTCCTTTATTCCCTGCAGTTCACAAGCAGAATCGTTAAGCAACAAGTGGCTCGTACCATCGGAAATCGTTTGTTGCCTGCGCTGCAGGATGCTCAGGGTCGTTAAAAATTAACGGTTTTGAAGTAGACAAAAATGCTTCAAGGTGAAAAAGCCAACAAAGCTGCCCAGAGATACAAGGAAACCTTTTAATCCTTCTCCCTGAAGTGGTGGCGCCATAAATCCTAGACGAGTGCGAGTTAAATTGAGAACATTCTTGAAAGATATGCACACACGTACCTATTAAAGCCTGGAAGAGGTTGCTCTGGAAAATATTGATAACCCTCTCGATAGATATGCGGAGCTGGCGGTCCTCGGTCTTGCCGAGTTTGGTACGGTAATCCTCCAGGAGCTGCAGAGCTCGCTGAGCATCTGAGAAACGAAGCGAAGAGAGAGAGAGAGAGGCAGGGTGTGGGCAAAAAGGGTGGCACGGTTTACAATTAAAATCAACACGAACCTAATGCAAAAAAAACACACGAGCATCTCACGGGTTTAAGGCACCAAACGGAATTACAGACTCGCAAGTTATGGGAGAAAGAGATGTATGTATGTATGTAGCCCGTCTCCAGCGTTTAAACCAACTCGAATTTAAACCAACACAAAGCATTCTTGCGCTCCAGCAGCACCGAATCACTTTCGACTCGCAAAACATAATTCAGTTGGGTAAAGTACGAAACGCAATCGGTTTTTAAACATGCAATCTAGGCGTTCCTTAAATACTTTATGCATTCATATGCCTGTCAGGTCAAATCAGTCATTCTGAATAAAATAGGTACCAGTTAAAAGGAAAGAGTTAAAAAGCTGCAGAAGTTTCCACCCCCCCACACTCACCTTGCTTTCGGACTGGCATTCTTCTGGTGGGAGATTTTGCCCTACAGGTCTGTAATTTCCCTTAGTCAGAGAAGTTCTGAGAAGTGTTTTCCTTTCAAACAAAGTTGATTCTTCCTTCTCTCGGGGGGGGAGACACACACACACACACACACAGTGAATGGTTAGTTCATTGCCTTCACGAAAGATCCTTTCAAAGAGGGTGAGAATTATTGTCAGAACTTCTGGTAGGATTCGTTCCCCTAATTTTTTTTCCCAACCAAAAAAAAGAGTCAGCCACAGAGTAAGCAGGTTATCCTCTTCCCCTCCGAGGGTGGTGGTGTGCAAGGTTTTGCTTTGAATGCTGGTCCGTCCTGGTTTTTCTCTCCCCCCTTTCTCCTTCGCTCTGTCTCAATCTCAAGTTCTCTCAAGGTGAACTCCTCGCGTTCCCGAGAGCTCTCGGGAGAGACGGTCCCAGACGGTTTCTCTTGGCTCTGTGAAGTGACTTGCAGTTTACCTCTGTCTCGGGTTAAACTGTCCTCTGCAGCCCCCGGGTCAGCACTACCCCAGCCTGCGTACCCCTCTCCAGGGGTAACAGCCCCCACCCCCCCAGCCTCGCTCTCTCCCTCCCTCCCTCCTTCCTTCTCTGTCCACCTCTCCTGAAGGTGACTTAATTTAGGAGTTTGTCCCGATCAGGAGCACTGACTGACTGACCCCCCCCCAACCCAACCCAACCCGGGCTCAAAGCCCCTGTCCGGCCTCTCCCACCCGCCCCCTGCACCAGCCCGAGTGCGGCTGAGGTTCAGTCGCTCCTGGGGGGAGTCCCCAGTCCCACTCCCTCCGTCTCCCTCCCTCCCCACTCACTCCCTCCCCCGCACAGATTGTCAAGACGCCGACACCCAGCGCCCTTTACACAGACGTGGAGGGAGGAGGAGGAGGAGGGGGGGGGTGGAGGGAGAGAGGAGGGGGGGGAGGGAAGAGGGAGGAGTGGTGGGGAGGGTGGGGGGGGAATTAAAAGAAAAAAAAAGGCCCCCTCCTCTCTCCCTCCACCAGGTGGGAACGTGTGGCGACGCCGTAAGGCAGTCCTGCGGCCCGACCTCGCCACCCACAAACTTTACTCGGCCTCCTGTCCCCGTCCGTCTGTCTGTCTGTCTGTGTCTCTCTCTCTCTCTCTCTCTCGGCGGCGGCGGCTCCCAAATTCCAAACTTTCCACCAAAATGGCGACCGGGCCCCTGGATACGGGCCACGTGACCGGCCGGCCGGCCAATCGGGAGTGAGCTTCCAGCAGGGAGCGAGGGGGCGGGGTCGAGGTGGAGGGGGCGGGGCCGAGGTGGAGGGGGCGTGGCCGAGGTGGAGGGGGCGGGGCCGAGGTGGAGGGGGCGGGGCCGAGGTGGAGGGGTGGTGGGGGGGGGGTGTGGGGGAGAGCTGTGAAGTTTAAAGGAAGGAAATGATCCCTTGTGTCCACTTGCTGCAGGGGGTGGGTGGGTGGGGGGGGGTTAGTGCTCTGTCTCACTCAATACCCACACCATTTATTTATTTGATTGATTGATTGATTTATTCCCCCCTCCCTCCTCCTTTCCTTCTAACTTCTCACTGCGACCCCCCCCCCCCTTCACCCACCCACCCTCTCTCTCTCTCTCTCTCTCCCTGTGTTATGCCACAAATATACACAGGGCAACACGTCGAGTTCCCAGACTGGGAAGCGTTTTCCTGCCCTACCACTTGCTTTTATAGAGTTCATACGTCAAGAGGAATGCAAACATTTTTTTAAAAGTTTTTTTCTCTCTTTTTTTATTTCTATTCCGGCTTCAATCAATCAATCAATCAATCAATCAATGCTTTTTTTTTTGTGTGTGTTTTTTTTAAAAATATATAACACAAGAGTTGCAAAAACTGGGTCGAAACTGATTTCTTTCTGTTCGTTGGCAGTGCACGTCGTCTGCTGTACGTTTCTTTCCTTTAGTTCTGCCATAACAAGGACGTGGGTTTCCCCCAAACAAAAATGTGCAATAATGCAACGTTAACTTTTTCTTTCTTTTTTTTCCGAAGACAACGTATAACGAATGCAAACTCGCCAGAAGTTTTGTGCACGTTTGGAAAAAATCGTGTGTGTGTGTGTGTGTGTCCCCCTCTCCCCCTCTCCCCCTCTCTCCCGCCGATTCATTTCTCAAATCAGTCCTACGATCCCTGAAATAAAAGGAGGAGACGGACCGAAAGCAAATCATCAGAACGAAAGCGAAATAATCTGCGGAAAAAGTCTGTCATCTTTTGCGATCGCGGAGAACCCGAGTGCACACCGTCAAAGGGGGAGCAAACCTGTACGTTGTGCAAAACGAAACAACGAAATTGCTTGTGTTTTGTGTGCAGATCGCCTGTTTTTGCCTGTTTTTTGGCTCAGGTGTTTTGCAACTCAAAACTGACGACAAATCCCTGCAAAGGAAACGCACGCAGTTTTTTTTTAATTGAAAATGGCCCTGTTGCAGCGTAATCCGAGGGAATCCATCTGTAAAATATTTTGTCCGATTGTGGATACCATTCTTACAGCTGTCAGTCTGTCTGTCTGTCTGTGTCTGTCTGTCTGTCTGTGTCTGTCTGTCTGTCTGTCTGCACTGTTGCACATCACGACACGCACTCTCTCATCTGTTCGCTGCTGCTTCGTACGTACGACTCATCCCAATACGTGGGTACAGTTACACGGCTGTGGATCCTCAGCACATTGTGTTACGAGACACTTTTATTGCCCCCCCGATCCGGGGTTGAAAATCAATCTGCTCGCAGCTGTGAACGACGGAAGCAGGAGGTGGGGGGGGCAGCAAAGCAAAGACCAGATGGTTGCCATCGCACCCCCTTCCTATTTGCGTCTCGTTCGGATGATCGATGGAAGGACAAGGGAGGTGTTTAGCTCTCTACGTGTTGTTCAAAGGGTGGGGGGGGGGGGGGGGGGTGTGTGTGGGAGGATGGGTTGGGGGGTGTGGGAGGATGGGTTGGGGGTGTGGGAGGATGGGGTGGGGGGGGGTGTGGGAGGATGGGGTGGGGGGGTGTGGGAGGATGGGGTGGGGGGGGGTGTGGGAGGATGGGGTGTGGGGGGGGTGTGGGAGGATGGGGTGGGGGGGGGTGTGGGAGGATGGGGTGGGGGGGGGGTGGGAGGATGGGGTGGGGGGGGTGTGGGAGGGTGTGGGAGGATGGGGTGGGGTGTGGGAGGATGGGGTGGGGGGGGTGTGGGAGGATGGGGTGGGGTGTGTGGGAGGATGGGGTGGGGGGGGTGGGAGGATGGGGTGTGGGGGGGGTGTGGGAGGGTGGGGGGGGTGTGGGGGAGGATGGGGTGGGTGGGGGAGAATGGGGTGGGAGGATGGGGTGGGGGGGTGGGGGAGGATGGGGTGGGGGGAGTGGGGGAGAATGGGGTGGGGGGGGTGGGAGGATGGGGTGGGGGGGGGGGTGGGGGAGGATGGGGTGGGGGGGGGGGTGGGAGGATGGGGTGGGGGGGGAGGGAATCCACGACCTGATGCGCAATTCCTGGTTTGAATTGAGCAGTCTCGCCATGAGGCATCCAGGAACATTGCTCAGATGCATTACTGTACCTGTCTGAGATGTGATGTGATGTGAGGCGCAGCTGGTTGCAGGTTTATTATTATTATTTTATTATTATATTATTATATTCTTGAAGGTGCGGTGATCGGCACCGTTTCGCGCCAGCTGTACGCATAACGTGCATTTCAAAATAAATGTCTCAACACTCGAATGCAGCGAAGAATTGCAGCATAATTAGGAGTGCCGGGCTTCCAATGAGACGTTCAGACGTGGTCCTTCTATCTAATTCTGGTGGTTGAGGCCTGTAAAGTATTGGCTAGAGCACTCACCTGGCAAGCGAGAGGACCTGGATTCGATTCCCAGGCAGGGCAAAACCTTAGGCAAGTTTCCTTACTCCACGCGCCTCTGTTTACGTAGGAAACCAGGTTGTTAGTCGATTGGCGGATCGCGTTTCCGGGGGTAATAATTCCTTCAAGAAATATTTAAAGAAAATAATAATTTGTCCACTCAATCCACGACTCTTTGTGGGACACTGCTGTACGCAATTGGCTGCCGCATTTCACCCACAAAAATAGTCAATTCACTTTACAGTATATTCTGTGAAGTGCTTTGAGACGTCTCAAAGAAGTGATATGGCACTTTTTCAAATGCGAGGATTATTATTATTGAGATGATTCCATGGCACTAATATATTTGGAAGAACATTAAATTCTCCCAGTGTGCTACAAATATTCCCCCTTCGTCCACATTAAAAAAAAGTCTCATTTTGTTGCTGTTTGTGGGCCATTGCTGGCATACATAAACTACACGTGTGACATATAACATTGTTACAGGAATAAATCAGGTCTGAAGGAGTTAAGTAAAATAAACTGCACTCGGAGAAATTACAACTGTTAAAATAATCCACAAACAGGGCATGTAAAGGTCAAAACAATAGAGATTCTGCAAAACCTTCTGTGTCCTTTACTCTTTACACAAAGCTCGATGTTAGTTGATAGGCCGGGTAATGCTTCTCAATCTGAAATACTTTATGTGGACGTGTGTTGCCTGCAGTACTAGTGATGATGACGTGTATGACAGCTGCACAGCATTGAACAGATTAATGAGAGGACCTGCATTCATTGGAATGCAGAACCTCTCCTGCCTCACCACAATCCATTCCATGTGGCTGTTCAGAGAAACTGTAACATAGAAAAGTAGTACAAGTCTGGATCATTTATATATATTAAATAGAGGTGCCCGAAAACTCCATGGAGGGGAAATCTGGTCGATCTTGTATGCTTGCCCTTTTATTTTGTTTATGAGATTTTTGCTGTCCTAAAGCTGTACTATTCATATTATGACCAGCGGGACACTTCCCTTCACCTGTGACCTTCAGAAGACTTACTGTCTTTGAGCCTCTATACGCAGCATGTTGAGTTTCAGGAATGTTCTTTCTCCTTTGTTCTCCAGAAAATCAGAGGAAGAGACTCTTGGATACCACAGAACAAGTGAATGTACCCTATTAGAGTGGGACACTGCTCTGCAAAGTTGGCTGCCGCGTTTCGCCCACAAAGTGTACAGTCAATTCACTTTACAGTATATTCTGTGAAGCGCTTTGAGACGTTTCGAAGGTATGATAAGGCGCTATATCAAATGCAAGGATTATTATTACAATTATAATAGCAAGAACTCCCCAATTACCTAAAAAGATACTGAGTTGCACAGTACTAAGCCATAGACTAGAAGGTTATGGAATTTAAGACTCAATCTTAGTCTGTGGAAAAGTATCATCTTCATAAGGTAGAATATAAGTCACATAAATGATCTCTGCAACCCATGGGATAAAGAGTTGCAAATTAGCCATGGTGCATTCTCTTGATCGCTATCGAGTTATGCTTGGTGGATATAAGATGAGGACATGGTCAAGAATGGCTAAGGTAATAATAATAATAATAATAATCCTTGCATTTGATAGAGCGCCTTATCACGTCTTCGAGACATCTCTAAGCGCTTCACAGAATATACTGTAAAGTGAATTGACCCCATAAAGTACAATAGCCTGCTGAATGGACACTCGGGTGAGATACCAGGACACAGCTTACTTCTGTGAAACTCCACCCAATAGAAGTCAGCATGGGGGAGAATATTGGTAAAAAGTTGAATGAACAAAAAAAGTGACATCCAAGTAACAAAAAAAATCCATTAACGTTGAATGTTACAGGATGCTTTTTTTTCTAAAAAAAGAATAAAAGTTGCACACAATCAGAGTTTTATTAACAACTGAATCTTGACAAATACTTTGCCAATGAACACTATAATTCCTACAGACAGTTTCTATTAGAAAGCACAGATAGGTAATACTTGCACTGCAACACATTGCACTGAAACAGGACTTTTGCAAATACATGTCTTTTGTTAGACAAAAGACAAGCTTTTCCAGAAAGTTGTTAACTCGTAGACAAAATAAAGACTGAATAAAGAACCTGGTTCATGGTCAGTAATCTCAAGTGAACGTGATTAATTATACTAAAGATTAAGAAAGGATAAATCATGTCTTGCAGATATACCAGAGCCATATTTTAGTGTCACTGCATCCTCTTTTAACCTATGTCATTAAATATATATTGGAGTTTGATAAAGTCACTCATAAAAAAATTGCAGAACAATGTTAGCTGTTAACCCCTCTTGGCTGAGGAATGGAGAAACAGAAAGAAGTTTGAAAATTTCTATTAAATGCTGATTTAATAGGGATGCATAAAAAAAGTATGTGCTGGAGAGGGTTACTAATTTTCACTTCTAATTTTTCAGTTAGCAAGCAAATCATAACTCGTGTGTCATAACCTTGGTTTTCTTTCCCTTTCAACTGCATCTACTATATTTACTGTCTCAATTCAAGCTGCTGGGACTGATTAGGTAGATATTGCTTCCTTGTAATTATTGAGATTAATTTGAGCCACCCTGCCATACTGGATGAAATACATTCTCCCTGGAATGAACCTCACTCTATTTGGCCTGTTACATATTCCTGTGCATTATTCAATGGCTACATTTAAATATAAATAAGCTCTTGTACTCCGTTAGTGGTTATTTTATTCACAACCTGGGTCCATATGGCAGCACTGACTCCCTAACACCAATGGATTAAGTTTAAGATCCTTGTCCTTGACTTCAATTTCTTCCACGGCCTGGTTCTACCCTGTGACTATGATCTCCTATGATTCTACTTCCCAGGCTACTCCCTTGACTCCACCAACTTTGGCTTGCTTCATGCTTTCCACCCTATCATAAACTGGCGAGCTTCCAGCCACTTTGCTCACACCCTCTGAAACCTTTTTCTAACATCCTTCTGACTCATCCCCGCCCTCTCTACTTTCAAAAACTGTCTAAAGATTTACCTCTTTGATTACACCTTCAGGCAGCTCCTCCCTACCTACCCCAATCTCTCTCCCAGTTCAGACTCCCTCTCAGACTTTAACTCTAGTTGAAAGTCACTATAAAAGTGCAAATTGTTGTTAGCTTAGTGCAGATCACCTACCTAACCCATTCAGCTGTTTATACTGTTGGGAGAATTGAAGCAGAACATTTAAAATAATTTATAACCTCCCCCCTTCCATTCCCCACAAAACAGTTCTGGCCTTTTTAGTAGCAATAAAAAGCTATATCAGTCATTTGATGCAGATTCTCTGGAGCTGATGCACCAATAGTACCACATAAAAAGAGTTTATTGTTTTTCATCAGACATTGTAGATGAACAATGTTCTATTCGATGCCGTTCAGTTCCTAATCATTTGTTTCATTCATAACAGGGATTGGAATATCACAGCACCAACTGTTCTTGTACAAGCAGTTTATTTATGCAGGACAACCACACAAACCATTTATTTATCAAGATTGTCCTGTGGAAGCACAAAGCACAAGATCTGAGCTACAGCTTTTCTTATAGATTTAACTTTAAATGAGAGTTTTTAAAAATTAAAGCAGTGTGTGACTGAAATATTATTCTAAATGTAACCATTTTATTCACTTAACCCTTGTGAATATTAAGATTGTTTTAAGTAAGAGAGATGATCTGTGCCACATATTGAACACAATTATATATCTTTTGTTCTAAAAGTATTTGTATCAATTTACCGCTTGTTTTTGTTGTCCCCTTTTTTCATCTACCTGGTCTGAGGCCAGGATACAAGGCATCAATCACCTATTCCCAAATTACTGTCAGAGACACAGATTTGGTGCTCCCCTCTTATTTTTCCCTCCCCACTAGGAGATGACAGTTTCTGCTTGGTGCAGCATAAGTTTGGGAAATGAATGGAAAAGAATTTTGCATTGAATGTAACTTTTATTAATGCTTAATTAATAATCCACAACTGTTTGGGGGACACTGCTGTGCGCAATCGACTGCCACGTTTCGCCCACAAAAATATGCAGTCAATTCATTTTACAGTATATTCTGTGAAGCGTTTTGAGATGTCTCGAAACACGATAAGGCATTATATCAAATGTAAGGATTATTATTATTAATGATAATGTACCACTTTTTCTAGTAAATGGCCAATCAAACAAAATACTGCTAAGGCTGTAAGGAAGTCCATGAAAATTAAAATAAATCCATAAATATGATCTGTTCCATCAGCTGTTGGATAAAGCGAGCCTGGGAATTCTTTCACAGCCTAAAACCTAACTTCTATCAACTTGGAAAATGATTACTCACATAATAAACAATTATACTTAAATATTCTCATGCTGAAATATGTTATAAAAAGACTGTTCCTTATCATTTTCCCGCTAGATATCAGATTTGTGCTTTGCCAACAAAGTTACTTGGCTTCTGGATCGTGGTGCTGGTCTATAATTTGGTGCCATGTGGCACGACTCATCTGCAGGGAATAGCAGGAATAGCCTATCAACACAAGGTT
Source organism: Callorhinchus milii (assembly GCF_018977255.1). Lineage (NCBI taxonomy): Eukaryota > Metazoa > Chordata > Chondrichthyes > Chimaeriformes > Callorhinchidae > Callorhinchus > Callorhinchus milii. The sequence goes on along the minus strand of NW_024704752.1, from coordinate 8,506,024 downwards.
GGAGGATGTTCTTTCAATCCATACTGTGACAAACTGCACCATTTGGAAGTGATTTGTGTTGCAAATGTGAAATACCAGAAAATGTATTAAATATGTTGATGGCTTTACTGGTTTGTCTGCTGTTGGCCTCAAGTCTTTGCAAAGCACAGCCACAGCCGGTTCCCAATGAGCCCCTGGAGGATCTGCCATCTGGTTAATAAACAGAAATACCACATGTATCACTGGATAAAAAATAGCTTCTTTCAAAGGAATTTAAACAGTGTTTCTAGCAAATAGAATTTTTATATGGCAGCCAGACAGACTCTTGGTTTCTTTCGGTATTTACTTCTCTGTTCATATGGATACATTTACAAAGAGAAACATCTAATTGGCCTCTAAGAACACTTCTTGAAACACCATTTGCTTTGTCAGGGATTCTCCCCACTTTAATCCTCTGAAGTTGGTGAATGGGTACAGGGAAAATTTGGAAAAAGCAAAAAAAAACTGTATTCTTTACTGCTGAAGAAAATTGACAGGAAACTCCACATCAGTCTCACGTTACAATTCACATAATTCTGCCCTGACCTGTCACATTCCACGTATGACTACAGTATTTCATGGCCACACAAGGCCTGAAACCTAGGCTTCTTTAGACCGTTTGATATCTGTATCCCTTTAACCTTGTAGGCTTCAGGTATAAAAGATTGAGCCACAACCTTGCATTTGTGTGTATGTGTTGGGTGGGGGCGAGTTCAAGTTAGTGATAAACGTTGGGGTGTCAGATACACCATTCAACTAACAACCAGGTTCCTACTTACTGCTAGATAAACAGTGGCGTGTGGAGTAAACTTGTCCAACGTTTTCGCCATGCTGGGAATCGAACCCAGGTCTCTCGATTGCGAGGCGAGTGTTTTAAACACTGAGCTACAGGACTCCACATAAAGGGATATGAAACAACAACAACAACAACAAGATTACATTTGTATAGCGCCTTTCGCGTCGCGAATGGCATGGTTGAAGAGGAGGGTTTTAAGGCGGGACTTGAAGGAGGCTAAGGAGGGGGTGAAGCGGAGTGATTGGGGGATGGAATTTCAGAGGTTGTGGGCAGAGTAGCTGAAGGCTCTCCCACCAATAGTGGGGCAGGTGGGTCGGGGGACATGGAGCAGGCCGAAGCCGGCTGAGTGGAGGGAGCAGGTTGGGAGGGGTTTAGGAGGTCGCAGAGGTAGGGTGGGGCGAGGCCATGGAGGGCTTTGTAGGTGAGGACCAGGATCTTGAACTGGATCCTCTGAAGGATAGGGAGCGAATGGAGTCGGGCGAGAGTGGGGGAAATGGGGTCACGGTGTGTTGGTGCGGTAGAAGACACGTACATACAAAAATACAAAAAGAAAATAGACAGCATACATTTCTTTTTTAAAGTTTCTTACCTTTTTGCACAGAACATTTTCAGTGAAAATAAGTTCAGCTCCGTTAGCCTTTTGTAACATAGAGCTTTAAGTTCTGAAATCATTCTCTCAACCAAAAACATCAATGTCCTGTTGATACCATGACAAAACTGTGTGCAGTATTCCAAATGGGGCCTCACTCATGATCTATACAATGTTGAAATATCATCTCTTGAGTTGTAGTAAAATGCCCTTGAGAAGTAACCCAATATTTGATTAACAGTGTTTATAGCTTCAAGTTGACTGGAAATTGTAAGTGAATGATCAATAATCACACCCAGATCCTTTTCCTGTCTACCTCTCCTAATGGACATCCTTCATTATGTGCATGTTTCTTGTTGCAATATTAATTACTTTTCTATTTATTTATCACAGGATGCATTGGAATCCATCTGCAACCCTTTATCCTCTCATTTCAGTTGGCCCAGATATTCCTGAATAATATATTTTCTTACAATTATTAGTGATCTGTCCACTCGTGACCTGCTTATAGTATTACATGAAGTATTTTCCTTCAGGTCATTTATAAATATCACAAACAGCAAGGGACCCGGAACAGATTTAACAAGGAAATGGTCAGTAACATGACTCCTGCGAGGACATTCCTAACCTCTATCTCTGCTGAAGCTAATTGAGTTCCTTGACATTGTTAAGGTTAGTGATTCCACACAGACTCTGCTTTGTTGGCAGTCCTTGTTTGAACAAATATTCAACTATCAAAAACATGAAAAGGCTTCAAGTTAAAATACTCAAACAAATCCTTTGAAAGGTATACTCTGTGATAAAGAGCAACAATTGTCTTATCCTTTGTATAATAATAAAACAACTTATTTCCAGTTGTTTACACTCTCAACTTATAGAAGCAGTATTAAGAGTGTCTTTTAATGCAGCCAACATCTATACAATTACAAATCCCACCACACCTAACCTACTTCAACCATACCAACCTGGCCGCTACCTTTGCTACTCAAGTAGCAGTCTGTCTGCTTCATGTTTCCTGTCCTATCTGCCCCACACTAGGTAGTAGGGCTTTCAGTCATTCTACCCCGTTCTTTGGAATTCCATCCCGGAGTTCCTTTGACTCACTCTCCTTGTTCAAAGACTATCTGAAGACATATCTCTTCAACTGCGCTTTCATTCATCTTTCCCCTCTCAGAATCCCACGCTTCAACACGTGCCAACAACTCTTGGAGAGTGGTCCTGCACCACTTTCAATCTGCAGTCATTCACAGTGGTCTTTGCCTGTCTCGTTCTCAATACATTCAGTACCATATGAGGTTGAATGTTCCCTTTGCTCAGTATGTTCTCTTTGTGTAAACAATGTGGCTCTTTACCGGCTCTTGCAGTATCCCACTGGGAGCCCGCTGCTCACAGCTCTGTTTGTGGTCAAATAGTGTGGTTTATTTGTACAGTTTATTTGTACAGTTTGGGTGTCTGTATCTCAATATCACTGAACAGTATGAGAGATAAGTCATTTCCCAATAGATATCATGCCTGGGTGAAAATTCCAGTCTGAATAACCAGTTTAACAATCTCTCCATTACAACTCATTTAATTCTTTAATAACAACCAGATACAATTAATTTAGCAAAGCAGTGAAAGGACTGTGACAACGGACCATTTTTCTAAGTATAATTTGACAGTGGGTTGACTATGTTTAGTGGTTTGTTTTGAATGATTGGAATTCTGTATCATGGGAAATGATTTACTTCATTGAAATTCCATATGATTGGTTCATATAGGATTTTATTTGTGGAACATTCAAGTGTTTATCCGGAGTCAATTCTTGATTTTTATCATTCAGCTTGTTAAGCGATTGTCAGATAGAAGCTGGTCCACACCCCCAGCTCAATTGCAAACCCTGGACTGCCCAGTGCTTAAGCCATCGTCCTGAGGTAAATGGCACTATATAAATGTAATTTTGTATTGTAAATGTGTGTATTGTTTGTATAGACTGTGAGAGTCAGCATAGCATCTGAACATGGGGAGCACCAAAGACTAGATTGATCCCTAAAGTACACTTTCCAGCAATAATTGCTACATAAGGAGCAGGAACTCTGGCTTTGTTTTCCCCATACTTTAGCTTGAGTACTTTGAAGTCTATTGTAGATCCCCTACTGCTTGTCCAGCTGAGGCTAGCAAATACAGCGAAGATTTAAATGGAAAATCACCACCAAAAAAAGGGAGATACTCAGACTTTTTTTTAACAGTTATAAATAGATGGAATGGAAACTGTTGGTTCATGCAGCCATAATAGTTTTAAAACAGAAATTGGACAAATATTTCAAAAGGAAAATATAAAAGAGTATGTGGAAAGGGCAGTGGAGTGGGACTAAATGGATATCTCTGTTAGAGAGCTGGTACAAACCACTAAACATAGCACAGTTTTACAGCATATTTCTTTCTATGCTGTAAAACTCAATGATTCTCATAATTGCATCAGGGATTGGATCTTAAAAACATTCCTGCATGCTCAGTCCAACACCAGGCAGTGTGTTTACTCACTGAGCCATGGTGGCACATAACTTTTGATCTCGTTAATGCTCTCAGTGAGTCTCAGAGTGTTTCATAATAAAACCCATCAGAGTCCTGTTAGCAGGAATATCACACCTATATGAAATTAAAGCCTGATCTTATCAAGACCATGGCACAATGAAAAGTGAAGTGCTTCTTGGGAGAAGTGCTGTTTTTCTTTCTTGTTGTAATCCACTCAATTAATTTTGAGAAAATAATGACATCTGAAAGTGCAGGAAAGAGGAAGTGCTCACAGTAATTACTGCCTGATCAATCAATGGCTGTGCAGACTCAGGATATCCTGAATTACACCGCATTGTTTCAGCCTGGCTAGTCAGTGCCAATTTCACTGCTTGTGAACTTGTGTTTGGTTTCTCTCAAGAAGTATTTCGAGAAAATATACAAAAATATAATTTTCAAAGTACAGTGTTTCATAAAGTCTCTTTCTGTCTGATGCATACTGTGCACAAGAAGTGCTGCCACTTATTTGTGCAAGAATCATTGCTGATGTTACTACCTGCATTCGGAAGATAACGTTGGCGATGACTTGACAACCTGGAAGTCTGCCATTTTTTGGGGATGGAAGTTTTTCCGTCTGTGCTTAATTATAGGGTTGCTCTGTAAAAGTCAGAGGCCATTACACAGCACCGTATTATAACAGAGTTGCCCTGCAGTAAATAATTTGTGGATTTGATCTACTGAAATTGTAACTGTTTTGTTGCTCAGATGTAACGTACACCTCCCTCCCTTTCTCAGGCTGTGCACACAAATATGTTCCATTTCCCTCAGAATCAAGAGTGAATAATTATTTAATGCAGAGGATTTCCCTATCTTCTACGTGTTCTCTTGCTTCAGTTTCATAACACCTCACTAGAATTTCAGGAAAGATCATATCCCTCTATTTTACAAAATGATGAGTCAGCTTATATTTGACTCTAACTCTGTGCATTCATTCCACTCCCCCAATTTTCTTCCCACCTCTCCTAAAGTCTTTGATTCTGCAGTCACTAGTGCTGCTTGCCCTATTTCACCCAGGTGTCCATCCTTCATGTATCAACAGGACAGTGAGTTCCAGCAGGTTTTTCAACTGGAGAGTGGAGAGGCATCTTAGTTAAGCCTGGTCCTATCATCACCTGACCACTGTCTGGCTGTTTCAGGTTGACATTAAAACTCCCATAATACTTCAAAAAGAGAGGGAATTTCTCCCACTGTTGCGACTAACAACCCTCAAGTTGAATTGATCATTCGCACGGCTATTTATGGGAACTTGATGGCACAAATTGCCACCAGATTTGTCTACATAATGAAAAAGATATAGCACTTGACAGTAATTAGTTGTGAAGCTATGACACCTTTCATCATGATAAGACAACGTGATAAGGTGTTATAAATATAAAAGTTCTTCTTTCTCACACATAAGTGCCTTCCAGCGGGATGTATGTTGTGTGCGTCATTAGACATCAGGAGCTGGGAATCTTGCTTGTTTTTTCCTTCTCACATTGTCACAAGATTGGTTTGGATGAAGAAGGTCCTTCAGTCCATTTGATCTCATCCCTCCAGAATACTCACCCTACTCTTCTCTCATCAAAGGATCAAGCTGCTTTTTAAAGGCATCTCCTTCCTCCATTGCCTGATTGTAGTGTTCCGACTACACAAAGCAGAGAGCAAACCTCAAGACCCTTCTAGTTTGTATAGACCAGATTTACATGGGGAATGCTTTCACTGAGCCATCGAGTGTATCTTTAGCACATTGACTGTCCATGGAAGCCTTCTGATCTAATGCTCGCCTGCAACCAGCAGGGGACAAACATAAGCCTTTTCTATCAGGGTGAAAAGAGACTCCATCATGAGGTTTGGCAAGGAAACAGTGTGTATCATGGGGAGAGAAGAAAAGAAGGTAATGGGGTTGAGGAGGGAAGCAGAGAAACGTTTCCATCATCAGCTTACTTAGATAGCTGACTAATTTGTTTGAATGCGATAGTTTAATAGCATAAGTAATTAATTCAGTGCACCTTCAGTAATGTAAAGCATCTCATTATTACAACTCCTTTATCCTTAGCAGCAAACTCCCAAGCGCAAGGTTATCAGGACAAACAATATAGAAATTAATTAAAAATTCCAGCCATGCAACTTATTCCATCATCATGCAAACAAAAAACTTTTGGATAGGCAGGAAAACCTAAAAACTTGGAGCTTCCCTAGTTTATATGACACAGTTCCATATTGACCAGTCCTGTTACCAAGTAAGATTCTTAAATATGCTCCTTATATAAGAAAAGCACATAAATATTTTTACAAAAAAGTTATTTGATGCAAATACAAATCAACAATTTAATGTTTTTTTTCAGTAACTGGGATTAAATGAGTCTAATCACTGCAATGAGACAGTTTTGAACCCCTGCAAGGGACAAACTGGAAACTGCTAGGAAGCTTTTAGGGCTAGGGGCAAGTTGTCTGTAGGGGGAAGGTCAGGTTGGATTAGTGTGGAGTGGATGAATATTTTGGTTGATTACTTTTGGGAATCAGGGAGTCTTTCTGTGCTGCAGAAACCAGCAGGGATGGAGTGAAATCCGTTATAGAGTAAGTTTTATGGGGACTGGAATGATTGAGCTTGATGGGCTGAATAAGCATTTCTTGTTCCGGGCTTCATGTTCTTAAGAAAACCTTTCCAGCAATCTAAATTGTGTATGATTCAACCACATCACTTTTGCTGACTGATTAAAAAGTAACAGTTCAAAGAGCTGCTTACTGTACTATAGTGGTTCATGTTCTTTTGTCAATTAGTATTGCAAGGAGGAAAAAGTACAAAAAGAGTCAGAGATGGTTTTGTCCTGACACAACAGAAGAAAACACAAGAGCTATTTCATTGAGGTCTTGGGCTGAGGGACAATTGAATGTTTGTCAGTCGTTTGTGGTAGTACAAGTACCAGGCTGTACAAGAGCCATTTTATTCATCTCAAAAGCACTAATGAAGTGGTGCTAATTGCTGAATAACCAGTGCTGTTTGGTGCAGTGCACGCAACAAGATCCCTTTTACAGTGACTTGCAGCCTTAGTCACTGTCTGGGCTCAAACATAAGGAATGGCTATTTGAGGAAAGTCATGGAGAGCGACCTGCACCATATTCCAGCACAAGTCACACATTCAGCAGTGAAGGAGGTGAGAAGCTTAGAGTAAACCTTTATTATCCTCATCATGAGTAAACAATGCACCAGCAATACTGAAGTACCAGTGGATTCTTACCCCTGGACCAAATAATTGAGTTGAGCAGTGACTTCACAAACCATATATCTAACTTTCTGATTGAAAATTAAAGTAAAAAGGGTGTCAGTTTTGACCTCATTTAAAGTGAGACTATCATTGACAAGATATCTTTCCTATTCTGTCACAAAACAAATGGGGTGACGGGTAATTTGCCTTCACATAGACCAGTGAATAAAGTCCTAATATCGCTTGGAAATTAATCTAATGCTACAAATACATCAAAGGGGCAACTGACCCATTGTAATTGTAACAATTACAATTTGGGGGGGTCGATGCTTTAGAATGCAGAGCTGAGATCAGTGAACAAGGAAAATGCTGTCATTCAGTTAAAAATGGTGATACTTGTGAGACAAAGGTGCCCCCTGCTGTTGGGAAATATCAAAGCAGCAAGACCTTCCTTAGAAATAAGTGAGCAGGTGGGTGGGTTAGACTGAATCTGTTAATCGTCCTCATTTATCATAGCTCCTATAACATAGAGACATTGTAAAGTGTTTCACAGGTAATTGTTGTCAATTACAGTGATTGCACATTTGTAGGTATATGGAGCAACCATTTTGCATATAGTAAGGTCTAACAAACAGTCATGAAGTGAATGATTAATTTTATCTGGAGTATTGCTTGCCAGAAGAGATTTCCTTCTCTTCTCAAATTGTGTTCGGAGTTCTTTACTATTCATCTGAACAACAGACAAGACCTTTGCTTAATGGCTCATTTGAAGGATGGTACATCTGACAATAGCGGACTTTGAGATCAAGTCTGATGTGGGGTTTGAATTCACAACCTTCTGATCTGAACTGTTGTAATCCTTTTGAGGGTTAGTTCAACAAAAGGTTTGCTGGGGTTCCTGCATTACATTGCAGCAAAACTATCAATCTATAATAACACTTTAAAAAAATGGTATCAAAGTGAGATGTCTCCAATATAGATGGAAAAAACACTGTGAGGAGCTGGTATACAAAATGCATCCTTAAAATACTTCTAAGTTGTAAGAATAGTGTTTTAGTTCACCATAACAACACTGATGGTAAAGTTTAGGGTAAGTTGCACATGGTCTATAGAAGTTGCAGATTGGCCAGTTCAGACTATTTTCTCATGTTCACATAATAATCTTTGCATTTGATATAGGGCCTTTTCACGTCTTCTTGATGTCTCAAAGCACTTCACAGGATACACTGTGACTGTATGTTTTGTGGGCGAAATGCAACATTCAATTGCACACAGCAATTATGTTTGGAAAATTAAACATATACACACATATATAAATTATCTAGTTTGTACAATAAATTAATACAGTAGTTAAATGGTTACAAATCTGAACAGCTATCTTCTGTTCGAGTCATGGTCGAGAGCAAACAGACAACAGCAATGAAATATTCAAAGTCCAAGTTTCCTGCCACATTAAACCACAAAGACTGCAGTGTGTGAGCAAGCAAACAACCCGATGAACTGAAAACACTTGTATACCTGTAGCTAGCATGTTCACAGTTACTGAAAATAATTTTGAAATGTTTTTTTCTCCTTTCCCCCCCATCCACCTCTGTCCATTATCTCTCAGCTTGCTCATAATGCAGTGGGAATTTTCCACCAGCACTTCAATCTTGGCTGCCACAAGCTTTTGGCTGGAAGCAGAAGGTGTATTTTATCTTTTGCCAGAAACTTGGCTTAGGCTATTACCTGCCACGTGGCAGGACTGACTGAATGTTCGTCTGGAATTTTAAAATCAGCAAATGTTAGCAGATGGGGGAGATTCTGTGCTAGAATTTTTGCAAGAAGCTAGTTAGCTAGTTAGCAACAGGTTACCTGGAATAATGCAATCAATTGTGCTCAAACTCCAATACACTTCCCACAAGGAGTAAGGAACAGGCTCAAGCTATTACTTATAAATTCAGATCCCTACATTCAACCATACTACAGTACTCTGGAAAGTGCAGGGCTGGAACATCCCTACAAGAAGGCAGAAGGTATTGGAAGCCAAGTCAGTTTGATCTACTCTTGTGCATCTAAGAACAGGTTATAAATTACATTGGCTAGTTTCCAACCAACCCCATCATCAGAAAAGGGAGGAAACTTCCATCCCAACAGTCTTGGCTGGATGTTACCCAGGTCCATAAGTCAAAGTATGAGCAATCACCCAGTGATCTGCTGAGTTTCCCCACCAATTTAAAGTCTCAGAGCCGGTGCTCACCTTCAAATGTAAACACCTGGCATAGAGCAAAGAACACCACCAGCAAGGTCACATTAGCACACTGCCAACAAAGCAGATTATTTACCAACGTAAATAAAGCAGCTCCATTGCTGATTTGAGCAAAGAAAACAACCAGCAGCTGGCACATCAGCAACCCATGGCTGCTCCCTTTAGGAGTTATTCTCCCAAGCTTGCTCTGTCTCACTTTGGCTTCAGCCATTGTTGACTCTCCATCACTCATCCGATGGATAATATCTACAGCATTTGTTTTGCCCTTTTTTTAAATAAGAAAGTACCTCAATTAGAATGAAGACAAATGTGATTTTTAATTTATTATTAAAATATTACAGAAATATTACATTTAAAGGAAAATTTACAAAATTTTACAAACAAAATTGACGCAAATCAATCAACCTTTCGCCAAAATGCCCAATAATCTGACCCAAAGAGGAACTTGTCAAAGATAGTGCATTTTGAAAAATATATATTTAAACAGTGCAATCAAAATTGGTTAAACCTCAAAGTTTTGGCTCCAATATGAATGGAGCATACCTTAGAGGAACATTTCTAACATAACCGTGTATTTCATAGCTGTGTATTTCAAGCGCTCTGGGTTGCCCCCCTGCATGAGGGGAGCTATATAAATGCAAGTTGAAGTTGTATTTCAATCACTACCATGATCTCTTTAGATTAATTAAAAAAAACTGTGCTCTTCAATTTTTAGTTGTGTGTTCATCACAGCAAGGGATATCAGCGCTGGGAATTGACACATTTCCCCATTTCAGGTAGTCTTTGTCAGCATCAAGCATTCTCCGATCAGGCATAACGTGGATAAATGCAACCCCACCCCCTGGGGCACATCTCAAAATAGCATTATGTATTGAACCAGTGTAACAGCTTCAGTTTTTCACACTTATATTGTGGCCAATCTGAGTTAGGTTTTGTTTTACTATGAGCCCTCACAGAGAGTAACCAACAGCTAGCAGTAATGGATTACTAAGAGCCATTGAACTAATTTAAGAAACGCATTGATGCTAGAATGGGAAAATGGTAGATTCGCTATTCTGGAAGGATGAGATGAAATGAGCAGAGGAGCCTTCTAAATCCAAACCTATCTTGTGATCTGGGTTAAAACTACATAAACATCAGCCAGCAGAGAGGGAAGACTTTCATCAAATCAGAGGGTACAGCTTTTTTTAAAAAAATCAGAGATTGTATTCTAGCACTTCAGTGTATGTATATCCGGTCAGAAATAGCAGCCGGTAGATGGGTCATGATCTGCATCCTGATCCACCAGTAGTAATCCATAGGATGGTAGCGGGTGAATGGGGTTTCAGCGGTCAGTGCATGAGAGATACTATTAATGACAGGCGATAAATCAGACACATCAGTGTTACAATATGATCTCATTTTTGCCACTTGTGCATCAAAGTACTCCTTCCCATAATCCTGACGGACAATGTCCGGAAGTTCATCCCACATTTTGTCTGCGATTTTTTTGATGCTCTCTGGACTGTATAGGCTGGTTGCGGATATGAAATTGCCAGGCTCAACGAGGCTAACTTTAACACCCCAGCGATGCATTTCATAACGTAAGCAGTCCGAGAAGCCCTCCACGCCAAACTTGGTGACGCAGTAGGGGGAGCGCGCAGGATTAGCCATCCGCCCCAACATACTTGTGATGTTCACCACACGACCTTTGTACAAGGAAAAAAAAAGGTGAAAACTCTGTACTATTGTTAGCAATCATGCCTGCCTTCAAGCACATATCATGTATTCTTCAGCTGAGTACAACAGTGATCGATGGAAACAGAAACTATTGTGTTCTTCTTGTGTGTATAATCCTTGCATTAGTGCCGTATGTCGAAATGACTCAAAGCGCAACATAAGATTTTACTGTAAAGTGTAGTGACTGTGTTGCAAATTATCTTACCTTTGGGGTTCAGGGTAAATTATTCTGATCTTTCACTCAAGAGTTAGAGTGAGTAGGTGAAGTCTACAATACGGTAGATTTAGTTTGTTGGTGAAAGGAGTGAATGGCCTTTCTCAGTTTACACTTTCCAGTTCTTAGGCCATTTGTGCATCTTGTGATGCTTTTAATCTATTCACCACAAATTATTTCCCCCACCAGTTCCATTCCAATGCTGCATATCATAAAAAATTCTCTCGTTGGGATAAAATGAATTGATGAATTTATGATGCCAAACTCTTAAATGACAGATGGCATTTGAGTGCTAGAAACTTGTTGCTCCTGTTTCCATTGATCCATTATGAATAACTTGTTTGGTAACCCTTCTCTAAACATGCCCAGCAAACACCCTTGAGGAAAAGTGCAATGAGAGCAAAATGGCATATTGGAGAACACAATCTGTACTATCAGAGCAAGTTACACTCCCTCAATGTGGGATACAGTCATACCTAGTTTATACATCCTTCAACAACATCAACGATTCTCCAACACATACAGTAGTTAAGAAACTTTTCACTGACCCTTTGCTCTGCGGACATATGGCAGGAATCCCTTGGTCACACGGATGGTTCCCCACAGGTTCACTTCTGCAACATCTTTGTACGTTTTTAAGGTGGTGAACTCCACCTCCCCAAAGGTTGAGATGCCAGCATTGTTGATTATTCCCCAAAGACCTGATAAAGAAAAAGGAATTAGTCTTTCAAAATGTTCGGTCAAATAGGAAGTGAGATTAGATTGGATTATGTGAAGAGAATCTCCAACACAGACTCATTGAGCCAAATGGCCTTTATCGTGAAGCATAATTCTGAAGAAATATTCAAAATACCAGGTTAAAATGTCCCCATGTAATGCCTTACCAGCTGATGATAAAAGCCATTCCATAGTGTAAAACTAAGATATACTAAGATCTAGATTGGACATTTGATCTGTGCTGAGCTGATTTCATTTGGGGCTGTACAGTCGGCCTTAGCAAACCTGACTAGGGAGAGGAAAGTTTGGCTGGCTTCCCACTCCTCAATGCTATGCAGTGATTACTACTCGGAGAGAGCATGATGGACATTGGATAAGTATAGAATGAGGTCAATCGGGCATGTGACAATGAATGCCAGTGGTTATGCTGGAAAGATGACCATTTGGTATCTATAACTGGGCGTTACAGGGAACATCATTGCCTCTTGTCTTAAGGAAGGAGGATATTGTTGAAAACCAGCCCTGGGTGGAAATACTAAGAAGAAACATTGTTTAAAAAGTGAAAGGACTTGCAAAATTGTCAAGCTTTTAAAAAATGTCTGCAGGTAGCATTTTCCTAGGAAACCCGAATAAACTGTATGACTTGGCTCTATGGTCCACTGACCTTTCTCTCGATCCTTTAAATGTTCTCCCACAAACTCCACCGCTTGTGCTACCTCCTCATCTTTGCAGACATCTAACTGGACGACAGTCATCCGGTCACTTCCCATGCCCTCTAGGTTCTTTGTTCCTTCTCCACCTTTATCCTGGAAATAAAGTCAGCATCAGAGCAGAGTCTATAAAAGGTTCAGGTCTGCCAAATAAGTAGAATTCTGATACAAGAACTTCCCAACTGAAACCTCTGCAGGTGAGGCTGGTTCGCAGTGAGAGGGGCCAGCAACACTTTGCTAGATTTTGCTGTCACCTATCTTGATTTAAGTAAAATAAACAAATGCAGTCAGAGATCAGCACAGACCAAGTAAAGAACCTAGGCCTTTCCAATCCAGATGGTTCAGTACTGGCGTCCCTTTACCCACCAGACCAACAGGGGAGCTTGAATTCTCTAATAATTTTCCAAATCTCGGCAAATGCTTCCCATGTTACTTGATAACAATGAACATTATAATGCTCAGACTTTTATGAACCTCTTCACAAGCCTTTGCTGCTAATATATTCCTCTCTTGTGACACTCTGACCTTGGACCATACATTAAATAGTACTTGTCAAAAGAGAATACCCTTACCTTCAGCAGACATCCTGCAAATACCCTAAACCCTTGTTCATGCATGTGCTTGGCTATCGCGAACCCAAATCCAGAGTCACATCCTGTGATTAAGATGCTCTTGTCCTTATTCTGCATTTAATAGAAAAATAAAACAAGTTACTGAATAAGCTTTTAATAATATGCGTTTTGTAATAATTTTTCTTCTCTTTGAGTCTCTCCTACCATTTCCCAATTGGGGAGAAGGAAGAAGAGAGGAGGAAACACATCTTTTGATCAAGAGCATTCACGGAGATTAAATGCTTGCAATACCTGTGGTTTACTATTAGACAAAGCTCTAATGTTGAAATTTCTTAAAGGGCAGCCTCTTGTGGCAGAAGGCTGCTACTACGCAGAAAGCCGAAGTCGAACACCAGTTTACGATTGCCACATCTTTGAAGAAGATACCCTACACTTGACTATTTCAATAGTATTATTGGCAGTAATGTATTGGACTAAAAGTTTAACAAAATTAGGCACCCTGCTTGTTTTTTCCCTCTCTAGCCACGGATAGCGAGGTCAGTTGTGCTCTCGACACGTTCACTACTACTTCAGCTGACGTCAGCTAACGGAACAGACTGGGGAATTCTAGACTTTCTCATCTGTTTGAGTAGGTAACACACCTCGGAGCCTGGTTGGATGTCTTTAAATGCACTCATCCAGAATGATAAATTGTCGTAGTAAAGTGCAAAACGTTGCCCTTAAAAGCAGTTCTAAAGAAAAACAACAGTGAACTTGTTGAACTCATTGGCGCAAATAAAATTGTGAGGGAACAAATCCAGTACTTAAAATGCTAACCAGCTTGGGTAATGCAAATAGAATCAGTTTACTTGACATGAACCCTGACTGCAAGACCGTGACAAAAAGCTCCCAAAAATTATTCAGACAAGTGGATATGTGGAACAGATGCTTAACAAAACCAAATAATGGATTGAGAGGTATGAGAGATAAATTGGTGTAGGTTTTTTTTAAAAAACTTTGGTCAGATGGACCTTAATGTTGCTCTCTGAGCCTCGACATTCTAATGTCTTAATGGTTTGGTGTGTGCATCCAACTGGAAGCAGGCTGAGCAGATATTAGGAAAGAAGGAGCTGGGGCAAGTGTGGATGAATGCTCAGGGTGACATGTCTGGATTTTAGAGCAGACAGTTACTGATATAAACTATTTTACTGTAATTCTTATAATCAAATGAATTTAATGCTCAGATTTCATTGTGAGGAAGCAGCAGGTTATTGAATGGTGCAGGCATATATATCTGTATGGAGCTGTGGTGTTGAGTCTTATGCATTTGACTCATTAAATTCGGAATACAGCTCCCTTTACTTAGCTCCCAACTTCAGAGGTGTGGCATGTAGTACACCAGTATGATGCATTTAATTTTGCACGACTAATTCAGCCCCTCTTAGTAAGTTTGCCAATTTAGAGCTGATTTTAAGGTCAGTTTGTGCAGGCTATGTGCCCATACCCACCAGAAACTGAGTTCCATTACAAACAAGTAAGGTTTGTCCCATCATTCTGGGCTGCATTCCAACCTCGACCTCCACAGTAATTTATGAGGCAATGGAACTTGTGAGTGGTCACACAGAATAAGCTACTCTTTACCATTGGATTACAGGAAGTAAAGGAACCAAAATATTATTTTCTACTATGAAATGGAATTTACAGTAACCAGCTTTCATTCAACTTTGAGATATTCTTATTTTAATAAAGTTAGTAACTTTATTACTGAAGGAAGATGCACACATCCACCATTATATTTATAATAAATATAATTATATATTTACTCAAAGGGTAATTAACAGCTGGAACAGGTTGCCAGGTAGGGTGGTTGAGGCCAAAGACACTGGACTCATTTAAAACACAGCTTGACGCTGTAATGTGGGGGGGACAGTAGGGTGGGTGTTTTGGAGGGATAAGATAAGACCAAAGTGCCTTCTTCATATAAATCACTTTTGTTATCATACTGCTCCACGTACCGCTTCCACCTTGGTCGCAAATCCACGAGCCCCACGATTTCCAGTTGCATTGCAAACTGCTGCCTGCACTCGACTGAAACACAGGGAAACTAAAGATATTCAGAGAAACCACAGTAACAAACAGGGCTGAAGGGATACACAGTGCAATTTTCCAAATATTTTTAAGGTTCTGATGGATCATCTTTCTGTGGCATTGAAATTCTCTCTCTAACCCCCTCCCCAATCACTCTGATCTGCTTTTATTTATATTAATAATCCTTGTATTTGATATAGTGCCTTATTATGTGGTCAAGATGTCTCAAAGTGCTTCCCAGGATTTTACTGTGAATTGCAGTGTATGTATTTTTAGGCAAACGTCTCAGCCAATTTGTGCACAGCAATGCTCCATAAACAGCAATGTTGTGAATAAACAATTTGTTTTCTGGGAGATCGTTTGCCAGGAGAAACTCTCTACTCTTTTCAATGATGCCTTTAAAGTCCACCTGAACAGGAAACTCAGATCCAAAGGATAGTACCTCCAACAATGCATTTCCTCAACACTGTATTGATGTGTCTGGTGTGATTGTGAGTTCAAAGTGCTGACCTGGGACTTGAACCCATAACCTTCTGACTCAGAGCTGAGATTACTACCAACTGAGCCAGGCTGATGTTGCTTATCTGAACTTTCGTATTACCTCCCAAGATCTCAGGCATACACCTGCTACAAACTGCTCCTTCTATTCCCTAAATGCAGTTTTAGGGACACTCCCAACCCCCCTTCCCCCAGACCTTTAGATAAAAAAATACCTTGCCTCTTACACTGGCTTTCAAAACCCAGGTTTGATGACAAATAACCACCATTTCTTGTTTTCCCCACCTATTCCTATCAGCCTGACTAGTGCCTTGCACTGAGGGTCTTGTCTCTCAACCTAGATTTCACAACAACAAAAAATCTTTAACAGCAAAGTATTGCATATATAAGGAGAAGGAACACATTTTAATCACTGGCCGACCTATCAAGCTTCCAGTACACGACTAACCAAGCATTTGACTGGATAGTCCCCAGAGCTGGCGTTAAACAGGACACGTTATTCAGAGCGAAAACTGGCATTACAGAATACACGTCGCATGTATTTGTAGGCAACAGTGACAAAAACTGGTGGGTACTGATCGAAATCAGTGAAAAATGTACCCAATGCCTTGGCACCTTATTCAGATCAACGAACAAGTAAGTCGTCATTGAACCAGTGGCCACAATCCAGAGAGATATCAAACGGGAAACGAGAGAATTGGGCAATACGACAAGTCACTGAGCTGAGTATAATTTGGGGGCTGACTGTATGTACTCGCTGTGCAGAACTGCACGTTTTCGTTAAGACTCGATTAACCCACATGTTTTCACTTGTTTATGCTCCTGCATCCGGCAGAGGGGAGGTTTTCAGCAGATTTCACTGAAGCCACAGCGAGAGTAGGGACGGTAGTAGTAGACTCATATGTCACTTTACGTGACTGTGCTGCAATGCCAATGTCGATGCCTGACCTTCTGGGGACAACTACGGATCAGGAACCTGGACGTCTCTGGTCTCGTTATCCACAGTGTCCGGGGGGGGAACTCCATGTGAACTTAGCAACCAGAAGAGCGCAAAAAAAACGAGCACATCAGGGGTGAAGTGGGTGGGTGGGGTGGGGGGGGGGGGGGGGGGGGGGGGGGGGGGGGAGGGGGAGATAAAAATACACACCAATTATATTAGACGAGAGAGTCCGGTACTTCAGATGAGAAAACAGAACCTGGATGAATCAGTCATATTTTTTTAAAAAAAAAATTCGAATCTGGATTCTGTCAAAATAACACGTTAAACTGGAAGGTTGGATTTTGTTTTTGGTGGTGGTGGGGGTGTGGGGGGGCGGGGATGGGGGAGGGGGGGGGGGAGAGTGGGGGGAATTATAAACTGTTCAACGGTGGAAAGTGATCTGATCCGCTGATCTGAAATGGCCAAAAGCTCCAACATGTCAATGGTGTCGCTGTATTTGGTGGTGTCTGTCTGGACACATGGTCTGTCTACCGCTCACGTCCCTGAGCTCTTCCTCTTTTTTTTAATAATTAAGACAAAAAAAAACTCTCCAGTTACAATTCTCCCCGAGTTACTGTCTCTCTGTGTCTGTCAGTCAGTCAGTCAATCATTCACCCCCCCCCCACCCCACCCCCACAAAAAAAAAGGATCATTTAGAGTCAAATAGAGTATTAAACCGGTTAAACCCCACACTTTCTTTCTCAGTTCCATGTGGCGGTTGTGGTGGAAACGTGGGAAGAATTGGTGGAGAGAGGGAGAGAGAGTGAAGATTTCACTCACTTTCCTTCCTTCCTAAATCTTCCTTTCGCCCCCCCCCACACACACACACACTCGTCCACTCCTCTTCCCTTTTATAAGAGAACAAGTTCAAGACGAGGAATAACCTTCAATCATAAACTGAATGACAGGAACTCTCTTTTATCTCGAGGGGGGGGGTGGGGATGTGGAGGGGGGGGTGGGGGTGGAGGGGGTGTGGGGGGGGGTGGAGGGGGGTGTGGGGTGTGGAGGGGGTGAGGGGTGGAGGTGGGGGGTGGAGGGGGGGTGTGGGGGGTGGAGGGGGGGTGTGGGGGTGGAGGGGGGTGTGGGGGGTGGGGGGTGGAGGGGGGGGGGGGTGGAGGGGGGTGGGGTGTGGAGGGGGGTGTGGAGGGGGGGGTGTGGGGGGTGGAGGGGGGGTGTGGGGGGTGGAGGGGGGGTGTGGGGTGGAGGGGGGTGTGGAGGGGGGTGTGGGGATGGAGGGGGGGGGGGTGGGGGTGGAGGGGTGGGGGTGTGGGGGTGTGGGGGTGGAGGGGGTGTGGGGGGGTGGGGGTGGGAGAGGAAGCACCTGTTGGCATATTCAGCCCTGGAAAGAAACACCAGTAACAAGGAAAGGTATCAGGTCGGTGGTGGAGGGGCTCCATCCACACCCGGACTCGGTGAGAGGGGGACGGGTCTGCTCGGGCTCTTACCTCCAGGGGAGAAGGGCTGCTCTCCGCCTCACACAGAACATGATCGCGGGCTCTGGAGGGGCACTCGGCGCAGCCTCTGAAGGTCACCCAAAGGCTTTACAGTGACGCGTCCTCCTCGCCTTAAAGAGGATGTCTGAGCATGCGCTCTGCGCTCCCACACCACCACCACCACCACCCCCTCACCCCCACCCTCACCCTCTCACCCTCACCCACTCACCCCCCCAACCCCTCACCCCCTCACCCCCCAACCCCTCACCCTCACCCCCCTCACCCTCTCACCCCCCCTCATCCCCCACCCTCACCCCCCTCACCCCCTCACCCCCCCCAACCCCTCACCCCCCTCAACCCCCCAACCCCTCACCCCCCCAACCCCTCACCCTCACCCCCCCAACCCCTCACCCCCCCCAACCCCTCCACCCCCCACACCCCCTCCACCCCCCACCCCCCTCACCCCCCCAAACCCTCACCCCCCCAACCCCTCACCCTCACCCCACTCACCCCCCCAACCCCTCACCCCCTCACCCCCCCCAACCCCTCACCCTCACCCGCCTCACCCCCCCCAACCCCTCACCCTCCCCTCACCCCTCGCCCCCTCACCCCCTCACCCTCCCCTCGCTGGGTCTGGGGGAATGGAGAGCAGGTTATCCCCAGCATTCACAGTGGCACTGACAGCCAACCTGTTCAACGCAATGACCCCCATTGGATTGACATAACGGAAGGATTTTTTTTTACACACAAACTTACACACACACACACACACACACACAAGGGAAAGGTCCACTGAGACCCCAGAGCCACAGGTTGGACGGACGGACAGACAGCAAATAAAGCCAAAAAAAACTCGCTGAGAGTTTTCCCCTGCATCCTGGCCAACAATTCCCCCACATAAAATTGGTCATTCGCTCCATAGTTATTTTTGCGGGCATTGTGTGTGCAAATTGGCTGCCCCGTTAGCCTTCAAAAATACCAGTCACTGCGATTCGCAGTAAATCCAGTCAAGTGCTTTGAGACGTCCAGGTGACGTGATAAAGTGCTATCTCAAATACAAGGATTATTACTCTATTACTAAGTATAAAGGGAAAACAGAGAAAGAGTTCCTGGAGCTTTTTTTTAACTTTCTTTCATGTCACTTAGAACTATTCCCTGGAGGAGGCAGCTAAGTGGGATCTCCTTGGAGTCGAACTGGCTCCAAAGTGACATGCTTGGTAATGGAATGTCAGAATTGAGTCAACGGTCTGTGGTGGTCTCGGTAGTCCGGATCCTGAACCAGGCAAGTCCACAGTACTCCAGGGCACTGCTGATGACAGGACAGCCAACCTGGCTCACCGATAGACTTGGAGAGGCAGACTGGGGACAGGGATTCTTCCCACAGAGCTCCTGTTAACCCTCGAAGCCCAAACCATATATAGGAATGGTAGTCCTAGTTGGACAACAACTGGAAAGCTTGCCAAAAAGAAGTTGGGAAACTTAAAACTCTCATTAATTTGTACCACCAACATAATCTTTAGGGAACATAAGGAGTTTCAGGCCAATGCCTGCCGAGCAGAGTGAGCCGGTGGTCACAGAGATAGGTGGAGCCGAGCGAGGGTAGAGTTGATAGGCTTATGGAGGAGACGACATGAGCTGCAGAGTTCGGAATAGTCCTATCTGATTATTAGCGAATAAATTGGGATGTCTGACGAGCAGGGAATTAGCATAGTCAAGCCTGGAGCTGATAAAAGCGTGGATAACAAGTCAGAATATATTTTAAACCTACCTTGGTAAAAAAGCATAATTGAGGCCAGATCTGTTCAGAGTAATGAACTTTGTACACTTTGTCTATTGAGGCTAGAATTTTTTTATTTTGCTTAGGTTTGCTGATGGTTCCCCTCTGCCTCACTAGCATTGTTGTGTCCTTGCGGTCTGTGATCAGTCAACTCAGCACAGAAATAGACCAGGGTATATTTATAATCTTAGCACTGCAAATCAATGGTTATCAGCTAACACTATTTCACAGTCAGACCGCCAGGTGGTGCAAGTCACTTTCAAATTGAAAACCTGGAGTTCCCCGTCTTTAATCAACAATTGTACAGCACCTTTCGCATTGGGTGGACGTCCCAAGGCGCTGGACAGTTAGTGTTTCAGGCCCGAGCTGGGGGTCGGGATCGGGGAAGGTGGAGGGCAGCCGGGGGGGGGGGGGGAGGGTATCGGGGGTTGGGGGGAAGGAGGGTGACCGAAGGTATGGTCGAAGAGGAGGGTCTTGAGATGGACTTTGAAGGAGGCGAGGGAGGGGATGAGGCGGAGGGACTGCAGGATGGGAGTCGCAGAGGGCGGGGGCCGAGTCGCTGAAGGCCGAAACACGAGAGAGTGATAAGAAAGAGATGGTGCGGTACGGACAGGTGCCACGAAGGACAACCGTGCTCAGCCCTCGCGCGCCCGGGTCAACATTTCTTTTAAGTCGTTCGGAATCCTGTAGGAGTCCTGTAGCTCAGTGGTTAGAGCACTCGCTTTGCAAGTGAGAGACCTGAGTTCAATTCCAGGCAGAGGGTGAAACCTTGGGCAAGTTTCCTTACTCCACACAGAGCCTAATAATAATCCCTCCAAAACCAAAAACAATAATAAATTGGTCATTTTCAATCTACGACTGTTTGTGGGACATTGCTGTGCGCAATTGGCTGCCGCGTTCGCCCACAAATATACAGTCAATTCACTTTACAGTCTGTTCTGTGAAGCGCTTTGGGACGTCCTCCCGACGTGAAAAGCGCTATATCAAATGCAAGGATTATTATTAAGAACGGAAAAAGGAAAACGCTTGGCACGACTCTCCTGCAACACCAGCCATTTAAATTAACATTGATGTATTATCAAAGTGTGTGTGTGTGTGTGTGTGGGGGGGGGGGGGGGGGAGGGGGGGGGGGGGGGGGAGGGGGGGGTGTGAGTTCTTCATTCACAATGATTTAATGTCGAAAAGGACGTTACATTTCACGACTCGGAAAAGGTTTAATCGGTAATGCCCTTAATTTGCTGTTTCACGTCGATCAACGCCACCACAGACCCCCCCCCGACGGACAGATGGAAAGGACACCTGAACCCCTCCTCTCCTCTCCTCTCCGCCAACAACAACAACAACAACTGTCTGCGTTAAAAAAAACACACACACACACTCACACTCACACACTCACACACGCGCGCGCGCGCGCGGTGGTTAAAAGAATCGTTCGCACAACGTTTGCTGAACTATTTGCACGCGGAAGTGATCTCATTCCTTGTCCGGGCGGATCCACAGAGAGGGTGTGGGGTGTGTTTGAGGGGGAGCGAGAGAGTGAGAGAGAGAGAGTGAGTGAGTGAGTGAGAGAGAGAGTGAGAGAGAGTGAGTGAGTGAGAGTGTGAGAGAGAGAGTGAGTGAGAAAGAGAGTGAGAGTGAGAGAGAGTGAGTGAGAGAGAGAGAGTGAGTGAGTGAGAGAGAGAGTGAGAGTGAGTGAGTGTGTGAGAGAGAGAGAGAGTGAGTGAGAGTGAGTGAGAGAGAGAGTGAGTGAGAGAGTGAGTGAGTGAGAGAGTGAGTGAGAGAGAGAGTGAGAGTGAGTGTGAGTGAGTGAGTGAGTGCGCAATGGATGGAGAGGGTCTCTGAGCTCTGATCCAGCGCAGCAGAAGGGCTGATCGGGGAGACGAGATGTCCAGGGTTTCCCACCCGCAGATGGTCCTGTTGGTGCTGTTCTCCATGGGGCTGACCCTCAGTCTGGGCTTCTGGTTGCCGGAGCTCTTGAGTTGGGCTGTCAAACTGTTGGGTTTCACCGACGAGACAGTGACGCACAGTATCGTGCTGATGTACTTGCTGTTTGTGCTGTGCGTGGCCATGCCCTCTCTGCCCAGGGGCTCGGTGAAGGTACAGTCGGTTCCATTCATTTCTTGTGACCGCCCTCGCCCTCGCCCTCGCTACGGGGCCTTGTCGCGTCTTACGAGACGTCTCAAAGGCGCCTTCGCGGAATACCGCCGCTGAGCGAATTGACTGTGTATTTTTCGCGAGTGAGGATTGGTGCTCTTGCACTATCGAACGCCACCTCTTCGCGGCCGCGGCCGCGGCGCACCTGGTCCGGTGGGCTGTGCTGATTCCGAGCACAAATTGTCAAATTACGCCGAGAGGCTCCCACAAGCTTCGTGTTGATATTTTTTCAAAGTGCATTTTGATAATGATAATACTAATAATAGTAATCCTTGCATTTGATACAGGGCCTTATCGCGTCTTGGAAACGTCTCAAAAGTGCATCACCGAATACACCGTAAAATAATAATAAATAATCCTGGCATTTGATATAGGGCTTTTCACGTTGTCTGGATGGCTCAAAGCGCTTCACAGAATATACTGTAAAGTGAATTGACTGTATATTTTGTGGGCAAAACGCGGCAGTGAATTGCACGCAGCAGTGTCCTACAAACAGTCATGGATTGAAGTCACCAAGTTATTAGTGTTTTTTTAAGGGATTATTATCCCCGATAAAGTGATCCGCTAATCAATTATCAACCAGGTTCTTACTTACTGTGGGGTAAACCGAGGCGTAAGGTGTGGAGTAAGGAAATTTGCCCAACATTTCGCCCTTTCAAGAATCGAACTCAGGTGTCTCGCTTGTGAGTGCTCTAACCACTGAGATACAGAACTCCCACATAAAGTGTACTGACTGTATATTTTGTGGGCAAAAACACAAATAATATTAGAT
Organism: Callorhinchus milii; assembly: GCF_018977255.1. Lineage (NCBI taxonomy): Eukaryota > Metazoa > Chordata > Chondrichthyes > Chimaeriformes > Callorhinchidae > Callorhinchus > Callorhinchus milii. The sequence goes on along the minus strand of NW_024704752.1, from coordinate 8,483,020 downwards.
AATAGCTTCTAAGGGAACTTCCTGGTTTAATAAGTGCCTAGAAATGTTTTGCGAAATAATAATTTTTTTCCAGTATTCTCTCCGGAAAGCATTGACTCATACTTTGATACCATTTCTCCCAGTATCTCACCCAAGTGATCATTCATCATATGTGAACCCAGCAAGTCAATATCAGAAGGCTATGCTATTGTTAGGGACAATCACAGCTGACCCTGGCTTCACCCAACGTTCACACACGACACTTTCCAAAAGAAATTAATTAAATAATGATCAGAAATTCTGGGAAAGCAAGTAACTAAATAGTGATCACAAACCCTCGGTGATATTTTTGCCTCCCTCCTAACTCATGGATGTTGAGGTGAATTTTGCCTCTCTGCCTGAGATCAGCATGGTAGCACATACCAGGATTCAACTTAAATATGACTGATAGCAATCAAATAACTGTTAACAGTTGATAAACATTTGGATAACTTTATTTGTTGTTAGTTAGTTTTATAAGCTACTGAGTTGCTGTTAGTAAACTAAAAGTTGAAGTTCATACAGCTGAGGCTAATCTTGCGTGAGCAAAACCCATTAAATCCCATTACGTGTTGATGTATTGAAAAATTTAGCTACCATTGAACCTTTTTGTCTAAAGCTTTTAAAGGAAAATGTGTTGATACTTGTTAATTGCTTTGTTTTCCAACCATGCCAATGATAACATAAATTATATTATTTGCATGTCATGTGTGTCGTTATAAAGCCTCATGAAACGCAAAACCAAAATCACAATTTGCTAAAATAATTATACAAATAGCTCAATGTTGCTAATCTATTTTTGTGAAGCTAGCTTTTGAACCACTGTGGTGTTGTAAAATGCCTCTTTGTAACCTGCATATAATGCCCAAGTGAACTACATTTGTCAATTTACAGCAACATTAATTTTTGGCGGTTGATTTTGTGCTCGTCCAAGTGAAGAAAGTTGGAAGTTGGTGTTGTCTTGAAGTTATGGGAAGGGAGAAGTGGGGTGTATAATACACTGAGGATCCTGTGCGATTAGAAAAAAATATTTTAACAGTCATATATTAATAGTTCTGAGAAGTTGTTTGTTGTTATTCTGAGAAGTTGTTTGTTGTTGTTCTGAGAAGTTAAATCCAATTTGGTGAATTGCCTCAAAGAAGGAGATTTAAATGATTGTGAGTGAGGCTTACAGTAAATTGTCATGGACATTTTGGAAAAAATGGAGCATTTAGCTTTGCCTTTTCTCTCTTCCAGGTTGAACACAAGGCTGTCTTTATCACAGGTTGTGATACAGGATTTGGATTTGCCTTAGCCAAGCATCTTCATGCTCAGGGCTTCATAGTCTTCGCAGGCTGTCTCTTAAAGGTGAAGTTGGATTTTGTCTATTCTGATGGTCTTCTGAGTGGGACAGCATTGATGAGTGTTCGTCCCTTTAATTCCCTATTCTTCCAGATCTCTTTTGATTTTCTGGGAAAAGAAGATTTCCCCGAACATCAAGTGCTAGAGTTATAAGGAAGAAAAAATAAGGAACAAACCATTCTTTTGTAAAAGGTCGGAGAACGATTAGGTACACAACCACATTCGCATACTTCCTGTATTCAATAATGCAGAGAAGGTGACCATATTTAGTTATATCCCCTTAGCTTTTGCAACCAAGCACATACTGAGGATTATCACCAGAAGAAAAAAGAGGGAAGTTAAAAGATTTTATTTCTATGGAGGGTTGTTTTACCATAAATGACAATATCAAGTCAAGACAGCATTAAAAAAGCAATTGGATAAATTCTTGAGCAGAATTATATTGAATGTTATTGTGAAAAAGCAGTGGAATGGGATTAGAGTGCTTAAATTCAGTGGAAGAGCCAGTACTGTCAGACATCAAGTCCTGGATGAGAGCTAACCTTCTACAGTTGAACATCAACAAGACTGAGGTTCTCCTGATTGGCTTCCGTCAGCACCTCCACACTTAAGGTGCTGACAGCATCACCATCCAAGGATGCACACTCTACTTAATAAGCCAGTCCGGAATCTTGGCATCTTGTTTGACCCTCAACTATCCTTTCTACCCCACCCGGCCCATGATCTGCTCTGCCTTCCCCCAGCTCCGCAAGATTGCCCGGCTCTGCCACTATCACATATCACAGGCCTCATACATGCATTCATAACATCCAGGCTTGATTATGCAATCAGCCTACTTGTTGGCCTCCCCAATTCCTCCCTCCATAGGCTGCAGATCATCCAGAACTCTGCAGCTTGTGTCCTTTCCCACACCTGGCTCCGTTACCCTATCACCCCCATCCTTGCCTGACTCCACTGGCTTCCCATCACACAGAGGATACAGTTCAAGATCCTGGTCCTCACCTTCAAAGCCCTCCATGGCCTTGTTCCCCCCACCTCTGCGACCTCCTAACCCTTTGCCAACCTGCCTGCTCCCTCTGCTCAGCGGGCTCTGGCTTGTTTCACGTCCCCTGCCTCGCTGCCCCACCATTGGTGGGCAGGCCTTCTGCCACTCTGCCCCCACCCTCTAGAACTCCATCCCGTAGTCCCTTCGCCTCGACCCTCTCTTGCCATCTTCAAGACCTGTCTCAAGACCCTCTTCACCTTCGGTCACCCTCCTTCGCTCCTTGCCCTCCACTCTGCCCGATCCCGAACCCCAACTCGGGTCCGAAACATTGATTGTCCAGCGCCTTGGGACGTCCTCCCGATGTGAAAGTTGCTGTACAAATGTAATTTTATTGTTGTAAAGCACCCAATTAACAGGAACCTGGAGTCACTGGAGACTGGTGAAAATCTGACTAAGCATTTTAGAAATACTGGTCGCATCTTCTGGTATGACATTGCTTCCTCTATTAACTGTATAGAGATCCTGAAATTTTAAATTTCAGTTAAGGCTACTCAGTGTGCTTGTAACTTTTTGATCCCCTGTTTATTTGCTGTGCAACTGTACACGTTGCTTCAGCAGCGTGAGGGTTGCTCACTGTGTATCTGTATTTACTGTTTATTCAGCATTCCAGTTTTTAAGCTGCTGGACAATGTGTTGTTGTGCTGGCTGCATGTTTGTTCTGTGGGATCAGGGTGAAATAAAGTTGGGAAGGAGGCAAACTCTGCTTGCAGGCAAGGGCCCACGTGTCTCAGGGGCTGATAAAAGCAAACAGAAATCAGTTCCAAAAGTTCAATGAAAGAAATTCCCAGAAGTTATCAAAGCAACCTGATAATCCATAACATGTGAGTTAGCTGACTGTTAACTGGGATTGCAATTGGTAAGTTATATTTGGTTCTAGCAGCTCTGTGCTAGGGAGGTTACTTGGGTTCATGCTCCTGCCTTGGTCCGTTGCTGGAATGAATATATGCAATAGATGTTGGTGAGGAGAGGATTGAATTTATCAATGATTGGCTCCATGGCCAAATAGTCTGCCAGTACTCACTGACCAGGTTTGAAGCACCGTGTCCTACTCTAATTCATTCTTTCCCAGGACTTCAATACTGGAACAGCGTATCTCCCCTGGTATTCTTTTCCTTGTATAACTTAGCAGCTTTAAGCCCCAAATATGGCCTCACAAAACCACTATTTTTTGAACTGCATCGAAGTCGAAATGACTTCAATAGAAAAGGAGTGAAAATTTTGGGGTGTGCAGTCACATTGACTGTCCAATTCTTTAGTTTGCACATGTAGCAAATAAAGTGCATGTTGGCTAAAACTGTTGTAATTTAACATTTCTATGATTGGTTCAATTGGTAAAATCACTATTTTGTTTAAAACAGAGATCATATTGATTGGGAAAGTCACAGGTTCAATTTACATTCTTGGATGATCTTTTCGCTTTCAAGTCTATGGGTACTGAGGACAATTGTAGACCCCTCTCACTCTCATTACTGTTCTAGATCAGCTCACTGAACAGACAGAGATTGATCTTGAGGAATGTATTTACCAGCTAGCCATTGGATGGAATGTCAATGTTAGATTTCGTTGTTGAAAAACAATTTTTAACTTATTTTTGGCAGGACAAAAATGGCGAAGGTGCTCAAGTACTAGAGAACATGAAATGTGACCGAATGAATGTGCTTCAGCTGAACGTTTGCAGCGATGAGGATGTTGCTCAGGCCGTGGAATCTGTGAAGAGCCACTTGAAGGAAAACGAAAAGGGTATGTATGACGGGTTCAGTTTCACAAAGCAATGAGACGTCTTCTTTGCGAGGGCAACTGTGTTAACACAGAGTGGAGAGTATTCAGCACAACAGTCCTCAATCTATTTCAGATTGGTTAGGTGATAGTTTCCTTCTGATTGCTGTAATACTACCGCTAACAATAATCCTTACATTTAATATAGCACCTTTCATGTCAGGAGGATGTCTCAAAGAGCTTCACCTGATATGACTATATTTTGTAGATGAAAGTATCAGTCAGTTTGTGCATGGTGATATGCCACAAACGGCCATGAAATGAATAATCAATTTTATTTAATTGGTTATTATTGGCCAGGACACCGGGAGATACTCCTTTTCATTTCAAATAGTACTGTGGGATCTGCATTGTGTGTCTGAGCAGGCAAAGACTGTTGATTTAATATGTCATCTGAAGAACACCACCTTCAACAATGCAGCTCATCCCCAACAAGTAATAATCCCTTCAAAAAGAAAATTGGTCACTCAATCTACGACTGTTTGTAGGACACCGCTGTGCGCAATTAGCCCACAAAATACACAGTCAATCCACTTTACAGTATATTCTGTGAAGAGCTTTGAGATGTCTCAACGACGTGATAAGCCGTTATATCAAATGCTAGGATTATTATTATTTTATTATTGTATTGGAATGTCAGCCGAGACTATATGAGTTCAACGTCCTGTCATGGAGCTTGAACTACAAACGTCTGATGCAGAGCCAAATACTAATAACTAAGTCAGGGTGCTACACAATAATAATAATCCTTGCATATGATATAGCGCTTTTCACGTCCGGAGGACGTCCCAAAGCGCTTCACAGAACACACTCTAAAGTGAATTGACTGTATATTTGTGGGCGAACGCGGCAGCCAATTGCGCACAGCAATGTCCCACAAACAGTCGTAGATTGAAAATGACCAATTTATTATTGTTTTGGGTTTTTAATACACACTCTGTAGTGTTTCAGAGCAAAGAGTATACCACAAGTTAATTCTTTGTATCTCTGTAGTTTTTTTAATGCGCCTCTTTACTTCCTGTATGCTTTGAACAATCTGGAATTTCCAAGTTCTTCTGTAAGATACCTCTTCTGTAAGATACTATTATAGCCAACTCAGTGTCCTTCAGTTTGATTATAATAGTGATTAAAAATGAGAAAGACAAAATTGTGATGTTTGTAGAGAGAAAATTAACAAGGAATTAATAAATATAGAGAAATGGCATATTCCAAAAAGATCAAGTCAAAGATTACTCCCTATAGAAATGGTTTGTGGGAGGACTTGAAACCTTGCTTTGTCCTTGCAGTGGAGGAGGACTGCAGATCACATTTAGTAGTTAACCTTTTAAAAATGTTTTTCCTGGAATTTACGCAATATGTTTCTTGTTATTTGAGCGACTGTACTAGGTATAGATAGGCATATTGTGCTGATTGTTTATACGCCCACATTGCACTGATTTAAAAATATTTTTCCCTTTCTTTTTTGTGCTATCTTGAGGTCTCTGGGGTGTAGTGAACATTGCCGGTGACTCATCATTTGGGGAAGTGGAATTTACAGGCATGGAGAGGTACAAGGAGCTAGCAGATGTCAACTTGTGGGGAACAATCCGAGTCACTAAGGCATTCCTCCCCCTTATCCGCAAAGCTACGGGTGAGTGAAAAATGAGCTCCTGAAATTAAACTGGTTCATTATCAACCACAGTTATTTTGATACTGGATATATTTTCATACTTAGATTCCTATGGTGTTACTTCAGTAACTGGGGGCAGATACTCTTCTGTCCCTCCTCTTAACCCTACCACCCAAAGCTCTAACATAAGGGTGTTTCTAGCTGGACAAGCATTGGGAAAGTTTGCCAGACAGTGCTATTGATGTGTTTTTAGCTGGTTAGATTCCAGATTCCCAACGCACACTCTTGGTTCCCCAAGCCTTGGCTCTTGCCAACCTGCGCATAATGCTCACTGGAAATAGGTAAGCAGGATGCGCACTCCATTCCAATAAATATCAAGAATATCCAAGTATAAGTGGAATGCATGGAAGTCTGGTTTGGATACTGTTAAACATGGTAATGGGTTTCTACTTGTGTCAGAACCAGTTGACGCAAAAGAATGTTGGTACATTTTTCCCCACCTCCTGTTTTATTTTCCAAAACGTTGAATGCATTGCTGGATAACACAGCCTCTGAAATAGTAGCTGTAATTGACAGATGAATGGATAGATACGTAGGATATGAATGTACAGGACTGGACAAGTCTATTGCACTCCTTTAAAATTAAAATCATCTTTCTGCATGCACTTTGCGATGTCCTCACAACATGATAGGGGTACATAAATGTAATAAATTATGCCATTCAATATGTGTCTCCAAATTAAAACAAAATGTTTTTACAGGCTAAAACCAGATGAAATAGCTGAGCTTGAGGTAATGCTTCCTTGTAGGCTTTGTTAAACAATGTTAAACATATTACTAAGGTTCAGTTTATCTATACCTCCCCAGCATCTTTAGCATAACCAGAAATTCCTGACCGTGATTGTTTCAAAGGAAGATTGCTTACAGAAAAGCTAGCTTCTGATCATGTCTATTGTTAGTGATGAACCCCCCCTCTGTGTGCTGAGCCACTCTGATGTGTTTACTACCTCAAAAACAGCGTCAGCATCTTCAGGATAGAAAGAAATTAGAATTAATTGTTTTGATGTTACCAATGCCAATACCCAGCTTCAGAGTGCAAAGAAAGCTGCAATAGCCTTTTCTGCTCTCAAATTCTTGCAGGTCGTGTTGTGAACATAAGCAGTATGTTCGGGTGCATGGGCCAGGCTGGCCAATCTTCCTACTGCATTTCAAAATATGGGGTTGAGGCGTTCTCTGACTGCCTGCGTTATGAGCTGCAGCACTGGGGTGTCAAAGTCAGCATAATCGAACCAGGCAATTACAGCTTTCTGACCCGTGAGCACATTGGGAGCACAGCCGACACCATTTGGAAGGAAAGCTCCGACAGTGTACGGGAAGATTACGGCAAGTCTCATTTCGATCGGCGGACAATGGCAATGAAATCGCAGTGTAGCAATGGTTCGAAAGACATTTCTCCCGTCATTAATGCAATGGCTGATGCACTGACTTCGAAATATCCGTATCGTCGCTACAGACCAATGGATACCTACTGGTGGATTCGACTGCAGATCCTGACCCATCTCCCTGATGCAATAGCAGACATGATGTACAAGTATTAACCAAGGGTGAAACAAAGAAATCTCTGAAATGTTTCACCCCTCTTTTTCATCAGCCGCTCACTTTCTCCACAAACTGTACTTTCAAGGGCTTATAACATAAACCAAACAAGTTCATCTGAGTCGTGTCTTAATAGGTTCTGTACAACAATATTCACTGTGCCTTTTTTGCTTGCTAATTGTTGCAAGGCAGCAAAATACTAAAACATTTTTATAATATTGTGCATTGTTTTAAATACACCATGAAATGCAATGAAATCATGAATGGTTTATGTTTCTAGTTGATTTTTGACATTGGTTCCATGTGCTTGTGTCCTCCACAAATCTGGTGCGTACATTGCCCCTTTAACATCATCTGATGCTGTGAATTCTCTACCACTGTATTGAGTAGTTATATACTGTACTGCTCTGGTGTGCATTTTATGGCTGTGTTTGTGTGGATGTGCGTGTTTTTAAAATGAAAAGTTAGCTGTAGAGGGGAGGTATATATAGTGCAGAAAAGGCAGAGAAGCTGAGATACATCTGGATATAACAGTTGGATGATGGGCTTGGGCTTTAAAAGTATAAAACCTGTAGGTGGAAAAGAAGACTAAGGGAGGGAAAGAGTTCCACAGCTTAGAAGTCTGGAGAAGAATGAGTAAGTGTAAGAGTGCTTTCAATTGTGCGGATGCAGCTAGGAGGAATGTGTAAGACTTGGCTGATTCGGAAAGAACAAAAATGGGAAGTTCAGAGGACCATAGTAATATCAATTGATTAGAGAAAGACAAGTTGCAACACAGAATGTTTGGACAATACAGGAAAAGATGTAGTTTATAGGCAGTGCCTGATTGTGATTAGCAAGAAGAGTGTACACATCAACAACTTGCATTTATATAGCGTCCTTCACACGGGGCAGCGTCTTGGAGTGCTTAACAGTGGTGGAGCCTGACACTGAGCTGGGGGGAGGGTGAAGGTGACTATAAGCACAGTTGTAGAGGAAGGTTTTCAGTCTTCAGAGTGAAACGTCAAACTCCACATGCAAGGTGTCACTGAAGTTCAATTCACATTAATGCTACAGAATTTTGTGCAAAATGTCTCATCTGCAACTTTGTTTGATAAGGCATTTGAGTCTAAAATGCTGAAACAGGAAGAGATTGGGAAACCTCAGCAAATGAGTGGTTATTGCAGGGTCAGAGTACTGATATCTTCCTGGGGAAATAAAGGAGAGACACCAGACAGTACAGTACTATATATCTGGAGGAAGAAAAGAGAGATACTAGTCACTATACAGATATCCATCTCCCTGAGGGAGTGTGGTAGACATAATAATAATAATAAAATATAATAATAATCCTTGCATTTGATATAGCGCTTTTCACGTCTTCTTGATGTCTCAAAGCGCTTCACAGAATAGACTGTAAAGTGAATTGACCGTATATTTGTGGGCGAAAGGCGTATCAGCCAGTTTACACATATCTCCCTAATGAAACAGGCGAAAGCCACTTGCCAGTGTACAGATATTTCCCTGGGAGAATGAAGGAGAGACCTGTCAGTTTGCAGACACTATATCCTTGAGGGAGTAGAGCACCAATCACTATACAGATATCTCTCGCTGGTGGAGGGATCAAGAGACTTCAGTCAGTGCACAGCAGGTATCTCCCCAGGAGGAATGGAGTCATGTAGCTTAGTGTTTAGAGCAGTCGCCTCACAAGCGAGACACCTGGGTTCGATTCCCGGCAGTGTGAAATGTTGGGCAAGTTTCCTTACTCCACTCCACTCTGTTTACCTAGCAGAAAGTAGGAACCCGGTTGTTAGTCGATTGACAGATCGCTTTTCCTGGGGTAATAATTCCTTCAAACAGAATTAAAATATTTTGGTCACTGAATCCATGACTGTTTGTGGGACACTGGTGTGTACAATTGGCTGCTGCGTTTCACCCACAAAATATACAGTGAATTCACTCTACAGTATATTCTTTGAAGTGCTTTGAGATGTCTCAAAGACATGATAAGGCACTATATCAAATGCAAAGAACCTGTCCAGACCTCCTACTAGAGGTAGCCCACTTTCAATAGTGTGCAACTAGTATATTATTCCATCACTGTGTGAAATGCCTCTAGGTATGAATTGATCTCATCAAAATTGGTTGCAGTTGGCCATTGAATGATCAGGCACATACCAGTGAAGGTTACCTTTTAGTTCAAAGCTTATCTTGATTTCTGTGGTTCAGTAGGCTTGAAGAAGGTACAGTGTAATCCACATGCAATGAACATCCAATGCAAGGTACTTGCCGAGGTCAAAGCAAAGGAAACAGAGGAATGTATAGTATAGTCTCTGAGAATCTGTTTCTGGAGTAGGGATTACTGAAAAGAGTAATGATAACTCTATCTGGTGCCTCTGAATTTGGAATGCTATTGCACAACTCTGTCCTGTTTATGCAATTTTTTTGATCAAATAAAATGATGAATTTATGTTTTCTCACATATTTTAGTGTATTTATACATTATAGTTTTTTGAAGACTGATGTTTCTTTCATTTACTGTTCAATTTTTCTCTTCTGCTTTACTCAAATACAGTTTCAGAAGTTTCTACCACTTTCCAGTAACTTGTTTAAGTGTCCATTCTTCAGTGATATCTGCAAAATGACTTTCTGGCTCGAACTATCGTGTGATATGATACAATGTGATATCTTCCATGTCTCCTGCCTGGCAAGCCCACCATTGGCAGTTGGGCCTTCAGCTTTTCAGACCGACCCTCTGGAACTCCATCCTGGAGTTCCTCCGCCTTGACCTTTCCTTGCCTCCTTCAAGGCCTGCCTCAAGACCTTCTTCTTCGACCTTGTCTTCGGCCACCCTCCACCCCTCTTAATTCCAACCCCCAGGTCGAGTGCAAATCCTTGACTGTGGGTCGTCCATGTGACGTGCCATACAAATGTAATTTGTTGTTGTTAAATAGAATGTCTACATGATTGCCATTACTAATTCTTCCCTCTTGTGCTGAATACTTATTTTCCATTGGACAACACTTAGCTGTCAAAAAAACACAAGCCTGTCAAAGATTTGAATACTGCTATCACATCAGGTCGGGGGGTGGGGGTTGGTGCTCTTCCTCCACCTGTTTTTTCACTCCTGGATTGTATACAAAAGCTGTTGACTATTCCTCTCACTTTTGGCCTTTCATCTCTCTACATCACAACCGTCCTTAACCTCTATTTTATTGATACTAACACATTACCATGATACCGACTCTGTGCTGAATTTTCCTCCCTTGCTCAGTATCACAAGCACTTTCTTCTCGCTATCCTCATTATATTGAAATCAAAATTAATTGGATAGACTTGCAGACAAACTCAATCTTTTCCAGGCCTCAAAAACTGAGATTCCTTCCTTCTCCCAGCATTCTATTCACGTGGGAAAGCATTACTTTACCACAACAACAGCAAATTGCATTTATATAGCACCTTTCACTTCGGGAGGATGTCTGAAGGTGATACTGCTTCTTGTATTGCCGCATGTTTCACTTCTACTCTCAGTGATGAATGACATTGGCCCTGTTGAAGTGAATTGTCAGTGTATTTGACCATCAAGATTATCAAGCTCACAGAGATGTTTGAGTGAATTGCAAAAAATTTATGGCACAATTAATTTGTACAGAAAGACAAAGTTACCAATCAGGAGAACAGAATTAGTAGTTGCAGGAGTTTCGTCTTCTTTAAGTGGCACCTTCTCGTTGTCTTCTTTCCTGGATCTGTTCCAAAAAGCAACAACTACACTAGCTATGTTTATAGAATACCTGACTTGTTTGCTTAGCCTTTCCTTCCACTCTAACTGCAAGATCATCTAGTTTGTCTCACTCATTACATTTCCTCGCTTTTACTCCTCACCAAGCAAAGACCATTTCATTTAGATATTTCTTCTCTACTTGACTGCAAAAACAAGGACATTAGATAAGAAAACGTTTGCATGTCCCTTTTTCCTCATTACCATAACAAATGTTCAGTGATTTCCACCATAGTCAAAATGCAGAGCAGTACAACAGAGTAATGGTCAACTTGACAAGAGTTTCAACAATCTACAGCCCTTCTCAGTTTTCTTAATTTAAAAATGCCAGATCGAAATAAGTGTTGTTGTATTTATGCCCTGAGCTACTTAGTGTAAAGTGGATGGTTTCGTTAGGAGCACAGCAATGTTCTGACACACATTTTATCTGCTGGGAAGGTGACGGCTGGAATCATCTGGTTGTTGCAGACAGTGACCTCTGCTGGTAAACTGCAAACTACAACATTTTACTGGAATTTTCCATTATTCCAGAGAACCGTCAGGATTTTTGTTCGAAGTTGTGGATTTTTTTCGGATTCACGTGAATTTCTGTGGCATCACTTCACCCAATTAAAGTATATTTAAATGTTGACACAAAATTTAGAAGGAAACTGAAGCAACATCTTTATTTTCATTTTTTAACTACATGATTCAAAGCACAATTTCTGAGTAACTTAGCAGAAATTAATTGAGACACAACAGTTCCCCTTCAAGCAGTGTTGCAATCTGTTCACCACTGGTCGCTTTCGGCTCTGCGCACACTGTTGCACTCAGTGAGAAGACTTTCTCTGAATTATTTTTCAGCCATCGCCACAGATCTTTCAGTTGACAGTCACAAACCCAAGGGTTTATCGAGAGATCCACACCCTGTCCAAACTCTGTTCCAATCTGCACCAGTTTATCAAACACTCCTGGGGGAAGCGACTTCAGCCTATTTTCTGAAAGGTCGATTGTGTCTAAACGTAATAGCTTATTAAACAGCCCTACTGGTATCTTGACAATTTTATTATTATCAAGAAACAAATACTTTAAATTCAGCACATTATCAAAGGTACCAGAGGAAATAAAATGCAGCTGATTAGCTCCCAAATTTAGCCTTTTTAATTTTGGCAGATTGTTAAATAGATGACTTGGTAATTTTTCAAATTTATTATTGGAGAGATCCAATGTGACCAAATTGGTCAGGTTTTGAAATGAATTGGGAAGCAAGGATTTCAATATATTGGCTGACAGGTCCAGCCATTGAAGATTCTGAAGATGAGCAAACCACATAGGATTTACTGTTTGTAATCTGTTACCCTGTAAAACAAGTGAGTTCAGATTTGGGGAGAAATTGAACAATTTGGGTGGGAGAATGTTCAGAAAGTTAGCAGATAAATCCAGGACTCTCAGTTGACCAAGATCTCTTAGGAGGCCTGAAGTGATGTTGGTCAACTTGTTGTTTGAGAGATGAAGCTCTTGAAGGTGAAAGAGGCCAACAAAGTCATTTGCTTTAAGGGTTGTGATGTTGGTGAATTCTATGGATACAGTGGTTGCATTGTCTGGTATGTTTGTTGGCACCTCAAGTAGGGATTCAACCGAAACACAAACCACAGATGTCACATCATCCGAAAAGGAGCAAGTGCAGGAATCGGGGCAGATGATTGGGGACGATGAACTGTAGGAACAGCTCAGGAACAATACCACTGCAATCTTCAAAGTATCCATTTGGACCTAAAAACAGAGGAGAACATGCAAAAACATGCTATTTATTTGCCTACAAAATACTCAGTTACTACACTTTACAGTAAAACCCGTGAAGCAATTTTAGACATCTTGCCGATGTGAGTGGTACTGCATTAATGCAATGATTAAGCTTGTATATCTAACTTTAAACAGTGGGTGTCACTATCAGAGCCCCATTTAATAATAAAACTTAAATGTCTTTTGTAATTCTGGTGAGTTTTTTAAAGAAATATTTAAACGTGTAGGAAACCTCATTTTGGGACCTGTCTCCAGTGTTCCTTATCACACATGGAGTTCAATGCCATCACACAGCCTGCAACGCAGCAGATATATCTTATTCTGTATACAAACCATCTCAATACTCAGTCTGTAACTCAGTCTAAATTATTTTGTACATAACTCATCCAAACCTCCGGATCAGACCATAGTCTGCAGGTATCTTGTTTATTTTTATAATATAAACCATCCAATCTTCTTGAATAGAGTTGTCCCTACAACTTGCTGCCAGGTATCTATTATTTTCTGTGTAAACTATCCAAATCTGAATTAGATTCCAGTCAGTAATCCACACTACAATTTTGCAAAACATCTGAGACCCTTGATTAGCTGAGCAGTGCAGAAGGCAAACATGAGGAATATATTAAAAAAAACAGATCCATATGCAGTGGGTTATCAGTCACCTAATATCTCGATGATGATACTAGACTCTGACTAAGATGCCAGTTTTTGTGTGCGTTACTCCAATGGTAATCCTGCTGGTGTGGGTGCGTAATGTTTACCAGATAAGAGTACTGACGAGTCTACTTTGCATTTAAAGACAAACAATGCTTTGGTAAGTCCTTTAAAAAACAGCAGCCCATTTATACCTGGTGAATCATACTTTGCCCTTGTCATTGCTGAAGTGTTGTGGTCACACAGGTTATGAGTTGCGCAAAGCCACTACACTCAGAGGTTAGAGAGACTGTGTCTTTTGTTTGTCAGTAACCACATTTGAATTTGACCTTCACTGCTGAGCCAGATCTCTGTTCCTTCTTCTAGATTCTGGCAGACAGTTTTAATGATCAACTAACATTAAAATTCCCAAATCCTGCAGGCCACTCTTTTCTGAATGTTGTTGTATCTTTAGCGGTGGAGCAAGAAAATTCCTGTGGCAGAGATTTAACTATTACTTTCTGATATTAAGCAGTACCATGCACTTGCTGGACACTTTACAGACGGAAGAGACTGGTAGCAGAACAACAATTCTGGCAACTTATCTCAACGATGTGATGGCGCTATATCAAATGCAAGGATTATGATTGTTATTTTTATTATACAGGGTGGCATCAGATTGTTTCAAAATATGAAGCCTGGCAGTCAAATCATAACAGTACATTTGATGGCATCAGATTATAGGGCGTGTATACAGCCCAGTCTTAGCTTGTAGCAATCTATAGAAATTGAAGGGACAGATTGGAGCATTATTTATTAGCTGGTATCAGATTATATGAGCACCATGATAGATTGTGGCACTATATACAGCGTAACATTCAAATACAGCCTTAACTGTGAGAATGTAGTGATACATACATTCTAACAGTCAGATTGTAGCAGTATATATATATACACAGAGCTGTTAGTCACATTTTGGAATATACAACTTGATAACATTGTAGCAGGAGATACAAAACAGAAACAGAAGTTGCTCGGAACACTCAGCAGGACAGGCAGCATCTATGGAGAAAGACATCCTTAATTAAGGATTCTAGAATTTTCCCGACCACCGATGTCAGACGAACTGGTCTATAGTTCCCCATCTTTTCTCTCCCACCCTTGTTAAATAGTGTGTGATGTTTGCGATCTTCCAATCAATGGGAACCGTTCCAGAATCCAAAGAATTTTGAAAGATCAGACACAAGGCCTCCACTATCTCATGAGTTACCTCTTTTAAAATCCTAGGATGCAAACCATCAGGTCCAGGGGACTTGTCACTTTTTAATGCCAACAATTTCCCTAGCACCAATTCTTTGCTAATGTAAATTTCCCTAAGGACATACCTGCCTTAGAGGGGGTGCAATGTCGATTCACTAGGTTAGTTCCTGGGAAGAGTGGGTGGCTTGTGAGGATAAGTTGAGTAAACTAGGCCTATATTCTCTAGAATATAGAAGAATTAGGGGTGATCTTAAAGAAACATATAAAATTCTTATGGGGCTTGACAGAGTAGACAGTGTGAGATTGTTTCCCCTGGTAGGAGAATCTAGAACTAGGGGTCACAGTCTTAAAATTAAGGGATAGCTTTTCCGAACAGAGTTGAGGAAACACTTCTTCATTCAGAGGTTAGCAAATTTATGGAATTCTTTAACCCGGAAGGCTATAGATGCTCAGTCTTTGAATATATTCAAGACTGAGATTGATAGATTTCTAAAGGATAGAGGGATTTATGGATATGGGGATAAGGCAGGCAGACGGAGTTAGGTTAGAAGATCAGCCATGATCCTATTGAATGGTGGGGCAGGCTCAAGGAGCCGAATAACCTACTCCTGCTCCTAATTCCTATGTTCATATGGGTCCATGAGCCTTCATCAGAACCCAATTCTGACGAAGGGGCCGTGGACCCAAAATGTTGACTCGAGTTCTGATGAAGCGTTGTGGACCCAAAACGTTGACTCACTTTCCTTTCTCCATAGATGCTGCCTGACCTGCTGAGTGTTCCGAGCGACTTCTGTTTTTGTTTTCAGATTTCCAGCATCTGCAGTATTTTTTGTTTTGTTAGCAGGAGATACAGTCTAGCACCAGATTATAGCAATATTTATATCCTGACAGTCGAATTGTAACAGTATATACAGCCTGTTACTCAAATTGTAGCAGTGTGGTCTGATTGTCAACAACAGCTTACATTTAGATTTACCTTTGCATAGAATGATTATCTTGAAATGTTTCAAATGACAGTGGGCATCATTGAGCAGGGGGGAGGAACAGGAGGTGTTTAAAATATGGATCAAGGCATAGTCAAAGAGGCAGGTTTTTAACAGGGTTTTGAAAACAGAAAGCACAAGATAAAGGGATTTTGTGAGAGTGCCAGAGAGTATAGAGGCTGAAGGCTCAAACACTGAATGTAGAACGGACAGAGTGAGAAACAGCAATCCAGAATTGGATTATAGTCTGTCAGACAGTATGTAACAGTAAATTCTTACCTTACATGAGGAACTGATTCTGAACAAACTTTGTTCTTTCAACTTTCTGAAACCTAACTGATGTTGAAAGGTATTTATATTGGTTCACAGTAGCTTGTAACCAGTACCAACAGCTAACTGTCAGTTCCTGTAAAATAAATTACGATTGAAATACTGGAACTGGAGTGGTTAGAGGAGAAATTACACAATTGCTGGAACTGGGTACAGTGCACAGGTCCACAAAGAGCACTTTGTGCATCATTGATCATTAACTGGGTAAAAGCTATTTAGCACAGAGCACCAGAACTTTTTGAACCTTCAGAAAATTGCTTTCTGTTTCTTCTGTTAAAACCTTCTGTTCTTATGTGAAGATATGGCATCAGAAGTACAAAATCTATCAAATAAATGCCTTTCAAGTTGGCAAATATAAATGTGTAATCTGTCTGATGCAACATTGTGTTGAAAGAGTGTAATAGTCACAGTGTGGTGACATCAGTTGAAAGGTAGTCACAGTTACTCCAAAAATGTATTTGTGGATGAGCGAGATAGCCAAAATGTTTCGCCCACAAAATATACATTCAATTCACTTTACAGTATATTACTTGAAGTGCTTTGAGACATCTCAAAGACATGATAATGTGTTATATCAAATGCAAGGATTATTATAATTAAGGATTATTTAATTTGCACACAGCAGTGTCCACAACCAGTCACAAAGTGAATCATCAGTTTATCTGGAGAATTACAGAAGGTAGTTTGAAGGTTGGTTTAGCTCTTTGAAGCATTGGTACAATTGATAAACTAGAGAAAGATGAGAATAATTGGCAGGGACAGTGACAGTGGTTCAGAGAGTGAGAGACAGATTAGAATGAAAAGGAGACAGACTGGAGAGTAGAGGTGATAAAAGGTTCCAGATATCACAGAAACAAACTTGTGTGTCCTATCCAGGAGCATGAATAAGGGTGAAGAAGAGAGCCTCTTCAAGTAGAGGAGCTAAATTTTGGATTGACTTGAGCTTTGTAGAAATATTTTCATGGTGCATTATGTATTGCAATATTCAGGATATATGACACAGTGAAGGATGTATTGTATCAGTGTATGGAAAAGGTTGCTTTAGGATTGCATTAATCTGACCAAGGAATTCAGAGGATATGTAGTTCACTTGTAATTCTATTCCATTCACTGCTAATGTTAACTACTTCCTCTGGAGGGTTCCTTCATTTGCTCAAGACACTTTCCTGCATTTTTTAAAATTGATAGCAATGGCTGTTTCTGTGCTGAATCATTCAATGTAATTCTTTGTCATTCTAAATGCTTAAGGTTGTACTGCATTTTACAATTCAAAGTGTATCCAGCAGGGGGAACTATTGACAAAGTTAAATACTTATCTGTGGTCATACAACAAAAATATCAATAACAACTTGAACTTACAGAGCACCCTCCTCACATGGTAGTGTCTCAGAGTGCTTAACAGTGATGGAGCCTAACTCTGAGATGGTGGGAGTGGGGTGGGGAGGTGACGGCAAGCATGGTCGAAAAGGAAGGTTTTCAGGCGGGACTTGAAAAAGGGGAGAGATGGGGCAAGGCAGAGGGATTGAGGGAGAGTGTTCCACAGTTTTGGAGCATAGTGGCTGAAAGCGCGACCTCCAATGGTGGAGCGGAGGGTACGAGGGAACAAGAAAAGAACAACACAGCTCTGGCAATATCCCACGGATGGACAGACCACATGGAGAAGCAAATCTAGAGGGTCACAGGGGAAGCGAAGGTGGGACACATGGGAAGAGCAGGTGGGCCACAAGTAGTCTCTAGGCTATATCAGTGCGGTGTCATCCAACCCTCCTGAGTATAGTACAACCTTAAAACTCATTTATGGACATCTGTTATTCTCCACTCAATGCATCCATAATATGCGTTACAGCAACAATAAGCATGTTCAGGCAGGCAGAGAGGGCATATGACAGGTGCAACACTAATACATTTAATGAGGCCTTAGAGAGAACCAACTTACTAATTTCAGTGTATCAGTGCTGCAAAAGGGCTCACTGAGATAATCGTGCACCTCATGGGAAAAAGGTGGGGACAGCCATTTGTCTCCAGATCACACTGTGAATTACATAAGGGTCGTAGGAACAGGAGTAGGCCATTCAGACCCGCGAGCCTGTTCCGCTATTCTGTTAGATATGGCTGATCTGTACCTCAACTCTAATTACCCACCTTTGCCCCATATCTCTTGACACCATGACTTCATAAAAATCTATAAACCTCAATCTTGAAAATTTGAATGGATCCAGCATCCACAGCCTTTTGGGGAAGAAAATTCCAGATTCCCACTACCCTCTACGTGAAAACAAAGGGTTCAAGAGAGGTGATCCTCCAATTGTCAATAAATTTATCTCAGGACCTACTTAGATAGACACATAAGCCTCCAGAAATTCTGGTTTAAACTATGTACAGAAGTAAAATCATTCTTCCCATTTATAACGAAAATTCCTATTGCAAGCTCTAACCGTCAAGTTCAGTGACCTTACCCGCAAGGGAAAATAACCCCTTATTGAGCTCGGGACGAGGAATATTATTTGTTGGAAATAGAACACTGTCCCATCTTAGGCATCCAGGATCAGCATCAATGCTGCCAGATCACAGTGAGGAAAGTAAAACACTTTCCAACAATGTGTTTCTATCTTAACCTCAGTCATTCCATCTCCCACACCAGACTTCCTGTGGCCCTTCTGAGTGAGACTTGTAAATCAAAGTGTTTGCCTACAAAATACACAGTTACAGTAAATGCTGTGAAGCACTATGAAACAGCCTCCGACACAAAAGGCGCAATATCAAATGTAAAAATTATTATTGTTATTGATCAATGGCATTTTTGTAATGTAAATCAATGAGTGGGGAGGAGTCAATCTCAAACTTAATTCAAGACTTTCAATCCCCAACGATGGAATTGAAAAGGCTGAAGGGTTTAAAATGTTTTTGGGGGAGGCAGAATAAATGATGCCTCACTTTGATGAAATTTTGAGTCGCAGCCAAGTTCTCATGAGTCTGAGTAATGCTCATGGCTCTGTAGGAGTTCTATTCGATGTCTCAATGCATATTTATGCTGTATAAACTCCTTTATTTTTGTTTTACTTAACAGCAAGCACAATGTGGTGACCATGCAGTGTCACATTATTCAGTGACAGCTCTCAGGAATAGAAAACAATTAATTGCTGTGTGGATGAAAAGGCTCCACAATACATTAGTTAGGATTAGGATTATATTCCTTGTGTTAAATAGAAGTTATTAAATCAACACCAATATGAATTATACAGTACGGTTCACCTAGGATAATAGCTTGGAGCACTGTATAAAGAGAATGGAGTTCCCCTTTAAAAGAAAGGTTTACTGTCAACCTCCTCTTCTCTCGGGTTTATTATATACGTGTCACATAAGAATCATTTTGCGCCTCTGTATCTTAGTTAAATAGCCCTGAGGGAATTCAGTTTATCAACTACTGGCCTGTTGGTTTCAGAAGTCAGTTTGTCTAAAAATTCTGTAAAAATATAAGATCACAAGAGATATAACCATTCAAGAAAGATCCCACTTTACATTTCTGATTTCACCCCCTATTTGCCCACCTGGTGTGATTAGAGGGTAATCTTACTTTGACCACGAGGCACCAAAGACAACCCAGGTAACATTGTCCACTTTATCTCTCCTCTCTACTGGGAGACCCTTTCATTCAGAGCCTCCCACGGTTGATGGGGATGAGATGAGGAACTGAGTGGACTCTCCCTTATACGTTCTCACTTGCCGCCCACCAATGCTCATTGTCTCAGCTCACATCTTAGTGCAGTACCAGAGGGTGCTGGCTGCCTGGGCACAAGTATCGACTTTTGGATAAGCTGGAGAAAGAAAGCTGGAGTTAAAAGAGTAGAATGTGTCTGAACCTGGCAGTGAGGACAGAGTGGAATACAGATTTTGTGATTGTGACACTGATCAGTCTCCACACCATAATAAAAG
The DNA here is from genome assembly GCF_018977255.1 of Callorhinchus milii. NCBI lineage: Eukaryota > Metazoa > Chordata > Chondrichthyes > Chimaeriformes > Callorhinchidae > Callorhinchus > Callorhinchus milii. The sequence goes on along the minus strand of NW_024704752.1, from coordinate 8,462,957 downwards.
AAATGCTGGGTTCTCAAGTTCTATAATAATACTTGCATTTGATAGAGCGCATTACCACATCAAAACATCTCAAAGGGTTCCAAAGAGGTGAACAGGGCAGCCAATATGCACACAGTAATGTCACATAAGCCGTCATGCAGTGAATGACTATACTTTTTAAATTAGGGGATTGTTAGCCAGGCAGCAGGAGAAACTGCCTTCCTTTGTCAAATAATAGCATAGGGTGTTTCAATATTCATCTGCAGGGGCAGAAGGGATCTTGGTTAAACTTCTCCAACAATACAGTATTGCACCAGCACTACATTGGAGTGCCAGCTTGGGCCATGAGCTCAAAGTCCCAATATGGGGCTTGAACCCACAACCTTTGACTTGAAGATGAGCGTGCTACCAACAGAGCCAGGCTGACACCTGTTCTACAGGAGAAAGTTGAATATAAAAGCAGCATTGAGGAGTACAGTGATGGAAAAACCAGTCCTCTCTGGAGCTCGATATTCCTATTTGTCTGAAGTGTTAACAAAGCCTGTTAATGACAGGTGAGAAGAAAAATGAGCCATAAACATGAGGTGAAGCTCATTTCACCAATGTTTCAGGGTGCTTTTCAAGAACGGGGTTAGAGGCCAAGTAAAGGGGAGGGAATGGGTGGCAATAGGTACGTTTGAAGAGGTAAGGTTTTGAGCTGGGACTTAAAGACAGAAAGAGAGGGGGCTAGATAGAGGGGGTAGAGCAAGGGAGTTCCAGAGGTTAGGGAAATAGAACTGAAGATATGGGCACCGATGGGGGTGCAGAGGGCAGGGCATGCGCAGCAATCCCGCGCGGTTAGCTGAGCAGAGGAGGCAACCACGAGAGGAGGAATAAAGCACAAGATTGGAAAGATAAGGAGGTGCTAGGGTGCAGCTGGATTTGTAGGCATACTTTATGATCTTGAAATCGATCCATTGAAAAGTAGGGAGCCTGATGAGGATTGGGATGATGGGGAGCCTGATGAGGATTGGGATGATGGGGAGCTTGATGAGGTTTGGGATAATGGGAAGCTTGATGAGGATTGGGATGATGAGTGTGCAGAGCAGCGGATGTTTGGATGAGTTGAAGCTGTTGAACTGTGTAGCTATTCCCACAGGGTCAGTAATCTCAAAACTGTTTAACTTCTGATGTCTCACATTCTTGAGTGGGGAGCGGTATTAATCTTGCCGGGGAGGGGTTTAATCAGAGCGAGATTAATAATGAATCTGATGTCTTGGTGTATTGGAGCAAATCTGTGTTACAGGGGATGTAGTGTATAGCAGTGTTACAATAAAGGGTGTGGACACAATAAGAGAATTATAGAGAGGATGTGGAGTGTATCAGAAAGCATTGTATCAAAGGGTCTTGTGTATAAGTGTGTGGTGCATTTTCTTTCAGTGTTGCGTTGAGGGATAATAATACTTTAAAAGGCGGCTTGGATAAAGATGTACTGTTTACATATCTACATCTCCGCCCCCTGTACATTGGTGCCTATGTGTCAGCTGGAGCTATGGAGCATCAGCTATGTTTTGCTGAATCTCCTCTTGTTTTTCAGTCTATATATAGCAGGAAGCTGCTCATTTATGCTCCAAGTGCCTGACTATGGAGCAATGGTGAATAATCCCACCACAGTACATCCCCATCCGAGCCAGAGGGCTGGTCGCTTGTCCACAGAGAGCGAGGGTGAATTGGTGGGTGCTTTGGTGGCATCTCCAAACCTAACAGCTCAAATAGCGACACTGGCACAGGGCTGGCACCAAGTTGCTCAAAGTCCCTCAACCAGGCGGCGACCTGAGGTGTCAGGAGGTGGGAACAAAGTCAACTGAGGGAGAAACAAAAGGCAATCAAATAGTTAGGGAGAAATACAATTAAAACAGAAAATGTGCTGATCTTAGTCGATCTGTCCAGTTCAATGTCCCCATGAATTGTACCCACATGATTGGAAGAAAATACACAGCCTCAAGCCACGCTTTGACTTCCCAGGTTGTGGATTATTAAAATAGAATAACAACACTTTACTCCAAGGCCAAGGGGAGACTGAGCTGAGGAGCCACCGCTTCAATGTCACTCCTCCCCGCAGCACTGAGAGACAAGGACATCAATGCTGAACTGAAGCCGAACAGTTTTCTTGATATGAAAGAGAAATAAAGTTGAGGTTGGGGCGAGAGCTGAAGCTTTGGGAGTCAGTGACAGGAGAGCTTACACTGGGGGCGCCTGCACAGTGCTGACTGACTGAGTGAGTGAGTGAGTGAGTGAGTGTGTGTGTGAGTGAGGGAGTGTGTGAGTGTGAGTGAGTGAGTGAGTGCGTGAGTGTGAGTGAGTGAGTGTGTGAGTGAGGGAGTGTGTGTGAGTTTGAGTGTGTGTGTGAGTGTGTGAGTGAGTGAGTGAGTGAGTGAGTGAGTGAGGGAGTGTGTGAGTGTGAGTGAGTGCGTGAGTGTGAGTGAGTGAGTGTGTGTGTGTGTGTGAGTGAGTGAGTGAGTGTGTGAGTGAGTGAGTGATTGAGGGAGTGAGTGTGTGAGTGTGTGAGTGTGTGTGTGAGTGTGTGAGTGAGTGAGTGTGTGAGTGAGGGAGTGAGTGAGTGAGTGAGTGTGTGAGTGTGTGTGTGTGAGTGAGTGAGTGTGTGAGTGAGTGTGTGAGTGTGTGTGTGTGAGGGAGTGAGTGAGTGAGTGAGTGAGTGAGTGAGTGAGTGAGTGAGTGAGTGAGTGAGTGAGTTGCTGGGAATCCCTCGGGGCTGAGGTCCAACCTGTGGCTGTTTGATCGCTCTGATGGCGTGTGCGCGGCTCCGGTATATAAGGAGGCGCTGCGGGGACTGTGCACTGGAGACCGACACACACACAGCGAGTGCGACTGTGACTCACACCGACCCGCACCTCTCCAGCCTCGGCCCGGCCCCCGGGGTAAGTGATCCACCGTCAGGGGCGGGTGTGGGCGGTGTGTGCCCTTTGCTGGTGGGTCCCGGAGCTGAAGGCTGATCAGTTGCTGCCGTCTCTGCTGATCAGTCACCGGATGGTCGAATGAATGATGAATGAATGAATGAATGAATGAATGAATGAATGAATGAATGAATGACTGCGCGGATCTGTGTGTAACTGTGACCCGGTGTCCGGCCCCGGGACTCGCCTCCTTCTGGGGATCAGTGGCCGCTGCTGTTTGCTCTGATCACAATGTGGGCGACTGGCACAGGTCACAAGTCGCCCGGACAGGTTTGCAAGCCCCGGGCAGTGGGAGCTGCATCGACCTGATTCACTGACATCGATTGCAAACCACTTGAAACGAAGGCTGAAGGTTTGATTTCACGCTCTCAGTCCGATTGGAAAAGCTTTTTGAATGAGTTTAATGATCTGCGATTAATTCACACGGAGAGAACTCGCAACTCGGTTTAAGCCGAATAGACAGATGTGTTTTTATTGTACAGCGTTGGGACAAACAAACAAACCCTCGACATTCAGAATGAACAGAAATACATCATTTCTGTTCTGATGTCAGTGAGACTTTGCTCGTGTCGGACTGTGGCTTTGCTCGGGTTGTGGTGTAAAGGACTTCATTGAGAAACGACTGTTCCTCCAGTTCTGCGGGAAAGCAGTTCGGGAGCGACTGAAGAGTGTTCCACATTTTCTGGCGTTCTTCAATTTTAAGACTATGATTTTAAGCATAAGATCAGGTGGAATGTTGAGACGGGGATGGAAACCTTAGCTGTTTTTTTCCCCTCCTCTACCCCCGGGACACTCAGGTTAACTTAATGCCCACAACCACAACACTGCAGAATAGGTCATCAAACTTAGTAGGTTGTTTAGCAATAGCAGTTTGGTTTGTCTACAGAAACACAGTGGCTGCATTTCAGCTTTGGGACTTCTCAGCGATGTGATAACGATCTGTATCAAATTCAAGAAATATTACATTACGAGTTTCCTGGTCGTGTGTGGCTCAGTTCCACATTGGGATCATGGCCTTACCAATAGAGAGAACAGAGGAACACTGCACGTGAGATTCCCCCTTTGGAAAGGGATCTCAGAGTTCCTTAGAGAGTTCCTTAGAGAGTTCCCAGTCATAGGATAAATCTCCTTAAGTCATTGGATGTGTGGGTGTTGGGTGAAGTCCTCATTAGGCTCCCTCCTCTCCTTCACTCTTTGGTCTCAGCAAAGCAGTAACAGATGGTGGGAGCTGAGGCTTATTGTTAAGATATCAGTTTTCCAGGGATCTGCAATTACAGGCTATGTGACAATTGAGTATTCTCTGGCAAACACAAAGCTTTTGTACTCGAAGTCTGCCCCCTTGCACTTTCAGTACACAGAGATCAGTGGGGTGGGTGAGCCTTGCATAATGTTCTTCTCCTGACGAATGGAGAGATGTTGAGCTGAATTGCTTTGATCCACCACCACTAGTCCATCTGTTAATTTAATATAGTGGTTTAATACAGAGCCGGTAGTTTCTCAGTCTATTTTGCTTCATTTTACTTGGGACAGTAAACACACAAAGTGTACCTACAGAGGAGACTGAAGGCTCTTTATAAATGTGGTCCTGGTGATGAAAATCTCTCTCCTAAAAGTGGCCCCTGTGGGAACTATCCTTTTGGGAAAGGGTCCTGTGGGAACTTATCCTTTTGGGAAAGGGTCCTGAAAGGGTCCTGATTTGGGGAGATTTTGCAGCTACAGTTAAGCAGCCCCAGAAAGAACAAGAAGGGTATCAAGCAGAATGGGACTTTATTCATAAAGTGATCTGGGCAGAGGGCTAGGTAGAGGTCAGGTGATGGAATGGCATTCAAGTCAGGGAGAAAAGAGAACCAGAGCGAGAAATATCTTATGCTTGAAACCTAGGAGAAAAGAAAAGTGGAAGAAATTATAGGCAAGAGAAGGAATCTCACATTTGGCTTTGTCCCAGTTTCAGGGAGCAAAATGGAAGCTGGAAGTTAATTCTGCCAGGAATAGAAAATAGATATTTAACAACATTCTTTCAAAGTTCACAAAGTTTTCAACTTTAGCGTTTTTATAATTTTTGTTCAGTAACTTTTCATCATTTTTGTGAGGTTTTGTGGAGTTCTGAAACATCCAAAGTATTAATCCAGTCATGCAGGCAATGTAGCCTGAAATCACTTGTGTCTCACCTCTTCTTCAACAGTCACTTTTGGGAGACTCCAGTTCTCCATGTCTCTGGGCTTCCCATTCATGGCCTTCGGAGCTAGGAATCCGCACTGTTCCCTCCCCTTGGCCTGTCCAGCGAGAAAATGTGTGGGATTGTTATAAACAGAACATCTTATCTGTGTATCTAGAAAGCAAGTGAAAAATAATAACTGAATAGTGATATTGGCCATTCAGTTTTTATATCAATGGGTGAAATGCCTGACTTGGCAACTGACCTGCTGGTTGCAGCAGTCTGCATTGCATCCGTTTAGAGCATTTGAAAACAATACTGTATCTGGATGGTTGAAAAGCTGCATTAACTTGCCTTCCTCACTCACATGCTGAACAACTTGCTGTGAATTTCCAGCGCTTATTTTTTCCAGTTGCTGCCCTTGTTTCATGCTTTGTTAGACACAGTTGCCTCAGTTTTCCCTTGAGATCCTGTTTGTCCCAGTCAGTCTCTCCTCCTGTTTCCCATTCAGTCTTTGTCAGAGCCATGTGGTAAAGGAGTCCTGTGATTACTTTGTGTTTCAGGCGCTCTCCGGACACTAACATGCAGGAGATGCTGTGGACCTTGTTGGTCACATCCCTTTGTTTCACCACTACAAGAGTGCAAGCCGCTTGTGCTAAACCAGAGGTGCAAAAGGATTTCAACTTTCTTGAGGTTGGTGAGATTGATGAATTAAGTATATATTTCACAAATATATTCTGCAAAGCGTTTTGAGATGTCTCAACGACGTGATAAGACGCTATATCAAATGCAAAGATTATTATTATGTATAATTACTTGACTTCACCAATTTCCCTTCTGAAAGGCCCATTCCACAGTCACTGAATAGTACAAAGAGTTATCAGGCCACCCTGTTTTCTCGGATGGTCTCTAGGTTTGTTTTAATATTGACACGTCTAGATGAAGAGACAAGGACCACAGTGTGGGACACCATCAGGTGAGGAGAAGAGGTTAGGTAAATTAAGTTAGTTGATGCTAAGTATTAAAACTTGGGTGTAGGTGGAAATTAATGAGCTTCCACAGTCCTGAAGTTAAGAACATAAGAAATGCCAGACAAAAAAAGACCAAGGCCAATCCAGTTTGCTTTCCACCTTCCAGGCCGTCGCACTCACATATGTCCCAAACTACTTATGGACCATATCCCATAATGTTATTTCCTAAAAGAAAAATGTCTAATCTGTGTTTGAAAGAATCAACACTTCCTGCTTCAGCCTTCTCCCTAGGGAATCTGTTCCACGGGTTCACTATTCGCTCACTGAAATAGCGTTTGTGTAGATTTGTTCTGAATTTCCATCCCTTCAATCACAGGCCGTGTCCTCTGGTTTTACTACTCTGGACAAGTCAAAACAGCATGTCATGATCTATATTATTTAGCTCCTTTAGAATCTAAAACACAACAATCATGCTGTGGAAGAATTCATTGGAGCTGCAAAAACGCAGAGAGGAGGATGAGTGTGTAGGGCAATATATTTAGAGTTTAAGTTAAAAAAATTGCTCAGAGGAGCTTAAGGAGCCTGTTTGAAATGAATTATGATGCCCTGAATCATCTCACAGTTCAGAGCTAAGTTAATCAACTTATTCAGGGTGACCTTAGCCCTGGTGAGCTGGAATGAACAGCACCTGCCAGAATGAGAATGAGTCTATTTACTTCGACTCACTTGAATTCTAGAGCCTTACAGTGTCTTCGTTCTAAATGGTAGCACGAGACTCAGCAGCTATTTTACGGGAAGTGGATAGGGTATTACCCTGGCTCACATGATAACACTCTTGCTACCAAACTGCTCTTGCTTAGTTTATTTGTGGAGTCCTGTAGCTCAGTGGTTAGAGCGCTTGCCTTGCAAGCGAGACACCTGGGTTCAATTCCAGGCCGGGCGAAACCTTGGGCAAGTTTCTTTACTCCACACGCCTAATAATAATCCCTCCAAAAAACAAAACAATAATAAATTGGTCATTTTCAATCCACGACTGTTTGTGGGACATTGCTGTGCGCAATTGGCTACCGCGTTTCACCCACAAATTACAGTCAATTTGCTTTACAGCATATTCACTGAAGCGCTTTGAGATATCTAGAAGATGTGAAAAGCCCTAAATCAAATGCAAGGATTATTATTATTATTTCACTATTCTTCTCCTCTGGGCTTTATTCTGAAATGGGGCTTCACTAAAAGCTTCTAAATAGGTGTTTGATTTTGAATGACCCATGCACTGACACGCGGTTAATTATATGTGTTATTTTATGCCACAGTACTTGGGAACATGGTTTGAAATTCAACGATCATCAAATGTGGACTTTGAGAATGGCAAATGTATTGCTACAACTTATAGCAGGAAATCACCTGTGGCTTTAGGAGTTCGCTGGCAGGAGCTTGTGTAAGTATTTGATAAATGGCAATGAGAAAGAATTGTTTGTCCATAGGGATCAAATGTAAAAGAGAATATTACTGTCCAATATAAGTTCTGTGTTACTTTGAAAATCTATAGACCTTATTGAAAGAGAACATGTTAAATCAAAGCACTTTGGGACATCCTTCTGAAGTGAAAGCCACTATAAAAAGGAATTTGTTGTTTTTGTTAAACCAAGGTCCCATCTGTCTGTTCAGGGTAGATATTAAGCATCCCATAACATTGTTAGAAAAGAGGAGAAAGTTTTTCTGGAAATCCTGGCCAACAATCCTCTTGATGATTTGATCATTTATGTTAGTGGGACCCTGCTGTGGAAAAATAGCTGTCACATTTGCCTATAAAAACATTCACTATAATTGACAGTAATTATGGAGAAGCACTTTTTAATATGATGAACCATTATAAAAATACATGTTATTTCTTTTCTTCTCTGTCAATCTATATATTCACAGGCGTTGGAAGTGTAAAAAGTTTATAATAGGAAAACATGGCAAGTTTGGTAAACTTACTGACCAGAGGAGAATATGCCCACAGTTCTGAGTTACTTGTGGTAGAAAGAGATAGACTCGCATTAATGAGACACCACAACACATCCTATTGCATTCTGTAATTCTTTACACACAAAAAAAGTACATTGTGTAAGAAGTGATACCAGAACTCGAATTGCAGAATTGTAACATAAAATAGAACGGTTGAAGGCACCTGAACCTTTATTGAGTAAATGTGAAATTCCACTGGTTTGTAAAGTTACTGACCTTGGAGACATGCACTTGGGATTTCTCCATTATAATTGTAAGTTGGTAACTTTACTGACCAGCAGAATTTCTGATCCCTGGTATTAACTTTATAGGATATAAGGACTATGCGAGCCAGAGACTTCTTAATTAAACAAAAAATTATATGAAACTATGACCTACCAGTCATGTGCAAGTGAAAAAATGATCATGAAATGCAAAATGCAGGCACATAGAGAATGTTTTTAGGGAACACTGTTATGTTTGCTATGGTAGGAATGTAGTTGTTGAAGCTAGTATTGCCCTTAGGTAGTCTTGAAAAGCCTGCCTTAGAGGAAAAGTGAGAAGCTTCAGATGTTCATTTGGTCCAGGGATTTGTTTCAAGGTCATGGTTGTTTGCCTGAAGAATCAAATCTTTAGGGAATACACAAGTAGTAATTGAACCATGCAAGAAGGTACCATTTTTCCTGAAAGATAAAGATCGAAATAGAACTGCTGCACATGGGAATAACTTAGCGTGATCATAAAAGCGGGTGAGCTCTCTGAACAATTCAGCTCCTCAATGAGTGTGCACAAACCAAATGGACAGACAACATGTGTTCCTTGCTCTGCGTAAACCGAAAAATGCTAAACAACAACAACTTGGATTTATATACGGCATCTCAGAGCGCTTAAAGCAGTCACCATGTTACAAATAACCTATACAAGAAAAAATTCTCAGTTCTACAGTTCAAGCTTTTCAATTCGTATTCAATCCAGTGGATTTTTGGTAACTTTCAGAGCACCCTTTAGAAGGTCAATATTCTGCCAACCAGTTACATTCCTAGTGCATCTAAAGTTTAACATGCATCATTCACTCAGTATTGACTCACCGATTTTTCAAAATATCAGTTAATTTGCTATAACTTTACACTGGGATTTCCTATCATAAAATTTTAGAGAACTGAGGTCCCAAAATCTTTTGGTTCTAGTCTTAAAACCTTTGTTTTCAAATTTATTATTGCAGGGAATTTCAGAAAATTCCCAAGTGATCAGTGTGACTTTGTTGACCAAGTGTCTCCCCAGAGTCAGGTTAGTCCCAGGGAAATTCCACTTATTTCCTCCTCTCTGAGGAGGAGATTTGAAGATATTTCTAGATATAGTATTCATTTTATCAACCTTGAGGGGATGAAGGCCTGAATGATCCCATTAGTTCCCAAGTCCAGTCATGTTCTACACACCGACACTGCTACCCCACCTTGGAATATGTATCTGATGGCTTCTTGTTAGGCAGCAGCACCTGTCTGAGACTAGAAAATGTGAAAGAAACAGTACCAGAATTTTACTCCTGTTTTCTTGTCTTTTATCCAGAGATAAAAAGGTGAAGTCACACGACGCAGAGCTATATCCGACCTCTACAAAGGAGCCAGCTAAACTTTTCTACAGTTCTAGTACGTACATGAAGAATTGGCGTGGCACATAAGAATTCTTGTTACTCCTGCTGCTATAGAACTAGATAAATATTTTGTCAGTGAGTTTGAGATTTTTGGTCATTATCAATTTCAAGTAAAAAGAGTGAGCGCAGTAGTCTCATTACTCATTACTGCACTCACCTTATTATTATGAAGGGGGTGATAATCCCTTCAAAATATATAAATAAATAATTTGGTCATTCAATCCACGACTGTTTGAGGGACGCTATGCGCAATTGGCTACTGCATTTCGCCCACAAAATACACAGTTTGAAGTGCTTTGAGACGTCTAGAAGACATGAAAAGCGCAATATCTAATGCAAGGATTGTTATTATTATCTATAGTATATTCTGTGAAGAGCTTTTAGATATCTCAGCGGGAGTCCTGTAGCTCAGTGGTTAGAGCACTCGCTTTGCAAGTGAGAGACCTGAGTTCAATTCCAGGCAGGGCGAAACCTTGGGCAAGTTTCCTTACTCCACACGCCTAATAATAATCCCTCCAAAACCAAAAGTAATAATAAAATTGGTCATTTTCAATCTACGACTGTTTGTAGGACATTGCTGTGCTCAATAGGCTGCCGCGTTGGTCCACAAATATACAGTCAATTCACTTTACAGTGTGTTCTGTGAAGCGCTTTGGGACGTCCTCCCGATGTGAAAAGCGCTATATCAAATGCAAGAATTATTATTATTATTATGATAAGGCACTATAACAAATGCAAGGATTACTATCATTATCTTCCTGGTAATTTTGTCTAGCTTTTGATTCTACTCTGTGTAATGAAACAGTTCTTGGTGTCTTGAAATTGCCCTTCTCCTATACCTGTATCCTTTGGTCTTGCTATCTTGATATATCAGAATATTAATTTGGGTTTACTTTCTGTAACCTGTTAAGCATATTATATACATCTACAAGGTCCTCTCAGAGACAATTCTTTTCAAGGCAAAATAATCTATCTAATTTAATCATTCCTGATAACTCATCTCTCTATTTTCGAGCTACCAGCCCAGAAAGGGAAGACTGAGGTAGATCAGAAGTTTTATACTGCTGAGGTTTTGGGAACAAATGCACCTTGATTTAAAAACAGTGAGGATGCAAGGAGTGGGGTAAAACATATAAGAAAGTATATTTCATACATGTTCCTCTGGCTCCGGTATGCTCCATATCCCCTGCCCTACCATCGGTGGCCGGGCTTTCAGCCTCTCAGCCCCTAGGCTCTGGAACTCCATCCCCCAGTGCCTTTGCCTTGCTTCCTCCCTTTCCTCCTTCAAGGCCGGTCTCAAGATCTTTCTCTTCAACCGTGCCTTCAGCTCCCCTCTCGACACTCTACCCCCTCCTCGCTCCCTCCCTTCCCTCACCCTGACCATTTCCCCCCTGCTCGGGTCCCAACCCGACTGTTCAGTGCCTTGGGACGTCCTCCCGACGTGAAAGGCATTCTATAAACGGAATCATGTTGTTGTTAGAGGATTGGAGAACCTAGATAGAAACGTTCAAAGGAATTATGACCATAACTGGAAAAATTACTAAGAAAGACCAGAATGTTTGCAATGGAGAGAGAGTATGTTTGAAAACTAGAGTAATATTCCATGTTTGAAATGGAACTATTGCTATATAACAAATTAAATTGTTGGCAAATAACGTTTTCTTTTATTTTTAATCCACATACAGCATCACCTTTCAAACCATCCTTTGAAGGTATGTATTAGAATTATCCATGTATAAATAATAAATTGCTTAATATACCAATGAGCTTGTTAAAACTTCTTATAAAATGTAAGAGGTTTTTACAATTCACTGTAATATGCATAATATGTCTTATTTCTTAGTAAGTCCTTTCATTTGGCGACTGGTATGAATTACTAAATGAAAATCAATTAGCAGAATCACTCAATGCGCACTCCAAAGATGGAGCAGGTTCTCCTGACATGAAAGGTGCTATATAAATGCAAGTTGTTGTTCTCTTAAAGAACATGGACCATTCTACCAACTTTCAATGATTACTCAATATAATCGTTAAACTTTTGCGGTAACTATAAAATGTTGTGGTATGTGTTAAAAGTTGTGGTTTCCGCAATAAAATCACCACCTACTGTTTTCCTACAGTCTTAATAATGAGGCTGAAATAAAAATATCTAGATAGATTAAATTAACTTTGTTGACTGTTTAGTTAATGGACAGTGTTTTGTTCCACATTTGATGTCTGTATTTTATTATTTTTCCTGATCAAGATTTTCCGTATTGGGTATTATCCACCGACTATAAGAACTATTCTTTGGTGTATTCCTGCTTTGTGAACCTCGGAATTTTTAGCACACAATCAGATCATTACTGGATTTTCTCAAGACAAATGCATCTTCCTGAAAATACCACTAATCAACTGCATGAAATCCTGGCTTCATATAACATTGCCACCAAGAATATAGCTACAGTCGATCACGAGGATTGCTCATCTTTTATCTAGGAGGGGGTGACATTTTTCAGCAAAATCAGCAGTTTAAACCTGTATTGAATTCAGCTGATTTCTAGTTTATTTTGTTGTACTTTGCAACTGAATTAGTAGAAATGGGATTATATCGCATATTTGGAGATGCTAAAATATGAATCCAGTGAGATTTTTGTTTTAACCAATAGTCCCAAACTGAACACCTGCAAAACACAGCTGCCGATTAACCACATTGGCCACTGCACGCAAACCAGCATATCATGAAACCCTGGTGGTGCAGCAATGCCTCAAAGAGCATGATTCAAAGCAAGAGGCTTTTTTTCCCATGTTATAACTAATTTGGATCAGCTCCTTTCTCTCGCTATCAAAATATGGTGTAAATAGAATAACTGACTCAGGATATACATGAAACTAATGATTTCAGGCTCCACAAATCATCTCAGCATTTTCGACTCAGTTCAGACGTTTTGATGTCATTCTGTGAGATGTGTTGTCCACAGTTGATTATTCTCTCATCTCTATTTGCTTCAACACAAGTGTACTGTAGCTTGAATCTACATCAGTAAAGGGGCGTGCTGCAAGCTGTCATTTTGCTTTGTGTATTACCACACTGCTAGAAAATCTGTACCAATGTTGTTATTTTCAGCAACCAAAATATAAAATTAAACTGGTATTTATGTTCTGATAAGCTGTACTTGTTTCTGATGATCCTGACAATTATTGCATGCACAAATTCATTTTTTGCACTCACAAAATGCACAGTCAATACACTTAACAGTATATCCTGTGAAGCACTTTGAGACATCTTGATGATGTAATAAGATGCTATATCAAATGCAAGTATTGTTATATAAATTCATGTTCAGCCAATTTTACTCAGACTGAACAAGATATTCCAATTCTAAAACAAGTTACTATATCCTCGAATCATATAATCTAGACTAGAAAGAAACATAACAGGAGCTCAAATGATTCAAGTTCACTGCTGCGTGTGAATGAGCAGAATGGGAAGGTTCCAGATTATGCTGTGTTTTCTTATCTCTGTCCTTGTTGTAGCAGAAGGATCACAATCGGCCTCTGTTCCCATGGTGGGCAATAAACAGCAGTAGTTTCTGCTTCTTAATGCCGTTATGTGACCCCTGTGTGGAAGATTATTGGATGAGAGCAATATTGGGCTGGCCCATGATGCCCATTATCACTAACTAACAACACTCACATACACATGAATAATAGTTCTTGGTTGAAGCAGTGGAGGGCATTCAACATGCATGGACCTATACACCAACATTAGTTCATGCCTTCTGGATGAAAAGGAAAACATTATTATCTTGCTAATAAATGTTAAACAGGGATGAAAACAGAAGCTGCTGGGAACACATAGGCAGCATCTATGGAGAGAGGGGTCATTGACCTTTCGTCAGAACTGCTAATGAATGTTAAACAGCGAGTTCCTGGTACCTTTTATCCACCTACTGAAGGCTCAAACAACAATGTTGTTGTTAAACCTGGGATTCAAATAACCAACCAGTAGTCACTATCCTCTTGGCATTGGAGGTAAGCAGGATCTCTTTGGAGCTCAGCTAACACCAAGGTGATGTTCTTGGCAATGGAATATCAGAATTGAGTTAATAATGTGTAGTTTCAATAGGCTGGTTACTGCTGCAGGCAGGTCCACAGTATTCCAAGGCACTGTTGATGTCTGACTAGCAAGCCTGGTTCGTCGTCAGGACTTTCAGAGGCAGACCAGACACTGGGGGCAGGGATTCTTCCCACTGAGCTTCTGATAGCACTGCAAGCCAGCAGGAAGCTTGCCAGCCAGGGCTAGGCAGTTTTAGCTGATTAAACTCCAGCATACTCTGGGTTCTCGATAACCTTGGCTCCCACCCTACCCCTCCTGAGAGAGAGTGTGCAATCCAATCCAGACACAGGGAAATTTATATGCTTAGGTAGCATACATATGTGAACTTTTAGTCTAGTTTGGGTATTTGTCAGATACCCAGCTGACCATTAGCCAATGTTGAAATTGTTAATAAGAATTGGAAAATGGCTTGCTCACTGGAAGCTTAGGCAGTTTGGAGTGATTTGAAATTCAATTGATCCATTTCAATTCTACAGAATGGAATGAATGAGAAGGAGCTATGTCCAATCGGATTCTATTCAACAGGAATGAATGGAGATCGATTTGATCCACTTGGATTCTGTAGAACAGGAAAAGGTTTGGAACATTGTAAACCTACACAGTGGGAGTGTTTGGGAAGGGATTTGGTTTATTGGAATTCTACATAATGAGAATGAATGAGTAGGTAGGTGCTTGGTCCATTGCAACATATTGCTTGGATCATACCCGAGTTTGTAGGTAATTGACTATAGGCAGAAAAGTATGGATAAAGATGAAATTATGTGTGCAATATCTGGAAGGATCACCAGAGCATTGGAAACCTATTTAAACAGACTCTGTACAGCATATTATAAGATAAACACCAGTATAATTTTATTGTTTTGCTTAAAATAACAGATATTGGTACAGATTTTCTAGTAGCGCTGCAATACACAAAACAAAACAGTGTTCAGCACACTCCACTATTGAAGCCAATAAGCAAAGAGAGAATAATTGATCTTGGGCAATAATTGGGAAACAAATATTACAGAATGATGCCAATACCAAACCATATAAATCATGAATTGAAAGGGTGGCATGATTTGTGGAGCCTGAAATAAGTTCCTACTCAAAATGAAGGGCAATCGCTTTGATCAGTTACAATCATGTGCTCAGTATCAATTTTGTTTGAAGTCAAGATGTTACGCAGTCGGCTAGTGATATTTGCAGATAGCGTCCTTTCTCTTGATAAAATCCAGGCCTTTTTGTTAGAATATTTACCTGGAAACCCATGGCAGGAATACACCAAGGAATAATTTCTATAGTCAGTGGATAGCACAAAGTAATTCAATGCAGCAGATATACCTAAGAAAACAGCACAGAACACATTATCACTAAACTGGTATGAAGCCAGCATTGTCCAAGCAGTCAATAAAGTGGGGGGAGGGAGGGAGGAGGTTAATAACAACAACTTGCATTTATATAGCACCCTTCATATCGGATAATGGCACAGAGTTTAATGTTTCTAGTGGAGTGAAGGAAGGTAGGTTTAAATAGAATAACATTTTTACCAAACTGGCATTATGGTTCAGGTGGAATTCCGTGCACAGGTATTATTCTAGGAAATGGAATGCTTGGGACAGTAGTAAAAATAATAATAATCCTTGCATTTGATATAGCGCCTTTATCATGGCATTGAGACATCTCAAAGTGCTTCACAGAATATATTGTTAAGTAGATTCCGTGTGTATTTTGAGGGCGAAACATTACTAGGGTAATACTGCTAATAGGGTAGATATCTAATGGCAATAGGGTTTGATTGGCAAAATGGACCTTGTTGTTCCCTACTTTCTTGTGGGCATACAAAGTAATCCTTTGCATTTTAAAACTATTACTGTTTGGTGAGCTGATGGTGAGAGGCCTTCTTTAAAAAGGGAACTCGTGGAGAGTCTTAACTTATGTTGCTTTAGCTTCATTGGTATTCACTTACAAGGAATTGCCAAGAAATAAGAAAACTTATAAATATTACAATGAATTAGAAATATTGATACAGTCAATGATAGATGATACAGGACAGTACCTCCAAAGGGAATCTGTGACAGATGATCATCGTCTGAATAAAAATGACAAGAAAACAATATTTACCAAAAATTCTACTTTTTACATATTATAAATTCCCTACATCATTCACACACCCTAAGCCACAAACTTATAATAATAATAATGCTTGCATTTAATATAGCGCTTTATCATGTCATTGAGATATTTCAAAGCCTTCACAAAATATACTGAAAAATGAATTGAATGTGTAATTTTGTGGGCAAAACTTAGAAAGTAAAATGCAATGATATCACATATAAATAGATAACTTTTACAACTCATTCTCTCCATTTTCACCTTTAAAAAAAACTCTGAATTGAAGTTGACTGAGGAAGATTGTACTCTCTCCCAAGATAAGAATATAATAATAATGCATGCATTTGATATAGTACCTTATCACATCATCAAATTGACTCAAAATGCTTTACAGGATTTTCAGTAAAGTATAAGGATTGTATTTTGTAGGTAAATCGGGCAGCAATGTCCCACAAAGACCTATGACATGAATGACTAATTTTATCCAGAAGATTGTTGGCCAGGTCACAAGAATAAATATTTTTCAGAGTGCTATGGGATCTTTAACATCTACCTGAATAGGCAGATGGAACCTTGATTTAATAATAATAATAATCCTTGCATTTGATAGAGCGCTTTTCACGTCGGGAGGACGTCCCAAAGCGCTTCACAGAACACACTGTAGAGTGAATTGACTGTATATTTGTGGGCGAACGCGGCAGCCAATTGCGCACAGCAATGTCCCACAAACAGTCGTGGATTGAAAATGACCAATTTATTTTTGTTTTTGGAGGGATTATTATTAGGCTCTGTGTGGAGTAAGGAAACTTGCCCAAGGTTTCGCCCTCTGCCTGGAATTGAACTCAGGTCTCTCGCTTGCAAAGCGAGTGCTCTAACCACTGAGCTACAGGACTCCACAAATTTAATGTCATTGAGGTGAATTTCTTTAATTGTATTTGAAATGTATGAAGATGGTGGGTGGCTGTTCCGAATCTGCATTCTCATGCACTTACAGGGTATAATGATCCGTTTGGCTGGCTCTTTCTGCGACTCCTTAAACATCTGTGCATCATACTTCACCATTTCACCATTTTCCCTGGACAAAAGACAAGAACAAATATATTGGACTCAGGCAATGATGTTTATATCACTCGGGCTTCAGCAGAAAGTATCAATGCTCCAGCTGTTGTGAAGCACGTAGCTGGAAGTTGAGTTTGGTCAGGATCGGGTCTTGACAGTGAATTGCCCCAGTGATCTGATCACCTGCCAACCCTGCCACTATCTGGGTCACACATAAAGAATGGCCACTTGGCTGAAATAATGGATATTGTCCAACATCCACATAATCAGTTTGGCCCACAGCATGAGTCAGTGCCTTCAGGACAGTATGGTAGTGGTAACAAGCACTGATGCTTTCAGAGATGTGACTTGTGCTTTCTTGTTCCTCAGCTCCAGGTTTTGGAGAACCATCTATGCAGAGATGAAAAGCAGAATATCAAGACTGCATCATGGAACTTTCACATTGACACTAAGTACAGAGAAAATTAATGTTTATTGAATGGTTGTGACTAATCAAATACTGAATAGCATATATTTTGGACTGCAGTCGAACCTGCCTTCAGACGACTGGGCCAAAATGGCCTTTATATGAGGGTGACCTCTGAGTAAGGGTTTGTTGGTAATTTTATTGTTGTTATTCTGTTTAGAATTTTTGTCCGAGCTGTTCCAAGGTGATGGTTAACAAAAGGTGGTTGCTGAATGGAGGTGGTTACTTGAACAGGTTTAACTATATTAGTGAAATTAATAGTTCAAAATAGATACATTTTGTTTTATGTTCTACAATTATGTATGGGCTTGGAGAGAGTGCACTTACAAGATCTAGCTGTAGGAAATCCACCTCAACTTCTCCAACTCTTTCCAAGCTTCTCAGTTTCTGAGCTTACTTTCTGTTCCTAAGGGTCTTCCTCAAAGGACTTTGTATGCTTAGTAGTTGAACACAGTGTTTTTTTTTGCTGTGTCAGTAATAAATCTGTCTCTTAGGCAAATGTTAGATTTCTGTGCTACAGCTTTTCCCTCTGAGATCTTTTTCTGCAGTTAGCAATGAGAGGTTGTCTTCATTTTGCTGACCTTGAGAATGCTTTATCATGAAAGAGTCACATCTTACACTCAATGCTACATCGATAACAGGTTTTCTCTTTTCAAAAATAATCAAATTTATGAAATACACAAAGAATACACCAGATCATACTTGCTGGATGTTCTATGGCAGAGGTGTGGACGAGGGAGAGAACGCAGTCATTTTTTTATATACTCCCAACTTCTGAAAGGAGCCACTGTAGAGTCCCCGCATTGAGAAAACATCATCTTATCTCCTTCCGGATGAGATGAACAAATGCTTTGCGGCTTGACAAAAAACAGCTTATCACAATGTATGTTCATCAAAATTGTGAAATTATATTTCTGGATTTTGGTGGTCTTTTTGCTGGAGTCACTAAAACAGGATCTTTGGATCTCATGAGTAGCCTGAAAATTTCCTTCACAAAGTGCAGAGTCATTTAGTTAGTAATGGTTACACAGTGATCCCAGCCACCTCACCCTACCCTTCTTTGTACTGTGACTGTGGAGCCATTTTGAATGTACCCCAACATGTTTTGTACAATCAACATGTGGATGCTGTCAAGGAATCTACTTCACTTTTGCTGGTCCAGTAGAACCCCAGCTTCTCCTTCAGGTCTCCTTCTGTTCAACTATTCCTGTGGCATTGCCCAGTATTCAAAAAGCCATTTTCTCCATCAACCAGGACAGAGTGGCACTTTTAGCAATGATACTCAGACGTCTGTTGAAGAGGCAGAGGATCAGCAGGCAAGCGCTCTAGCCAGCACGGAGGAAGCTAAGATGTACATTGCGGCTCTTTTTGAGAGAGGTCCACAGTAACAGCCCTTACCCACCTTTCCAATGGCAAATTCATCCCTTAGATGTTCACAAAAAAAATGAAGCTGCACTTTTGAAGAACTCCTGGAGATTAACAGTACAGTTTGAGATTGGTTGTGACACTGATTGTTGTGAGGCTATCACAGTTTCCATTCTTTAAATGTTTATGGTCATTTTGGGGGTATTTACACATGTCAAGTACAATGGTAACAATGGCATTATTTACTCTTTACTTTTGTTAATCAGCTAACAATTTAAATTCTTTGTCAACAATTTAAATTTGTTGCAACAGTCGTTCAAGTTTTAATGCCTTTTTTAATAAAAAGAAACTTCAAATAGCTTTGAAAAGTCCTTGCACACTAAATCTCCTTTAACTATGATTCCTATGAACAAAGGACTCCCTCTAAATACTCACGTAATCTCCTGGATGAGAATCCGAAGCATTCCATTTGAGTCGTCCATGTATGTTTCTGAACTGCATTTTGGTGCTTTGCCATTTGGAGAAAGTCTTTCAATTTCATACCATGTGCCCACGTACTGTGGAGTAAAACCATAAAACAAATTGAAGGAACAATGGCTGAGTGCTTGGATCATTCAGAAAACAACGCTAACTTAGATTTCTTTTAAAATTGAGCCAGCTCTGTCAAGGATCAAGGCCCATGACATCCAAGACATGACAATGGCTGAGGAGTAATACCAAACTTGGGTAAAAAAGTCTAAAATGTAAGAGGAAGTTCATTTACATGAATGGCGTTTAAAATGAAAGTTATTTTTTTGAAAATACATGAGCCAATTTTCCTTTGGTAAACATAATCACGTTTACAACAACAAATTTGTCGAGAGAACAACCCAAGACAGTTAAACATTTGCACCCAAGCTTGGGGTTGGGATCAGGAGGGGTGGAGACCAGGGAGGGTGGGGTTACGAGTGTGACCGAAGGTGCGATCGAAGAGTAACATCTTGAGAGGGGGCTTGAAGCGGAGTGAGCTGACAGGTCAGGATGCAGTTAGCAGGGCACAGGGATAAGGAGGAGCAAGGGACGAGGATTTTGAACTCTATCCTCTGGGGGATGGGGAGTCAGCGGAACCGGGCAAGGTTGGAGGTGATAGGTTTACAGAGCTTGGTTTTAACAAATAAAAGAAGGCTTTCAGCACGGAGCCAGAATAAAGAACACTTACCTGTAACACAGAGACAGACAATGATTCCATTGTCCCGTCATGTCTACTCAGTCACAAAAATTATTCTTTTAAAATGATGTTTAGCGTTCAATTTCCACTCACTAAAGATGATCACCCATGGGTACAAAGTGTATAAACCACTGTACCAGTCATTGGCCTCAGCAGAGGCCTTGCAGAAGGAACCGCTCAATTGTACAAACTGAACACATTAATGTCACTAACCTCCTCTATGTTGAACTCTTTTTGCACCCGTGGATTGGCACAGCTGGCTCGCACTCTTGTTTTGGTGAAACAGAGGGTGGCGACCAACAGGGTCAACAGCATCTCCTGCATGTTAATGTCTAGTGAGCACCTGAAACACAAAATAATCACAGAGATCCCCTTAACTGCATCGCTCTGACAATGACTGAATGGGAAACGGGAAGAGAGACAGTGAGGACCTCGAGGTGGTTTATAATCCCTCCAAAAATAATAATAATTTGTTCACTCAATCCATGACTGTTTCTTGGACACTGCTGTGCTCAATTGGTTACCGCGTTCCACCCACAAAATATACAGTCAATTCACTTTACAGTATATTCTGTGAGGCGCTTTGAGACGTCTCAAAGATGTGATAAGGTACTATATCAAATACAAGGAAATACAATTAATATTATTATTACTGTGTTTTATTTCACTGTATTTTACTGTGAAATGCAGCCACTGTGTTTCTGTAGACAAACCAAACTGCTATTGCTAAACAACCTACTAAGTTTGATGACCTATTCTGTAGTGTTGTGGTTGTGGGCATTAAGTTAACCTGAGTGTCCCTGGGGTAGAGGAGGGGAAAAAAACAGCTAAGGTTTCCATCCCCGTCTCAACATTCCACCTGATCTTATGCTTAAAATCATAGTCTTAAAATTGAAGAACGCCAGAAAATGTGGAACACTCTTCAGTCGCTCCCGAACTGCTTTCCCGCAGAACTGGAGGAACAGTCGTTTCTCAATGAAGTCCTTTACACCACAACCCGAGCAAAGCCACAGTCCGACACGAGCAAAGTCTCACTGACATCAGAACAGAAATGATGTATTTCTGTTCATTCTGAATGTCGAGGGTTTGTTTGTTTGTCCCAACGCTGTACAATAAAAACACATCTGTCTATTCGGCTTAAACCGAGTTGCGAGTTCTCTCCGTGTGAATTAATCGCAGATCATTAAACTCATTCAAAAAGCTTTTCCAATCGGACTGAGAGCGTGAAATCAAACCTTCAGCCTTCGTTTCAAGTGGTTTGCAATCGATGTCAGTGAATCAGGTCGATGCAGCTCCCACTGCCCGGGGCTTGCAAACCTGTCCGGGCGACTTGTGACCTGTGCCAGTCGCCCACATTGTGATCAGAGCAAACAGCAGCGGCCACTGATCCCCAGAAGGAGGCGAGTCCCGGGGCCGGACACCGGGTCACAGTTACACACAGATCCGCGCAGTCATTCATTCATTCATTCATTCATTCATCATTCATTCGACCATCCGGTGACTGATCAGCAGAGACGGCAGCAACTGATCAGCCTTCAGCTCCGGGACCCACCAGCAAAGGGCACACACCGCCCACACCCGCCCCTGACGGTGGATCACTTACCCCGGGGGCCGGGCCGAGGCTGGAGAGGTGCGGGTCGGTGTGAGTCACAGTCGCACTCGCTGTGTGTGTGTCGGTCTCCAGTGCACAGTCCCCGCAGCGCCTCCTTATATACCGGAGCCGCGCACACGCCATCAGAGCGATCAAACAGCCACAGGTTGGACCTCAGCCCCGAGGGATTCCCAGCAACTCACTCACTCCCTCCCTCACTCACTCACTCACTCACTCACTCACTCACTCACTCCCTCACTCCCTCACTCACTCACTCACTCACACACACACACACTCACACACTCACTCCCTCACTCACTCACTCACACACACACTCACTCACACACTCACACACACACACACACACTCACTCCCTCACTCACTCACTCACACACACACTCACTCACACACTCCCTCACTCACACACTCACACACACACTCACACACTCACTCCCTCCCTCCCTCACTCACTCACTCACTCACTCACACACACACACTCACTCCCTCACTCACTCACTCACTCACTCACTCCCTCACTCACTCCCTCACTCCCTCACTCACTCACTCACACACACACTCACACACACACACACACACACTCACTCACTCACACACTCACTCACACACTCCCTCACTCACACACTCACTCACTCACTCACACTCACGCACTCACTCACACTCACTCACTCACACACTCACTCACACACTCATTCCCTCACTCACACACACACACAAACACACAACTGTGAGAGTCAATGCAGTCAGTCAGCACTGTGCAGGCGCCCCCAGTGTAAGCTCTCCTGTCACTGACTCCCAAAGCTTCAGCTCTCGCCCCAACCTCAAGTTTATTTCTCTTTCATATCAAGAAAACTGTTCGGCTTCAGTTCAGCATTGATGTCCTTGTCTCTCAGTGCTGCGGGGAGGAGTGACATTGAAGCGGTGGCTCCTCAGCTCAGTCTCCCCTTGGCCTTGGAGTAAAGTGTTGTTATTCTATTTTAATAATCCACAACCTGGGAAGTCAAAGCGTGGCTTGAGGCTGTGTATTTTCTTCCAATCATGTGGGTACAATTCATGGGGACATTGAACTGGACAGATCGACTAAGATCAGCACATTTTCTGTTTTAATTGTATTTCTCCCTAACTATTTGATTGCCTTTTGTTTCTCCCTCAGTTGACTTTGTTCCCACCTCCTGACACCTCAGGTCGCCGCCTGGTTGAGGGACATTGAGCAACTTGGTGCCAGCCCTGTGCCAGTGTCGCTATTTGAGCTGTTAGGTTTGGAGATGCCACCAAAGCACCCACCAATTCACCCTCGCTCTCTGTGGACAAGCGACCAGCCCTCTGGCTCGGATGGGGATGTACTGTGGTGGGATTATTCACCATTGCTCCATAGTCAGGCACTTGGAGCATAAGTGAGCAGCTTCCTGCTATATATAGACTGAAAAACAAGAGGAGATTCAGCAAAACATAGCTGATGCTCCATAGCTCCAGCTGACACATAGGCACCAATACACAGGGGACATTGATACTAGTGTGTAAATAGAACAATCTGTTCTACGTGAACTGCCTTTTAAAAGAGCATTATAGTAATTTGTTCCTTTATCTAGAGAGACTTTACTAACTCCTCTCACAGATGTCTGGACAGGACAGAACTTAAACGCTTGTTGATAAATGATCCTTCTTTGACTTCTGGCTTCCAACCTCTACCCACTCCACGACCACCGTTCCTATTTTTCTGTGGTCTGTTCATACCGTTACGATCATTATGCATCTGAACCTTTCCCCACTTTTCTTCAAGCTCCAACATGCCATTCTCCATGTTTTCCTACTTTCTGTTTCCTGACTGGATTGAAATCAACACTTAGCGCACTCATTAAGTTGCTTCCCTGGATCTCAACCTCCCTATGTCTCCCTGGCAAGGTTGATACAGCTCCCCCACTTAGGAATGTGGGACATCAGACATTAAATATTAATATTATTTTTGGATTGGATAATAGTGCCTTATCATGTCATTGAGACATCTCAAAGCGTTTCAAAAAATTTACTGTTAAGAATATTAACTGTGTATGTGTTGGCAATTGCGGCAGCCAATTTGCACACAGCAATGTCCATAAACAGCTATGAAATTATTGACAAATTTTATTTGGGGGATTGTTAGCTAGGACATCAGGAGGAGCTCCCTTCTCTTTTTGACTAGTGCCATTGATCTTTAGCGTCTACCTAGACAGGACTTCAGTTTAATGTCTCATCTGAAAGATGGATAGCATTGAGATCACTGTCCCTATAGGAATAGTCTCTCCCCACCCTACACTGGCATATTTTTTACTGACCAGCAGAGATACTAAGAGGTTGCAGTTCAGAACTGTTCTGAATCGAGTTGAATATTAATTGGATTCATCGTATTTAGTTGCATGATTTTAGATGTTATACAAAGAGGCTTTGTTACCATCTCCGACAAACAGTAACATCGAGCTCCACAGGGGACTGGTTTTCCATCACTGTGCTGCTTACTGCTGCTTTTCCACTCAGTGTTACTCACGTAGTAAAGATGTCAGGGTGTCGTTTCTTGTGGTGTGAAGGCGGTTCAGTGTAATCCGATTTTAACCACAGTGTTGTATCGAACATCCCATCTCAACCATAAAATTGAACCTAACATTTGGCATGATGCTGGGAGGAAGATACCTTGACATCCATGTTTTCTGCCTCTGCATTTCAGTCCAGATTTTTTCTGTTTAAACCCATTCTGTCATTGAAAAATAATGCAAACATTTACTTCTGTTTTGAAGCAGGAAAAGTTTCTTGCATCCAAAGAAACAGAGCATCTCTGCCAATGTCAAATTTGATCTTTCGAACAGTGTTCCACACTGACATATGATATGAGTCAGGATCATTACCAAAAAAATCAAAGGGAGACTTTAAGGTAACTGTTTCAAACAAAGGGTTATTATGACATGGAATTCGCTACCACCGATAGTTGTTGAAGCAGAATTCATAATCGTTTTGGACAAATATTTGAAAAAGGAAAATGTGAAAGAGTATGGGGAAAAGCCAAGAGTTTGGGACTATACGCATTGTTCTTTCAAAGAGTTGGCACAGGCACCATGGGCTGACTGACTTGTTTCTGTTTCAGATTTCCAGCATCTGCAGTGTTTTGGGTTTTGACTTGTTTTTATGTTTTTGTGATAGATTTAAAGACCCTTACACAATGCAATTTGCACTTGTACAATCCTGAAATTCAGGATTTAAACAGATGTCGCTTGCAGTGAAGCAAAATGCCGATATGATGCAATTTGCAGAAGCTGAGAGTCTGACATGATCTCTGTGGCAATGTTCTCAGTTACACTAAGCGGCCGACATACTGCATATAGCAGTTTGTTAGACGAGACACGTTCCCTTTAATTCTTTCCATCTCCTCTTTCCCTCCAATTCGTCTCCCCTTCCTTACTGGAGACCCTGACATGTTAGATAATGATTTACTGACGAGTTTAGGAGGTGCTAGTGGCTGTGATAATTGGCTGTCCTACTTTCACTAGTTGTGCTTTGGCTGTTGTTTCCCTTAATTTCCACCCGGTGGCAGTGGTACAGCTCTATTGGACCCACCGTAGGTTAGTGTTACATGCTACATGTCTGTACCAAGTGCCTTGAAATTATTAGATTCTTACTAAAAGCACTAAATCTGCAGCGTTTTGGACGTTGAAGCACAGATTTAAAGTCAGCTGGGGGTTGATAACTATTGTGGCGAGGCAAGGTAAGTAGGTGGTTGCTCTGTGATATCGAGAGACAGAACACATGATCAATGTGAAATTTCCCTGTACTTATCTGCACCAACATGGGAACACAACAAGTGGTGATTCAGGGAGTCTCCATATAAAGAGAAGGAAATCCAAGGAGAACACTAACACCAAATGAATCAATTACTGGTGGTTGTGTGAGATTCTCATGGGGCTGGCACAGAGATGGACTGTGATCACTGCGATCAGTTCAATGCAGCAAAGACTGTTCATAGTTGCAATCGATGTCTCCATAACATTTAGCACAACTTTTGAGTATAAAACTGTGTGGTAGCTTTTATCAATCTTGACTGTAATTTAACAGGTTGCACAATATATGATAAAAGCTTTTCATCTGATAGTTGATATCACTATCAAATGCAAGGATTATTATTATTACTACTACTACGGGGCATTGCTCATGTGAATTTTTAGCTTTTAGTTCCTCCTAAATTCAAAATATATCACCCAACCCTTCTTCCTCCCTACATCCTCACTGTGTTGAAAGTCTAGCATTGTCTCTTAGTTTGACTGATATGTTCCAACTATCTCCTTCACTCTTTTAAGCCTTCTTCCTATAGGGTTTTAAACGCCAAGCTTGGTCAAACCTCGTTTGTCTCACCCTATCCCGACTCTTTTCAAGTTTGAAAATATCCTGGACTTTGAGCCTTGGCTCTTGGGTTTCTCAATGATAAAGAATAAATCCCTGTCCCTCACTCCAGCACAGAACCTGCTGGGTCATCCACCTTTAACCCCTTATGCAGCTGTCATGATGCGCTTTCATCAAGCCCATCCCCGAGGTTTAAGTGCCAAACCTGCTGGTCATTAATCCTCGACCATAGTTATCTGTCACTTCAAGTTCCCATGTTTACTACTGTGTCTCTGTGAAGCTCTTTGAGATGTTTTCCTGTGTGAAAGGGGTTGTATAAATGCAAGTACTTGTTCTTTTCTCTCTCTCAATTTCAGCCCCCCCCCCACCTTTGGTTCAGTGCACCATTTTATGAGTGGAAGAGCAGATTGCAGGCAAGTGTTCCTTCTCCCAAGTCAATGCTTTGCTTGAATTAGCCACTCACTGCGTGAGGTCAGGCCAAATTTACTCACCCTCTCATTTATTCTCTTCCTTCTTGTGCACCAGAGCCTAACATTTGACCTGTAGCTCTCTGTTCTCTGCCCCTATTCCAGCACCAAACCTGCCCACCCTTTCCATTGGAAGTTTATTAAACCCTTTACTTGACCTCGCATTTTGTTCCGCTTTAAATCTTGACAAGCATCGCAAAGAAAAATACTTTGTTCTTAACATTTTGATGTGTCTGACGACAACTGGCATTTATGTAACATTTCCAAAGTAGAACTAACATCTCAAAGTGCTTAACATTTATGATGAAGAGCACTGAGCACGGAAAAGGAAAATTGATAACAAGTATGCTTAAAGAAATGTTTTTAGGATAGATTTTGAAGGCAGGTCAAGCGGAAGCGAGGCAACGATGATTTTACAGAGGGCAGCATTTTACTTTAGAAAGCACCAAGATAGTAGAAAAAGAGGACAAAGGTTGCAAGGGGCAATTTCAGGACAGACATCAGGAAGTTTTCTTACACAGAGGATACATAATGACTGGACCAGAATAACAGGCAGGGTGTTTGAGGCCAGGAAACTGGATTCATTAAAAAAAACACAGCTTGATGCTATGATGGGAAGATGGTGGGTGGGTATTTTGGGAAAATCATATCAAATGGGACAAAGGGCCTTTTTTATCCAAACCAATCTTGTGATCTTGCAACCTGATGACTAAAGGCTCAGCCACAATTAAGGATACTTTAGAAGATGTCATAGCAGAACAGGTTGAAGGTACTGACTTCTGCACAGAATACTACACAGAACTATAATTAGTAATAAAATATCACACATTTCATCTCATTGTGTGCCCTGTTTAGTAGGATTGGTGCTGTAGGAAGAGGCAGACTGGGGAGCGGGGAAGCTATGACCAACTTCATAAGGGAACCCCAAAATCCGCTAGGCTGGCTCTAAAAACCAAGTCAGAACTGTGCTCAATAAGATGTGTGCTTGTTGATCTCAATGCTTGCTCGGCTTCATGTGAAATATCTGGAAAATAGATTGTACTAGGAATGTGATGTTTTCATGTGTATGTTTTCAAAACCAATATCACATTACTTTGGAAGAATATACATTACGAGTGCGGGCTGTGTCTTGGGAGCAGCTCATCCATTCTCTGCTCTGAACTCCCACAGGAGATGATATATTCTTCTTGGAAAAACTTGGGGCAATGCTGCTTTTCCTGAGCTTCCTGACTCATTGAGAAAAGGGCTGCTGTACCTTTTTGTAAATGAGTTCAACAGATCTGGTCTTGGGACAGTGGTCATGGATCAGACCGTATGTATGGGGCTTGCAACCAGCTGACAGTGAGGTTTGTAAGTTTGATCAAATGGGTGTTTGTAAGGTTACAGGTTGACCTGATAGAGATCTTCAGGGTTATAAAAGGTTATGATAAGGTAAATAGTAATAATGATAAGTTATTTTCACTGGCCAGTGAGTCAGTAACAAGAGGGTAACAACTTAAAATGTTCAATGGGGAAGTTAGAAAAAAATGTCCCAACACAGAAGATGGGCTAAAATGTGGAATTCTCTGCCACAAACCATTGTTGAGGCAGATTCTGCATTCAATCAAAAAGGTAATACAACAGGCATTTAGTTGAATCAAGAAGGAAGAAAATAGCGAAAATGAACAACTTCTGAAAATTTAAATTTTGCAAAAAAGTAGTTGTGAAAGGTGGAAATATGTTTGGTGTTATATGTGATTGAAAGGTATAAGAAATACTGTAAAGTCAGACTTTGGGACCAGCCAGATTGACTGCATTCCTATGTTCTTAAGAGAAGCTCCCAGCTATAGACCCATCCCATAACTATTCATCATATAACCAACTGTTACTAAGACTAAATGTATCAGAACATTGTATGAAAAATTACATGTCGAATGAAAACATTTTATGTGTCATTGTCAAGCTCTCTGGGACCCCACCCAGCGTGAAGTGTGCTATATAAATGCAAGTTGTTGTTGTAATTAGTAAAGGTTTTGATTCAGTCAAACACTCCTTGAGATGACAGCATGATGCAATTTGTGATAAAAATTATGGTGCTTGAGTGGAAAGTGCGGATTCCAACCCCACACTTTCCCTATGGTTTTACATGGTTCTCAAAGTCCTGTTACCCCCCCACCATGTTATTTTCCTACAGTGCATTGACCAATAACTGGAACATGTGGAAGAATTAATAAGACTCACTGTACAAGTGTTTAACTGTATTTAAACATCCATATGTGAGCGCCATCATCTTCATGGCAGATAATGATCCGTCGTTATGTTCGGTGCGACATCTTCCGTAACATGAATAGGGTGACGAGAAAGTTATTGGTGTCAGACATTGTTACTCTCGACTCATTTGTAATAGAAAATAAAAAATCATTTAAAGACAAGAACAGGGGAGTAACAAGACTTTGTGAACACCCTGTACAAATTACTTTAATCGCTATAACTCCTGTGAAGGTTCTGATGTGTTGCCCCAACCTTTTAGTGACCATGAGCTTGGGGGGGATCTCCTCAGTGGACAAAATCTGACTCCCCTACACACACATCCATGAAGCAGACAGATCTGCATCCTCTCTCCCCACATTCTGACTATCTGAGTTACTCTGTGCTGCGATTTCTGCCGACTCTGATTAATACATTAATCAGGAAAAAAAAAGTAGTTGTGAAAGGGCAAACAGGTTATCAGTGAATCAGACCCCAGGTCTTAACAAAAGACAGGACCTGCCGAGCAAATGTACCTCTGAGTGCAAATGAAATGAGTACAGCGTTAGATAAACGGGATTGACTCTCCAGTGACTATTGATCCCGACTGTAGGTGAAAGTTAAGTTCGAATTGGAGTGCGGGTCTGCAGTCCTACAAGTATGTATGCATGTATGTATGTATGTATGTAGTTACCATGACTCCGGAGAGTCACATGTTGGGGAGGGAGGGGAAGGGGTTCGTTGCGGAAGTGCAGTTTGGTGGTTGAGGATTCAAAGAGCAGATTGATCGATCAGTGCTCTTCCAATGTAGCGCTGCAACCGAACAGAAACTGACATTGCAAAGAAACAGAGAAGCACAGCAAAGGGAAGTCAGGGAAAGAAATCCAAGACAGAGGCTGCAAAGACAAATCAACGCCGAGGACAAACTCTGGAAAGAGATGATTCCTTGCTTTGAGAACTTTGCAAACAAGTGCCCAGGAATCCAACTCAATTGGATCTCAAGCTAAGGACTACACTAATTGATCTCAGCTTAAACACTCAGCAAGAAGGGGCGGCAGAGTACAACACAGCACAAGCAGATTCATCGCGAACAGTTTGCACAGCGAAATAAGTCCCACATTTCTTTCTCGCTGTAGAATTGTTTTAAGAGACCGAGACATGAATTTGGAGTTTGTACTTTTCTGCCTTTACTTATTTGCGACCAGACAGGCTGTGTGGATGGACCTTCAACCTGACATGTAAGTGCAATTTGAGATCTATTTTGATGACATTCAGGTTTATAGTTTTGCGGTTTCAATGAAAGTCGCCGATGCAAAATATAGTTTTACTTTCACGAGGTTTTATCCGGACTTTGCTTTTGGGAACTGAAGTCATGTTTGTGTTACAGAATGGGATGTGATATTTAGTGTCTGCATGTCTTAATTTTTTTTTGTAGCCTTAGATGTCTTGTGGGTCGCAGGATGGATGTCCTGTTGAATTTAAGGGCATTGACAGGTTGGATTATTCTTTCCCCCTTGAACCCAACATTCGTTCCCCATTGAGCCCACTCTACCGCAGTCTGTGTCTGATGGGGATATTCTCGCCCTTTGCTTTAGTCATCAGTCACTGACAGTATACCCCAGGCATCCCCAAATCAAAGGTACCGCTGGGTTTAATTCCAAACCCACTGATGGGATGAAACAGCAGTCAGCGTTACCTTTGTTTTGAGATGTCTGCAGCCCACTGTCAGCAACTGATGGATCAATGATAAGTCGTAAGTCCCTTCTCTCTGTTTTCGTTTTGCCCTTTTCTGGTATGTTTGGCTGCACAGGACCACAGGACACCCTTCTGTTAATCTGTGGAAGAGAAGATTGTAGGTGGCTAACAACGTGGAGGAATTCTGCTGGGTTCAATAGGAAACGATATGTTTTTTTAATTGCAAAAGAGAGTTCTAGGTAAAGTAAGATGCATCGAGTAAAGTTGAATCATGTGGGGAAGAGAATTCGTGTTTAGGTGAGGCCATTCTTGGAGTTTGGGTGGCTGTAGATGGTAGGGGGAGGAATGGGAAAGAATTAATTAAATTGGAGATGATGGAATGAAGTTTGGATTCAACTGAACTGGATGAGGATAGAGTACCTGTAGTACTTTGGAGCAGAGAGGGGAGGTGGAAATATTCAGAGGAGTAATTAAGACATTGATGAAGTGGAAAAAAGGACAGATAGCTTCATTAATACTTGAAACCAATAGTGCATACAATGTAAGTGGAAGTACCTGATTTGCATATATAAGTTTCTGATTTGTGTTTTAAACTATATAGTGGAAGAGAAAGGAGGGAACATATCGATAATTATTTGGTTCTGTGGATAAAGTAAAGGCACCGAGATGGAAGGAGTGTTATGATGTGACTATTGATTCTCTCATTTTATCTTCACGACTTACCACAGAAAAGGGGTACATACAGGAGCTGGGTGGTAGGTTGATCACCAATAAATGTAATTTACTGATTTTCAAATAGTTTATTTGTGGCAAATTCAGCACCAAATGCTGGAAATATCAAAATCCATAGTGTGGTGTCTGTAGAGATCAGTATGACCCACTATTGATGTGTGCGTATTCAGGATCCTGGAGTAATGAGCAATGTTCTACTCTCAGTATCTGCACATAGGTTAGAAAGACTCTAGGATCAATCTGGGCAGACTGCCTTCAGCAAAGAAGATGGGGCTTTCTGCTTTTTTTTCTCCATCTCCTGTTGTGTGGCAGGACCACTTGTGACATGGATGTGGAGGAAAGACAAGTGTGTTGAGTGCTGGAGAGTCAGGGTGGCTGTAATCACATAATGATGTGGTATTGCTATGAACTCTGACCCATTGACCATTATGAGCCCTTTGCTTGGAGGTTAGCAGCCACTTACTCCTGTGGTGCCGCTGGGACCTTAGTGTCAGGTTATTGTCCTGGAGCTAATGAAGCTCCTCTTCAACTTCCATTTGATATAGTACTACTTACATGAAAGAAAGTCTTGAACGCTGACACTGAGCAAGACGTGGGAGGCTTTTAGAGCTGATTGAAGGCACAGGATTTTTAAAGAGATCTTTGTAAAGAGCTGGAGAGGTAGCAAAGTAAAGTTGCTCGGAAAATAGTAGGGATGGCAGTCTAGTGGTTCTTAATGTTAGAGGAATGAGCTTTGTTTAATAATTAAACAACATAAGGCTCTTCAGTCTTGAAAGGAGCTTTTCTTAGGGGGTCCTTATGAAGGTAAATAATAGTTTAAAGTAAAACCCAGAATAAAATAAAGCAGGATAATACTTTTACTGCACCAAGACAGTAGAAAAAGAAGACATAGGTTTAGAGTTGCAAAGGACAATTTGAGGTCAGACACCATTTTTTTTAATCCAGAGGATAATTAATGCCTGGAACAGGTTGCCAGGAAAGGTAATTGAAACCAGGGCAGAAAAAAACATTTGTTGCTGTGACGGAAAGACAGCAGGGCAGATATTTTGGAATAACAAGAACAAAATGGACCAAAGGACCTTCTTCAAACTGACAACTGATAATGTGAAGACTCAATCCCTGACACTAGAGCAGAGGGAGTGAGAAGTCAATCTTGAGCCAGAAGAGCGCAGAGTGCAGGCTGGGTTGTAGAGCTGGGGAAGGTTAGACCAAATGGAAGGAGGCCATGGAGGGATTTGAGAACCAATGCAAGGATCTCAATATTCTTTGAGAAAATAGCTTGAGATTGGTGGACACTATTTGAAATTCGTTAGCTTTCCAGCCAAATCTTAGCAGCCCTTCATTCTCCTTCCCAGTATATCATTTAAAGGGTGGCTGGACAAACTCTGTCAGAGGTCTAGCAACCACACCATTAGAAGCGATTTCAAAACTGTGGCTTGTGTGAAGACTGTAGTATGTCTGTGCTCCCTTAACTGCAATAACATGAAAGCTGTCTGGGGATGCTTTTGATGTCTGCAATTGACCCTCAATACAATAACACAGACATCTTTCACAGCAAGCAATGGCTGGTTAAAGCTGACAGCTGAATGCATCGCAGTTAGTTATGAGTACAATATATAGCTCTCTTTGCAAGACAGTTTTGTCTTGGGAATAGTTTTCAATACAATGTATTATTGTAATCTCCTCAATGGATCATGGCACTGCGCGGTGGTCTAGATCAGAGCACAATGGTATACATTGTATAATCTTCCATGCTGCATGTTTTATCATTCTATTCAGATATTGCTAATTTTGTAATATGATACCCGAGGAATAAGATAATCAATGAATTATGCCCCATTTAAACTGTAGGTGCAAAGCCAGTGTTTGAAGCAGAGATGTGAGCCAGTATCCTGCAGTACAGTGACAGCTTCACATCACTTGTTCCTGGAGATATGTTTAAGCAAAACTGAGCACTTCACAAACGCGTGTAATCAGAAAGCTTCCGCAAGTCCTGTGCTAACAGTAATTTGTGCTGCAAAGTTGGACATACAATCTGTTGAATGAGAAGTTAAACCGAGGTTCTGTTTTCCTTTTCTGGTGAACGTACAATATCTCAGAAAGCTATTTTGAAGAAAAGCATTCCCCCCTCGTACAAATGTTCACTGTAAAGGTGCGCGATGAGATACAGTGTTGTAGAATAACAATAATAATCTTTGCATTTGATATAGCACCTTTCAGGGCAGGAAGACGTCTCACAGCTCTTGACAGGATTTACTGTAAAATGTAGTGACTTGCCATTTTTTACAATGCAAGTATTACCAGTGCTACGCCGAGTGTGCTCACACTGCTTAGTCAGATATTAATGCTGCAGTTCGGGTTGAAGGACAGGGTACTGGTAGTCCATGGTATTAATCAATATAAATTATTTAATGCTGGATGCCATAGAATCTCTTAGTGCAGGGAAGTGTGTTTAATGGTCTCTCATATTCTCTTTCTGGCTGACATCACAATGTGCAGTTTGTACTTTTTATAAAATAACTATAAATAAGTTCCAGGCAGATAGAGCAGCAGGGAACGATGAGACATGGGTTTGATCTTGCGTTCTCTTTGGCAGGAATCTTGATTTCAGTTAGTCTTGGCTTGCTCGGAGAAGGAAGGGTTGCAGGTGCTTTTTCATAGGGAACACGTTGGAAAAGTGGGATGGATTTGCCTCTTTATACTCAGATAAAAATAGGCCTTTCCTTGGTTCCTCTAAGTACTTGTGTCCTGCTAGAACCAGCGGGAGGTAGCCAAGAAGGATTGAGAGGATAAAATGATATTTTGGTAGAATGCTAACCAATTTTTCTTTGGGATTTATGGAATGAGCATGGAGAACTTTTCAGGTGTAAATAAATAATATAATCCTTCCATTGGGTATAGCGACTTATCACTTCATTGAGACATCTCAAAGCTCTTCACAGAATTTACTGTAAAGTGTAGTGACTGTACATTTTGTGGGTGAAACATGAGGCAATATGAGTGAGTCAGAGTGGATTGGTGGGATATTCATGATGGGTGACTGTGCATGGTCAATGCTGATGGGCCAAATGGTCTTTTTTTTCAGTTTCTCTGATGTTTTTAACTTCTGCCTCTCTGGTACAGTGAGGTGCACCACAGTATCTGTGCTGTCATCTGGGAATGGTTAAAGCACTTCCTGCTGGGAAAATTGAATGTGATTAATCTCCCATTACTCATGCAACTGGCGGCAGGCGGAACATGCTGCCTGGAGCAGTAAACTGCACACAAGCAAACATGGGGCTGCAGTTACTGGGACTTGAGGACTCATTGGTACAATAATAAAATAAAAAGTAACATGCAGTTCTGTGTAAAGCCACTGAATGGTTTTTTTTCGCTTGATGGCAGTTTAAGAGCAGGAGACCACCGAGGTTGAACAACAGAAAGTGCTTTGTGATGTTTTGACGTGGTAGACATTAATGTCAAAAGTGTGGCTTACTATCAAATGCAAGGATTTCTTAAAGAAAAGGAGAGAAACAAGATTAATCAGGTAACAAGCTTGGGCTTTCAGCTTGTTAGAGAAAGAGAAAGAGTTCCAGTGTTGAGTTTCCTGGGAAAGAATGAGTTGGAATAAGGTGTGATGAATTTCAAATTGATCACAATGAGAGAAAGTCAGAGGAGAGACAATCATGACAGTAGCAGTGTCGACAGGGTATGTTGTGGCAGAGAGAGAGAGAGATTGGAAATTTAGAAATGAGAGAAGTCTCCAGATATAGCAAGGCTTTTCTTGAATTCTGTCATGTAAATCTGTCATATGTTCATACATTTGTGAAAATATTGTTGAACGCAACAATTAAGTGTTTTCTGCTGTATGCCAATTACAACAAAAACCTCACGTTCATCACCGGCCCTGTCAGCACCAGTCTGTAAACTAATGAGATGTGGCTGCCTCATCTGAAGGTGGAGAATTCCCCGAGGGGGCTACAGCACCTGTGTTCACTAACACCAGCTACTTCTGCTCAGCCTTGAGGTCCTGGGAAAGAATAAGGTCGAGGAGGAGATGTTTTAACCAGTCCTTGTTTCAACAACAGCTGGATGAAGGAAGGAGGAACAAGCATGTCAGACAGAGGATTTGAAATCTAAGGAATGTTCACAGGCTAATTCTGCGACCAAGGTTAGCAATATTGTAGTGGGAATGAAACACTCCCTGTTTTCCCTCAAATTGAAAATCTGGTTAATAATCAATCAATCAATTGAGGGGGAATGTGCCAGATAAACTGAAGCTACCTATAATCTGGGTTCTACAATGATGCTCCCAAGGACCCAGCTGGGATAAATCAAAGTGTTCATCGGACATTTAATATGATCCACCTGTTTCTCATTCTCTCTCAGAAAAAAAATCTCCATCACAAAGATTCCTAAGTGTTAACTGTAAAGAGTGGGAGGCTAACTCACCTCCCTCTGGCCATTGCTCCCACATGATCCCTCTCCCCCTCCCCCCTCCAGAGCTCTCCCTCTCCTGGGACCCCATTCTGTTTGAGATGTCCAATCTCATCGGGCTACCTGTTAAATATCTATGAATAACAAAATCTAAAGCAGATGGGGCTGTGATTAGATTTAATACTCTGTTCCCCCAGGTCACCTTCCACAAGTAGAGAAATATAAAGGAACTCATCTATCATGCAGTGTAACCTATCACATTGTGGAGGCTATGGAAGAAATCAATAGTACTGGCCTTCTTATAATGCCTAATGACACTTACAGTGGATTTCTCTAACTTATTGGGCACAAGACTGAATAGGAATTACCCCAGAGACATGTGGAGTAAGGAAACTTGCCCAACGTTTCGCTCTGCCCGGGAATCAAACCCAGATCCTTTCGCTTGTGACGTGAGTGCTCTACCCACTAAGCTACAGGACTCCACAAAGATGTGCACTTTCTACGAAGATGGTTTGCAACTGTATTTTTGTACTGAGTGATAAAAGTCCTGCATGTTTTATACAGGAGTGTGTTACAGACTCAAATCTAAATTGAGGTATTTGGATGGTTGTAAGAGCAGAATATGTTGCTGAGGAATGTTTTTCAAGGTGTAGACTAATCATGAGGTTCACGTAATCTCAGAAACTGCTACTTCTGACCTGTGTGTTGTTCATTGCAGGCCCAACGTGTGTCCAGAACAGGAGCTTGCGATGGTGGGTCATCGACAGCCTTGCGTACAGGCCTTCACAAGGATGGTCAAAGTGTGGAAACAGGGCTGCTCTGCCAAGCGTTGGTGTGTTGGATATGAAAGAAGGTGAGTTACTCATTAAACATTGGGTTCTGCCAACCTCCAGTGACCCTACACGCAAGGTGACCATATTTTTTAAACCAAATCTGGGAACACGTTTAAAAAAAATTGAACTCACCACAATTCTTGATGCTGGCAGTACAGTACTGGAAAAGCTTGTTGGATTAATGGCTGTGTTTCTCTGATGAATGTATCCGTTTTAAAATTGTATTATTCTTGCTCAGTTTATTGCTCCCTCAGCTGGCACAGACCTTCTACACGTCCCTCAAACCTTTTGCTCCACAATTGCCAGCTATGCTTTCAGCCATTATGCCCCAAATCTCTGGAACTCAAATCTCTGGAACTCTGCCTCAACCCCTCCGCCATGCCCCCACCTTGCCTATCTTCAGATCACACCTGAAGACCCACCTCTTCAACTGTGTCTACAGTCGCCTTCATCTCTCCTTGGCTTAACGTCAAGCTCACTGAGTGAGGACAGGAATCCATCCACTGTTATTGCAGGAGAGAGTAGTTTACTGGAAACAGATGGATGGTCTGTCCTTGTTATTGGTGAATGAATTCTGTCTTGTGATGTATTGAAAAACCTCTTCCCTTTTGTTCCTTAGAACTGGCTACTACACTGCTTACAGGCAAGTGTACAATATGGAGTTGCAGACTACTTACAAGTGCTGCCCAGGATGGAACCAGCAAAATGAGGAGCCGGGGTGTTTGCACCGTAAGTTACATTGCCCTTCCAATGTATCAAAGAATTTCCATGCTGTTTGTACCAACAGAACTATTTTAGAATTGTGGCTACTGAGAAATTAATTTTGGCAAAGAGCAAGAATGATGAGATACAGTGTGGGGTTATGTGACGGTAATCTTTATTAAGATCAGGAGACTTCCATTCATCCTTCAAGACCACTCCACCATAGATCATTCAGACTGTATGATGAAGGGAAGACTAATAGAGGTCAGTATTTCAATCTTAAGGTCCTGAGTGAACAACTTAGACAGGGAAGCAACACACTAGGTCTTGATTTCACCACAGTAACTGTGTGTGTTTGGTGGGGGGAGGGGTGGGGGGAGGAGGAAGAGTGGGTGAGAGTGAAATTGAGATTGGCATCCAGATTGCCTCTAAATGTGTCTTAACGTTTGCAATATGTACTACATATGGATATGCTTTTCCTCTTCACTCCTTTCCCATTGTATTGAAATTGAGATTCATCACATCATATATTGATCATCATCTAGGAGGTGGGGTGGGGCGGTGAGAGGGGATCTATTTCCTACTGGTAACTTTACTTTAAATTGCACGCAAGATTAAATATTAATAGAAAGTGTTTTTTTTATCTAAAAGTGCACCTTGCTTTTAATTGAATCCATGACAAACAATCTGCCATTTCAAAGCCAGTGTATTTTCTTGCTCCAGCTGCATGTGCTATTGGTGCCTGTTTCAATGGAGGGAAGTGCGCTGAAGGACTGTCCCAGGTGTGCCAGTGTCCTGAGGGCTTCCAGGGTTCCCGCTGTCAGTACGGTAAGTTACTTTCATTCTCCTAAATCACGCTGATTGTGGGCTTCACCCTCTACGGCTTTCAATAATGAGTTACT
This sequence comes from Callorhinchus milii, assembly GCF_018977255.1. Taxonomy (NCBI): domain Eukaryota; kingdom Metazoa; phylum Chordata; class Chondrichthyes; order Chimaeriformes; family Callorhinchidae; genus Callorhinchus; species Callorhinchus milii. The sequence continues at coordinate 8,425,024 of NW_024704752.1, read as the reverse complement.
CAGATGACTTAAGTACAACTCAGTATAATGCCAAAAAATGTTTTAAAATCAGAATGTTTAAGATCTCAAGTGGGATTGGAGTGTGATTGTGGGTCTATTTTATTTCTATTATCCACCATTGATCAGCATTCTGAGGGAACGTGGCTAAAATTTCAACAGGAAACTCACTTGAGATATCAGCCTTGGAGAAGCAGACTTTCTTTGTTTAAGGGCCTGTTCAGGATAGCTTTGTTTGATGAAGATGTGCTTTGTCAGATTTCCTTCCCAGGGCAATGGGCTGATAAATGGGGTTTCCTGGAGATGTGGAGGGGCTATGATTACTTTATCCCCTCAATTTCCTCATCCCCCACCAAATCACCTGAATATGCTGATTGCTGCTGGGATATAGTTCCACTGATACCTGTCGCCTTCCATTACCTCAATGATATGACCTCAATTAAAACTTGCCACATGGGTAGTTGCAAATACATTCCCCACACACGGTGGGTGATGTATCACGTCAAAGCCCTGGCATACTGTGGGCACTAAATTTACTTTGTTTCAATTTAGTTTTCCCACATCGCCTTTCAAACAACACTTCAAATCTTTTGTCTTTCCTCTGTGAATTGCATTGGAAACCCCAATTGAAAACGGGAGAAATTCCTGGCATTCCTGGCAAGAATTGGGTTAAGTACGGTCTATTGGATGCAATGCCTCGCAGAATAAATATTCCATTCCAGCTGAATGAAACTTTTAATTTTGAACAAATTTGTTAGGAAAAACCTAGTACTTGGCTTAGACCCCAAACAATTTGGAGCCATGAGGACCGGAGTGGGAAGAATGGAACATTTTGTTAATTAGCTCATCAGATGGAGAACTTTCTGCTGTGTTTCTCAATACAGTACGTAAATGACAATGTTAAAAACTTTAGACAAAGACCTTAAGTGGTACAGTAGTCCTGATGTGGAAGACACTATATAAATGTTAATTGTATTGTATCCAATGACCCCCACTAAAGTGTGTGTGTCTGTTCTGGTGAGGATACGATTAGTCTGGTCTTTGTAGAATACAGAGCTGGCTCTCAGTCGGAGTGACGATTTGGAGAATTGGAAGGTGTCAGCAAATAAGGAATAAAAGTGACCCCCTTCTCCCAAACAGACAAAAGCCATATTGAGAGCAACATTAGAGCTAGATCTTGCCAACACTTCGACACTGGTATGATCTGAGCTGCCTGGTGAAAGACAATGTTTACAGCTGCAGAAAATGAATTTTCTCTAGACTCTCCTGGGTTGGAAGGTGCCCTGTTTTAATTCCATTAGCTTCTCTGTCAATCATTGCATTTGAGACACTGAATGAAATTTCTGTAATTGTCACAAAGCGCTTGGTTGTCAGATCTGAGCCATTTCCTGAATCCAAGATAACTGTGATGCCTCGTCATCATATTTGAGATTCTCAAAGTCCCATTAAATAAAATGTTTTAAAACCCAATCCTAGATTTTCTGACTTAAATGTGGACCAAAATTATTTGCTCCTGGTAGACAGAGATGCGTAACCGATTGACAAAAAAATGTCAAACAGTTTTGAGGTCTTGAGGGAGGTAAAATTGGGATTGAGTGATATGGAAAAGACACAGTCAATCAACTTTAAAGTATATCCTGTGAAGCGCTTTGAGACATCTCAATAACGTGATAAGGCAGTATATCAAATGCAAGGATTATTAGGATGGCTTTCATCATCAATATGATCACAAGATATTTTTTCAGCAACAGACAGAAATAAACACTTCATCTCACAGAGATCCAGATTTTCAGCATACACAGTTTGAAGAGTTGCAGACCATGAATATTCTCCTAGGGTTCAGAGACCACAAACTCCATTTGTCTGTTAGACAATGTTATTTTAAAATCCACTTCTCCATCTTTTTAAAAACAGTCAGTTTCCGAATTATCACTGAGTTCAATCATTTTCCACAATTCTGCACAATCTTTCATTTTCAGACAAAACGAATTTCAAACCGCTGGTGTCCAGATGAGGTTTGACCATTGCCTGCAAGTTAACCCCTTTTATATTTCGCTGTGGGTGCAACTTGATGAATTGACGTAAAATGACTGATTTTGAAATGTGGTCAGTTGCATTATTTATGGCCAAGCTTCTCAATGTTTGGCTCTTGGGTCATTTGCTGCCCATTAGTCACATTCCTGGCAAAGCTTCCAGTTGGAACACAAAGCTATGTCTGTCTCTCTTGTTCAAATCGTGCATCATCTTCTTCAACATGTTTGAACTTACCGCAGTACAGGAAGTCTAACTTTAAGGGGTTCATCACAGGTCAGCACCAGGCATACACGTGTGTGCCAGGTGATAATCATCCTGCACTTCTACTTTACTAAGTACCCCCCTTGATTAACATGCAGAAAGTCAAGCAGCTGCTGCTTGAAGCTCTGCACTTCAGAAGCAGAGTGGAACCATTGCTCAATGGGTCAGGATTTGTTTCTTGATCGGCAAAGGATGGTCGTAATGCTCTCACATGTTTCATACTGAGATGTGTCGTCTCCAAGAGGCTTGTAAGAAGTTCCTGGTACCTGCTATCCACCTAGTGAGAGGCTCAAATCTGTGCATGCAGGGTGTCCAGTGATCAACTAGTGACTATCCTCCAAGGCGATGTGCCTGACAGTACAATACTGGCATTGAGTAGGTCGTTTAGGTGGTCAGCATTCTGCTGATGACAGGCCAACCAGTTTCGCTCATTGGTAACACTTGGAGGGCAGATCAGTTACTGGAGGCAGGGATTCTTTCCACTCAACTCCTGTTATTTAGCCCTGCAGGACAAACTCCTAATGAGTTAAATAAACAATGGGAACCTTTCCAAGCAGTGCTGACACTGGTGAGCTAAGTGGTCTTAGCTGGTTAAATTCCAGCAGTACTCAAATGCACACCCTAGCCTTGGCTCCTGCCAACCTGTGCAAAATACTTTTTTGGAATTAGATCAGCAGGGTGCAACCCTCTGGGGAGAGAGTATGCATAGCATTGCAGACAAATAGGAAATTTCCTTGCATAAGTGATATGGAAACTTGGAATTACAGTTGGCTTTGGCGTCTCTTGGCTGGGGTCCACATAAAACTATCTAGGGTTCTTGTTCCGGATGAGTGTCTCGTAACTTATGCTGGAAAGTGCCCTTGAATAAAGACAGTAATGTGTTAGTCTGTGATGCCTCCACTGTAGAATCGCCTACAAACACTCACTGACAGGAGGATCACAGATGAAGCAAGGCCACATAGGTGTGGCAGCAGAGGTGCCTGTTAACGCACACGATAATTCTGCGTGAATTAGGTAAATTTGGAAAAGAAATTATTTAGCACATGGTGTACAAAATAAGAGATTGTAATTCAACCTTGGATTCAGTTACCACTGATGAATAATAATCTTTATATAATAATCCTTAAATTTGATATAGTGCCTTATCACATCTTCGACAGGTCTCAAAGCGCTTTACAGAATATACTGTAAAATAAATTATCACTGAGGTAACATCAGCTGGCATTTTCTGAGTGCCTTGTTCGATTGAAAGTGTGCAGGGTGCTCCAGGTCGAACTGCTGCCATGATCGAGGTGTGTGATGCACGCAAGTCACCTTAACAGCCTAGTGTGAGTGCAGCGAGACATTGCCAGCAGTCTGATAAACTGCAGTGGGCTTTTGAGACTCCCACCTTTCATGCTGGTGGCTGCTGCTCCTGATCTCCCACTCTTTCTTATCACCCCCCCCCCCCACCACCCCCACTCTGTAGATCGCAGTCTGTCCAGTGAGCATTTTAACAACATCTGCTTTCCCTTACCAGCTGGAAATATATTAGTTGTAACAGTGTTGAGGAGACGGTGCCCCTGAAGCAATAGTTTGATCTTTGTGTGTTAGTGGTGTGCTGCGCAATCGTTAAGACAAAGCACTAAAACTTTGTGAAATTTAAAAAAAAAAAATAATAATAATAATTTGTGTTAGGAGAGTCCTACATATAGGTGTTTGCCAGCGCTCAGCTTGCCATTCTGGATCCTGTTAATAAGGTGTTTTTTTCCACTCCCTTCCAATTATCTCCTTTCCTGACTCACCCTTGGTTATAGGTAATACAGGTACCATTTGTTTTCCCACTCCCTCTCCCAAAATGCAGTTCTTTAAATAAATCTGAAACTGGAAATACAGACTGTTAGCAAATGGTAACATCTGGGTCCACACTTACAGTGGAGTTTCACTTCTGTGATGGCAGCTAGTTAGTGTTGGCAGGCTGTTGGATCATGGTGTGGCTAATGGACTGAATGGGGTGCTTCTTCATCTGATTAATCTGAAAGAAAGTCAGATTTTTTTTTCCCCCTCGCGTCACTCACATTACCTACACATACATACAGGGACATGTACACATTCCATCAGGGTCAAAGTTGCTGGCTGTGGGGGTTAGCAATTAGCCACTTAAAATGAGGGTGACTCATTTATCTCCCAGTATTGGTGTTAGCAGTGATACCTGCCTCAAATGCAGTGTAATGTAACCTGTGAGATCCACAGAAACCATGTTCCTTTAACCGGGCATCACAATGTCACTTACTTGGTGAATGGAAAAGGCAGCTAATTCCTCAAACATATGGAAGTACTTTGCAGCTGATGACTGATTTGTAACATGGGGTGACCTCAAGTTACGGTCGCTTTGTAGCTGGAACCGGGTCACACAGGTGTTAAGGAACACTTTGACCATTGCGCCAGCATGCAATCCTCAAACGTTTTGGGGCATTTTGTTCTCACCAGTTCTAAGCATCTAAGAATTATTATTCTAAATATTGGTGCGATTCTTTTGTAATTTTAAATTGAATTTTCCAATGTTTAATGCGCAGATGTATTTGGTGAGGTCTTTGTAAGGTATTGCATTCCAAACATGTAATAAGAAGTTTGAGATGAGCATGTAATATTTCTGGTAATACCTATAGTTACACATTCACATTTGGTTGTACGGTTTCACTAGCTTGTGAGTGAGTCCGGTGTATGTATATATATGTGTGTGCGTGTATATATATATATATACTGTTTTGCCCACAAAATACAGTGAATTCACTTTACAGTATATTCTGTGAAGCACTTGAGACATCTCGAAGACGTGATAAGGCACTATATCAAATGTAAGAATTATTATTACTGTGTGTGTAAAACTTCTTTGTAATTTCAGTTGAGCATTGTCAAGTTTATCATTGCATCCTGTAGTCCTGTCTTCACATTCCACATGACGTAACATGTTTACATCTGCATTATCCATGCCTGCCTCATCATTTTAAAGAGTTGGATTTCTTACAAAATGCTTTTCTATTCCCTCCCATTGTGTAGCATTCCAGTTTAGTTCCTAGTTTGAGTGACATGAGAATTGGTGCTGAATTGCACACTGTGGGCTATAACTTGGATTGTATTTGCTAAAAGGAAATTTCCTTGGAATCTTTCTGACTAATAGAAAAGGAACTTCCATCAATGTGTTCTTGATTCAGTCCTGAGGTGCAAAGGCCAAAGGACATTGTACAAATCCACTGCAACACTTCACCACCATTTGACTTTGTCCAGTTAAGCATCATGTACTGCTTGTGTATGTTGGTCTGTACAGCACATACCAAGTAAACGACGTTTGCTCACATCTGGTACCATTTACCTTGAACTTGTCTCTGGGCCAGTTACTTTGTGCACAGAAATGTGTGCTGTAAAATGGTTCAATTCAATGCATCCAACGGTGGAGCAGCTGGTATTGAGAGCTGGAACAGACTCCACAGGTTAAGGAAGACTACCTTTCATTGCACTCTGGTTCTTGTGTGGAAGCTATATCTCCTGTCTAGACAGCTGACTGCTGCAGTGTGCTCATTCTATCACCAAACCCTTCCATCCTGTGTGAGCGTAAGGGACATCATGACTACATCACTAAAGTGTTTCATTTCTTTTCCAAGCTGTGGTTAAGACCCGCTACTTGATTATGGACATACAAGAGCTAGATTGGATATCCATTATGAAGAGGAGTTTTTTTTAGCATCATCATAAGCCTCACCTCTTCTTCACCTGTGATAGCATTTACAATTCCTATACCAGACATCTAGTGGCCTTGCATAAGATCGAATTTAGTGATGAACGAAAAGCACTTTTGTACTGTGAGCCTATGCGTTTAGTGTGCCCTAGACTCCTCTCAAATAGGACATTGAAGCAAGGAGACTTTCGTTTTATTGAGTCTTTGCTGGACTTAGAGCTGAAATATCGGCTTCTAACCTATAACGTATTAGTTAGAGCACTCGCCTTGCAAGTGAGAGAAATCGGGTTTGATTCCCGGGCAGGACGAAACCTTAGGCAAGTTTCCTTACTCCACATGCCTCTGTTCACCTCTCAGTAAGTAGTAAGTCGGTTGTTAGTCGATTGGCAGATCACTTTCTGGAGGTAATAATCCCTCGGAAAAAAATATTGGGTCACGTAATCCACAACTGTTTGTGAATCACTGCTGTGCTCAATTGGCTGCTGCAAAATATACAGTCAATTCACTTTGCAGTATATTTTGTGAAGTGCTTTGAGATTTCTTAACAATAAGGCACTATAACAAATGCAAGGATTATTATTACAGTGTTACTCAGATCACTTTGGCATCCTTTGCTAAACAGGTAGACTATGGCAGAAGGCTGGCCAGTACATTGTTTGCTAAGGTGTTGATGGGTGATTGATGTGGGAGAGCAGAGAATTTAAAAAGATGGAATTTTGAAAAAAGAAAAAAAGTGGTTACAAATACAGTTGTAAATGCCTGACTTTTTTCCTTTTTAGGTTAAATGTAAAATCATTCTCAGTAAGGCTGGATTCTTTATGCTCGCTGTTCAACACAACCCTTTTCTCTTTTTCCTCCTCCCTACCGGCCCATGCTGCATTTTTTATAATGTACATCTGTAAATTGTTGCATAGTTACATCAGAGCGTAGATAATTTGATATACATTCCATTGGTTTATTTTTATCACACAAGTAAGTGTTGGGGTCTGTGTACTTTTTCCACTCACAAGGTGCTGAAAGCTTGCAGTGTAAAGGGACTTCTCTTTCGTTTGGGGAAAATTAGACTGCAGTCAATTTCTATTAATATTCTGTTGACACAAGAGTCTAGAATGATTTAACAGGATCTTGCATCTTACAGTAAGTATGTTGGGGCATTGCATTGTTGCGATGCTGTCTTTTATAAAACTGAAGTCCCATCAGTCTGCTCTTGTGGGCATGAAACATCCCATGGCCTTTTTCTAAAGAAGAGCAGTGTTCCTGGTCAACATTCCTATCTCATTCAAAAGTTCACCACAGTCGAGATTAAATCTGGTTGTTTTTTACTTTTGCTGACCAAATTCACTGCCACGTTTAACTGCACTTGCAAGTAACTCATTTTGTAATGCCCTTTGGGATATTTTGATATGGTAAAGCATATTTATTATTAGTTATAATTTGTTATTACTGTTATGGTTAAATCCTTGCACTAAATGGTGGGGAACTGATGTGGTCTTGGATCCTCGGGTCACCGATGATGTAATTTGCTGCCCACATGCACTACTTACCGGAAGCGCAATTGATGTCACTTCAGGCAGGAAGTGATGTCAGCCGTGACCTGACGAGCCAGAAGTTGGCCATTTTTCATCCTCTGTTTCAAATAGATGGTACGTATTCGTGACGAGGTTGAACAAATTGAATCTCTGGTGTGTGGCCTTGTAAACCCTCTTTGGGGCATTTGGACTGAAGAGTATATCTTCCTCTGGCAAGTTAGAATTCTTTAGGGGAAGCCGGATATTGTCGGAGCATAGGATAGTATTGGGTGCAGCAGCACACAGGACGGTTTTAAGCAGAGTCCCGATTAACAGACGTCTCATTTAGAGCAGTTGTGAGCTCCAGCTGCTCGTGGCTGCATCTGTCATCAGCATCATTGCTAATCCGTAATGCCGGGGTGGAAGTCAATGCAGGAATGTGAGACTGTTAAGATGCTCAGTGTCTGATGGACCCCAAAGGACTCTCTGAGTCTGAGAGTTGAGCTCTGTTCCTGTTGTAATTACATTTGGAGGATATCCGTGTAGATATTGTGTTACAGTTGGTACTTAATAAGTTTTCTCTGAAGTGGTGGAATCATAGTGTTAGAGAACAGCCTAAAAAACAACACATCCTGAAAACAATGTTCAGTTCAGCAGTCAAGGCGGACTTGATAAAAGACCTGCTTTCAGATCCTCGGGGATTGAAAATTGACTTTTCACCTCTGGAAATTGCATTTGAATCCAGCCCAGACTAGTGGGATGAAGTCTCCTCTTTGTTGCCTGTCAGAATTCTGTGTGAAAGAAGTTTGGGGACAGTCTTAACAGTCTTGAGCAAGCACAAGCCATCTTTAATTTGGTCCAGTCCTGCCAATAAGCCAGTTCAGCTCCAAGGAAACCCTGCTTGCCCACCCCCACCCACCCCCTTCCTCCCAACAGGAGGATATCAATTTGGCACCAAATTAGCAACTTGTGGAGATGTTATACTGGTACGTAAGAGGGTGCAGTGTCTGAGGATGCGACGATGAAAGGAACTTTCCGTCTATCTGTGCTGATCTTATCTGGGAATATTTGTGAGGGGAGTGGAGCTTTGCTGCACATCTAGCACATGCTGTACCTGACCTGTGAGTGCTTGATGCGATACAACCTGTCTGAAATAAGAAAGTGTTCCATTTCTTAACATCTCTCAACTTTGAACACAAACTTCACCCAACACTCTGATGTCGCTGGGGTGGTTATTGCAGAGACATCACAATATCACTCGACGCTTGAGGTTTGGGGAGAGTTGGCTACAGTGCTTAATAGGTAGATATTTTCACTGAGTAAAATTAGAAATTGCAAATCCAAAGCTTAGATTTTTATCTTCCTCTCAGAAGGAATTATTACTTACAGATAAGGGGCAGGAAAGCTTCCTGATCTTTCTTCTCCCTAGCCCAGGGTCCCTGAGGGAACTTTAGCACCTCAACTGCTCTCAGTCTGAGGTCAACCGACTCAGCACAGACTGATCAAACCTGTGGAGCGTAGTGCTACGCGTCGCATTGCATTTTGTCACATTGCTGTGGAGAAAAGTCCCGGCCTGTAACTGATGCCTGTAATAATCTTTCCGACAGGAACAAGTGGAAGACATGAGTGAAGCAGAATAGAAAGAACATGTGATGGAGGGAGTGAGGCAATGAAAGAGTGAGTGATGGGGGAGGTGGAGAGAGCATAGTAAGCAATGGGTGAGGGAGTCTGGAGATGAGAGATAGTGGGATAGAGTTCGAGGGAGTCAAACTAAGAGCGAGTATGCAAAATGACAGTTATTATAGTACTTATAATACTTACAGTATTCTAGATTTTACAAGGCTGTAAAGAGTTGCCTTTCACAGCGGTCACTGCTTTTGTACATATGGAACATTTTAAGGTGCCTGGTGTATCTTACATTTCTAAAGAGCTTAACTTTATTCTGAAGCTGTCTAGACTGAAACATTTGGAGACTGCATCTCACCTTTTAACCTGCATTGAGGATGCCGTGATATATGGTTAAGATAAATATTTCAGTGTGGAGTAGGTGATAAATTGTAGCATTCTCTTCCTTGACCCCTTGCTCATCTTTGTCAATACCGCATTAAGATTTATGATCCTAATCCCAGCTAAATAGTAACCTAGCTTGTGTTTAAAGGCGTTATCAATGGCATCAACATGCGTTACACATATCCACCCGCTCTGTGGGATTAAAATAATACCTTCACATCTCTAGTCTTGTTTGAGGCTTTTAATTTTGAGACAATATTCTCCAGTTCAGTATTCTCGGGCTGAGGCAGATAGCACTGCTCACACCGATGTCATCTGTACTCTGATGAAGTGGTACATGATTGCTCACACAGCGCACGGTTATCTAAGAAAATGAACAGAAAGCTCAATAAAAATATGAAATTAAAAACCTCTCGATGGTTTGTCTAGAAAAAAATTGGATTTGCAACAGGGTAATCTAATTTCGTTTCACCAATATTTTTTGTTGCCAGTCCATGATAAATATCTATTACAGATATGAAAGGTAATGGGGGTTATTGTGTTACACCCACCTTTCCTTCAGTGAAAGTCATTTTTTTGGACCCATGACAATTAACAAGAAAATGACTTTGTTTCAGTTGGTTTGGGCAGTTGCAATGGATAGTTTCGGGCAACTCGGACCAAATCGATAGAGCAAGACACTACATTAAATCTATCAACCAGTAGTTAGATAAGGCTAAGATTGTTTTTCAAAACCTGTAGATTTTAGGAGGAAGGAAAAACTGAAGGGGGGAGGTGAGGAATTCTACGCATTAGGGGTCTGGGAAAGAATTAGTTTGAGTGAGAGAGAGTGTGGTAAGGAAGTGGTACAAGACTGTAGCTCAGTGGTTAGAGCACTTGCCTCGCAAACGAGAGACCTGGGCTTTGGGAAAGAATTAGTTTGAGTGAGAGAAAGTGTGGTAAGGAAGTGGTACAAGACTGTAGCTCGATGGTTAGAGCGCTCGCCTCACAAACGAGAGACTTGGGTTTGATTCCAGCAGGGTGAAATTTGAGGCACGTTTCCTTACTCCACACGCCTGATAATAATCCCTTAAAAAAATTAGTCACTTCAATCCACATCTGTTTGTGGGACAATTTGCTGCAACATTTTGGCCAGAAATGTACAGTCAATTCACTTTATAGTATATTCTGTGAAGTGCTTAAGACGTCTAGAAGATATGAAAAGTGCTATATCAAGTGCAAGGATTATTATTATTATAAGACGGCTCACACAGCCCACAGTTATCCAGGATGGTGGAGTGGGTTTGTATATATCAGGCTTAAGAGGAGATAGGGATGAAGGTAGGTTCAGAGGAATAATGCTTAATACAATAGTGATCATATAGAGAATGGTTGCAACAAAGAGATGGAGATTGGGTGCAAGAAAAGGAGCAAAAAACAAGCCTTGTATTTTATAATAATAATAATAATCCTTGCATTTGATATAGCGCTCTTCACGTCTTCTAGATGTCCCAAAGCGCTTTACAGAATATACTGTAAAGTGAATTGACTGTATATTTGTGGGCAAACGTGGCAGCCAATTGCGCACAGCAGTGTCCCACAAACAGTCATGGATTGAAAATGACCAATTTATTGTTTTGCTTTTTTGGATGGATTATTATTAGTCTTGTGCATGTGAGATGCTAGTAGAGTGGCCACAGATATGGAAGCAGCGTTAGCCGTACTTAGTGAGCGTGTTCTTACTTAGCACTGAAGCTACAACAACAAATTGCATTTATATAGCACCTTTCATGTCGGGAGGATGTCCCAGGTCCTGAAATGCACAGTCACTATATTTGATAGTAATTGTAGGGTTTTAACATTCTAGGTGCTATATAACATGTAATTGTTATTATTATAAGATGCAGGTAAATCAGTGGCTCAAATTAATGTTCTGCTTATCAGGGTACACACACCTGCATCTCCCAATTAGTACCCTGATAAGCAAAAAATTAATTTGAGCTACTGATTACCTACCCTGATAAGCTATCAATTGCAACTGCCCAAACCTTCTCTAGTCTTAGGGAAATCTTGTTCAGGCTAAGGCCAGTGCTGTAAGCTCTCAGCACTCCTCCTGGCTCTGACAGAGCTGAGAAAACAATGCCGTATAGCAAGTGTCAAGAACAGCCAAAAGTTACGTATTTCAACGAACTGTATGTTTTGTGGGTTGGAAAGGTGGAGGGGAGGTGGGGAATTATCAATCATTGTTCTAGCTTAAAACATTGTTCATAATCATTATTTTACAGTAGTTTGAATTCCCTGAAAAAGTCTGCCTTCTTTCTGCTGAATGTCATCAGTTATAGGTGAGACATTATTCTGGTTGTCTCCCTCACTTACACACACCTCACTAACTTTTCCTATTGCGGCTTGTCTGCAGCTGATCTGAGAACCCAGGCACTCTCCTAGCGTCAGCCTGTCGGGTGAGACACGTTAAAAGATTACATTCAGTCAGAGGGAGGCTCGCTCTAATACATTTTTAATGAGTTTAAAATTGACATTTGATGTGTAAAAAGTCTTTGAGGGGATGGGGAGGCAAATAGAAGGCAGTGATGTTTCCAATCACCTTTTATTCCACGTTATTTTGTAAAGCTTTCCTTGAAGACTTTCAAATGCACTGATCTGGTTACGAAATTGGGGAAAAAAACATTCCCCATGAGGCTGGGGCTGGGAGTGTTTGCCCCTCAACAGCTCGGAGAGGCTGGCTTCAAAGTCCCTGACACCATCTGCTAAACTCATTCGCTCTTTATTTTGAGCTTTTGTATTCTGCTGTAAGTTGCAGAATCCCACCTCCTTCACCTCCTCTCTTTTACATGCATAATACATCACAGGCTTGCTGTTCCAATCTAATTGATATAATCTTTCTTTTCTCTTTCGACAAATTTCTCCCTTTCCTTTCTCTCCTGAATTTTACTCCTTACTCCTTCTGTTTAGGGTACAATCCCACAGGACCTTCTTCCCTCTCTGGTGCCTTGTCCAAGTGGCCATCATTCATGTGTGAGCCTTACCACGTCTCATTTCTGTCTGGTGATCAAACCTGGGACATTTGATCTGTGCAAGTAAAGTGATAGAGTCAGCTCCAGTCTAGTTTTTAATCATATGCACATTTATATTGGCCTCAAAAGGATAAATGGCAGAGTGGGTTTAATAGGATTGGAACGCAGGGGTTCAAAGTCAACAACTAGGATGTCTTCCCATTCACTTTCAATGCATTTCATCCCAGTGGTCACTTCTTCCTAATCTTTGTACAGAGTTATAAAAAGGTGACTCCTTGCCCATTCTCTCACTACGTATAATTTTCAAAGCATCACATTTTGGACTTGAATCTCTTTTATCTAAAATGAAGAGTTTTATTTAGTCTGTTGATTCCATTGAGGGAACCGGCAAACAGCAGTGGTAGCAAAATATCCCCTTTTAAATCCTGAAAGCAAGTTATCTGAACTCAACAACTTTTTTTAATGCATCATGCATTTTATTCTTGACATTCGTTGTAACCTTAATTAATACTGCATGCTTTGTGACATCTGTGCCCAACCTAAACAGAAAAAAAACTCGTAGCACTAAAGCGGGATTTGTGTGAAAAATGAGCATGTTATTAATAAAACATAATACAATTTACATTTATGTAGAGCTTTTCATGTTGGAAGGAAGTCTCAAAGCGCTTTACACAGCTGGCTCGGCACCCAAACCTGGGGAGCACCTGAAGAGAGTGGGAAAGACACCAGACTTTAAAAGGGGGCGGGAGAGAGGTGTTCCAGAGAGCTGGGGCAGAATTTTAAATTAAAGTTGTATTAAAGTTGCACTAAATACATGTTGCGTTAAAAATGTATTCAATTATTTGCCTTACAATACCTTTACTTTTCAATTGGAATATTTTTAAATATTCTTCTCCTGAAAGTGCCGACATGTGCTGTAATGCAGTTCCATGGGGACCACGAATGCTCCAGGATCTCATTTATTTTTTATATGGGAGACTCAACAGCAAACTGAAGCAGATTGTTCAGCTGAGGGCATCATATTAAAGTTGGATCCTGTCTTAGTCTAATGGGTATGTATATCCATACAGGCAAGCAGACAGACAGACGCATTCCAGCACATTGCTTAATAACAATAAAGAACAGGACCTGTGGCAGATTTCTTTCTTCCTCCACAGACCGAAGGCAGGGAGCTGAATTGTTGTGTCCCGAGCTGAGCTTAGCTAGAGCTAGTTCAGCACAGACTGGGAATCATCCCTGTGTGGTTCAGTAGAGCACAGGGTAGTGCATCTATCCATGGTTCCATTGGGGAACCATTAGTTTTGTTCGGGACCTTTTGAACTCCGTATTCTATGATCTTGAATAACCTGGGATGTACCTGTGCTGGTTTTAATAGTGATTCCCTGGAAAGCACTTGAGACGTTTCAATGTGATAAGTCACTATAACAATGCAAGTTCTCCTTTATACCTGCAAAGGAATTTGAAGATACAAATTATTCTTAGCACATATCCGTATTGATTCTTTCTGTACCATATGTGCTGCCCAAAGGCTTTAACAAGATTGGGTCAGTAGAGTAACAGAGAGTAATATCAAATATTATGAGCTGTATTTGAAACCTGGCTCTTATAACACCTCTAGAGATGCAATTTCCTGTCATATTCCAGCTGCATCATTTCCACACCACTGAGTTAAACCAATACAGTATGGGAAAGTTCGAGGATTGACAAAATATCTGGTTACCAGTACGCTCAGATAATTGTAGTTCTGGGAATGTAGTGCTCACAGCTTATTTTAAGGACAATGCAACCATTTCTGGTTCCCCTTCCAAAATGGCCCTTATAACTCTGATCCAGATAGGGGTCAGCCTCGCTGAGTTGATACCAATCTTCTCTCTGTGTCAGAAGTTTGTGGGTTCAAGCCCTACCTCAAGACTTTGAATCGAGTCGAGGTTGACCCTCCAACACAGTGCTGGGGAATGCTGCTTTGTTGGAGGCTCCTTCCTCAGATGAGATGTCAGCTGAGGTCCTGACTCCCTGTTGAGGTGGATGTTAAAGAAGGGAGTTTCTACTGGTGTCCTGACCAACAAACTCCCAGATAAAATCAATCATTCGCTTATGGCTTCTGCCTTACTGCTTTCATCTACAAAATACACAGTTACTGCTTTTTTACAATAAATCCAGTGAACCACTTTGAGACATCCTCCCAATGTGAATGGCACTATATCAAATGCAAGGAATTATTATTAGCTGTTTCAAACCTCCATTAATGTGAAATCACTGAACACAATTGCACACAAGTGTCCTTGGAATGTGTGTAATGTATTCTGACACAATTAATTCAATCAATCTCCTCATACTTAATAACATTTCAGAGGTTTGGTAGCAGGAAATGGTTTTAATAATACTCTTCTTAATGATCGTGCCAAAGGTCTCCAGAAAGTCCTTGGCACAGACAGTGAACGATGAAAGGACTTTGGCAATGGATTGCATTTTTCTGAATTCTGTACTTCCATCATGTTTTCTGTGTCTGATCACTTCAAATTACTTCTGAAATATCAAGACAGATCTGAGAATTTGTAGCAGTTTGCTACTTTGCTTTCTGTCAGTGTATTGTTTTAGATTATCTCTGGTTTTCCTCCCTCCTTTGCTGAAGCCATTTGTGGTGGTGTACAGCCTGCCCAGTACAGCACAGCTCATTTCAAGGCCAAGTAACTGTTTTTCAAGTGGAAGCTTAGATGGTGAAAAAAATGACATTAATGGGTCATTCATCTCATTGCTACGTGTGGGACTTTGCTTTACCAGTTTAGTATCGTGTTTGCCTTCATAACAGTCACTGCATTTCAAAGTTGCTCGACATGTGAAATGCTTTGACATATTTAGCCAGGATAAGGCGCCTTATCAAAATATGCTTTTCATTTCTTTTTTCTTCTGCCACCTTCTCTCCCCATCCCCCCCCATGGGTGCTAACTAATACTGAGGTGCAGTTTTCTAGTTGCCCTCTGACACCTCACTCAATTGGTCATTCTCTGTGTGTGAGCCTGGACACTCAGTGTTGATATTCTGTTCAACTGTTTGGTGGATCAAAAATATGTCCAATATAAGCCATACTCACTGTACAGTGTGAACTAGAGAAGGAGCCATTCGGCTGACTTCCTTCCTTTATTCAAGGGCAATTGTAGAACCATGATTACAGGTATTATCCAGTCTGCAATCAGCCAACTTGGCACCTTTGTGATATAACTCAGTCTCATACCAAACAGTGTATATACCTACGGAGACAAGGATCGAATCCCAATCTCTCTACATTTAGTAAATTAAGAACAAACCCTGCTTCTTTAACCTAGATTCACAAGGCCTGTTATCGCCAGGCTGGACTGCATTGTAACCTCTCAAGAGCACTAATATCGTTCCTGTGATATGATGCTATTCACTTGGGGTCAAAGCGGGGTTTTGCTCAGGAATAATGTTGTCTCTTTTTGAACAATTGAACTTGAAGATTTCATTAAGCTTTCTGAGACGCTGTCTGGCATGAAGAGCGCTATATAATTGCAAGTTGTTGTCTTCCCTCACCAAACAAATCTTTGCTGTTTTCATTACTCCTGTTCTTTACCTGTTAATCCCTTATCCTGATGGGGAAAAGGAGGAGTTGCGTCCAGGCAAATGCATAACAGCCCTGGAAGTAAACATAGAAAAGAGATTGTGCCCCAACGATAATCCTCCTTCCGTTGCACACTTCTGCAGCGTGAGCTGAAAAGGAGAGATGGCTGTGATCCAAGGGACCGCTTGGTGTGTTTCCGTTTCTGCAGCTTTCTGCCTTTTTGACAAAAAGCGCATCTGCTCTGAAATGAATGCCCAGATCATGGATGTAGCTTCAAGGCATGTCAACTCACAAAATCAACCCTAGTTCCTTTTCGTTAGAGGAATGTGTTTATGTTCATCTTTCTCTACCATCCCCCCTCCAATTTTCTTTCTCTCTTAAAGGGAATGACTTGCTGGGCACTATGCCGTCAAATTGAGCCAATGTTAAGTGCTCCTCGACTTTACCTGCATAAAGGGCGTTATATAAATGCAAGGTGTTGTTGTTGGGCTTGGTTCCATAGGCATAGTTCACCCACCAAAGTACACCCAATTGGTCATTTTTCCATTGTTAAAAATGTTATCCTGTGGTTATAATAAAATAATAATCCTTCCATTTGATATAGTGCCTTTATCATATCTTCGAGATGTGTCAAAGCGCTTCAGAGAATATAACTGAAAGTGAATTGACTGTATATTTTGTGGGCGAAATGTAGCAGCCAATTGCATGCACCAGTGTCCCACAAACAGTTGTGGATTGAGTGACCCAGTTTTTTTTTGAAGGAATTATTACCCCCAGGAAAGTGATCTATCTGCCAACCGACTAACAAACGGGTTCCTACTTACCTGCTAGGTAAACAGAGGCGTGTGTAGTAAGGAAACTTGGCCAATGTTTCACCCTACCGGGAATCGAGCCCAGGTCTCTCGCTTGCGAAGCGAGTTCTCTAACCATTGAGCTACTGGACTCTGGTTGAGACATTAAGCTGAGGCCTCATTCACCTCGTGAGATGAATCTTAAAGATCCTGCAACATTAGTTGAAAACAGAAGCAAATTTCTCCTGATGTCCAAGCCAAAAATCCTCCAGATAAAATTGGTCATTCACTTCAGTCAATATTGGACCTGCTGTATGCAGCTGCACACAGTCAATATACTTGACAGCAATTACTGTAGATGTTAAATTCTATGTCAAATTTAATCGTTATAATTTCCATATCGTATAGAAACAGCAATTAAAAAACAATCCCAAATTTGCAACGTATTTTGTAAATCCCGATTGTTAATGGGTTCCTTATTAAAATCCCAAAACTAGCATTTAAGTGCTATTGCTTAAATTATGTTGCTGCTGATGTTGCTCATTTGAACTCTTGCCCTTGGTAATATCATCAGACGAGATTGGCAACCCTGTCAAATTCCTGCAAAAGGAAACCTTTGAACCACTCTAAATTGTACAATTTTAATGAGGAATATTTTGCTTGTCGGAATTGAAGATCTTTACTGTACCACATTTTCAATGCAGAATTAACTCTGCTCCGTTATTGGACCTGAAGGAATTGTTCAAGGTTTTTTGAGTAAAAGTTTCCATCTGCATTTTTCTTTCCTTTTTCTCCCCTGCGATAATGTTTTCCAGCACCGTAGGGTCAAATATTGCTGAGTGTGACTATTTATAGTCTGTTTCTGCAGAATATTGACAGCCTGGCCTGGCATTGCATTTGCAGATGGTTTTCAAATGCCTGCTCCATCCTGTGTACGACAGGGACACTCTGTTACTAGGTATGGCCAGGTTAGTTGTGCTTGGAATATGGCTTAGGGGCTATTTATAGTGCATTCCTCCTATGACTGGAGGTGGGCTTGCTGCTCCATGTGTTTTTTGTGCTATTGATTGACTGCATGTCCAAGGGATGTTGCTAATACTGGAGTTTAGCAGCTTCCCTCTCCTATTCTCCTTTTTGCTTGAGAATGTATGGGAGTGTGATTATGAGGCAGGTTTATCAGCTTTTAACAAAATAGCTTTTTGCCCTTTATTGGGAAGTGCTTAGCCTCTAATGATTGGAATGAGAAGCCCACTAAACTGGGACTCCTGCATGGTGACCCATGTCCAATCTTTCTATGTTAATGCACTCCTGAAAGATGCTCGGGATTGCTCTTTGGATGTCCTTCCTGATGCGAAAGGCGCTGCATAAATGCAATTTGTAGTTGTTATTTTGGCCAGTGACTAAAGCTTAGTGGACAACACTGTTGGAAATAACTTATCATCCCATTGTGGCCAGAGCTGAAGTCGTTTCCAAGAACCATTTAACGATGAAATATGGAAGCGTATCAATATAGAAGCAGGATAACTTTGAAAGTTTGGTGGAGATAATGTGCTGGGGACACCAGCTAGTGTGAAATCATTGCCATTATTGTTTTACTTATTTGCAATAAGACCATGAGGTGAGAGGATCATTCAGTTCATTGAGGCTGTACTTTCACAGGCCATGCAAACACCTTATTATGGCCAGGGCTTCCACCTTTGTATCTACTTTCCACCTCCTTTATTTACTGCCATCATCCAACCAGTACAGTCAATTAATGTCAAGTGTAATGACTGTGTATTTTCAGGCAAACATTTTCTCTTTAACCCTGACCCCCTTTTTTAAAAAACCTCACCTTTATCTTGCTGTCATATAACATCGTGTAGAAATTATGTGGAAGAATTTGACCTTTCGGTCAATACATTTCATTTTGTTAAACCCGCAATTGAGATTTTAAAATAATAATAATAATCCTTGCATTTGATATAGCACCTTATCACGTCTTTGAGATGGTTCCATGTGCTTCGCAGAATATACTGTAAAGGGAATTGATTGTATATTTTGTGGGCGAAACATGGCAGCCAATTGTGCACAGCAGTGTCCCACAAACGGTCATGGATCGAAATGACCAATTTTTAAAAAAAAATTTGAAAGAATTATTACCCCTGGAAAAGCGATCCAGCAATCGACTAACAACTGGGTTCCCACTAACTGCTAGGTAAACAGAGGTGTGTGGAGTAAGGAAACTTACCCAACATTTCGCCCTGTCGGGAATTGAATCCAGGTCTCTCACTTGCTATGCGAGTGCTCTAGCACTGAGCTACAGGACGACACAAAATGGAACAAATCAGCAGGTTTCCATCAATGTGAAAATGGAGGAGTCCAGGTCAAGAATGTTGAGGGAGGAGAGAGCAGAGAGAATTCCTAGCAAGTAGAAGCACTAAGTGAATTGCACAGGCTGTTCATTTACAATGTCCTGACTAATTTGACTTAAAGCTTGGAAGCTTACAAAACCTCAAGCATTTCCGGAAAATAGCAGAGACTTGAGTATGTCCATATAATTTAACAGTTGACCGTTTTTTTTTATTTCTGTAATCTTCCTCCTATTTTCTCGCATTCCACCTTCCCTCCCAGGGTATCCATCATCAGAAGATGGCATTTATTTTACCCTCGTCGGTACTTTTTGTTTAGTAAGCTCTACTATGTTTAAGTTGCAGAGGTCAGTTAAATATTCCCATAGCGATAGGCATTTCTTGGTTAGATGCTGCAATGCAAGATTGATAATTGATGCAAGATTGATGAAGAGAGAAAAGGCCTGCTGCTAATCAGGTTAGCACATTAACAGGTAGTCGTGATTTAAAAGTGGCACTATACTGGGTACGTGAAACAGAACAGGCAGAATCTGTGCATCCTCCGCAGGGTGTGTCAGGCAGCATCGGACTGCCCTGTTTCAGACAGTCGGCCCCTTTGTGAAAATGGCTGTTGTTGGTTATCAGGCAAGCCACATGCAACCCATTTGGAGTGCAATCTGTCTTGATGTGATCATAAATCTCAATCCAAGGATTTTCTGAGGTGTTGATGGCTCTGCTTAATGAGAAACTCTGATCCCAGAGAACTCTTGAATTTCTCTTCTATTTGGCAAGATACCATTATTGCATGTTTTCATTGTCTCAGCACTTGATATAAAGAACGAACTTGCATTTTTAAAGAACAACCATGTTGAAACAGCTCAAAGCCTTTCGCAGTAAACAAGGCAGCCATTTTGTACACAGCAAAATTTTGCATACAGTTATGAGGTTAATGGCGAATGAATTCTGGAGAATTTTTGGTCAGGACATTAGGAGAAGTTCATTTTGAATAGTGCCTAAATGCCTAAAATGTCCAACCGAACAAGCAGATAGTACTTTGGTTGATCATTTCATCCAATGGACAATACTTTTGATAATATAATGCTTCCCACATTATAACACTGGAATGTCAACCTAGATGGTGATCTTCTTCAGGACTGTGACACGTGGCTTTCTGGCTCAGAGGCGAAAGTATTACTGAATGAAGCAAACTGACACATGTTAGGTATATATTTGCATATCTTGTGAAGGGTGTGAAAGTATAGGAAAACAATCTCAGATACATAGAAAATCTACAGAAAATCCTCCCCAACTGCTTGCACTACAACTGGCACCGCCTTCCATCACCTTTGGAACATCGCCAGACTACGGCACTACCTCACCCCTCACGCTGCTGAAACTCTGGTCCACGCCTTTGTCACCTCAAGGCTGGACTATGGGAACTCTCTCCTCGCCGGCCTTCCCGCCATCTCCCTCCACAAGCTGCAGGTCATTCAGAACTCTGCAGCTCGTGTACTGTCCCGCACCAGGCTTCGGGACCACATCACTCCCACCCTCGCTCGCCTCCACTGGCTCCCCATCCCCCAGAGGATTGATTTCAAGATCCTCATCCTCACCTACAAGGCCATTCACGGCCTTGCTCCCTCCTACCTCTCCAACCTACTATCCCCCTACCTACCTGCCCGTACCCTCCGTTCCTCTGGCTCTGGTCTGCTCCACGTCCCCCGCCCCAACCGCCCTACCATCGGTGGTCGGGCCTTCAGCCTCTCAGCCCCCAGGCTCTGGAACTCCATCCCCCAGTGCCTTCGCCTTGCTTCCTCCCTTTCCTCCTTCAAGGCCGGTCTCAAAACCTTTCTCTTTGACCGTGCCTTCAGCTCCCCTCTCGACTCTCTTCCCCCTCCTCGCTCCCTCCCTTCCCTCCCCTCACCCTGACCATTTCCCCCCTCCTCGCTCCCTCCCTTCCCTCACCCTGACCGTTTCCCCCCTGCTCGGGTCATGACCCAACTGTGCAGCGCCTTGGGACGTCCTCCTGACGTGAAAGGCGCTTTATAAATGGAATCTTGTTGTTGTTGTTGTTGCTGTAGGATAGGTAAGCTTGTTAAGCATTGGGAAATATTTACCTCAGAAAGCCCTTCTCAGTTGGTTAGGAAATCATCATTGAATTGGGACTTCTGGCTTTCCAATCTGTGTGAGTCGAAGATTTGTAGAACAGTCAAAAGAGTCAGATTACAGGTCATTTTAATAACTGAGAAAGCCGAGGCCTATATTGTGGACAGTTTCTGGGTAGATCAAGACATAGTCGCAAGCAGTAGATTGTAGGCAGAAAGGAAGAGAGGGCAATAAAGAGTCTCACGGAAATCATGAGATTGAATGGGTCATAGATTAAGAGATGTTTGAATGAGTTTTGATTTTAACACAGTGAAGACGCGGGTAAGAAGATGCAAGTGATAGTGAATTGGGTAACACAATTAACAGGAACAAGAAGAAAATTGAGCTTAGCGATGGAAAAACATTATTGATTACATTTAAAAAGAAAAGTAAGGTTGCAATTATAATAATCCTTGCATTTGACATAGTGCCTTTCATGATGGAAGGATTATCGATTGGTGGATCATTTTTCCAGGGGGTAATTATCCCTCCAAAAAAAAAAGAATAATTTTGTCGCTCAATCCACGACAGTTTGTGGGACATTTCTGGGCCCAATTGGCTGCTGCATATCGCCCACAAAATATGCAGTCAATTAATTTCACAGTATATTCTGTGAAATGCTTTGAGACATCTTGAAGACGTGATAAGGCGCTATATCAAATATTATTATTGTGGGTTCAGTATGTAGGACACACTGATGGTCCCACTGTTTAGACAGCTGTGTTTTGCAGTGGTTTGGTTGTTTCAGTGGTGTGAGAAGGATTCTGTGTTTCGAAAATGTGTTCAACTATCCCAGGAAAGCCATCGGCACAACAGAGGGAACCATTTGTGTGTGTGGTTTGGGAGAGGAGAGCTCCTTTATGAAATGCAGGTTTTTACCAACTCCAGGTTACGGGCGAACAATTTCTCAGTGGCTAACAGCAGCTCTGTGACTTTTCAGTGTGATCGGAGAAAGCTCCTGGCTGAGAGCATCACTGGGGATTATTTGTGGAATCATCAAAATTAGAAACATCAGTTGTGAAGGAATCCATGCAGACCATAATACGTTTACTGTGAAACTTGTACAGTATATTGAGAGCAAATGTATGATACCAGTTTCGGCTATCTCCACCAGAGTTCAAGACTGTAAATCTATCTAACCAAACTAACAAAGGCCGTTTCTGTACTGTCTGTCGTGGGACCGTGATTCTGTACACCAGCACAATAAAAAGCGCAAAAGGTAAAGCGAGACATTGATGTCTACAACAGCATGTAATTATTTTCCATGTAATTACCCAATGTTGAATAAGAAGGAATCCTGCTTAATAGCAAAGCAGGCACTGATGTACCTTACTGAGATGTTGTCTCACTTAATCTGACCCAGGAATTAACCAGAGCTGTAGGTTCATATGCAATGGTTTAATAATGATCATTAGCACCTGATTGAAGGGGATAATTTGGGTGTAATCTGATGACACAATCTCGTAGGACACACATCGAGGGACAATCGCACAGGAAAGGAGGGCCGAGCAGTGGTGGCAGTCAAATTCAATACAAGAGCATTCCTTTTGTTTTTGAACAGGAAAGGGGGAGAGCAAAGGGGCATTTTTGTTAGTAGACTGCGAAAGGAGTTGATATGGTACCAATTAACTCCTACTGCACTTCAAATATTCAAAATACTGGGTCACTTCAGATTTGGTTCTGTGCGTGGGTGAAAAGTTACCAGCCAGTGTTCCATTCTGATCATTATCCAGTGATTACTGATTGAAAGTATTTGTGTGTGTGTGTGTGAGGCTGTGTTAAGATTCCCAGACAGTACGAAACGATAGGCAAGTTTGCTTACTCCACACACCTCTGTTTACCTATTAGCAAGGAAGAACCTGGTTGTTAGTTGATTGGTGGATCGCTTTCTGGGGGTAATAACCCCTACCCCCACCCCAAAAAAATTGGTCACTCAATCTACGACTGTTTGTGGGTCACTGCTGTGTGTAATTGGCTACTGCATTTCACCCACTTAATACACAATCAATCCACTTTACAATATATTCTGTGAAACACCTTGAGACATCTCAAAGTCATGATAAGGCGCTATATCAAATACAAGGATTATTATTATAATTTTCTTGACTGTACCCCAGTGACTCTGGCTACTGTAGAGACTCAGAGACTGTTTACGTGTTTGCACAAACTACCTTTCAAAGACATGACGATTAGGATAATGAAGGCTGGCTAGTCTTGTGCAGACATTGACCTATAGAGAATGAGTGGAGTGTATAAGAAAATCATTTGCTGCCTTTCTCAGCAATTTTTATAGAGATAAGTGGCCAATTGAAATTGCTGGAATCTGGTATTTCCTGATCTATGTACAGCCCTGGGCAGTGCGATGATGCATTTTCATCCTCAACATAATGACTTATGATAGTCACGTCTCTTGGTCAGAGGTTATGGGTTCAGGCCCCACAGCAGGATTTCAACTCTACAGGCCAGGCTGACATTCCACTGCAGTGCTGAGGGAGCACAGCATTGCCAGGGATGTCATTCTTCAGATGAGAAATTAAATCAAGGTTCTATCTACATTTTCAGTGGTTCAGTTAGATCTAAAGATCCTGTGACACAATTTGGAATAAGAGCAGGGAGTTTTCCAGTGTCCAGACCAATATTTATCTCAGCCGAATTCAATAATAAATATTAATAATCTTTGCATTTGATATAGCGCTTTTCACGTCTTCTAGACGTCTCAAAACGCTTCACAGAATTTGCTGTAAAGTGAATTGACCGTATATTTGTGGGCAAAACGCGGCAGCCAATTGCGCATAGCAGTGTCCCACAAACAGTCGTGGATTGAAAATGACCAATTTATTATTGTTTTGGAGGGATTATTATTCAACACAAAACAGATCAATTCATTTAATTGCTGGACATTGCTGATACAGATTGCCTGCCTTGTTTGCGTAAATAAGTCACTGCAATTCATAGTAACTCATTGTATGAAGCACGTTGAAGCATTTTGACAAGTGATAAGATGCTATATCTAATGCAAGTGTTTTTTATTATTCATTTCCCTTCTCTTCGCACGCTGATTCCTAATGCAGCTGTTGGTGTTTTCTGCTGCAGGGCCTTTCAAGACCTTAACCTTCCACCTCCCAGTGCCACACACACCTGGAGGCAAATTCACTGAAGCATCTCAAACCTCTTGAGACAAGGGTGATAGAAGAGTCTGAGAAAGGTGGCACTCCCTAAGGCAATCCACGTAACTAGGGCAACAATATTTTTTGGGGGGAGGTTGGGTTTGGGTATGATGATTCCTGTCAATTTTTAAGTGCTCTGGTCCCAAGAAATTGTTCAAATAATTTTAAGTTTTATTCCATTTTTGATGTTATTTGATGCAGATAAGGGTTCTTTATATTGACTCGCTAAGAGCCAAGAGATACTATCTGCTCTCACATAAACCTAAGAAGCTGGAGACCACCGTGACAATTTCTTCTCCTCGGGGTCAGAAGGTTGCAGGATGTTGTAATGTCAACTCAGTCTTGGCTTACCCCTAGTGTAGTCTTAAGCGAGCGAGCGCTGCTTTGACAGATGTGCCGTCCTTGGGATGAGACGTTAAACCCAGCTCCCGTCTGCCTCGAGCCTGGGTGTTAAAGATCCTATCATCCTATTCCAAAAGCAAAGGGAATTTCTCTGGTTTCTTGGTCAATGATCCTCCAGATAAATTGGTCATTTGCTTTATGGTTGTTTATGGCACCTTGCTCTGCACAAAATAACTTGTAGCATCTGCCTACAAAAGAAAATGACTTCACTTGACAGTTATTACTGTGAAGTATTTTGAGATAGTTTGATATGATAAGGTGCTGTAAAATACAACTCCTTTTTCTCCTTCTTTCCCCATTCTGTTTCTGTTCCAACTGCTGCTCAGCCGCTCTCTACTTGGCACAATGAGATCAGCAACCAAGCAGAGTGGATCTTGATCCTATGTTTATCCCTGCTCTATTGCATTGTGTGTTAGTGTGAATTCATTTTTTTTAAAAACGTCTATCTTCTGGTATTGCATTACACAGTCATGAGCCACCCTCTAGTACCTTTTCCGGGTGGCTGTTCTGCATGCATATCTGTGGCATTTGCCACCTGTATTGTGCTCTGCGAAAGATCACCCAAAAAATCACCCACATTTAATCCTGTTCACTTCCGCTTCTGCTCTTCAGAATGCTGCCCTAATGTTGGAGCGGGTGACCATCTTTGTTTGAAATGGATTTGTTTCACTTGAATTCTTTTGACAACGCACTGGGTGGTCAGGGCACAGACCACCCTGCCCACAGGCTCTCTGCCCCCTCCCCACCCATTGTATTCTGTTCCATCAATCCTTCTCCCTGTCATCTCATCTGTAGGCCGCTTCCTAACTGTCTTCTGTTACCACGGCCCATTTGGCTGAATGCAGAGCCCATGGAAAGGAGTTGTGGTCTGGAGTTCCCCACATTGTCATTGTGTAAGGACAGTTTCACAATCAGGATCTTGTGAGGTTAACTCATTTCTCAATGTAAAGCTGAGGCCTGCATTTATTTTAGTTTTTGAAGCTTGTGATGAATAGCTGGCTGGGTCTTACTGAAGTGTGTGTGTGTGTGTTGAGGGGGGGAGGACGATTGATTTACAAATGTCCAGTATTATACAGCTTATTTGGTTCTCTCCTAACGCCAGTGCCCCTTCCTATTGAATGACGGCTCATAAATCAAACAAGAGTTTTTTTTTGCACCCAAGTGATAGATTTTTTTTAAGTCTAGTTTTTTTAAAAAAAGCCTGAGAAAACTGCCCTCTCTATACCTAGCTCAACAATGTTTCCTAACCCCTGCAATAAAAATCTAACTGTTTGAATGGGTGAGGTTAAATCTGAGCTCATCGATGGCATGGCCAGGTGTGGAACTGAGGCATAGAGAATTGGAAAGTCCTGTGTTCTACCATCAGGGTGTACACAGTTAGCTGAACTTCTCCAGGATTCTTCCTCTGGTAACCCTCGCTCTGCTGAAAAGTGCGTGTGTGCATGGGGCTGTTAGAAGACAGAATTGGTCTGTACTATCAGTGATTTGAAATGGTGTCAGTTATTGATACAGCGCACAGATAGATTTGTGAGGTGTACCGAAATGAGCAAAAGAGCACTTAGTGCACTACAGTGACACACTATATGGTGCACTTGGAACAGAAAAGCCTCAAAATAATAGAGAAGCCTGGGATCAGTTTGTCTGCCTGTCCACACCGGGGGCATGGGGGGGTTGTGGGGGAAGTGGGGGATTAATTTGGAGTTTGATGAGAAATGAAGTAACGACAGAAGAGAGTTTGGAATAGCCTCCGTCTCCAGAGAGAGGCCCAGCTCTCAGCACTGTCAACATCGGGCAGAAACTCAACATTTTTGTGCGTTTTAAACCTTTCATTTATTTTGCTTACTGGTTCCTGAAAGTTTGAGACTTTTTATTTTAAACTCCCTCACCCCACTGACGTTCTGTTAAAGCAGAGAAGCCTGCGGAGTGATGAGATGAGATAATGTAAAGTTTGAAAGGAATGAAATGTAAAAAACGTTTTCCACTCGGAGAGTGATTCAAGGATGAGAATTTCAAAATTGTGACAAAGAGGGAAATAAAGGAGAGGTTCGGAAGAACTTCTTCTCCCAGAGGGCTGTCAGGATGTGGAGCAATTTGCCAGGGTGGCTGTTAGAGCTGAGACGATCAGGGCATTTAAAAGAAAATTTGACAAACACGCAGAGGAAGGGCATCCGAGGGTACAAGGAAGGAAGGAGCAAGGAATTGAGATCAGGATTGACGGCTTCTTGGAATAGGAAACACTGGCACGAAAAATAGGCTGAACGGTGTCCTACTGTGTCATATGGTTCTGTTCCACGGACTCTCTTCAGTCTCTCGCCCAAGTGATACCATATGTAAGCCTCGACAATGAGTACCGATTGGTTATTTGACTGCAGGGGCACCAGGAGGAGTCTGATGCTCTCTGTACTCAATCGCCCACAGATGCACATCTCCTGCAGAGACTTGGTGCATTGTGATCGTATGTGGAAAGCCTGACTAGCCCAGAGCACTGAGCCATCTCACAGTCCAGACTGGGGACTCAACCTGTGTCTCAATCTATACGGGTCAGCGACTGATCAATAAACTCACAGAGCTGTTGATCTGTGTGCATTTTCTTAGATTCATTCTTTTGAATTTTTTTTGTGTTGATTTTGTTCATCTCATCCTTTCTGTGTTTTTCTTCTTTGTGCAATTATTTTACTGCTCTTTGTCCTTTTATCTTGAGACCAGTGTGACATTGCTGTCTCTAACCCCTTCAATTGCTCTTTAACTGACATGTATTCCTTCAGTGGACAAACATTAACGAGTTCAGCCTGTCCCTGTGTAAATAGATGTGCAGGGTGTTGTCTCAGCCTATTCTTCTGTTATACTGTAATTGTGTTCTCCACATAGCTTTAAGTACCCCGAAGCAACGATTGAGAAATTGAGGTGAAAGCCCCTTGTACTGATCATCCGGACACTGTAAAACAGTAGGATCAAGGATGATCTAAATAGCAGAGAAGTAGATGCAAGCTTAGGTTTTAAAACTTGTGGACTGCAGGAGGAAGGAAAGACTTAAGGGAAGTGAAGAGTTCATGGTCTTGCAATCAAGTCAAAAGAATGAGTTTAAATAGGGGATAGCGCGATTGAGCCTTGAATTTAACAGTGAAGATGAGGAGCAAGTAGGTGGAATGATCGATCATTCTACTGTAAATAACTTACATGAGGAATATTTAAAAAGGAATGATAAAATAGAGAAAACACGGTTGTGACAGAAGGAGAGTCTGAATCAAGTTTCGGGTAACAAGTGGTCAGAGCTTGGCGTTTCATACATTTTGAGTTAAGTTGGAGACCAGCCGTCCTTTTATGCACTAACTGATTCCTGTGGAACTTCTGAACATTTCTTGCCCAGCAGAGTTCTGTTAAACATGCCTTGGCTTGTACACTGGGTATCCTTTGGTTGTTTGCAGGAGTGTCGTGTCACAGACAAGACAGGGCTGGCTCCTCAAAGGAATTACCGAAATAAGAGATGTGATTTATTCACAAAACCCCCACTAGTAATATATAGACTGCTAATCGGCATCGTTGAAATTGGAACTCAGACCAGCAACAAAGGTTCGACTGAGAGGCATCGCAGTGGGAGTTGAAGGTTGTATGATGTTTATCTGTTTTGCAACCCAGAACTGCAGTACAGACCAAACACATTATTAGCTCTCAAAAAATGTCAGGAAGTGGTTAGCGAGGATCAGGACCATGTACATTGTTAGCATTCTTGGGTTACAAAGCTGTTAACTTTAATGGTATAACAATGCAGGACATTATGTGGAGGATTAATGTTGAGCCTCTCAGTTACAGTCCTTCAGCTCTCCAGCATTCTATGTGGGGAAGATGCTGAATGTATAGCCCCAATCTGACATTGAAACTTCTTTGACTCCCTCGATGGCTGAGTTGATAGAGACAATCTTTAGCATGGAAACAAACTATACAAACCAGGAAGCTTCCAGGTTGAATCCCTGGTCACTTCTGAGTTGGATGAAGGCGTTACAGTTAATCTCAGCACCCCTGGACCAGGGGAAGAGTAAGGTATACCTCTTGCTGATTGCTATCTTCTTAGTACTGCTAGACAGCATATGTGGGTGGATACTTGGTAAGAGGTTTGGTTTTGCCTGTGATCTCCCAGATCCTCAGGGCTTTAGAGAGAGAGAAATGTAACAGAAAAGTAAACAGCAGAAACTTTAAAAGGCTTCACTTCTCATGAAGACTGATAACAATATAACCTGAAAGGCCTCAGAAATCAAGGGTGGGTGAGGCCTATGATATACAAGGAAGGCGACCCATACTTGGTTTCCTAGGACTGGGTGATCATCGTTGATCGAGAGGTTGGTATGGGTTACCCCGAGATGGGGAAAAATAATTGATCATCCTTCGTAGATAACTTAGCTGCTCCCTTATAACCTCATGTCCAGTGAAGGAGCATAATAATAATAATAATAATAATAATCCTTGCATTTGATATAGCGCTTTTCACGTCGGGAGGACGTCCCAAAGCGCTTCACAGAACACTGTAAAGTGAATTGACTGTATATTTGTGGGCGAACGCGGCAGCCAATTGCGCACAGCAATGTCCCACAAACAGTCGTAGATTGAAAATGACCAATTTATTATTGTTTTTGGTTTTGGAGGGATTATTATTAGGCTCTGTGTGGAGTAAGGAAACTTGCCCAAGGTTTCGCCCTCTGCCTGGAATTGAACTCAGGTCTCTCGCTTGCAAAGCGAGTGCTCTAACCACTGAGCTACAGGACTTCACAATGTTGTTCCTGGATGGTTTTATGTGGGGGGGGAGGGGGGATTGGATGTAAACTAACCAACATCTGCACAAATCTAACAGTGCAGAAAAAGAGAACCAATTGAAATTAGCTATCTGTAATAATAATAATCCTTGCATTTGATATATTGGTTTTCACGTCGTCGAGACGTCTCAAAGCGCTTCACAGGATATACTGTAAAGTAGATTGACTTTTTTTTGGACAAAACCCAGGTATCTCTAGTGAAGGAGTTGGTGCCGGTTGTCTACCTCAACTGAGGATAGGTCTTGTTTGTAATGGGGAAAAGGCTGCCTGATGAACCCTCAATTCCATCAGTTCAGGCTTTTGTGTATCAGCTCCTCGATTCTAAAGAAAGCAACAAAATAATGTTCTTTAGATAACAAAGGAATGCTTAACAGAACAAAATTACATCCTTCCCCTAACGTGAAAACAGGTTTTAAATGAAAAAACAAATCTCTGTCTCCTGCTCTAAGTCACTCTTTCCCTCAGAATACAACTCCCTCAGCCTTCCTTCCTTAACAACATTTAACTCTCAAAACCCAAGCTTTGCATTGTTGAACCACGACTTGATTCCTCTTTCGTCTCTGGTTTGTTTCAACCTTAACGGGACGCCAAACCTTTCTCATTCAACCATTATCTGCCGAGTGGTCACTCAGAAGGGTCCGTTGGGGGGGCAACCGTGGGATCTAGCCTCCGCTGGTGGAGAAGGTTTGGGAGCCACTGAGGTGGGGATGCACCCTACACGTGGTGGGCATTAGATCTGTACTCACTACTTGCTCTTATTCAGCACCAGAGATTGTTTAACGCTTGTCAGATCAAGTGGGACTTACAGTTTGAATTGTACCATGATTATTTTACATCCAACCCCCCCCTCCCCCCCACAAACCTCCCCCGGGAACATGATGCTGGATAAATCCCAGGCAAGGAGGCCTGGCTAATCTCCTGAAAGCCTCATTTCCTACTTGTGAATCCCCTGGAGCACAGCATTGAACTGGTGCCAAGAGTCCATTTGATTGGCACAGAGGCCTGCGTAGCTTGATTTACAGTAACTGTCTGGTGTATCCCAAATTACTCTCTTTATCTCCTGAATGGACCAGTTTTTGTTGAGATGTGGTTCTGCTGCTTTCTGGTAGCTCACAACATTTTCTAATGGGAAGACCTCATGTTTGGTAAATATTAATAATAAGATTCTTTAGTACATTTGGTGTAGGGGCTATAATGTCAAAACATCTCAAAACACTTTACAGACTTTCTGTAAGTTGGAGCCACTGTGTATTTGTAGGTGAATGCAGCAGCTAATTTGTGCCCAGCAGCATCCCACAAACAACTTTTATTTGTAGCGTTGTTTGCCAGAACAAAATGGGAAGAACTCCCTTCTCTTTTCGAATGGTATCCTGGGATTATTACCATTCACTTGAACAGTGAACCTACCTTCTGCGCTCTTTCCTCTCCAACCATTCATTATTCGAACCCCTTCAGTCGGGTTTCCGTGCTGCCCATAGCACAGAAACTGCCCTGGTCAAGGTCACCAATGACATCCTGACCATCTGTGACCAGGGCTCCCTCTGCCTCCTCGTTCTCCTCGACCTATCGGCAGCATTCGATACGGTCGACCACACTCTCCTCCTCCACCGCTTGTCCTCCCACCTAAACCTTCAAGGCCCTGTCCTTGAGTGGTTTAGGTCGTACCTCTTCCACCATCTTCACTTTGTCTCCACGAATGTTTTTTCCTCCGGCCCCCGCACTGTCTCGTGCGGTGTCCCTCAAGGCTCTGTCCTCGGTCCCCTCCTCTTCACCCTCTATATGCTCCCCCTTGGTGACATCATCCGCAGACATGGGGTTAACTACCACATGTATGCGGATGACACCCAACTCTACCTTTCCTCCTCTACCCTCAACTCCACGACCACCGATGTCCTGACAGCCTGCCTGTCCGACATCGAGTCCTGGACGAGAGATAACTTTCTCCAGCTCAACGTGCGCAAAACTGAGGCCCTCCTGATTGGCTCACGTCAGCGCCTCCGCACCTCAGGCGCTGACAGCATCAGCATCCAAGGCTGCACTCTCCACCTCTCAAAGCCGGTCAGGAACCTCGGGGTTCTGTTCGACCCTGAGCTGTCCTTTCTCCCTCATATCCGCGCCACAACTGGCACCGCTTTCCATCACCTCCGGAATGTTGCATGACTACGGCGCTACCTCACCCCTCACACTGCTGAAACTCTGGTCCACGCCTTTATCACCTCAAGGCTGGACTATGGGAACTCTCTCCTCGCCGGCCTTCCCGGCACCTCCCTCCACAAGCTGCAGGTCATTCAGAACTCTGCAGCTCGTGTACTGTCCCGCACCAGGCTTCGGACCACATCACTCCCACCCTCGCTCGCCTCCACTGGCTCCCCATCCCCCAGAGGATCGAATTCAAGATCCTCATCCTCACCTACAAGGCCATTCACGGCCTTGCTCCCTCCTACCTCTCCGACCTACTATCCCCCTACCTACCCGCCCATACCCTCCGTTCCTCTGGCTCCGGTTTGCTCCACATCCCCCGCCCCAACCGCCCTACCATCGGTGGCCGGGCCTTCAGCCTCTCAGCCCCCAGGCTCTGGAACTCCATCCCCCAGTGCCTTCGCCTTGCTTCCTCCCTTTCCTCCTTCAAGGCCGGTCTCAAGACCTTTCTCTTTGACCGTGCCTTCAGCTCCCCTTTCGACTCTCTACTCCCTCCTCGCTCTCTCCCTTCCCTCCCCTCACCCTGACCATTTCCCCCCTCCTCGCTCCCTCCCTTCCCTCCCCTCACCCTGACCATTTCCCCCTTGCTCGGGTCCTGACCCAACTGTACAGCGCCTTGGGACGTCCTCCCGACGTGAAAGGCGCTCAATAAATGGAATCTTGTTGTTGTCGTTGTTCTGACTTAGGTATTCTGAAAGGTTGAGATCAAATAGGCTGACCGGTCTTTTTTTTACCCAAACCTCTCGAAATCTTTTGATTTTTTTTAAGGGTCACTGCTGAGCTCAGTCTTGTGTTCTACAGAAATGCACTTTATCACAGGGATAACTTGATTTTCTTTTGCTCAGTTGCCTGTTTGACACATACGGAAACCCATCGCCGTGCATAAAGGTATCTAAACTACACTGAGAGTGCCACATATATATTCCGCCGACATGTGGAAATTTTCTTTTGAATGGAATGCACACTCTCCCTGGAGGGACGCACCCTACTTCACTAATTTTGAAGAGTAGTAGGTTCAGGGTAGCAACAACCAAGGATTGGGACCCCAGAATATGTGTTTGGGGTACTGCTTGGGTTTAATCAGCTAAAACCTCATTGTCACAAAGGGCACTGTCTGCCATACTTCCTACTGCTTGTCAAGCTAGGACCACTCTACCCATTGGGCTTTGGCTTGTATGGTTAACCTGGAGAGGCAGGCCAGTCCCTGGGAGCAGGGATTTGTCCTGCTCAGCTACTGGCAGGCTGGTTGGACTGTCATCAGCAGTGCCCTGGAGTACTGCAGTAACTGAATAGTAACTAAGAACAGAAACCCTAGCTGATTGCTTCTTCTCCAGCCCAAGGACCAACTCAGCACTGACCAGGCATTCAACTGGGACCGTCCTGATCCTTGAGGGAAGCAAAGGCCTGATCAGAGATGGGCAGGAAATCTCTTTTTTAAATATCTTTTAATCTGCTGTCAATGAAAAAAGACAGTAATTCTACTTGAGTGCTGTTGAATATAGCGAGCGCCCTTCAAGTAGAGTTCAAAGGCGGTGAATGTTGTGCTGCTTCAGGAGGAGAGAGAGAATTTGTTGTAACTAATGTTTGTGGACATTGTTACGTAATTTGATGAGCTTTTCTCTTTTCTTCTTTTCTGCTATAAAGTGTTTATTTCAGCCCACTGAGCACTTAGCAGAAGGTATTTCTGAACTGTCAAGGGCTGTAACCCAGAGACCTTGCCTGCCCAGGTTTTTCAATTAGCAGACATCTTTGATGTGTTTTTCTCTCACTCTCTCCTCCACCCATCCGCGTCGTTGCTGGCATCCATTTCAGCTTCGGGAACACTTGGCGATTTCCTGAACCTTTGGCAATCAAAGTGCACGAATTGCAGATTTCAGCAGATCTGTCTCTCTAAGTAACGAAAATAACCCTGGGCAGGTTAACCCTTGCACCGACAAGTAAAACAGAAGAGAGATACTGTTGTTGAATTTGGACAGGAAAACCTGGGGCCCTGTACACTGGAAGAATTAGTGTCCTCCTGAGAGAAGAGGAGAAAATAAATGCAAAAAATTGGGCATGAAACAGTTTGAAGGCCGATTATCCATCTGGTAGTCATTTTATAATAATCCTTGCATTTGATATAGCTGTATCATGTCGTTGAGACGACTCAAAGTGATTTACAGAATATATTGTAAAGTGTAGTGACTATGTATTTTGTGGATAAAATGCAGCAGCCAATCGCACTCAACAGTGTCCCACAAACAGTCGTGGATTGAGTGAGGACATTTATTTTTTTAAAAAAAGGATTATTAACCCCAGAAAAGGGGTCACCAATCGACTAACCACAGGGTTCCTACTTATTGCTAGATAAACAGAGATGTGTGGTGTAAGGAAACTGGGAATCGAACCTGGGTCCTCTGGCTTGCTAACCACTACGCTACAAGTCTCCACAGTGATAATAAATAATAATCCTTGCTTTTGATATAGCACTTTATCGTGTCTTATTGGTCCTCCTCACTCCACTGATAATAATTCCCTCCGACCAAGTCATTGTTGCTCTTGCACTTCTGGCACACGTTCCCCCTTCCTCTCTGGCAACATCGTGTGAGGGGTATTGATCGCACCCGCGAAACAACTACTATTAGAATAATAATCATCCTCGCATTTGATATAGCGCCTTATCACATCTTTGGTGTGATGAATCTACCTAAGTTTGGCAGAAAATTACACATTCTTCAGGGCAAGGTCAGTCCCCCACATATTGCCCTTTTAAATCCGTGTTCGCTAAGTCCTGTTGAGACAGCAATGTCTTCTCGTGTGACAGCCAACAGCCCTGACTGTCTTGGATTATATCACAGGAACCTGTTAGGTGTTAGGCAGGCTGTCAAGACTGTGCAAGGTATACTTGAACCAATCTGTTATTTGGATGTGTGCTGTGCTCGAGCCGTCACTCCTAATCTATTTGTGTTGCCCTTTCAGATTGGTTTTGTAACCCCCCAAGGCTAGAAAACATCAATGTCTCCCTGAAAGCTCCACATTGAAACCCATAACGCTATATGTCCGATACACGTGCTTCTGTGAAGGATAAATAATTGAAGTTTCAGGTTCTATCTACAACCCTGTCAGACTTGAAGCTTAACAGAAAGTGCAGCAAATTGGGAACGCAAGCAACCAAAAGCTCAGCATCTGGCTGGCCTGCCATGATATGGCAAGAATGATAGTAAAAAAAACTTCTGATCAGGTGAACCATTCAGCCACATACATCCATGTGAAGGAATGCTCCAAGTTAAGCCCCTTTAATTATTACTGTACTACGTCCTCCCAATGTGAAAGGCGCTTTACAAATGTAATTTTGTTGTTGTTGTTGTACTTGAATTATGAGTTTAGATCCAGCTTCGACTGATGGGGTGAATGTTCCTCTGAATTTGGAACTGTTTCAACCCAGTTTCTAGTGGACTTGGCCAAGAGAAACCAAAACCCTGGGCATAATTGCAAAAGATGCATTTTAGGCCTGTTTTTGGGGAGAGATTTCACCCAGGTGTAAATTTACTCTATTTACATAGCATTTCAGAGCTTTCTGAATTAGGCAAATTTTTAAATCTAGCCTTAATTTTGAAGCCTATTGCCTCTAAGTTTCCTCTAAGTTCTTTTAAAAACTACAGAAAACCAACTGCAAAGTTAAGACCTAACTCAACAATATGCCAGATTCTGGACCTCTAAAATGTTACATAAACAAAGTAACTCTAATCGGAGGCGGAATTTCTCCCCACGTGTCTCTTCATCAACTCCAACAACAGTCAGTAATGTGGATTCTTCTCTCAACTTTAACTTTGAGTGAGTGAGTGAGACGTTTACTGAAGCCCCAGGCAAACAGAGTCTGCCGAGTTTACTTACAAATACTCAATCACTACACTTCACAGTAAAACTCTATTAGGCACTTTGAAATATCTCCATGACACGATGAGGCACTATATCAAATGCAAAGATTGTTATTCACTTTGCTCGAGAAAGACTGAAATAAAATTGACATTTGAGATTACTTGAGACCCAACAAACACAGAATCAAATTCCTCTAAATCTGTTGTTTATTTCATAAAATAAATAGAGGTTGTGTGAGTGAATTGAGGGTATCGCATAACAACAGCTTCTCAAATATTCTACAACTGAAACGCTTATTATTATACATGTGCATAACTCTATTGTGAATTGTAGCCTGGACGGCAATTTAATTTAATTCAATTTAAATGTTAAATAGCTTTGTAAAAATTGGTTAGGTATTTCCTTCAGTTTCAGAATATTCCACTTGGTGCTCTCATGCAAGTATTATTTATGCCCGTGCAGGGGAAGTTAAAACCTTGCCATCTAAGAGGTGATTTTAGTCCAGCTCTCATCTCTACTCTCCTGCCTGTCCATCGCAAACTTTCTTATCTTTCTTTTTGGGTTCTGTGTGGTTATCGCTTCTTGGTACCTTTCTCTCTGGTTTCTCATACCTCAGACCCAGTGCTGCATTGGGTGCCCCTGGGTTGCCTCTAATCAGGTCACCACCTCCCCAAGCCTGTTACACTATTTAAAAGATTAGAATCTAATGTGGGAAATGTGGTACCTGCTTATTACTGATAAAGACTCGAACCCTCATAACCTTTCCAACAACTATTAAGCGATGCACAGACAAGAGCCTTCGGGACTGAAGCTCATCTCTCGTGGGCGGCACATTTCCTGCTTATTCCACGTTATTCTGTTGATTTTCCATTGGAAGCGCAACTAGGTAACTGGGAGAAGTGAGTCCCCCACTCCACAGTTACGGATATTTTTTTCTCTCTCTCTTGTTTTTGCTCTCTCTCTTTCTCCTGTTTTCTCTCACACGTGTTCTCTCATTCTCTGTCTTACATACAATGTCTCACACGTGTGTGTGTGTATGCTCTGTCTCTCTTGCTCACGCACTTATATACTTTCTCTCTTTCTCACACATGTACATGCTTATGTGCTCTCTCTCTCTCTCTCTCACACACACACACACACACACACACAGAAACATTCACATGCTTACTCTCCCTGTCTCACATCCTACCTCTCTGCTAATCCTGGCTGTAGCTCATCAATGATGTTTCACACCACTGGGCCGATCATTGTTTCTCAGCTAAACCTATATCTAAGGACAACAATAGCCCCCCCATCCCCAAACATCAACACACCTCTTGGGAAGGGTGGTGAGTGGATCTTGCAGCCTGGTGCTGAAGGCGTGTGAGGCTGCGAGAGCAACACTGATTGCAATTCAGTGCTGAGTTGGCCTTGATCCAAGGCCCAATGAGAGATGGATGGTTGAGGAAATGGCAGACTCCAAGGGGATAACATGCCAGGAGTTTGGCTCTGCAGACTGTATTTCCATTGATCATTTGAAGAATATAAAGAACAAAAGAGGAGGAGAGGAAAGCCTGACCCATCACAAAGCTTCATTGAGTAGTAGGGTTTCAACAAATATACTTTGGGGACGGACCTAGTGAAGCACATCTGTTAAAAGTGGCTAACTCAGAAGCAATTTAACTAATATCTGTGTTGTCCATAATATCTAACACTATCAGATTTGATTTTATGTTTCCCGCATGCCTGGCTTTTCATAAAGGTGTTGTACCTTTGCCTCGAATACTCCCTCCCCTCCCTCTCAACCACCATCTCTCAGATGAAACCCACCATCTGCTGCCTCGACCCCCTCCCCACTCAGTTGCTGGTCACACAACTCCCCTTCCTCTCTCCGCAGCTGGCCAGCACAGTTAACCAGTTGAGTTAGAACAGATACTGAGAAACATGAACAGCAACTTTAAGCAAAAAGATGGAATTATAATTACAAGCAGACTTGATGCCCAGTGCACCATGTGTGCAGATTGCTTTAGCAGGCAACTCTCTGCACAGATGTGCATCATGAGACTTGAAAGCATGGGACTTTAATCATTTCCTTAGTGCCTTTGGTCTGCCCTCTTGTGTGTGGGCTGGGGCAGAGATAGCAGCACTTCTGAAGGATGAATGGTCCTGTGGATTATGATGGACAACATATTGGATCTGTGTGTTTTGGTTGAGGATTTTGAAATCTTATAGATTTAGAAATCTGAATGTAATCTATATCTAATGTTCTGTTTGCCTGTATGTCCAGATATAATTGCCCACCTCGAATGTTGATCAGCAAATAAATGGGTGAATTCCATACCTGGGCAGCTAGACCCAGAACTGTGTGGGGAGCAGATCAGCTGAGGAGCAGCTGAGGGTGAAGGAGAGGTGATGCAGGACTGTATTATGAGCCTCAACACATTGAGAGGCCGCCAAAGCCATTACTTTGCTTATCAACATTTGAGCCTGGTAATTACAAGCGGATATACAGATTAATAGAACATCAGATTTAGATTACATACAGATTTCTAATATATAAGATTTCAAACTCCTTCACGAAAACAAAACACAGACACGAGGTGGTGTCCATAATAACCCACAGAACCATTCATCCTTTGGATAAGCTGCTAATTGAAATCAGGAGCTGACCATATAGGGAATTTCAGGTATAGACTCTGTATTTGAACCTCTGGAGGAACAACAGAGGAAAGCATTAATAAGGGATCTCTTTCTTCCCTTCAGTCTAGGCTAGATTTAAATCTAGATCCCAGAGGTGAAGGGATAGCTTCATAGACCACTTTATCATCTATTCACTCCCTTCCTGTTTTAATCCACTTTTCCCAATTGCTACATCCCCTTTGAAACTTTGACCAGATGCACTAAAAGAAGCTTCCATGTGAATATATTTGATTGGAGTATTGCAGTTTGGATCATCAAGCAAATGGATGTTTTTTACTCTCTGTGGGTCTCAGTTGATGGGTGTTCCACTAGTGGTGTCCTGAACCTGTAAGCATTCTTTCTAAATGCATTTAAGATGGATCCGGCTACACCACTTAGCAGACAATGGATGTTTCAGTGTTGAAAAATGACTGCAATTTTTATCATTTGTAATCCTATAATTAGAGTTTCATTGTTCCCAAGATTAATGATCCTTCAGTTTCTGGGACAAGAGCAGTCCATTGGCTCAGGGGATCTGCCTCCAGAGCATGTTAATTAGCCCTTACTGCTGCCTGACCCTCCCTTCAGCACAGTGTAAATGTTGAACTATTTGCATTCCATGCTCTTAAGTGCAGTGAGAGTATCATTTATATCTGTCGCTGCCTTCTGTTGATAATAACTATTCTTATAAAACTTCTAAGCTATTGGCAGTGAAAATTGCTTATCTCTAAGACTGGCTAAGTCCTTTGTTTCTGTGTACAACCCAGGCCTCATTAGCATTTGTCCCACAGCCCGTTGAGCTCAATTTTGAGGTATGTTTACCTTATAGTATGTTGTGTAGCTTTTTGGAGGACAGGGAAAGCTATCAATGAATCTGACTTTTTTTTGCTTCTTACAGTCACAAAGCGCTTGTCCAAAATTCCATTGCTTGCTATAGGAGATTTTCTTGCAATAAGCTTTTGCGTTCAATTAATTTATTTGGAAAATACAGAACAAGAAGTTCTTTAGTTTAGTCACAAATCTGTGTTGAGTTAGCTGATCTCGGCCAGGATGGCAGTAGTTATTGCTAAATTTTGCCCCAGCATCCTGAATTGGGGAGAGGGAACTCAGCCAGGTTTTTCTTAACTATTGCCCAGTGAGCCCTAAAAGTGATGTGGAAAGAAGGCAAGATTGGTATCAGCTGTAATGGTCCCTCCGGATCAGGTGTAGTGCTCTATTTTATGGATATATAGGCTTTTGCCTTTCGCTGTCAAGGGTCACACATGGATTCAGACACACATGGCTCTTGTTAACCTGTGCCTAATACTTTCCGGAATTAGGTAAGCAGGATGCGTCTCTCCAGGGAGAGAGTGCGCATTCCATTCCAACAATCTATCTCTGGAATTTCCATGTGTAGTTGGGATGCATGGAATTCTCAGTTTGGTTTGGATACTCTTAAGCACGGTGATGGGTTTCTGAGTATTTCAGATACTCGGCTGACCAAAAAAATAAAAAAAATTCAATGACACTGAGGTGGGGGGTCTCTTCTTTCAGAAAACATTTAAAGAGGGGGGGGGGGGGGGGCTGTTGGGTTGAGAGTCACAAATAAACTTTTTTTTGCCACCAATTTTCCTCCCAAGCGCTCACACGTGTCTTGAAATAAATAAAGTGGAGAAAGGCAGTGATGGAGACAGATTGGGGAAGGGAGGATGCTAGAGAAAAATCACCAATGATAAAAAGACTGGGAGAGAACATTGAGATAAATCAAGGCCACTTGGCTAGATATAGCCCCAAACGCTGAAGATAGTAGGAATGGAAGATTGAGTGAGGTTAGAAGTTACTTCACAAGAGGAAAGAGATTCTAGAAAAAACTAATGAGAGTAGGAGATAGTGCCCTATTTCATGGTTCTACAGACCTGGATGTACTTTTGCTAGTAGTTCCTTGTTTCTGGAATACAGTAATCTCTCCAAGCGTACATAAGCAAAGAGGCCAACTCTGATTTGTCTTCGTGGGAGAATATCCCAAAGCCCGACTGTGGAAATGGGGAAGTCCTGTGGAATGCACTTGTGGTGTCAGAGTTCCATTACTGCAGTTAGCATTCCATTCAATTTCAGAGGCCGGGAGGCCTGGAGTTCTGCCAAGGATGTGTTCCTCTGAATGGGCGTACTGGTGGTCACAGTTGCTGTTTAATGAAGGTGCTGGCAGCGTGCTGTGTTCTAGTGGTGATTTATTTCCTGTAATAATGTACACCTAGCGGCACATTCATTGTTGGACTTGGGAGACATTCCTGCCTGCACATGGTGTCTTGTACACTGGGTGAAAAAGTGTAAATCACAAACTGTGTGTG
The DNA here is from genome assembly GCF_018977255.1 of Callorhinchus milii. NCBI lineage: Eukaryota > Metazoa > Chordata > Chondrichthyes > Chimaeriformes > Callorhinchidae > Callorhinchus > Callorhinchus milii. The sequence goes on along the minus strand of NW_024704752.1, from coordinate 8,384,229 downwards.
TGTGTGTGTTGGTGGGGTGATGGGGTAAGGTCCAGTAGAACATCCATAATATTGGTTGAGCATATTGTGCATGTAACATCCTGCTATCTGCGGGTGGACTTTTAGCCACTTGGCACCCGGCCTCTGGTGCTCCATTCCCAGATCTGTGTTTAGTGCACACTGGGTAAGGGGAAGGGTTCATTTATTGCTGGTATCATATGTCGCATGTTCATCTTTCTAAGTTTGCATTCCTGCTCCTGTACAGAAGCTTTGTAGTATAGTATAGAAGCTAACTAGGTCCTGACAGGAGTGACTTTTTTCCCATTAACGTGAATGTACAATAGCAATTTTTTATTAAAAAATAAACTCCTGACATTTTCAAAAAAAGATTGAAATTCTGCGAATCTCAAAAAAAAATTAAATTCTGCAAATATCAGATGGAGATGGAATTAATAATTAATTCTGGTGACATTTTGCGAAGGGAAATAAGAGCCTGAATGCACCAGGGAGACAGGTCCACAGAAGCATCTGCTTAACTACCCTACAAGCTGCCTTATTCTGACCTATGTGGAACTGAGTCACACAGATCAGATGCCTGTATCTTTGTTCCCCACTTGTTGCTGAGTTTGCTGATCTCAGGATGATAGTCAGGATGCTATCATTGGGTGGTGGGGGTGGGAGCCTGAAGGAGCAATTTATCCACATTTCCCAGTCTTGCCGGACACTGAGTGTGTGGTTATTGGCTGAAGATGGGGTCAGCTTGGCTCTAATGCTTTGACCACTAAATCACTGAAGCTTACTCCCTGGGCACATGCAGGACATATAGTCATTTGGCTGAGCTAGTGGAGGTCAGCTCGCAGCAATAGAACCATACCCTTGGATGAATCTGTATCTTCAGGAGGTCTGTGTGTATGGGGAAAGCTTCACTGTATACTGTAAGGAGCTCTATGTAATTGGGTCTGATATAACCTTGCCAAAACCCTTGGAGGCAGTTTGGAGCTTTGCAAGTTCATTCTACTGGAACCTCAGCTTTGCCGCAGCAGAACAGCTCTCCTGCCTGCAGTGTAATAATAATATATAATATAATAATAATTCTTGCATTTGATATAGCGCTTTTCACGTCAGGAGGACGTCCCAAAGCGCTTCACAGAACACACTGTAAAGTGAATTGACTATATTTGTGGGAGAACGCGGCAGCCAATTGCGCACAACAATGTCCCACAAACAGTCATAGATTGAAAATGACCAATTTTTTTTATTATTGTTTTTGGTTTTTGGAGGGATTATTATTAGGCGGGTGGAGTAAGGAAACTTGCCCAAGGTTTCACCCTGCCTGGAATTGAACTCAGGTCTCTCGCTTGCAAAGTGAGTGCTCTAACCACTGAGCTACAGGACTCCACAATGGTTGATTCTGGGGGGAAAGACTCTTTTGCACATTTGCTTTTCAAAGTAGGAAACAATAGGTCCAACAGATTAATATGGGAACAAATGGAACCTTCCGCTGAGTTCTGAGATTCTTTGGTTTGTGAGGAATGTAATTTAATTTAAGAATGTAATTTAAACATCTACAAAATCAGCTGCTGAAATCCAGTGGGACGGGAACAAAAACTACTTGCACTGATGTATGTAGTGCCTTTCACATAAGATAACATTAAAGAATTTTGACAAAATGACTTTGTATCCATGCTTCTGGTGTGGTGACGTGCTACAGCTTTGTGTTGTACAGGTATCTGTCGTCCAGGTGTGACAGGCGTTATTTAAATACAAGTTGTTGTTCTATTGGATGAGCATTGACTCAACCTAACCACTACTTTTTGATTTGTGCTCCCTGTTCTTCTCAACCTTATTACTGACTAGCACTGTGGACCTTAGCCCCTCATCTAACTTTGAGCTCAGCTTAGTTGGTAGCACTCACCAAGGTGGGGATTCAAGTCCCATATTGGGTCTTGAGATCATATTCTAGCTTGGCACTTCAGTGAATTATTGAGGGAGGACTGCCTTGTCATGGATTTCATTCTTTGGCTAAGATGTTAAATCTAAGAACCTGTTTGCCTGTTCAGTTTACTGTCCCTTGACACTATTGGAAAAGAGAAGGGAATTCCTTGTGGGTCCTTGCTGCTGGTAGATATGTTTGCCTATATATAAAAAAAGTTACTAACTACTGGTAAACATTTTGAGTTGTTTCAACATGATAAATTGAGTATATTCTCAATATTACTTGAGAAGACAATGTGTACATTACAGAAATTATACCACGTTTAACCTCTCAAGGTCAGTAAATGGAATATAGCTAACATACGGATAAGTGGGAGGAGGGAGGTTGGGATTTCCATTCATTGATTATTAAATGGAACTCCTGTATCCAAGGTCCCCAGGCCCCCAAAGTATGGAAGAACATGGGGAACAAGATCATAAAAAACAACTGGGATTCTAAATTTTATATTTGAACACAAGAACAAGGAGGTAATGTTGAATTTGGAGACATTGGTCCCAGCTGGAGTATGTGTACGTTGTGGATTGGTTTCTCTCGCATTGATGCAATGGATCTGGCAGATGTTCCTCGCTGGCTCGTGTTTTAGAGCTAAGACGGTTATTTATTCCTCCCCTGTTGCCATCGCTCTGCGCTCCCGGAGTAATGACGGGAAATAGAAGTCTTTGTCCCCGGTGAGGCAGCCAGCACAATGATGAGGTGATTAGTTGTCGGCCACATAACGGCGTAATTATTCACTTCCTGCGTTGCCTCCTGTACCGGACTGGAATTGACATGAATTCATTTCCTTTTTCTTCAAATTTTTATGGAACCGAAAGCCAAAAGCTTGTCGACAATGTGCCTCCTTTGTCTCAATTCCGAGACCTCCTGGCTTCAAAGGCTACAGGTGCAGGTGGGCTCAGGGGGAAGGGAGGTGAAAGGCTACAAAGGATTTGTGCTTCATGACCTCTCAGCTTCTTCTTAACCCAGCCACACACTTTGTTCTGATGTACCTTACAGGAGGCTACAACGTACAACTGCCCTGGCTAACTGACCAGGTTGCAGGTGCATGTTCTGCCCTGTGTGGATATGCGGAGACTGTACCTCTGTAGAGATACACTTTGCTGCTCTGGAGGGAACAGCACCACTTCCCTTCCCTCCCCTCAGCCTGACCATTTCCCCCCTGCTCGGGTCCTGACCCAACTGTCCAGCACCTTGGGATGTCCTCCCGACGTGAAAGGCGCTCTATAAATGGAATCTTGTTGTTGTTGTTGTTACCCATTTTGCAGCACTAAAGGCAAGTTGTTCACTTGGGAATCTGTATGAATAATTGGTGTAGAATAATAATATAATCTTTGCATTTGACATAGCGTTTTATCATGTTGTTGAGGTGTCTCAAAGCACGGAATATATAGTAAAGTGAATTGCCTGTGTTTTGCGGGTGAAATGCAGCAGCCAATTGTGCACAGCAGTACCGTGGGCAAAGGAGGGCAGAAATGAACAGCTAGGGTTTCTCTTCTCCTTGGCTATCCACAGGCTCTCCTTGCTGGAAACCGGGTGCGTACATCAGGCAAGGACACATTTCGATTCAGCTGTACATATCACCTTGCTTTCCCCTGTACACAGTAGTGTTGTGGGTTGGGGGGGAGGATTTATCATAACTGAGTTGTTATTTGTTTCTCCCTTATACAGACGTGAACGAGTGTGTGAGAGGGAATGGTGGCTGTCAGGAGGAATGCTGCAATACCATTGGCAGCTACTACTGCAAGTGTTCAGGGGGGTACCGGCTTGGCACTGACGGCCTGTCCTGTGAAGGTAAGACTGGGGAGGATAGTGTAGTGACTGTCTGTTTGTAAGTGAACCCATCAGTCTATTTGCACACAGCAAAGTTCCATAAACAGTCATGAAATGAATAACTACAGTAAACTCCCTATAAGCAAGACTCTGCTAGAGATAGAGATGTGACTTGCTAAAGCCTTGCCAACCTGCCCACTCCTTCCGCTCAGCGGATACTGGACTACTCCATATCTGCCCCACAATTAACGGTCGAGCCTTCAGCCTGGCTTCCCCCATCTTCTCGAACTGCATCCTGAAGTCCCTTCGTCTCGCCACAATTCTTGCTCCCTTCAAGGCCTTTGTCTCAAGACCTTCCTCTTTGACTGTGCCTTCGGCTATCCTCCCACTCCCTTGCCCTACACTCCTTTTGATTCCAAGCTCCAGCTCGGGTGCAAACCCTCAACTATCCTGCATTTTGGAAAATCCTCCTAATAGGGAAGTTGCTATAGAAATGCAATTTGTTGTTGTTGTTGTTGTTGCCTGGGCTTCAGAGAAGAGATTAAAGAAAAGATGATGAGAAAGTGGGGTTAAGATCAATCAAGATCAACTTACAGGCACTTTCCTCTCTTCTAAAATTTCTGAAGTTTATTCATATTCCTAGGCCTGTGCTATATCCACTCAAACACTCAGCTTGTTTGTGCAGACACGTGCGTACAGGTCCCCAACTTCATTACAGTGTCTCTAGTGGAGACTCTGGTCTGGCGAGGACCCGGAGTCTGTTTCTGGCTGGTTTCCCTGCTCCTATGTACAGCCTGCACTCACACTTCCAGGTTTATTTTTGACTCCTTTAGTATCATTGAAGGATGTAAACTATTAAGCAGCCGTTGAGAACTCCTGTTTAACCTATTATACAAATGGTAAAGCTGAGGGTTTTCCAAAGGGACATGTTTCATTTCCAAACAGCCGGTGGTTGGAGGGGATTTTTTCCGAAATGTGATGCCAGATATTTCAGTTCTGAGAGTTATGGAGCTTGAGACAAGTCTGGAACTGTAGCAGAACAGTTTGGCTCTGTGCTTTCTGTTTCACCAGAACTGTATACATATGATCCTCAAAAGACAAGACTAATGTGCTACAAACAATCATTTCCTGTTGTAGGAAATGGGGAGTGCGGAGTATGGAACAGACCATTTTTTATGACCGCTGTTTTTGCCTCTTCTAGGGGCACTTGAATTTCTCTCTGCCCTTTGCTCCTCAACTCCACTGACCTGAACAATATGCTCTGAGAGCAAGTGACTGCCCCAATTCATGTTCACACCCACCCTGCACCATTTTGTGATGGACCTCACATCAGCACTGCGGGTGAAGGCAACCGTTGAGCCAACATGAAAAAAATACTAAATAAAAGAATCTTGTAAAGTCCAACAGGTGCATCTTAGAACAGTTTTTTTAATAGCCAAAAGCACATCGTAAAGACTGCAGATGGTTGGGTTACAGTGCCTTGGTTATGTTATGAGGGATGCCTGATATCACAATGGTACAACAGGGAGTATTCTTCTGTTGCGCCTTACTCTATATAACATGGCAGTCCTAACTTAACCAGTCAGTCCCAGTTAATATATCTTTTTTTGTTTGATTTCAAATCGGAAGAACCTGAACCAATTGACTTACAACTAAAGAAAGGGTCAGGAAGGAGGCATAGAAGCTGAGAGCTTGAAATGCCCCTAAGCTCCTAACCTATTCTTTACTTTTAGCTTTTCACAAACAGAATCTACAAGTGTTTACAGCTCTAGCTTGGCTTCGTTCAACAGCTTGCACTTACAGATAGGGAGCACCGAACAAGAAGGAACGGAAGGAGAATGGAAGGATGTTCATCAAATTCATGGTCATTAGAAGGTTTTTAAGGGGATTTGGAAGGTGTGGAGACGACTAACGTAAAGGGATTGTGGGAGTGATTTTCAGCGAGTGGGGGCGTTGTGACTGATAGCCTCCAACCACCATACTTCCCTTTCTTTATGCTCTCCCAAACCATCCATTTGATTTATACCATCCTCTTTCTTACAGTACTCTCCTGCTTTCTAGAGCATCACCCAAGCATCTTCCCCCAAAGGGAAAAAAATTCTCTAAAACTGTTTGAGCTTGGCAGGTGCCTGAATATTGTTTCTTTAATAGATGTGGACGAGTGTACCGCGGTCAATGGAGGCTGCCAACAGAGCTGCGTGAACACCCAAAGCTCATTCTACTGCGAGTGCGAGGCTGGGTATAGGATCCATGCGGACGGTCGCACTTGCATTAGTAAGTGGTCAGCCAAATTCATGGTCTAACTGCACTGAACTCATCAGTTGTGTGCACCATGGAGCAGAGATATAGAAGAAGTCTATAGGTATTATTAGGTACAGTATTGCCTGAGTGGCAATATAGCTGGCTGCAGTTATACTCTATATGTTTGGCACAGATTTACCCAAGGTTTGACTAGAGGTTGAAACGATCTTCTTTCCAATCTGACACAACAGATTCCCACAAAAAATAGCAGATAAATGGAGCTTTGAGGTCTGGAGAAGACCAGCAGTTGTTGACTGCATTTTATGCATTTAACAACAACGAGGGGCCGAATGACCTCCTTCTGTGCCGTAACATTCTATGAATATAGCGCCTCACGCGCAGGGTAGCATCTCAACACCAAGAGAAATAGTCACTTGAGTAAAAGAATCAGGGAGTGCCTAGTCCAGCTTCAGTTGGTAGCTTCAGGAGAGGAAAGGGAGAAGGGAAATAAATATAATTATTAACTTCTTTATCTAGACAGGTAGATGAGATAGTCGTACAATTAAGTAAATAGCCATAATCACATGGCTTAGGAAAGTGGAGAAGCAAAGCAAACACGGGAACACGGGATGGAGATTTGAAACTCTTTCTCCACCCCCCCCTCCCCCGTTGCTATTGCACCACATGTAATCTAACAAATCTTCAGCACTGAACACAGTTGACCCCAAGAGGTTGAGTGAAAAGAAATGTAGCTTGTGTTTCACGTCGTTCATCAGTCACCTTTGCCCTCAGTGTGTTTTATAATCCTCACACTGTCTGTTTGAAATCTATGTTGCTGTGGGGGAGGTGGGGGTGTTACATCCCCAAGCCCAAAAGCCACAAGTGAATAGTCCTGGCTGGCTATTCACCTTTCACACCCTTCATACTTCTCGTGCTAACCCCCTAATGCCTTGATGCTTATCTGGCTTTTGGTGGATAGGTGCTAATGTGAGTGGCAGGTGCAGAACACAGAGACAACATCCCATTTTTCTGCAGGAGACAGAGCCACAAAGTCTTCACGGGAAAGCAGATACTAGGCTGATTCTCTGGGAAAGCGGGAAGCAGGGGGGGATGGGGGAATGGGAGGAAGGGAATAATCCCAGAATTTTCCATTTCAACAAACAAGCAGTAATCTGGAATCAAAGGTCACAGCAGTTTTAGAGAAGAGACTGGTATGAGAGCTAAATTGTTATTTAACGCTGTTTGCACTTAATTGCAGTCTGGCACAACTCCTTGAAGGCAGCCTTTAATTCTTTGGGGGGGGGGGGGGGGGTGAATAGTTTTCAACTTCTTAAGGGATCTCGTGATTTGTTTGTATAAATTTGTTATAAACACATAATTAAAAAAAAGATCATTGGTGTTGCGATTGACTCATGCCATCCCTTTCTTTCTCCTCTCTCTCTGCAACCATCTTATAAGTATTCCCTGTCGCTCTCTCTTTCCTCCTCCAACCACAGGAGAGTGTTAATAATAATAATAATAATAATAATAATCCTTGCATTTGATATAGCGCTTTTCACGTCGGGAGGACGTCCCAAAGCGCTTCACAGAATAGACTGTAAAGTGAATTGACTGTATATTTGTGGGCGAACGCGGCAGCCAATTGCGCACAGCAATGTCCCACAAACAGTCGTAGATTGAAAATGACCAATTTATTATTGTTTTTGTTTTTTTGGAGGGATTATTATTAGGCGTGTGGAGTAAGGAAACTTGCCCAAGGTTTCGCCCTCTGCCTGGAATTGAACTCAGGTCTCTCACTTGCAAAGCGAGTGCTCTAACCACTGAGCTACAGGACTCCACGTGTTACAATGAAGATGAAGTGCTTTGTACCTGAATATTCAGACTCCCAGAGATTGTGTTATATTGGAGGAGGGAGAAATGCATCAATAATCCTTGCATTTAATATAGAGCCTTTCACATTAGGAAGATGTCTCAAAGGACTTCCTTCACAGGATTCACTATAAACTGCAGTTACTCTGCATTTTTGTAGGCGACTGCCTATTTTAGGTCAGAAATGGTGAGTTTAAATTAAGTTTCTCTTTTCTGTCTCCTCCCCATCAGCTGTAAATTCCTGCTCGCTAAACAATGGCGGATGTGAATGGGAGTGCGTGCAGATCAGCGACGACCATTACCTGTGCAAATGCCCAGCAAACTACCAGCTGCAGAGAGATGGGAAGCATTGTGAATGTAAGGCAAGAGCGTGGCAGCAGTTCAGTAGGAGGTATTGTTTGTCCAAAATGTTTGAAGTTGGGCAGAATTTTTGAAGACTTGTCCCCATCAGAGTCTGAAATTCCCTTTACAAAGGTTTTTTTTTAATGATCGGTGCACACGATATTGACATGATTTTTGTGTTTGCACTGTCTAAAATGGCATTGACAAGGCCACACCAAACTGGGCCAATTTCCCTTTCGGTAACCAAAGAGAATAATAAATATCCCGGGTTTTAGCTCTGCCAACTAGGTTTGACGGCAGCTCAAGTTGGTGTGATGGAAGTCTCCTCTGACTTTTGGCTGTCAGATCCCAGCATGAAATAAATAATTACAAACATAATAGAACAGAACAGGAGGTGGACAGGACATTCAAACCTGTTCCACCAGTTTGTTATGTCATGACAGATCCTTCAATCTCCCAACTCCAACTCTGCCTTTGTAAAGTGCTATGGAGACATTTTATAGGTGAAAGGTGCTATTTAAGTGTAAATTGTTGTTGCTGTCTTACAACAGTGTATGTATTAGTTAAAACGGTGAGTGAGTGTGTTACAGCCAGCAGAGTGTTAACTGATGCTAATTCAGAAATGACCACTGGCACTTTCTTTCATTGCCAGTGAAGGATCCGTGTAGTGATCAGAATGGTGGCTGCGAGCACATCTGCCACAGTGAAGATGGAACGGCACAATGTAACTGCAATCCCGGGTATCAACTGACGGCAAATGGGAAAACATGTGATGGTACGAAACTGTCAAGCTCCAGGTGTCTGTGTGGGGCATCAGTGAGCTGCCTGGGCATGGGCTGTTATCAGAGCCAGAATTCAGCGCTGTTCTCTCTCCTGGTTCCGTCTCGTGAGACAAAGCAAGGGATTACTATTAGAGAGCGGCATCAATAGAATAAGGATGAAAGGGCTTGATTCATATTGTAGGATCCACAGCTTTAATAGAACCATCAGCCCTCTAATGGTTGAATTCGCAACTGCCTGTGAGTAAGTGTTTGGCCCTTGCTTGGCAAACGGACATCATGGAATCACCAGACCCTGGGCTCAATCATGGTCTTTGCTGTTTCTGAAACAGTCCCTTGAGCAAGACGCTGCCCAGGATTGTCACCCTAGCAAAGTGTTGGTTTAAAGAGCCGACTGACTTTGCAGCCTTATCATTGTCTCTATGGCTGCTGAGAAGGAATAGGTTGCTCTTTGGGATATTTTGCTGCTGATGGAATTTGATTGGATGTCTTCTCCTCTGGCCTTCCTCCTACAGATATCGACGAGTGTCTCACGGGAATTGCAATGTGTGCTCATCGCTGTGTCAATGTTCTGGGATCGTACAGCTGTGTCTGTAATCCTGGATTTGAGATGGGAGCTGATGGGAAACAGTGTTACCGTAAGTGGAGCAATAAGGTGTGGAATTGACATGTGGTTAAGCACCGAGCTTCCCGTTCTGTGCCTTTACTCTCTCATAATGAGGCATTTGTTGTTAAGGACAGTCTGTGTGGTTTAAAGCAATGGTGGGACTTTGTTATTGCTCATTTTGTGATATAACCTCCAGTATATAACCTCAATAAAGCAGGACCCATCTTCCCCTCTCCTCTCTTCCTAGTGACACTGTATTGATTCATAATGTTCCACAAGGACAAACAAAGTGGAAGATGAAATGGCTATTGTGAACAGGATTCCAGTGGCCTCCAGAGGGAGCAACTGCAGTAAAAGTTATTTTAAAAGAAGAAAAAAATTATTGAGAAAGAAAGAACTTGCAGTTTTACAGTGCTTATGATGTTGAAACATCTCAAAACATTTCATAAGTAATTACACCATGTAGTGACGGTTTAAACAAATGCAGGCGAGCGATCAAGATTGACAGTACAGGACAGAATGTTGGAAAGAGTAGGTGAGAAGATGAAATCGAGCCAGAAACAGTGGTGACACACAGTGAGGCTACAGGGAGCAGGAGGAACAATGCGCATAACAGTGTAAATAAATTAGATGCAATGGCTGACATTCCACTGGTAGGCACTGGTTTGTGGTTACACTAATAATAAATAATAATCCTTCCATTTGATATAGCGCCTTATCACATCTTCGAGACATCTCAAAGCGCTTCACAGAATATACTGTAAAGTGAATTGATTGTATATTGTGTGAATGATACGCGGCAGCCAATTGCGCACAGCAGTGTCCCACAAACGTGGTGCAATCAGCTCATCCTCTCATTTTATGCTCACTTTCCTCTTTCTTTCCTCTTTCTTCCCTCCTTCTCCCAATCCCACTCCTCCCCTCAAACCCCAACAGGCATTGAGATGGAGATTGTAAACAGCTGTGACAAAGAGAATGGTGGCTGCTCTCACCACTGCGAGCACACAACCTACGGACCGCGCTGCTCTTGTAACCAAGGATACCTCCTCGACTCGGACTCACGCACGTGCCTAGGTACCCACCATGGCCAAGAGTAAAACCTCCCGCAAACTTTTTTTTGAAGCTTGTGTAACAGATCAGTTCTCTGTCTGTGCAATTTTTATCCACTCCCATTCCACTGCACAACGGGCAGCTCTGACTCCTTCCTTCGCCTATTTATTTTACCTCATGAGATAGACTTTTGGAGACCTTTTTTTGTGTAGTGAAGTCCTGTCGCTGGCTAATGTGATTAGCTGTGTGATTAACTGACCCTACGATATGTGTCTGTTGCGGATATATATTTGAGTGATAGTCACTTATTGCTGTAGATGAGATTCAGGTTATTGTGATTTTACTTGCTCTTCGTTCTCTGATCTCTTGCAGATTCAAATGAGTGTGAGACTCGGGTGGCCTGCTGTGCCCAGGACTGCAGTAATAATCCCGGTGGTTATGAGTGTAGCTGCCGGGCAGGATACAGGTTGAACATGGATGGATGCAGCTGTGACGGTATAGTGAGAGTGAAAGGCCCTAACCCATTGGTCTGTGCCAAGCTGTGCTTCTCAGTCAGTTCCACCAAATGTTATTTCATTACTCAATGATTCACATTTATTAAAACTGGCAACTTTGTTTGAACGTCCAACAGACCCAACAGTAATGAAGTCCTGAATGGACTCTACTGTCTAGAAGATGTGAAAGGTGCTATAGCAAATGCAAGGATTATTATTATTACTGGGATTCAAACCCAACAGATTGGAGCTTGATAAACTGAGCTTCCAAGGTTCAAACGAGATACTTTGTGTCACAATATTGCCCCGTCCTCAGCTCCTCCCAGCCGTTCACATGTCAAACAGGATTCAGCAACAGATTCTGTCTATAATGGAAACAGACTGATCTCTAGGGTAATCTCAAGTCAAAAAGGGAAACAAGATGGGAACTGTGTCGTGTAGATGGTCGATGTTTTGTCTGAAACTTGGATTCTCTGGATTTTGGGCTCTGTTGTACTGCAAACTGAGGAGACAAAAACCTTTTGCTGATTTATGGAAAGGGTCCTGAGGTCTTGTGAGCTTGATTCAACAGATTGGCTCTTTAATAGTATTGAAAAATTATCACTTAATCAGTCTTGGACTGTTCCACCAACCAATTGATTGGAAGCGAATAAATTCGCAGCAGCTGAATATACACACACCAGTCTTTGCTCTTATGCCTTACATAGTACTTGGGGCATTTGAGTGCCCTCCCACCATACTCTGTGTTCTCCCACCGTGCCTGGGTAAGTCCATACCCCCCTCCTCCCCAGCGCACCCAGGAGCTAGCCCATTCTGTCTAACCCGCTCTCTTTTGCTTCTCTTCACAAATAGATGTAGATGAATGCTCAGCAGACAGTGGTGGCTGTGACCATCTGTGTATTAACACAGTCGGATCATACTGGTGCACGTGTCCAGGAGGATACAGGCTGGAGGCCGACAGAAAAAGCTGTTCCCGTGAGTTGAGTGGAGATGGTCCTATGCAGAAGATAGACCCTGGGGGAGGCCTGGACCTCAGGACTCCGTAGCTGGCTGCCTTTAATGTGATGTTTCTCTTTCCTCAGCTCTTGATGATGATGAAGATGAGGAGCTGGAGGAAGAGATCGAGCTGGCTAAATTCCGAGATCTCTTGTTCAGAACCCCACCACAGCTTCTACACTACAGAACCTCCTTAACACATCTGTACAAGAGGATCTGAGGGACGAACTGCGACTCATGCACAAAATCAGTACGTACCAGGTCCCCAATTCCACTTAGCCTGAGACTGTTGGACCATTTTATATTTAAACTTGAAGCTGATGCAAAATTTTAGACAATCAGTCTTGTCTTGATCTGGAAGCCAGTTTTGGAGGTAAAAATAAAAATTTTTCGAGTAAAGACTGAATTGACAAAATTCACCCATTAGGCAGGACAGCAATTGGGATACCTTGACTCACTGTCAAACTCTTGCATGAATAATGGGCAAGGTGTTGGAGTATTCCTGTATGAGTTTTTTTTGTTGAGGGGTGTTCAGCAGACAGCGTTGAGCTCGATTGTCAGACATTTACTGGTTTGTTGTAAATCCTTTATTTGCGTCAATTCACAGTCTGCTTGGATAACACGTTTGGGAACGACTGCAGCCTGAGCTGTGATGACTGTGTGAATGGAGGAGTTTGCAACGCTGAAAGCAACGGATGTGACTGTCCTGGGGGATGGAGCGGCCTCACCTGTAACCAGAGTCAGTTTACTTCTTCCTGAAACACATCTAACTCTTTTACAGTTTGATTGCAGTTGGTCACATAATTCACATCTTTGCTTCACTCTCCATGAGTTCAAATCTCCAAACTTTATTTCCCTCTATTATCCTGTTATCGACATTCAAGCTGCGAATAGAAGATGGGAATCCCTTAGAATGGTAGAGGAAGCCACAGAGACACAACACAACCAGGATAGGATGTACCATAGATTATAATATGGAAGCTAATGTAGACACAACACACCTATTTGGTACCAAGAATTTGTAGCACAGGAGCATGGCCTGGCTCTTGGAAATGAACAGGAAGGAAAGACTATTGCAAGGCCTCAGGAATCAAAAGCACATCCACCTGAAAGTGTGGTCACGCAGTAACTGAGCCGATGCCTATGGCTGTGCAGACATGTGTCCTAGTTTGAGTGTGACCATACAGCCTCACTTGCTATCTTCGTCTGGGCTGAGCTGTGTCCATTTCACTTCATTGAAGTTCCTTCATGTTAAAAAGATTCCAGCAGCTCATTCGACTACTGTTATCACTTCCTATTCCCAGCCTGCCCTAAGGGCACCTACGGAAAGGACTGCAACAGCATCTGCCGGTGTCAGAACGGAGGCTCGTGCGATGCGGCCACAGGAAGCTGCCGTTGCCCACCTGGGATTGCCGGAGAGTTTTGTGAAGACGGTTTGTGTCTTTTGGTCTTTTATCTATCAGTGAACAACATGAAATGAACTGAATCCCAAATTCTTTGCAACCTACTTTGTTTTGGTGTCTCAGCTCCTTCCTTTACCTTCCTGGTTAGGGCCTATGCCCAATCTTGGATCAGAAAATATGCCACAAGATCTGATTGTTTCTATATTGCTGTGGGTTTATGGTGTGGAGTGGGGGGAGCATTTTATTTGGATGTCAGGAGGCTGAGGTTGAATACGGTAGATGTTTGTCAGCAGTGAGTGTCTGTGTAGAACTTCCCCTCGGGAAATAAAATGTGTTGGTTATGATTAGATTGCGCATGGGCTGTGGAGGGGACAGGCTTTTCATCTGGGCTTCACTGATAATTCAGTGCTAAATTGTACTTTCCAATGTCACAGGTAGTTCCCAGGTTTCAGCTCTCCTAACACTGTTTGATGATCTCAGATAAAGTGGTAACTGTAGAGTGTCACAGCTGGCCTCAGCATCTGTGGGAGGTGGGGGGCGGAAAATATGCCTGGATTCCATCCCTTGAGGCCCGAAGGTCCATCTGGTCTTAGACTTACAACTGTTGCCTTTAAATTTAAGACTGCAGAACTTTGGAAAATTCTTCAATCCCATTTGGAAGCTGTTTTTCTGCAGGCGCAAATTTCCAAGTTAAAACCCGAATGTAAGAGTCCTCCTTAATTCTGCACAATCGTAAATGAATGGTTTTCAAGGAATAGGTGGAATTTTAGGCCTCCCCTAATGGGTAAGCCAGTGATCCCTTGCAGGAAATGACACATAGGAGGCGGCTATTGGTGATGGTATGGACTGTCTCGGCTGGAATGCTGACACGCGGTTATACAGCCTGTAGCACTCACTGTCTGTCTCACAGATGAAGGCTGGGGCCCTAGGGCAATGGGACAGAGGGAGATTGGTGTCTGGTAAACCATATCCCCAGCACAAGTCAATAGCTTCAAGGGAGAAGGGAGAAAATTATAAGAAAGTAAAACTGAACAAACATTTCAGTCTAAGAGAGGTTGTTAAATTGGGAAACACAATGAAGGGTCAAGATTCAAGTGAACAGAAAAGGAGATATTTGGTGATTAGGTATCTCTGAGCTTGGTTTTAAGTGACAAAAAAAGGCCTAAAATTTCACCTGGTCTTAGCTTTTGAGACATTTTGTCTTGAAACTTAAGGTCGTACAGAATCGTGGAAAATTTTTCAAGTCAGTCCATTTTAAAGCCGGTTCAACAGTTCTTAAAAGGAAGCAGCTTCCAAATTAAAACAGAATGTAAAAAGGTGTTGCACAACCTTATCGGAGTTATGATCTTTATATGAAAGTTTAGATTGGGTTTCGCTGGCCCGGGGTCTGTGCAGGATAAACAGACGGGAGTCATTTCAAAACCTATTGGATTTTGTTTTCTGCTACTAGGCTGCCCGAAGGGATTCTTTGGCAAAAGCTGCAATAAAAGGTGTAACTGTGGCTGGACCGGCTATTGCCACCGGCTGTACGGGGCTTGTCTGTGTGACCCTGGGTTGTACGGACGCTTCTGTCATTTACGTAAGTGCCAAATGCTTTAATAATAATAATAATTGCTCTTGCATTTGATATAACGCTTTATCATGTCATTGAGATGTCTCAAAGTGCTTCACAGAACATATTGTAAAGTAAAGTGATTGTATATATTTTGTGGGTGAAACACGGCAGCTAATTGTGCGCAGCAGTGTTCCACAAAGTCGTGGATTGAGTGACCAAATTTATTGTTGTTTCTATTATTTATTTATTTTATTTATACTTGGTTATGGATTAAGCAAGGTCAGCGTTGCTCACTAATTGTTTGCTTGCTTGTCGAGGGTCTTGCTCAAGTATCATTCTCAGAAACGCTGCGATTACGAGTAGTACGGAGTGATGTGGACTGAGCCCGTGATTCCCAACAGGGGGAGCTCCTGATTTCTAGCATTCTGGTGGGACGTTGTCAAAATAGCGGCCAGGCGCTTCCTATAGGAAATAGGCAAATGGCTACAGTATCACTGCTTCTGTTACGGTTAGAATTGCTCTGATTTTAATAGAGCCTAGAAATTCTCAGCACAGAAGGAGGGTATTTGGCTCACGATGTCTGTCTGTCCACTGCTCCCTGTATTATCAAATTTATCATTAATCCCACTTTCGAGTTCTCTCCCAACAGTGGCCTTAATTGTTGCAGGTGGGAAGGAATTCCGAACCCTAGCAACAATCCCAGCGAAGAAATTTTGCTCCTAATCGCTTTTCCCCAAATCTTCTGCTAACAAACCTCAGAGTGCACATTTGATGTCAGTCAAGTAGAGACAGGACGGAGCAACGGAGAGAAGTCAAGATCCTCCAAGTTAGAGAGGGAAAAGTCGGTGAAACTCGTTCACATTTTTCTAGGGAATAATGTCTGTGTCTTCCTGTTGTTGGCTTACAGCCTGCCCAAAGTGGACGTTCGGTCCAGGCTGCTCGCGGGAGTGCCTGTGTGCGCAGACGCACACGGTGGGCTGTGACTCCCAGGACGGCACGTGTCTCTGCAAACCTGGGTTCCAGGGCAACAGCTGCCAGAAAGGTATTTGTCCTGTCGTGACCTTGTGGGAGACAGGCTCGGGCTTTGGTACGCGTGTCGGTGGCGCTTCCATACGTCAGAGGTGGGCTGGGCTGCACTTCTTGTTCCATCAGTCTGTCCACTCCCTCGGCTCTGCAAGCATTGGCTTGCTCCACCATCCCCTTCGCCCTACCACACAATCTGGAACTCCATTCCGGAGCTCCCCTCCTCCTTGCCCCCACCCTTGCCTCCTTCATGGGCTGTCTCAAAACCTTCCTTTTCGACCGTGCCTTCATCTTCCCTCCTCCACCCTTCTTTACCTTCACCCTTTGTTGTTGTTTGTGCAGACTAACGCAGCCCTTGAAGTTGATCCCACACCCTTGCAGTTCATAGATAGTGCCATGGGATGTTTAATGTCCACCTGAACAAGCAGTCGGTACCTTGGTTTAGACTGCAATCCAATGCTCCAGTGCAGTGCTCCTCCAGCACTGGGAGCTCAAAGTCCTGACGTGGGGATTCGTAGAATCATAGAATTATACAGTACAGAAGAAGACCATTTGGCCCACCGTGTCTGTGCCAGCTCTTTGAAAAGAGCTATCCAAATCAATTCCACTCCTCTCTCCCCATAACCCTACAAACTTGTCTTCACCAAAATAATTACCTATTTGGGAAAATAGATGAACCAGCTTGAATGGCTTGAACCAGATCGACTCAGAGATGAGAGTGCGGAAAAGTAAACCTACCCAAAAACACAGAACTGCAAGGACTTTGTTGCGGAACAAATCATTGCTCTTTATAGAGTGGACCTCTTTGTAGAATTGAATGTTGAGTTGGTGTAGGTATTGATCTTGAGATGCTTGTTTGGCACTTGGAAGCTGAAACGCTGATGTGTGTCTCCGCTGCCTCCACAGAGTGTGACCCAGGCTACCATGGTGTTGGCTGCACGTCCCGGTGTGACTGTGCTGTGGGGGTGTCATGTAACCGGGAGACGGGCGAGTGCCAGCACCTGTGTCCCCCGGGGCTCCAGGGAGATCAGTGCCTGCTGCGTAAGTGATGGTGTTGGAGTGAGAGAGTGAGTGAGGGCTTGGTGCAACCAGGGAGGATACAGCATGTGGGGAGGGGAAGCGACTCAGGCAGGTCAGAGAACACACACACACACAGGAAGGAAGGTCAGGCAGCATACACACATATACGCATTCTAAGACAGAACAGAGAGAGAACACACGCACTAAGGCAGGTTAGAGAGAGTGCGCACGTGCAGAGGCAGGTCAGAAAGTGCACACATATACACGCACACAGCCACTCGGGTAAGACAGAGACACACATGTTTAGGCAAAAGAGAAATTTATTGAGTTCTCCGCATACTGCTTGGTATACCTTACTGTCATTCACACTCTCACTCACACATGTCAGACTCTTTCAGCTCTCTGAACCGGTCGATTAAGGGGAGAGGGCGAATGATGCATGCACGAATGTATTTTGAGGGCTGGCATTGAGACCACACTCTCACTAACACTTGTGGTTGCAGCCTGCAGTTTGGGGACCTTTGGGATTAACTGCAGGGGGAGCTGTGACTGTGGGGGAGCACCTTGTGACCCATGGACTGGACAATGCATCTGCCCTGCTGGCAAAACTGGCTCAGCCTGTGAACGTGGTAAGTGAATGGTCTACAGTACTTACATTGCTTTAAAAGGAGTTTAAAACATGGCAGTCATTTTGCGCACAGCAAAGTCTCACAAATAGTTGGGAAGTAAATGACTGATTTTATTTGAGGGAGTACGAGTGTAACCCCACTACAGCCCTGGAGTGTCAGCCTGGTCTATGTGTTCAAAGTCCTGCTGTGGGACTTGAACCCACAACTGCTTACTCGGAGCTGAGTTCTACCAACTGAACCAGATTGTGGGTGGGCGCACTCCAGAATAAGATGCACTGTAGAGGAAGAGTGCTTGTTAGGCGAGATACTTGTTCCATGTATTTTATTTCCATCCGTGAAATGTATGTGAAGAATTGTGTGAGAGAAGTACAGACATTATGGGCTGATGGCCTCCACCTGTTCTGGAAATGTTCTCTGATTCTGTGACTCCCGTTTAGTTAATGAATTTGATTCCTTATGTGTTTGGGATTAGATTGCCCTTCTGGTCACTGGGGTGTAAACTGCCAGTTCTCCTGCAGTTCCTGTGCTAACGGAGGCATATGTAACAAGGAGACGGGGAAGTGTGATTGTTCTGCGGGATTCACTGGAACACTGTGTCAGGATGGTAGGTGTCCAGTTTTTCTTCTTCGCACTTTTATGAAGATATGGGCTGCAGAGTTTGGCGTGGGAAGAACATTTGTGGAATGTAGCATTTGATTGATCATTTTCCTCCCATTCTCCTGAATCACAGCTTGCCCAGACGGTTACTATGGCCAAGGCTGCCACCACCGCTGCCTCTGTACAAACTCCACTCCGTGCAATGCGACCAGTGGAGCGTGTATCTGCGCTCCAGGATGGACAGGGCCAGACTGCACCAGGCGTAAGTCACGAGCGCTGTAAGCATGTGTGTGTGTGTGTTATATTTGTTCTACAGATTATATCTGTTATATCTGCCACAGTTAAGCGCTCCGAGACATTGCCACGGGTGAAAGACACTAGATAAATGCAAGTTGTTGTTGTTGGCGGTCACTGCCCTCTTACACCCATTTCTCTTTGGCTGCAGCTTGTGCTGTCGGGCGCTGGGGGAACAGCTGCCAGAACGTCTGTGTGTGCAACAACGCTGCTGGGAGCTGCGATGGCCAGACCGGTCTGTGTGTGTGTGAAGCCGGGTACATGGGACAACACTGTGAACAGAGTAAGTGAAGGGCATCGCAGGCCAGATGGAGTGTCTGTGACCATTAGTAAAAGCACAAAGTGTTATTTCCTAACACAAATCTTATCTAATTTGTTCTTGAAATTCAAGGTTGACATCAACAACAAATTACACTTGTTTCGCGCACTTCATGTCGGAAAGAGGTCCCAGGGATTTTTGGACCCAAGCTGGGAATTGGGGTCAGGGGTGTTGGTGGGCAGGGGATCGGAGTTGGGAGGGTGACCGAAGGCATGGTCGAAGAGGGCTATTGACCAGATTCAGTGTTTGACACAGCAATTGATCCCTAACAGCTCTGTGATGGCATCACGTAGTTATTTAGAAAAGGTACAATGTTGGATACTGTGATCTTGATTAGTGTCTTGATCACTTGTTATCTACAGGATGTCCGGATGGAAGCTACGGCTTGAGATGCGAGTCCTCGTGTCGGTGCCAGAACACAGCGGCCTGCGATCACGTTAGCGGTGCCTGCACCTGTGCTGCTGGGTGGACAGGAACATTCTGCGAACGATGTAAGCTTCTTGTGCAAAAACTTTATTCGCGCAGTTTTTTTCCAGTAGTGTCTGTACGAACCATCAAAGGCATTCACTGGCGAGGAAAGGGGAGGCTCTTTACCGACTTGTTGCTGTGAGATTGACGTCTGGGACAGAAGGTAATGAATTAGTTGCTATAGGGTAAAATTTGCGATCTCGTTTAAGTCACAAAACTGTAAACCATCGGCCACTAGCTGGCAACACACCCTGGCAGATAAGTGCAAGTAAATAAATAAATAAAACAATAAATAATAATAATCTTGTCACTCAATCCACGACTGTTTGTGGGACACTGCTGTGCGCAATTGGCTGCCGTGTATCACCCACAAAATATACAATCAATCCATTTTATAATATTCTATGAAACACTTTGAGAAGTCTCAAATTCGTGATAAGGCGCTCCATTAAATGCAAAGATTATTAGTATTATTACGTGGTTTCTCCCATTTCAGGTACCACTGTCCACCAGTTTATTTTGAATTAGTGGCAAAACATGCGTGTTTTTTGGATTTTAATTTCTTTAGGTGGCTGTGAAACTCAGAATTGTCATCATTATTCTTGTTATTATTGGTTTAGAAATTGTAGTTTTCATGGGGATTGTCACTTTCCTTTGCGGGAGGGAGACGAGAGTGTTAACGGTGTGTGCTCTCACTCCCAGCCTGCCCAGAGGGGTTTTATGGGCTCGACTGTCGGCTGACGTGCAAGTGCAGGAACGGAGCGGGCTGTAACCACGTGAACGGAGAATGCCACTGTCTGCCCGGCTGGGTAGGACCCCGATGCAATCAGCGTGAGTTTGTTTCTCACAAGCGCTCTGGGAGGATACCTGCGTGAGGGCTGCTATACAAAAGCAAGTTGAAGTGGTACTCCTGAAGTTTGGTGGTTAGAGCATTTGCCTCGCAAGCGAGAGAACCTGCATTTGGTTCCCAGGCAGGGCGAAACATTGGGCAAGTTTCTTTACTCCACATGCCTCAGTTTACTCAGCATTAAGTAGGAACCTGGTTGTTAGTCGATTGGCAAATTGCTTTTCTGGGGTAATAATCCCTTCAAAATAAATAAATAATAATTTGGTCACTCAATCCACGACCATCGGCTGCCACGTTTCACCCACAAAAATAAACAGTTAATTCACTTTACATTATATTCTGTGAAGTGCTTTGAGACGTCTGAACGACATGATAAGGCGCTGTATCAAATGCAAGAATTATTATTATTATAGTGGTAGTAGTTTCACGGGTGGGATCCATACCCCTGATACCATGTGATTTTACATGTTCCCGGGGCGGGTGGGGGAACGTGTGCCAGAAGTGCAAGAGAAATAATGACTTAGTCGGAGGGAATTATTAACAGTGGAATGAGGAGGACAAACAACACTTAAAGGTACTAATGCCATTCAGCCTTGCCATAGAACATTTGGGATAAAACTGCCATTTAGAACATCGAGGACACTGATCCTGATCAACATTAGGGCACTGCTGCCGATTAACACTGAGGTCTTATTTTCCCAGCTTGTGAGGGGCAGAGTTATGGTGAGCAATGTGGTCGGCTCTGTGACTGCCGTAACGGAGCCACATGTCATCATGTGAGTGGCCGGTGCCTCTGTGCTCCTGGGTGGACTGGACCAAAGTGTCAAGAGCGTAAGTGCCTAGTAATAGCATTGGGGCCGGGGGGGAGAGAAGGGAAATCTTGCTGTATGTAGCATGAGGGTATTGGTGTACAGATTTGAGTCTCTCCTTTTCCTCCCACCGCAGTCTGAGCTAACTATTCTCTCACTTAATTTGATTACATTCAGTACTTCCCACTTAAGACTGTCACAGATTGGAAAGCCAGCTCCCAACTTGCATCATTCCCCAGCCATCATTATGGTTTTGTTTGAGTGAGTCATCCCAGCTCAGTTCCACGTGTCTGCTGTGCGCTCGTAACCACCCCAGGGTTTGGGCTGCGTCTGCAACTAAGTCATTTCATTTTCCACCTCGACGGACGGAGGAAACAGGAGACTTTCATCCCATCAGTTCGGGCTGCAGTGGAACCAGGTGTTGAGATGGAAAAGGACAGTGTGCTTTATCCATTGTTCCACTCAGACAAACTGTTAACAATTGCAACTATCCCCTCGCTGTGGCTCCCTGTTTTTTTTAATTTGCATTTATGTAAAACAAGTAAATACCTTGTCTGTTTGCCAGGCTGCCCAGCAGGGATGTACGGAATGAACTGCTTACAGCACTGCATCTGCAGAAACAAGGCTCCGTGTGATTCTGTCACTGGATCCTGCCTTTGTGCCAAAGGCTGGACTGGCATAGCTTGTGAGCTCGGTAAGCCTGCCGACCTCAGTTAATACAAAAACACCGACCACAATTTCCTGTGAAGCGCTTCAAGATGTGCCTTCTGAAGCGAAAGGCGCTTTATCATATTTAAAGCATTATTATTAATTACACTTACAAAGTGTAAGTAATAATAATGATAATAATAACCGTGAAGCCCTTTGTGATATTTTGATGTTGCAGATGTGCTAACAAATGCAAGGCTTATTATCATTCTCTCCCCCATCTCTGAGCCTGTGTTTTTATTCCGCTCAGAGTGTGAGGCTGGATGGTACGGAGAAGGCTGCCAGGAAAGCTGCAGCTGCAGGAACGGAGGCAGCTGTGACCGGCACACAGGACAGTGTATCTGCAGAGCTGGCTGGATTGGGAAAACCTGTCAGACAAGTGAGTGGTCCCACTACTTGTTACTGACAAATTTGCCAGGCCCAAAGTGTAAGGCAACATTAAACCTGAACATAGTAGGGAATGAGGTGAGGAAGTTTTGCCCACAAAATACTCAGTCAATCAGCTTTACAGTAGCTGTCAATCAGCTGTGAGGCGCTTTGAGACGTCTCAACAACATGATAAGGTGCTATATCAAATGCAAATATTATTATAAAATTCTGTGGATTGTCAGAGGGAAAGACCCCATTGGAGTTCAAGTCCTGGGAAAAAATGAGTTAGGGTAAAAGATTCGATGAGTCAAGATTTGGACACGGTGAGGATTCAGGGAGGAGGAAGAACATGCAGAACGATAATGTGCGCAATTTGGTGGGAATGAGAGAAAAGTTTAGAGAAGCATTGTGATGCTCGTGTAATAGCATTGTTAAATTAATGATAATAATTTGAAAACAAATGAAAATAAAAGAAAAATTGATGAAAACAAACAGGGTCGCAATGGAGAAGCATGTGTTTTGGAGGCTGGAGTTTAAAGAAGGATGTATAAGATGCCGAGATTTCCTTGTATCCTGTCCAGGAATGAGAGCAATTCCTAATGTGATATGTTGGAGATGTCATTTCTACCCAGAGGATGAGACAGTAGCACTTGTGCATGTCCTCCACAAAAATATACAGTCAATTCACTTTACAGTATATTCTGTGAAGCGCTTGAGACGTCTCAAAGATGTAATGAGGCGCCAAATCAAATGCAAGGATTATTATTATTAATGCTCAGTAGTACTAGTGACTGGACTGGTCTCAGTGTCTAGTTTGCTGCTGCAGGTTGCCAGGCTGGATATCACGGAGAGGGCTGCGAGGAGAGATGTGATTGTGACAATGCCATGTCGTGCCACCATCAGACCGGGGACTGTCACTGCGCTCGAGGCTGGCGGGGCAAGAGATGTGACAAGCGTGAGTTCTGTTTGCTTGACGGGACGGTAGCGGAAGATTCTAGATGCGTTGAGTGAGAGGATCATCTTTGGAACACCATGTTGGCTTCAATGACATCCTGTACCAGTTATGCTCTCGTGTCCATGGTGTATGTTTTGCGTGGATGGCGCTATATAAGTGCAAGTTGATGTTGTTTTATCAGAGATGGGGGGAGGATGAGTCACCAAGTACCTGTTACTGTTTCGTGCGTTAGACACATTGGTTCCTGAAATCTGATCAGGCAAATAATCTCAAACCTGTGCAGAGTTTGGGACCCTGGCCTTCACTTTCCAGGAGTAAAGTTCCAACACAGCCCAAACTGCTGGGATGAAAGGCCACCAGCCTCTGTCTGTTAGCCGTCAGTCTCCAGAGTATGATGAATCTGGAACTCAGAAATGTCCGCGTAATTTAGTGTGAAATTGAGAGTCTCACTCAGACTATCGTTCTATAGCTGACTGGCATTATGGATTTGGTTGGTTGAGAGGGAGCTTTACTGTGGACTGTAGCTGACGGAGTGCCTGGTTATGCAGTGCAGAGGGAGCTTTACTGAGTTTTGTAGCTAACCAGGAAATTCAGGGTACTCACACAGGTAGCTTTCCTGTCTTCAGTATTATCAGTACTAACACCCCTCTTCTTCATTAACCTAAAATTCGCCGTAAGAAGTATAAAAAGAGGATGCATTTTGCTGATTTGATGCGTATGTTTGGGACCGGTTTTGACGTTGTCTTCTTTCTCTCGTAGCCTGCCTGCCCGGCTACTATGGAGACACCTGTGCCCAGAGCTGCGAGTGTCCCGCTGGCATTGCCTGTAACCACGTGACTGGCGAGTGCGGTTGTCCTGCCGGCTTCACTGGCAACGGCTGTGAGGAAAGTAAGGCCGGCTTTTAATCCAAGCAGAGGAATATTCCTTTCACAGTCTCTTTCACTTCCTAAAATCCAACAAAAAGATTTACCTGCATTTAGTGCTGAGGGGTTATTTACCTCACTTTTTATTAAAGAACTGACCTTCACTCATAATTTCTTTCACTGAGATGTACCCAAGTGTGTTCTGTACGTGTACAGGAGTGGACACTGCGTGGCATACAGAGCTATACATTTCCAGACATGGGGCTTTTCTCTCCGCAGGTCCGTGCTAAACATTGCGATAAGGTTTATGTGATCTATACAGTACCACACTGAGTAAAGTAATCCTTCTTCCCCTTGTAATTTGTGGGTGTGATTTCTGCCATTACAGCCTTCAAACTTAAAGATCAATCCGAAAGCTTCACATCTAGTTAGTTGGGGGTAACTGAGCCAGTTTTCGTCCTAAACCCAGCAAGACTATTACTGCCCTTGAGCAATCACGATGGTTTCCGGAGACGGGACTTTGCTGCAGAAAAATGTTGCAAATGTTTAGTGTAAATGGTTGGGGCTGGTTTTCTTTGGAAAGAGCTTAGTAGACATGTTAAAACTTAGTGTAAACAGATTGCTGCCTGAGGGGAAGAATTCAAATACCAAGGAGCACAGGCTTAAGAAACAGGACGTTGGGAGCAAGCAGAGAATTCTTTACGTTCTGCCTTTATGATAGATATATCTCTTCTGTTCTTTGAGGCTTTTGATGACTGGCATTTCCATTACCTGACTCTTTTGCCTCCGCTTTCTCTTCCAGATTGTCCCCCAGGTACCTTTGGGCAGAACTGCAATCACGTGTGCCAGTGTTCAGGTGTGAATGAGCAGTGCCACACTGCGACCGGGGACTGCACCTGTCTACCTGGTTACCATGGTGATCGCTGTGACCTCCGTATGTATGATCATTAAATCAGGTTTCAAACAGTGCAAAACTCTTTTTGCAATAATTCATTCACATTTACAGTTGGGGTATATTTAATAGATTACAGCCCTAATATTTACAATTTAATTTATCCAAACATAATTCTCATAAAGTCCCTAAAGAGAAATATTATCACCCTTTTAATGAATGGGATTAAAGATAATCATGCTTGCATTGACATAGCTCCTTACGACATCTGCGAAAGTCTCAAATTGCTTCACTATGATTACGATTAAACCAATTTACAACCAGCAATGTCCCACAAACGGCCAGGAGGTGAAGGACCAATATAATTGGAGGATTGTTGGACAGCACACCAGGAGAAACTTCCCTTTCTTTTCAAATAGTATCAATGGGTTCTTTATAGTCCACCTGAACAGATAGACAGGTCCTGGGTTTAACTTCTCATCTGAATGACAGCACCTTCAACAATGCGTTTTCCCCAGTACTGCACCGGAGTATCAGCCCAGGTCATACACTTAAAACCAATCAAAGATGAGTGCAAAAATCTATTGCATCCACTCTCTGGCAGACTCTCTCTGTTATCTCCCTGCAGTTAAGATGGAGTGTAAGGTTTTGTAAAACTTTGTTGATGCATTTGTGTGCATGTGTACAGTTGTGTGTGTGTGTGTGTTTCTTGGCGTGTGTCTCTGGGTGCAATATGAGAGAGTTAGAGAGAGAAACGTTTAACTTGGCTCATTGAGATTTCTCTGATGAAATTCGCTAATTACTCACAAAGTGCCCTCCTCTGCCACAGGAGGAGGCTCACTTGGTGGGAATGATTGATTTTGTGTTTAAAAGATAATTGAGGATGTTTCTTTGACACTCGGCAAGAGTTTAGTACCTGGGTGTTGGGATTTGCTGCCTTTTACTTTTGAATGATTTACAATAGTGTGGGGACATGTTTTGCAGGATGTCCAGATGGGACGTATGGGCCTCACTGCCGAGAGAACTGCAAGTGTCAGAATGGAGGCCGCTGTGACTCAGTGACTGGGACCTGCAGCTGCCCCCCAGGCTTCATTGGAGCCACCTGCAGTGTTAGTAAGTTACAGGAGTCGATTAAGGACAGACACCAGTAAGCTATTAATAACTACAGAGCATTGTCAGGAAGGGTAATTGAAGTCAAGATGCTGGACTTATTTAATAAACAGTGTAATGGGAAGATGGGAGGCTAGGTATTCTGGAAGGATGAGATCAGATGAGCTGTAGCGCCTTCTTCACCTCTTGTGATATATGGGACAGTGACTCCACCACTGGTAAGTGACGCTAAGCTATTTCCAAGATACTGACACTACGATTGATTACTCTCTCTATGGCTTTGTGCCTTAACCTACTAAGCTCTGAACCAGGCAATAGTCCTGAAATGTTCTGTGTATATGTCCTCTTGCTCACTGTGTCTTGACTGAAGAGTTTATACTATTTATCGATACTTAAATATTTCTCATTATGTTAAAGCTCTCACCTGACATGTATATGTTTCCCTTGCAGCGTGCCCAGAAGGCTACTATGGGAGAGATTGTGCGTTCCTTTGCTCCTGTGGTAAAGGAGGCCAGTGTGTTCCTGTGACAGGCAGGTGTCAGTGTCGCCCTGGTACAACAGGTCACAGCTGCCAGCAAGGTACTGCACTGGGCAAAGCTAACCCCAGGGAGAGATGGCATCTTAATCATAATATGACAATACCCTCAGGACTTTTTGAA
Source organism: Callorhinchus milii (assembly GCF_018977255.1). NCBI lineage: Eukaryota > Metazoa > Chordata > Chondrichthyes > Chimaeriformes > Callorhinchidae > Callorhinchus > Callorhinchus milii. Next base: position 8,357,589 of record NW_024704752.1, on the reverse strand, counting down.
AATACTAACTCCAGATTATTAAGTATATTTTTAATACGATGGTGTGTGAGCCTTTATGAATGGTTTATAATCATGCAATCCAACTTGTACAGTGTACCTCACATTGGGAGGACGTCCAAAACTGCTTGGACCTGTGTCGAGACCTGTCGCAGTCCTCAGCCCTTTACAAAAAGCATCAGATCCTTATGATTGGATTCTGCAATGTCAGGGAGTGTCCACTAGATGGCCCAAGTGAGCTAAGGGTCTGGTCATGCTGTGACAGAAGCTTCTCACCCCCAGTTGCAGACGATTTCAACATTATCCGCTGATCCTATTGACAATCTACGCTTAGATATATTCCGCACGTCTGTCCTGTGTCTTCTGAAGTGAGTGAAACCCTTTCTGCCGCATATTTAAATACTTCTTGTTTTGCTACAGTTTGCCCAAAGGGAATGTTTGGTCCCAGCTGTCAGCAGCTCTGTGCCTGTCAGAACAGCGGCCTCTGTAACCCAGAGGATGGAACGTGCACCTGTGGACTCGGATGGACTGGTGCTTATTGTGAGCAAGGTATTAGTTGATCATGAACACTTTTTTTTTTTTGGTCAGCTGGATGGCTGACAGATGTGGAGCATCACCATGTTTAAGAGTTTCATGGTGTTCCACCTACAAATGGAAAATTCCCAAATATTGGAATGGAATGCACACTCCCTCCCTGGAGGTACACATCCTGCTTACCTAATTCCAAAGAGTATTAGGCGCAGGTCGGCAAGAGCCAAAGCTTGGATACCCCAGAGTGTGCATTGGGGTACTGCTGGAGCCTAACCAGCTATAACTGCATAGCTTGCCATTGAGAGCACTGTGTGGTAAGCTTTCCAACTGTTTGTCCAGCTAGGGCCACCCTACCTGCTGGGCTTTGGCTTACGGGGTTAATAGGAATGTTGAGAAGGAAGAGTGCTTGCCCCCCCAGAGATTGTGCTTCCAAGGCCTACCACTGAGCCAGGCTAACTGTGCTGTCATCAGCAATGCCCTGGAGAACTGCAGATCCATCTGGCTCAGGAACCGGATTACCAGGGGACAGCTGGTTCGATTCTGACATTCCATTACCAAGATGTCACCCTGGAACCAGTTTAGGTCCAAGGAGACCCAGCTTACCTTCCTCCCAACCATCCCTCAAGGAAGATAGTCACTCGTTGATATAAACATATGTGGCTTTCCTGAAGATTGTTACAGTGAGGAGCAATAGGGTAATATCACAAGGTGTATTGTGTGAGAGTGTTCTACTTTCCTAATGGTAGAAAGAGGTACATCAGAGTGCTCCAGCAGGCAGTGGGGTTTGTTAGAGAGTTATATTGAGGGGTGCAGTATATCAGTGTAACAGTCACGGAGTGTTATAATGAGGGGTGTGCTTTATCAGTTCGTACTGAAGGGTATATCAGAGTGTTACTATAGTAAGGGATAGGTGAAATAGAGAGTAAAATGATGGCACTGAGGGAGGAGTTCGAGATAAAGGCTGCTTAAAGCTTTGCTTGTTAATTGCAGAGTGTCCTCCTGGGAAATTTGGAGCCAGCTGCCAGCTGGAGTGTTTGTGTCAGAATAATGGGACCTGCAATCGCTTCACGGGCTGCTGCCTCTGCACGCTTGGCTTCTACGGGCAGCTGTGCGAGCAAGGTTCGTGTATTTTACCTTTTGTTTGATTTCATTGTTGGCGATGGTTCATGGGATACAGCGCCATGTCTCAGCCACACCTGACAACCATTGTCAGGCTGTGAGGCTACACACGTAAAAGTTCTAGTTACACATATAAACCCAAGTGCCATCCCAAGTCAAATCATCCCAGACTCCTGCTCGCTATCCAGAGACCCACGTGAAGGATGACCATTTCAATGAGCTGCGTGGCTCTCTGTGCATCAATAACCCTATGGTCCTCATCCCTTTTCCTCAGCAGATACTTCTCAAAGATATTTTTTCTTCAATGGTGCTCATCAACTCTGCACTGTTTTATTTTCAATCTGAGCTCTCTTCCCTCAATCTCTGCATTGAGTCTGAAAGAGAGATTGTGGTTCTGATCGAGGAGCTTGTTAGTGACGAAGGGTTCAGGGCAAGAGAACATCAACTCCTGGGTAAACGTCTTGGATTTACTGCACTTGGTGTTAGACACACACAGTATCCTGAGGCACATTTATTTGTTGACCTCTGGTAACTGGGTTTGATTTCTGTGTAGACTAATGCTCTAACCATGCTAAGCGAAGTGAGTTTGAGGCAGTCTTCATCCCATTTCAGTTAAGCTTCTCTCTGTGTAACCCATTCTATACTGTACTAAACCTGGTAGGACTTGATGCCAACACTGGGTGCCTGAGAGGGGGAAGGGTTGCATTTTCCAGTATTAACTGACTTTGCTGAGCACAGCATTCACCTACAAAGACTTGGAATATGATTGAAGGGAATTTGACTGCTGTACTGGATGGGCTTATTTTCCAGCATGCCCTCCAGGTTTCCACGGCTTAAACTGCGCTCACTCCTGTGACTGCAAACAGGGGGCTACCTGTGATCCCGTCTCCGGTCAGTGCATCTGTCCATCTGGCTACCAGGGGGAGCAGTGCGAGAGAGGTAATATCACTGAGCCATTTGTCTTCCTTTCTCGTGAAAAAATTAAGACAGTATACTTTCTGCCTGTTGGCATGTCATGTGAACTCTGCTCCTTTGTGTGCCAGCCTGTGACATCGGACGTTTTGGTGAGAGGTGTCAGCATCTCTGTCAGTGTGCGGGTGCCATCCCATGCCATCCTCAAACAGGAAGGTGCCTTTGCCCACCGGGTAGAACTGGAGACCAATGTGACATTGGTAAGAATTCTTTATGCACATCTAATATCTCTGTTTAGTTTGTTTTTATATCGCTGTAACCTTGTATCTCAAGCTGTAGAGTGTCAGACTTCCTCTTACAGGGGCTGGTCATTTTGGTGGTTATGGTCGGGAGCTGGGCTCAGAGGGATTTAAATAAGGGTGGGATTGAACCACAGGGTCAACTGGGCGATGACTTAACCAATAAATACTGGCACTCTTAACTGCCTTGACTTCCTCTTATGATAATTCACCTGAAGTTGCTAAATTGAACCAGTCCTCCATACAGAAACTAAGTGAAGGACCAAGTTGGTCATTATAGGGTAACAACAAAATTCAGGAGAGGCTGAGATACATCAAGAAATAATGGTCAGGTGGGTTTTAAAATCGTGTTTGTAGGAGGAATGGAAGATTAAGGAATTTCACAATGCTGAGGTTTATGCCATGTAGTATGTATAATCTAAAAGTCCCTCTTCATTTTGATGTCCCAGATTGTAGGGCAAATCGGTATGGACCGAACTGTACTTTAAGCTGTCAGTGCTCCAACAAAGCTTGGTGTAACCCTCACAATGGAAGTTGTGTGTGTTCCTTCAGTTGGATGGGACCTACGTGTGAAGAAGGTAAAGACAATCCATAGTTATTGCCTGTATTCCTCTGTAGCAACAATGACTAATGGTACCTGCATGTGTGGAGAGATACTTTTCACTGTGCTCTTTTTAAGCTCTGATGTCCCACACAACAGAGATCACCCTTTCTCCTTGGATTGTAACTTACCAAAGACAGGAGAGTATTTATTAATAAGAATGCAAATGTTTAAAATAACAAAGGGGAGAGTTGTCCTTGGTATAGTTGTAGTATATCAAGAATTTTACGGTGATAAAATTTAACATTCTACAGAATCTTAAGACAAACTAAATTTTAAGGCTTAAGGCTTAAGATCAGGTGAATATTAGAAAAGGTCGGTTCAGGCTTGGCTTTCATTTACTCTCTCTCCCTCTTGCTCAAATAGGCTGCTCTCTGTATTTACACATGAAAACTGACCCTCGAGCAAGGTAATTTTAGTGGCGAAGGGAGTTTAAAATAAAGTAACGGACATGTTCTCATTATGTATTTCTCCAGGTGGCCCCCCTCAGCCTCTCTCACCCCACAGGCAATCTGATTCACATAAAGACCATCCGCAGAGGGCTTTCAATCGCTCATAGTCCTCTCTGGGCAGCTTTACAGCCAAAAAAAGACTGGATTTTGTTTACAGCTGAAAGTTACTCAACAAATCAGAAACCTTTCTGAATTTGGGAGTAACCAACCTGAATTTATCTGCACGTTTACCAGCCATCTGGGCACACAGTCCGAGAGTCCAAACCTACATTGTTTGTTCTTGTTGTTTTCTAACAGTTTAATATCTCATGGTCATTGAAGTATTTGTTTCCAAAGAAGAAATGGTATTCAGAAAGGAGTTTGGTGACTGGTATCTTGTAAAGTGGTCAGCTTCTGGGATGTACTGCCTTTTACTTATAATATTTTCATCAATATGATTCTAAACTGTGAGAAATGCCACATATGATGGGGAGATATGGGGGTAGGGGAGGAGGAAAAAGAAGACAGTTCAGCAATAGCCAGGCACTGTAAGAAGTTCATTCTTTTCCAATGAACTCTCACACTTGGGTGAGGAGTTTCACATGTTGGAGACTGGATGAAATCAATACATCAGACACTGGGGCCGTTTGTACAAAGGTATCAACATCACTCAAGTCATTCACTTGAAATTATGTTTTCCTTGGCTTGGATCCATTCAGCCTTCCTAGTTGCAATGTATTGACCCGTTGGTAAATTTTGAAATGTTTTCAGAATGAAGCCAAGAATGTTACTGCCTTATACATTTCAAAGTTAAATGATGGAGGACACGCATAGCTGTCCCATTGAGGCGAGTAGACAGATGTATCCTGTTTAAGACGCCCTGGTCCGGTTCCTAGCTTTTATTGCAGCACTGATGTGTGTATGTGTTGCCTAACGTTCAAGTTCCATTGCACAAAGCTTAGCCTTTGCAGTGGCAGATTTGGCTAGTTGTTGTTGTTGTTGAGGTGGTGGGGAAGGTTAGAAGCAGAAAGTGAACCTGCAGCCACTTTGTCCAGACTCACTGGAACTCTCTTCTGGATTCCATTCACATTGCTCTCTCTCCCCCCACACATTTTCAAAACTATTTTACAAACATATTTGTCCGATTGTGGATATGTTTAACACCCTCAGATTGTCCTCCTGTCTGCTTGCTGCTCCCCCTTGTCTCGGTGAAGCACTTCTTGATGTTCAACCTACATCTAGATCTGCTGGCGTGGGAGAGCAGTTTGCAGAGCGAGAGTCTGACTCCAGTCTCTGAATGCATTGAGCTGCTGAGATGCTGTCTCACCAAGAGAAGCCTGGTCAATTTCTGCACTGTTTCAAAACTAAACCTCAGCTTGATGGGATAGAGGAGTAAAGGAATGGCAGGTCCCAGAGTTTTGGCCATTAGCGCTGGAGTGATTCACCATTTAGAGGGGTCAATGTTCATACACAGATTCTATTGACAAGTTTCCTGGATGAACCTCGCTGTTGTTCTGTCCATTAGGAATGGAGCTGACTTTACTGCCACATCACCTGAGCCCTGGATTTGCTCAAACACGCTTGAAACACTCTTTGTGAAATGTGTACAAGATCTGCCCCATACCTTCTGTGAATTTGTAGGTGGGCAATTGTAACCATCTTTACTGCATTTCAGATATTTAGTTCAAATTTGTTCATGTTGGTATCATTATGGTTTTGGTCAGAAGAATAGGACCATCTTGAAACCAATTTCAAGTTTACCAGGTTAGATATTGAGTATAGGCATAACGTTCTGTCCAATTGTATTGTGCCTAGGACTATTCTAGCAAGTGAACATCCATTCTATCAAACTGAGGAAGTTTTTAGAGCTCATCAGATGAGAGAATGGTCAGGAGAAGCCACTTCTGAGATTGGAGCAGAAGCTGGAACTTCACTGTGGACGTAACCCCACTCCATCCACCTGCCCCAACTCTGCTCTATCTACCTACTCTGAGAGCTCTTGGTGCTGGTTGAAATGAGACCCTTTTATCAGAGGTAACATACCACATCTAGAAGACAAACACTTAATGAAATCAAAGTTAATGTCCCAATGAATTTAATTTAAAAATATTTAGGACTTATTGAAGAAATTTATTCCTTTAACATGGGGAATGTATAATGATAATGTTTGTATACCTCTTCTCTCTGTGTATTCTTAATTTGGATGATGCAATATTAGGTATAAATATAACCAGGTTGTAGACTGATTCTCTGAGCGAGTGCATGTATTTGAGTGCAAGTTGTGAAAATGTTTACTTCAGTTCAATAGGCTGAGTTACTTGGTTCACACAGGCTTTAGGATTGTAACATCAGTCTGCGAGTGAGCAAGGCTGCCTGCTGGAGAGTTCCTGACTCCCAGCCAGGCACAGTGAGTGCTGTGTCTCTTATCCACACTACCTGATCTGGGAGTGTTAGACGCAGAGACTGAATGATGAAAATGGGAGAAATTTTGTCATTCTCAGCATGAACATCCTCACCTAAAGGAACGTACAATTCACCATAAAATCTAGTTTAAAACGAAAGCTGGTACCTCATGCCATCGATCTTCCAGTAAGTCTCAGCCAAGGTGCTCAACTTTATTGATCAGTAGATTGTTGCCGATTGCTTTTCTGTTCTGTATGCCTGAGGTTTTTTTAAAAAAATAGTATTTTGTAAAAATGAACGGTACTTGAAATATTAACATAGGAAGTGAGCTTGCTGAGCAGTTTGGTTACAAGACAGATCGAAGTCCCCACGAGGCAGGAAGAATCCTCTCTGCGGCACAAGTTAGTCATTTCATGTCAAATGTGACAGAAAATGAGTATGTGGACACTTATCCAATGTTGGATTCAAGGAGCCAAACTGGACGAGAAACAAGAGCAATACTGATATCTGCCACGATATGCGCACACTTGTATGTGGTCAACCTTGTGAGCAATGACGACTTTTCAGTACTGTTCCTAGGCAAGAAAAGATAAAATCAGCCACAAGAAAGACAGGATCTGGCTGGGATTTGATGATTTGCCGGCAAAATGATTGAATATTCTGCCAACAGTCACCGTCTGACTTCCCTTGTGAAAATTGGCTGAGATAATGGGAGGAGGACAGTCAGTACCCAGGGAACTATTTCCCAGCATGAGAAAGGAGGGTTTGAGCATGCTGTGGGACCTGGGCAACTTTAAGTCTGTTTGATTTTCAATGTGCAGTTGTCCATGGAAAACCTTCTGTATCACACACTTTCCTGGTGTTGACTGGTGCTATTATAAGCATTTGATAAATAAACTGAAGTGTTTTAATAAAACAAGATTTCTTGTATTTTATCATTCTATGCTCAGTACTTCATTGCATTTCAGCAATATGTTACAGAAGAACACACCTGCTTAACCCTTTTCAACCTTAACGCTCAGGTGAATCAGCACAAATACAAAGCAGTTTGTAAAAAAAAACTATTTGGCGGTGATTTAGTCCTCAAGTCAGGTAAGGAATGTAGGGAAAGTTCCCTCTGCCCTAGTCTATAAAACAGGATCCAAACTGGATTTAAGAATGAGGATTCTTTCCAGTCCCTGAACCCTAGAAATACACCCATGCAGATTACTCTATAAACCCCCAGAAAATGGAATTTAGCATTAAGTTAGAGCGTGATATAGTTAAGTCCGAAGCAAGGGTCTTAAATTTAAATAGATCCAATTTTGTAGGTATGAGAGAAGATTTCGCTAAAATAAACTGGGGAATTAAAGGATATGACAGTAGACCAACAATGGCAAACCTTTAAAGATATAGTACATAATTCCCAGCGATCACATATTCCCTTGAAAATACCATGGGAAAAGTGGTTCAACCATGGCTAACTATAGTTAGGGAAAGTATAAAATTAAAAGAGACCTATAATACTGCCAAAAAAAGCAATAAACCCGAGAATTGGGAGGGCTTCAGAGACCAACAAAAAGAAAAGCTAAAACTGATTAGGAGGGCAACCTAGCCATAAAGACAGACTGCAAGTGTTTTTACAAATACATGAAGAGGAAGAGGCTATCAAAAGTGAATGTAGGTCCATTACAGGCAGAGACGGGAGGAATTATAATGGGCGATAAAGATATGGCAGTCATTAAATACTTTGGTTCTGTTTTCACGTTAAAAGACACTGAAAACTTACCAAAAATAGAGGGGAAGTAAGAAGCTAATGTCAGTGAGCAACTTAAGGAAATTAACAAAAGTAAAGAATTAGTACTAGGGAAACTTGGGATTGAAAAATGACAAATCACCTGGACCTGATGGTCTGCATCCTAGGGTTTTAAAAGAGGGTTGCTGAGATAGTGGATGCCTTGTTTTTGATCTTCCAAAATTCCCTGGATTCTGGAACGGTTCCCATTGATTGGAAGATCGCAAACGTAACACCTATTTAAGAAGGCTGGGAGAGAGAAGATGGGGAACTACAGACCAGTCAGTCTGACATGGTAGGAAAAATTCTAGAATGCTTAATTAGGGCTGTCGTAGTGGAGTACTTAGAAGACCATAACATGATTAGGCAGAGTCACCATGGCTTTACAAAGGGGAAGTCCTGCTTAACAAATCTTTTTAGAGTTCTTTGAGGATATAACTAGCAGTTTAGATAGGGGGGGAAGCCAATAGATGTAGTGTATTTAGATTTTCAGAAGGCATTTGACAAGGTGCTACATAAATGGCTGCTACACAAGATTAGGGTCCATGGAATTAAAGGCAATATATTAGCATTGATTGAAGAGTGGCTAACGGGAAGAAAACAGACAGTATGGATAAACGGGTCCTTCTCAGATTAGCGGGACGTGACTAGTGGAGTGCCACAAGGATCAGTGCTTGGTCCTCAACTATTTACAATCTACATCAATGATCTAGACAAGGACATAGAACTTAAAATATCTAAATTTGCGGATGATAGTAAGCTAGATGGAAGAGTAAGCTCTGAGGATGACACAAAAAGATTGCAAAGGGATAGAGATAGGCTAGGTGAGTGGGCAAGAAGGTGGAAGATGTAATGTAATGTGGGGAAGTGTGAAGTTATTCACCTAGGTAGTAAAAACAGATTATTTTCTGGAGGGGAAGAAATTAGATAGTGTCAGTGTTCAGAGGGATTTGGGTGTCCTTGTGCATCAGTCACAAAAAGTTAGTATACAGGTACAGCAAGCAACTAGGAAGGCTAATGGCATGTTGGCGTTTATCGCAAAAGGGTTAGAATACAAGAGTAGGGAAGTTTTGCTGCAACTGTATAGGGCCTTGGTGAGACCGCATCTAGAATATTGTGTGCAGTTTTAGTCTCCTTATTTAAGAAAGATGTACTCGCCTTAGAGGGGGTGCAACGTAAACTCTACTCCAAGGTAAATTGAAGGAGATATGAAATACTCCAAGTCTACACTTGTAAGTCAAAGTCCTTTAACAAGAAATACAATTTGAACTCATTCTATTTGGACCCCACACTCCCACCAGGCATTCCCCTCAGCAGCCTCCCTGAACATTCCTACTATGTAAAAACAAGTTGTGAGTAGATGCTGCAGACATCAATTCTCCAGCCACTGTTCAGCTGGCAGCTCAATGATCTTGAGTCAGAACGTTGTGGGTTCAAGACCCACATCAGGAAATGGAACCTAACATAGTCCATGCTGACACAGTGCTATGTTGGAGGTGTTGACCTTTGGATGAGACATTAAACCAAGGTCCTGTCTGCCTTGTTCAGATGGATGTAAAAGACCCCGTGGCACTATTCAAAAAGAGAAGGGAATTTTTCTTTGGGTGTCCTGTCCCAAAATCCCCCAAGTAATTTGATCATACCCTCCATGGCTGTTTACGAACTTTGAAAGCATGAAATGCCCATTGTGCTTTACATATACACAACAGCTACCACCAAATCAAACTAGGCTCATAAAACAGTAAAATATTATGGTTTGTCTGATGTCGCCACATTGTGGACAAAGGTTTTCACTGCAAGATGGAGTACAACTCCAGGGAGTGCTCCAAGGGGGCTTGCAAAGACTGTGTTCTTTTCATACACCAAAGATTTTTTACTTCTACAAATGCCAATAGGTGATGCAAAGGGCAAATCTGAGGAAGAAATCTGCCTCTCCAAATTTAAAAGAAAATGCTATGTGACAACTCAAAAAATCTCAATAATGTGAACAATTACATTTAGTCTGGGTGTTAACATTTTGCCCACAAAATATACAGTCAATTCACTTTACAGTATACGCTGTGAAGTGCTTTGAGACGTCTCAAAGGTGTGATAAGGCACTATTTCAAATGCAAGGATTATTGTTATTATTATCATCAACATAATCTATAGATAAAGTACCATTTAACAATGAACACAAGCCAGTTGAGGAGCAGATTTGGAATGGGAGGTTCTTGCTTTGAACCCCACAGGGAAGTTGAGACACAATGCTTTTCCTGTGGATCAGTATCACGTTTGGTGTCAACATCCTGATGTGGAAACGTTCCACTGAAGGGTAAACTTCAGCAGAAGCTAAACATTCTGCCCATTAACAGAAAATGGTGTTTATTTAACTGGCCAGTGGAGGCTGTGCCAATTTAAGAAAGACAGAGAATGTGTAACCAATTAAGATTCCACACAAGATCTAACAAGGTACCGTGTTAGTCTGGGTCACAGCAAATGATGGTCACAGTCATCAAACCTGCACTGACAGATTTTCTAGTAAACATTATACATTACTGGGTCAGAGTGAACTCGAGTCCTAGACAGGATACAAGAACACCTCTGATAGTGGATCTCACATTCAGATTCCAATCCCCCTACTCTCACACACCTTTTGTTCTCTTTATTTTATTGTTACTACTATGGTTGCTGCTCCTTTGAACTTTCCTCTAGGCTTTGGACCCATCAAAATTTTGAAATCAAAACTCATTTCTTGATGCCCTACTCGCTCTCTCTCGTCTTTCCGAGAACTCCACACCTGCCTCAGTCCTCCTTTCTTCCAAACCTTTGGCTTTTTAAACTGAGTTTTTTTTAATTAATATAAAAACAATTGTAGCTCTTAAACAATCATCTCAGCAGATATGTCAATTTGTCAAACTGAGGCTAAAGACTCAGTCTGCCACCAGTCTGTATTCTTCTCCCAGTGTATAAATCAGGCTGCCACATTTGCCTATAAATACAGTCACTACAATTCACAGTAAAATCTGGTGAAGTGCTTTGAGACATCTTGTCTCAAACTATTATTAGAGTAAACCCAGGAATGAAGTTATTCCATAACTTCAGGCTCACACGTGAAGAAGTCACCTGGGCAAAGCACCAGAGGGCAGACAGTGCCCGTGGAACCCCAGCACCAATCACAGAAGAGGAGAGAACAGGAAAAATATACGATGTAGGAAGGATAAGGATTCTGATTTAAGAGCAGTTAGTAATTATGCAGTAACTACCCAGGGTTAGAGAAGATGTAGTGTTTAGGTGACATCACACAGACTGAATGTCTCAATGAAAACCATGGGCGACAGGAAAGATTAATGATGGCGATTTGGAGAAAAAAATACATATTCACTAAATAAATAAATAATGTCAACCCAGAATTTGAGATAATGTGAAAAAATGGAGAGATATCCATCAGGCTCTCCAATTGTTCCCAAACTCATGTTGTTTGAGGGATGCACAGCTAATTGCCCAGAACATGTGTGTTTATCAGGAGTCTGTGGCTGGAGTACCCATTGAGAGCTCATTGTGCAGAACTAATCCATTACATAGTGAGGACACATAGCAGAGCTCTCTCACCCTGAACCAAGGCTCAGAGAGCAGTTTCTGTTTTCTACCAAGGGGCCCAATACTAGCCTCCATCACCCCCATTTCTTCCATAAACCTGCACCTTTGCCAGGAGCCCCTCAGCCAGGGATGCAGATCCATCACCTTGATGAGCACAGAGTAGCTTAGTGGTTAGAACGCTCGCCTCGCAAGCGAGAGGACCTGGGTTTGATTCCCGACAGGGCAAAACACTGGGCAAGTTTCCTTACTCCACGTGCCTCTGTTTACCTAGCAGTTAGTACGAACCCAGTTGTTTGTCAATTGGCGGATCGCTTTTCCGGGGATAATAATCTCTCCAAAAAAATTAAAAATTGGGTCATTCAATCCAAGACTGTTTGTGCGTAATTGGCTGCCGTGTTTCACCCACAAAATATAGTTAATTCACTTTACGGTATGTTCCGTGAAGAGCATTGAGAAGTCTTGAAAACATGATGAGGCACTATGTCAAATGTAATTATTTATTGTTATTAGCATTGAATAGCTGCTGTTGCCTGCAGTCCCCCTAAGAGATTCTTGTAAAGCTATCTCTCAGGTTTTGTTATTGAGCAGATCTTCAGATGTGAATCTTCTCTTGCCCTCGCCCTAGCAATAGCCCAGTGTAACATCCCAACCATAAGAAAGGGCCACCCCTGAACTGCGGGACATTTCCATCCTGAGTATGTCATAAATTCATTTATTACATCATGTCCCCATCTAGTGGAGAGTATTTATCACTGCAGGTTTAATTCTCAAATTATAAATTTGCACCAAATTTTCCTGGAGCAATAGTTACAAACCTCGGCATTGTTCAGGGTCTAAGTTTTGGGTCACAAAATGGGAGAAAAGACAGGGGGGAAAAAAAACTATTCCAAAAAGCCTCGCAAATTCAATGAAAAATGGCCCAAATCAGGACTTGGAACTCATAATTAGGTTGATGCTCCAGTGCATTGGTGGGGGAGCACTGCATTATTGGAGGTTAACCCGAGGCCCGTTCTGCCTGTTGAGGTGGACAAAAAAAATCCAATGGACCTATCTGAAGAGAAGGGAGTTTCTCCTAGTGTTCTGGCCAGCAATTTCCCAGATAAAATGGATCATTCACTTCATGGTGGTTTCTTGGACAATACCGTGCGAGAATTAGCTGCCGCATTCACCTACAAAAGTTTTGCCCGTATTGAACAGTCAGAGAACATGACAACGTTTCTCACAGCACAACTCCAAAAAAGCTCATTCACTCTCAGGATTATTGGTAACAAAAGGTAAGTGAGTCTGACACCAAGTAACATACTTGGGCATCAAGCTTGTTACATTACAATATAGACAATATGGTCTTAGATGAGGTACAAGGAGTGGCGGGGTTCTGAGGCTATCTGAGAATGTTATTTAAGCCTCAGTCAGGGGATCTGTGATGCATCCTTGGAAGCTAAAACAAGTTTTTAAAAAGCCAGTACTGACAAGTTCTGCTAGGTTCTGTACTGGGTTGTGCGTTTACCAACTGAACCATCAGAGAAGCTTTTCCTGTGTTCTGTGCTGTACCGGTTTTCTATTAATGGACTGACGGGGAAACACTTGAGAAATCCTCCAAACAATGTTTCTTTACCCAAAGGGTGATTAACAACCGGAAGGCATTACCAGGAATGGTGGTTGAAGCCAGCACATTCGATACTTTCAAGAAACAGCTTGATGCTGTGATCAGAGGACAGCAGGGAGGATATTCTAGGCAGATGAAATCAAAGGTGCTGAAGGGCCTTCTAATAATAAAGATAATAATAATCCTTGCATTTGGTATAGCTCCTTATCACGTCAGAAGGACGTCTCAAAGCCCATCACAGGATATACTGTGAATTGGAGTGCCTGTGCATTTGTAGCCAAACGTGGCAGCACATTTGCACACAGCAATGTCCCACAAACAGCCACAAAATGAATGACCAATTTTATTTGGGGGATTGTTGGCCAGGACATCAGGAGAAACTGCCTTCTCTTTTCGCATAGTGCCTTGGGAACTTTAACATCCATCTGAACAGGCAGACGGGATCTCGGTTTAAGGTTTCATAACAACAGAACCTCCGACAATCCAACACATGCCCAGCATTGCATTGGAGAGTCATCTTCGACTATGTGAGTTCAAGGCTCACTGGACAGCAAAGGTTTTGAGGAGGGGAATTAAAAACAGAGAGAGCTTGAATCATGGCACAACCTAAATTGTTGGTGGCAGAGGGGTTTAAACAAAGGTTTTCACAAATATGGGTTTCTGAATTTACAGCTTCAGTTGTGAGCAGCTGTCACTGCCTGTTAGCCACTATCACAACATGAAATCCACCCGATGGCAATAACTCCAGTGATATCAGAAAAACGCACCCTGTTGACATGTTTATAGCTTGCTCCACTGCTTCTCTCTCCAAGGAGCCGCGATTATGTATTAGTTTGATACGCACCACAGGCTAAGATGCCTGCTCCACCCTGAGTGTAGGAAAGACAGCAATAATGTATGAAAATAAACTAAATTGCAACATTCCCATTCATTCCAAACAGAGCTCAAAGCATCCACATTATTTGTGTCACCTCGCACAGTGAGTTTTCTGCCACATGTTGCTTGGGATGGGGGTAAAACCCATAAAGGGGCGGCAAGAGACATTGTATGAAACAAAACTTGTGGAATTTTGAAGCTTATGGGTCTGATTCCCAGGCAGGGCAAAACATTAGGCAAATTTCCTTACTCCAAGCGCGTATTTACCAAGTAGTAGGTAGGAACCCAGTTGTTGGTCGATTGGCAGATCCTTTTTTTGTGGGTAATAATCCCCCCCAAAAAATTTGGTCACTCAATGAACAAGTTCTGACTGCTGATCACTGTCCAATAAAATGCTGGATGGAGCTCAAATGACACAGGATTGGCCTCAGCTGTCCTGCTCAGCACTGATGACTGCTCAGCCAGCACACACTGGCCTGGATGGTGGCCCCAGAAGAAGGTAAGGAAAGAAAAGCTTGAATCACTGAGTTCTGATACTTCACAAAATCATAACATTTTGCAGCACAGAAAGAGGCCACTTGTGCCTGACTGGCTCTGAAATAATTCAATTTTATTGCCCCACCCTTTTATATTTCCCCTCAAATACAAGTCTGTCTAAATCCCTTTTAAAAGCTTTTATGGATTCTACACTTTTTTTCGCAACACATTCCATGACCTTATTATAATACAATATAAAGTGATATAATCACCTTTCACATTAGGAAGATGTTCCAATGCACCTGTTTAGAAGGTGGGAAGGAACAGATGACCAAAGGCGCAGTTGACAAAGAAAGGCTTGAGATGGACCTTGAAAGAGGCGAGAGTGGACATAGCCCTCTGTGTGAAAAAAAGGCCCCTAGTTTCCAAAAGCTTTTTAGAACAGGCAACTACCATGTGGCACAAAAAGCCAATGCCTTTACCATAGATTTTTGCTCCCATCCCTCTTACACCTAGCAGTCAGACAAGCCATTGAATGGATTTAGCCATAAGACCCTGAGGCGAAAGAGCAGCCTAAAAGTTCTCAAAACCAATAATATAATTGAATCAAAAGAAACAGCCAACAAAGTGCAACTCACATCATTGTCTTTAAGCCATTCTGCAGCAATGTCACTAAATATTCAAATGACATCTTCAGTAGCAAATGGATCCACCACCGCAGAGGTGCCCTCAGTCTACTGTTGTTAGGATTATTTTCTTGCTTGTGATAAAGCATAAATTGGGATCCATAAGATCTCTTGTTGGTGGCAGTGAAGTCATCGTGCTCTGATGGAACAGATGGATCATATACGTTGCAGTGGAGTGCTGCAGTCAGGTTGGGTGATGATGATAATGTTGGGAAGGGATGTCAGCTGGCCTTGAGCAGGGGTGGTGATGGGCTGCTGTTGGCAAGGCTCACTCAGCAACTGGTATAATAATGCCTCTTAATTGGAGTCTTAAGTGTTGGTGCCTAATCCTGTGATTGACAGGTGGAGGTGCTCTATTTGCTAATTCGTCTCCAGTTGGACTTTGGATTCTGAGGAATGCAATTAAGCAGTCCCAGCAGCATTTTAACTCAGAGTGCAATGAAAGAATGGAAAAAAGCTCCAAAAATAAAATCAATTTGTTTGAAATCAGTCTTAAGTATTGGAAAAAGCTGCCAAATGTTTCCAGGCTTGTTTTTAAGTTTCCAAGGTTTAATATTTTAAGCTCTCAGCAGGATGTATAACTTACCTTTCAAGAACACTATCCAGACTAAGGAGAATTTATTGGGCTAAGTTTAAACAAATGCAAAAACTTTGACAGAGCACAAGTTATAAACCCTGTCATTTTACATTATCAAACCCATGGTTGAATTGTTTTATATTAATAGAGCGTTGTTAACAATAATTCTACTTCTGAATATTTAAACTACTGTGCTTTACAGTAAATCCTTTGAAGCGCTTTAAAACGTTTCAATGACATGATATGGTGCTTCATCAAATGCAAGGATTATTATTATTATTTGTGTTTGAAAATTAACAAGATTTATAAAAGCAGAATGAATTATCTAGTGTATTTTTTTCTTTGTTAATGTGACATAAACAATCCTGATTAGTTGAGGGCATTTCAGTGTATTATTGCCCAGAAAAATTAGATAAACAGCTACTTTCATTAATATAGCATCTTTGACATCTCAAACTGGAATTCCATTGAGTGGGACAGAAGAGTTGAAAGCTTGCCCACCAATGGTAGGACAAGGTGAGGCATCGGGCATAAAGCAGGTTCAGCCATAAACAAGCCATAAACCGCATCCTTAATACATTTATTTAATACCTAAATCATCTTTGTTTCTTATTTAGAGCTATCTCCTCTGCAAAGACTTTGTTTGAAGAACAAGTGAAGAGCTGAGGCTCAGTGTGCGGGACATGACAATCGTTGGAACGAATCTGAGAGGGACATTGAGAAGCAACAGGTAGGCCATGGCACACTTGGTTTAGATTTTCATCAGATCAAGGTTCATTTAAAAGGAGAAATGTTTAATGTTATTCCAGGCCTGCAATAGCGCACTCTATTTACAATTTCAGGAGTTAACCCTCAGTGAGCGTTTACATGGAAGAACAAACTGGTTACTAATGGATGGTAACTGTGGTCTACCTGTGAGGGGCCTTTTAGCACATTCCTGGTCTAAGAATTTGTGTTGTTTCCACTGTCTGAGAAGAGTTGGAACAGAATTATTTTGCTTATTTCCTCTCAAATACACGATGACCAAAACCTTTGTGATACAATTACAATGTCTAATACGTCTTAAAGAAATGATGATTTTTAGATAATAGGATAGCTGAAAAATAAGACTTTTTGGTCACCCTGAACTTCTCCATTAACTCAACAACTTATTAATAATAATAATAATCCTGAATTTGATATAGCGCTTTTCACGTCTTCTAGAAGTCCCAAAGCGCTTCACAGAATATACTATAAAGTGAATTGACTGTATATTTGTGGGCGAACGCGGCAGCCAATGTGCACAGCAATGTCCCACAAACAGTCGTGGATTGAAAATGACCAATTTTTTTTTTTTTTTGTTTTTTGGAGGGATTATTATTAGGCGTGTGGAGTAAGGAAACTTGCCCAAGGATTCGCCCTGCCTGGAATTGAACTCAGGTCTCTCGCTTGCAAAGCGAGTGCTCTAACCACTGAGCTACAGGACTCCACAACAGATACAATTGGCTGCTTGTGGGACATTGTTGTGCACAGATTGGCTGCCACGTTTGCCTAAAAATAAACAGTCCCTACACCTTATAGTATATTCTGTACATTGGAATTCTATAATATTCCATAAAATATTATTATAATTCCAATTTATTGGAGTAAAAATGGAAAGTAATACAGTACAAATTTGAATTTGTATAGTATCTTTCATGTCAGGAGGACATTCCAAGGTGCTGGACACAGTCACGCACTAGTTGGACCAAATGGCCTGTTTCCATGCTATTGTAAGCGCTTTGAGATGTCTTCCCGACATGAAAGGTGCTATGTAAACGTTAATTGTATTCTATGTAGTTCTATAGTCGCTGTAAAGAGTGTGGCTCAATCACAACCCATCTTTCTACTGGCCGTTAGTTCACATTAGTGAATTCCGACACACCGTCCGGGTGTGAAGGCTGCTATATAAATGCAAGTTGTTGTTGTCGTCGTCGTTGATGTTGTAGCATGAACCTCTCCACAATTTGGCATTAACTGGCACCAGAGTTTCCCATTGGGAGCTCACCCTGTGAAGATTGTTGTACGTATTTACCAAACAGCCAAAGTCACTGACTAAACCTATGAGTGGACAATTCCTCTTCTGATGTACAGCAGTCTCTTGATGTAAGCTGGCACCAGGTTGAAAGTACTGAGGGGGCAGTAAAAGAAGTGGCCAATATTTTGTCCCTGGACATTGTGATTTTTCATTTAATTACAAGTGTTGTGCTTAGCTGAGCAGTTCTCTCTAATGACAGTGAATGGGAAGAGTGTTAGTTTATTGGAACTCAAGGCTTTGGTTGGGTATGTGTTTATCTACAAGCTCCTATTATAATTCTTCCATGGCCGTGATGAATAGAAATTGAGAAGGATTTCTGCCTGGGAGTATTTGGCACAGT
The DNA here is from genome assembly GCF_018977255.1 of Callorhinchus milii. Classification (NCBI taxonomy): domain Eukaryota; kingdom Metazoa; phylum Chordata; class Chondrichthyes; order Chimaeriformes; family Callorhinchidae; genus Callorhinchus; species Callorhinchus milii. The sequence continues at coordinate 8,339,325 of NW_024704752.1, read as the reverse complement.
CTGTACTGGATTAGTTTTCTTCTTAAATGGTGTGTGGTCTCCTTGTTCACCTCGTTCCACATGGCGTTTGATATTAAACAGAATATCCCATAGTGACACAGTCTGCTGTTAATCAGTGTCCTTTATTCACTGTCACAATCGTGCTTCTGTCCTGCAGTTATGGGTACAGGATAACACAATTTATCTCATTCCCAAATAGCCCGGCCAGAAATGAACTATCTGGTTCTACAGCCTAACCTGGGAGAGATCACATTACTGGTGTGTTCTTGAACAGCTGCCTACCGTTTATAGCCCTTTGTGTGCCTGATCCTGTATATTCTGACTCTATAGTTTAGTTATCCCTGGTAATGTAGAATGTATAGATTTCAGACCGTTGTGTATAGATTTCACCCCAGCCATTGCAGGGCAAACACAAAACGCTTCTGGTGATTGATACGGTTGCCATGGAAGTATTTGATACAATATAAATTACTGTACTTTCTTCCAGATCTGGACTTGTTTAGCTCTCAGTCACTAACTGTTGTACTTACAGTCTGGCAGGCTTTTCCGCATATTAACCCCATCTATACCAATGCCCAGAGTGAATTCCTAGTTGTCTATCTGCCCGTGAATGATAATTCTACAAAGGGAGAGATGAGGGTTTGGACTATGATGGCAGTGAGATACTGCATTTCTGATAAAGATATACTACTAAAATATCACTCAGATAAAAATCTTCTGTAAGTTCTATACCCGAGTGCGGGTGTTAAATATCACAGAGGCTTCTTTGAAAATTATTTGGAGCTTCTTGTCAATCAACATCTTTCCCCTCCTTCCCTCCCTCCCCCACCCCATAGGAGAGCACGTCTCTGCCAAGCATGGGGAGTTTCTAGAGCATTGAGAGCCTCTTTTTTCTTTTTCTTTATGGATTGAAATAACAGGGTAACAGAAATGATAATAGTGGATCCTGCAGATTCCCGAATGTGTCTCTAACTGAACTCTTCCTCCCAAGGAAACTGCACTCAGATCCCAATCTCTCTGCCAGGAATTGGGAGTTTCCTTCGCCCACAATCCAACATTATTCAGTGTCTGAGTCAGGTTCCAACACATCCATGTGACGCGTATCCTAGGACGTTTTGGATTCGCTTTTTGCAAATCTTGTTTTTCGACCCCAATAAAAAAAAGGAGATAGCATGGGTCAGTTACAAACACAGGACAAGCACTGCATTAATACTGCAGGGAGGGAGCCCTCCTGGCTCACTTACCTGGAGCCTCTACGCTCAGTGTTGAGAAAACATTAAAGTACATTCTCAGGGACCACAGCGATACAGTAGGTTTGCACTCGGGGACCTGCGTTTGAAAGCAGCCCGGACTGAATCGGCAAAGTCTCTTCTGTCTGTTGGCACTAAAGATTCTCAGCTTTAATTTTGGACAGTGTCAATTCAGTACTTTGTGGGTTTAATGTCACAGCACAAAATTGTTCTAGATTTAGGTTATTCGATGTGGGAAATTGTCGGCCTTGGTGTGGGAAATGTCAATCTGGCACTTTCCTAGGTGTGACCTGAAGAACATTGTTGGGTCAGAATAGAGGGTGCTTTAGCCTGAATCTAAATTATCTCTGGCTGATATGAGAGTCCTTGAAGCTAATAATAATCATCCTTGCATTTGGCACAGCATCTTTCATGTCTCAAAGCGCTTCACAAGATTTTACTGTACAATGTAGTGACTGCATATTTGGTAGCTGAACGTGGCAGCTAGTTTACTTACAGCAATTAATGACCAATTTTATCTGAAGGATTGTTGGCATTGGGTGCTCAGAATGAGGAAACATTTCATTTTCCATGACCTGTTGTCAGTTGGGATGGACGTTAAAGACCCCATAGCTGCACTTAGAAACAAGGATATTTTCCCAGTGTTCTGGCCAATATTCCTGCCTTATCCAAGTTCCCCACAGCATACGTTAATTGGAGATTCATATTATTGTTGTTTCTGTGACCTTTTTGGTGCAAATTAGCTGCCCTGTTACACGGCCATCACTATACATCAAAGTAACTTGTTGTGTTAAAATGCTTTTGAGCCGTTTCGATAGGATAAATCAAATGCCAGTACGATTATTTATTATTATAAAAATTCTCCTGAGGATGATTAAATTGAATCTAACTGCAGATTTCTCATTCCAATGTTCAAAAGGAGAAGGGAAGGAGGTTCGGGAGGAGGAGGGTTGTGGATCATTTAGCTTCACATTAGTAGTGGGGGAAAAAAAACTTCTCGACAGCACTTGCAGGATGCTATCAATGTTGATCTAAGGAGCACAGAGGCCTAAGAGGCAGTTCAGCATGCTTTTAGAAGCAATAGTTCTGCCTCACAAATCTACTGGAATTCTTTGAGGAGGTAACAAAATTAACCGACAAGGGATATCCAGTGGATTTGATAAGTATTTGATAAGCTTCACATCTGAGGCTTTTAGAAAAGATCTACGAGTGAGGAATTAATGGCAAATTAGCTAGCTGGATTGAAAATTGGTTTGGTAATGGAAAGCAGAAGGTGCTGATAAATGTGGGGGCCCAGTCTGGGAGGGACGTGCTTAGTTGTTCCCCGGGGTGTGTTCTGGGACCTCTCTTGTTTACACTATTTATAAAAGATACAGCGGAGAGCAGCGCTAATACATAGCATTAAACTTGGCGATGACACTAAACTATGTGGCTAAGTGACCAGCCGGGGCAACCTGGGAGCGTTCAGCAGGGATCTGGACAAACAAAGGGAACTCGGTCAGGGAATGGCAGCTGGAATTTAATATGGAAAGGTTTCTGCAATGCACATTGGAACAGGAAACGTGAAACACGTGTGCACATTAGATACATGTTCCTTTGAAAAGGTGGGAAAATTAAATCGCTTTTCGCGATTAAAGCATATTTGCAGAACATATCAAATCGATGTGAGGCTGTTGTGCATAAGGATAGAGACGTCCTGGGATGCAGCCTCGGGACCTCTCATTGTCAATTGAAAGAGGTCATTTTAATCCATTCAACTCACGGCTCAGGTCCCATTTGCAATACATTTTGCCCACTGTACCTTCACAAAGACATTAATAAATTCACAAGAGATATTTGGACGAAGAAGGCCCTTCGGCCAATCTGATTTCATCTTTCCATGACACAGACTCTAAGGTCCTCCCATCCCAGTTTTTTTTAAAAATGATGCTACTGCCCTGGCCTCAACCTCCCTTATTGGCAACATTGATGTATCGGGCAGAGTTCAGAGAAGGGCAATAAGGAGGACTAGAAATGATGAGGGACTGAATTGAGCTCAGATAAAAACTGGGAAGAGAGTACTTCCCAGATGTGATAATATGGAATCACCTGAGCTGGGAATCCAGTACTGATGGGCAGCAATCCCAAATCATTTTGTCTGCAAAGTACTGGATTCAACCTTGAAAAGGGACACTTTAGAGGGGACATAGGTAGAATCTATACAACATGTTAGTGTGAACAATGTGTTTGTGGTATACGTTTATGTGAATGTATATGTCTTGTTGATGTATGTTTATGTGAATACAAACATGTGAATATTCATTTATGCGTTTGTATATGTTTGTTTGAATGCATGTTTTATGTGTGTGGAATATAAGTGCTGTGTGAATGTGTATTTATAGTGTGTAAATGTATGTATACAATATGTGGTTTATGTAAATTTGCTTGTGAATATGTGTTTGCATGAATTATGCAATCTGCTTGTGCTATGTGAATGTATTGTATAAATATATTTATTTGTGGTGATCGTGCTTTTGAATGTATTTTTGTGTGAATGTATACAATGTCGTTGCTGTGAATGTACACAGCATATTTCTGTTGATGTGCGAACGTCTATGTATTTCTGTGAAGGTATATGTTTGTGTGAATGTATACATGTGTGAATGTATATGTACCTATATTCACACAAACAAACGCATTGTGTAACCATATTTGTTTGTGTGAATATTTACAAATATTTGCTTGTATGAATATATTTGTGTCATTGTATGTTTATGTGAACTATCCATGTTTGTGTCAATGTGATTGTGTGAATGAAAACAATGTTTTGGGTGTATACGTGCATGTGTGAATGTATATTGTTTGTGTGGGTATATACAAAGCTTGTGTGAATATATACGTGTTTGAATATATACGTGCATGTGTGAAATTGAGTGAATGTGTATGTGTTGCTGTGAAAGTGTATATTTGTGTAAATATATATCCACAGGTGTGAATGTATATAATGTGTGAATAACTGTAGGTTTGCACAAATGTGAATGTATACATGTGCTTGTGTTGTGTGATTGTATAAGGAATTATGTGTTTATACATTTTTGAATGTATACGGTTGTGTGAATGTATTCATCTTGTTTTCATGATGTGAATATATACAATGAATCTCAATAGCCATTGAACCTTATATTCACTGTTTTGCATGAATCTGTTTTTAAATGTTTAGATGATAGGAAGGGTGAGGGAGATCAAGAGTTCCAGGAGGTTGAGGTGCTGGGAGAGAATACATGGCCAGGATTAAAGCCACGTTGATTCCAGTCTAATGATGCAGAGAAGCCAGTCTTGATTTATACTTCACAACTACACTACATTACACACAAATACACACTTCATCTTGCTTTGTCTCTCTGCAGACATACGACCCTGATGGTTTGTTCTTTAATATTATGCTAGTTGCACACTCACTGATTCAGTCAGCCCAACAGCACTGGGGAGGAAGGCCATACGATGTGCAGGTGTAAATCAGCTTCTACTATCACAAGGGAGAAAAACTCCCAACAGCAATAGGAGCAACTATCAGATGACGAACCTCCTGTCCTTTCCAGGAGCACAAGGTGTCAGAGGAACCTCTCTAGCTGTGGGAGCAGTGTTCAAGTCTTGCATTTCTATAGCTGCTATAAGGGAAGAAGTATTCGGGAGAACAACAAGCTTTTTGGAAGCTTTGACAAGTGGAATGCTTGTCAAAGGTTTGGTAAAACTGAAGATGTTAAGAGGGAGCAGAATTTCAGTGATAAACAATAACAACATGCATTTATATAGCATTCCCCTCACGCACAGTACTGTCTCTAAGTGCTTAACGCTTGCGGAGCACGATTCCAAACCGGGGGAAGTGATTGTAGGCACAGTTAAAGAGAAAGGACTTTAGGCGCAACTTCAAAATGGGGAAGGAAGGGGCTCAGCAGAGGAATAGAGGAAGAGTGTTCTAGAGTTTGAGGATGTAGTGGCTGCAAGCACAGGCATCGATGGTGGAACGGAGGGCATGAGGGACAAGCAGGAAGCCGGAGCTAGTCGAGCAGAGGCGGCAGGTAGTGGATTGGGGAGTAAGCAGGTCAGAGAGGTAGGGAGGAATTTGGAGAACATTCTCCTCTTTCACTGCTGAGACAGCTATGTACTATTGCATTGCCACAGCAATGACCACACTTATTATGGAAATAGTCATCTGCCAGACAGACACCAGGACTGAACAGCACTGCTGGCCTTAGCTTTTATTTTTTTTATTAGCTGTTCCTCTCATTATATTTTTTTATTTAAATGCATAACAGATACATTGTACAAAGCATTTAGAGAAAGTACCTCAACTTGCCAGCTATTTGAAATGAGATATAAACAAAATGAAACAAAAACAAAAAAAAGACAAATTTGCTCAGCCATGTTGGGCTAAATTAAACAAAGACAATCTGTTCCTTTTTTTTAAAAAAAACATAAGTTTGGCACATTTTTTTTTAAACCTTAACTGTTGCCACTGAATAAAACACCACACAAGCAGACAAACGGCTTAAAGTATCAGGTACAGGTCTAATCAGAGGAATCATGCTACAATGATTGAATCATAACTGTTTACACAATCGAGTCAGCTTATCATATTAACAAAAAAAACTAATATCTAGTCATTAGGCAGATTCATTAAAATGCATAAGATTGAATTATTTTAATTTTTTTCAATTTTCAACACTATTTGGCACTCGCGTAGATCAATTTATTCCCCATACCCACTCTTTCCCCTCCCTCAAACTCCCGCTTTTATACACTGGGGATCCGATCATATAAAGCACCTGGTTGTATGTGTGTGTGTGTACGCGCGCTGGGAAGTGCTAGTATATAACACCATCAAATAAATAGCAAGTGGCTGCAACAACTTTTTTTGTTAAAAAATATTTGAAACCCCTCCCCCTTACATGGTTTACCAAAATGATTGTCTAAAATTAAAAAGTGTATTTTGAAGTTTAATTTTTTGCATGACGGGATTGGGCATGTGTGTAAGAAGAGGAGAGAAAGAGTGGCACCTTTCAGTGAGAAACCTGTCACTGGATTCTGTGTAATAAAGTTGATTTTCAGCTTCACACCCACACACACACACACACACATATGGAAAAGAGACTTAATTGGTGCTGAAAGCAACCGAGAAAGCAACCCAAATTGGAATTTGTACACAAGGAGCCACCGAATCTCTCCCTCCCTCCCACCCCTGCCCCGCGCGCAATTCAATTGAATTTTATACAAATGATTTCATTTTGATAAATTGAGTGCTAGGATACATGGAAAATGGTCAAACCCTCCCCTAGTGAATACAATGGAAGACACTCTCCAGACTGCTGAGGTAAAAGCTCCCAGTTGTGTTCCTAGTCGAAACTACTAAGTGTCGCATCGTTCCTCATAAAAATGCAGCTGCCTTCACTGTGCAAAACAAACACCAGGAGAATAAATACAATTCCTTTTTTTAAAAAAAACTAGCAGTTTAAGGTCACGAGATTGGGGTGACACAGCAGATTTCTAAGGCTTTCTGCTTGAGAGTCTCTCTCTATAAATAGACACAAAGGGAAAAGGATAGAGGGGAGGGGGAAAGGGGGTGGGGGAGAAAAAAAAAGTTATGCTATGTACAAAGCTGGACTTGGTCCCATCCGGTTATTGCAAAGAGGTCATACATGGCTGATGGACTGGATGGTGCTGGGCTCTGCCCCAGCTCTGGCCATGCTGTGCCACACATTTGATCCCTCGCTGGATGCAGAGTGGATTGGCTCCTTATCAGACAGAGATAGCATCATGGCATATGCCTAGTAAAGGGGGAAGAAAAAGCACACACAAATAATAAAGTTAGGAACTTGACTGTTTGTTTAAGGCAGATGTGCTCATTACAACTTCATCTCCCCTTTAGGTGTGCCCTTGGTCAGCCTGTCAACCGCACGATTGGTGGGTGAGCATTCAGCCACTCTGCCCTCCCCCTCCATCTTCTGGAACTCTCTTCTGAATTTCCTCCAGCTTTTCCCTCTCTGCTTTCAAAGACCCACTTCTTTAACTTTGCCTTCAATCACCCTTCCAACTGCCTCTCCCCTTGGCCTCCGACTCATTCTTTGTAATACAAATGTGATGACTCTTCCACCCATGCTTGAAGAGCATGGTATAGTTTACACCTTAGGTCACAGAGGACACTTCACAACTGGGTCATTGCATCAGGACATGATCAGGGGCAACCCCAAAGATCTCCATCAAACATAAAAGGATAGTGTTCCGTTAAAAGCAACACAGTGATTGTTACTAGCTCCGAGGCTGACCTGTGACTTGGATTTCCTATATAAAGGCTGCTTTAGGTCTTCCGGCAGGTGTGTAGTGCTGTATGTGGTCAGATTGGCCTCGCTGAATTGACTTGCCTCCGGCTGCCTCGCGCTGAGGCTGTCCGTGAAGTGCCTGATGTGTTCCAGGGCGGAAAGGCCACCCTTTGCTTCAAGTCTCATGTCATCATCTTCTTTGTAACTAAAAGTGAAAGTATGAATGTAAGCATCGTACAATAGAGGGAGAAAAGGGTGGATGAGCAAAGCCCATTCAGCCCATCAAGCCCAATGCTTCCACAGTCCATGCACAGTTAGCCTTCACTTGTTTCACCTCCTAGTGGAAAGCTCTCTGGACTCTCTTGTTAAACCTCCAAAGGCCATGAAGTCAAGTTTCAGATTCTCTCCAATCTCCACCTTCAACACTGATACTGCTCCCAACAACACAGCCATCATGTGCATTGACAATGAAGCTCTCTCGAATATGAACATCTCCACAGCCCTCATCCTTCTCTTTAATAACCCGTACAGAGGTGCTGTGTTCCTCATTCCTCTGATGAATCAAAGGGGAGGAGAAGGTCTCACTCAGAAGCCTTTATATAGCTGTTCAATGCACTCAATCTCCTTTCCTTCTCTCACAGCCCCCTCACCCAAAAAGGCCATTGTAAGCCAAAGCTCTCGACTGGTTGGACAAGTTCAAGGGTCAGGCAGACTATACAAAAAGGCACGGCACTCCCAGCAAATACACACCTGCTGGGGGATTCCTTTCCATTTCCCTCCATTTCCCTCAGCTCATCATATTGAATTCTGTCTTGGTCATCTGTGTCCAGTTTACATACAATCGGTTCATTCAGGGGTTTTCCTGCCAGGCTAGATCCAACTTCCTCTTCATCCTCTTCCTCCACATCTTCCACTACCTCCTCATCCTCAAGCTCGTCAGTCTTCTGGCTGGTCACAGGGACTTTCTCCTCCTGGCAATGACCTCCATTGATCCTTCAGGAGGGACGAGAAACATAAAGAGTAAGAATGAGCATTGGGGTGTGAGTGGCTAGGACTAGAGGGGTCTCAGATTCCACCCCCAATCCAGTTTTGGCTAATGGGATGTTGTGATTGGAGAGATGTGTAATGGGATGTGAAGTAAAGTGAGTGTAGCAGCAAATGAGTTGAGTGAGAGGCAATTGGATCCATTGCCAGGATACACACAATCGCACTGTACTCCCCAACCCTCCAACTCCATCTGCTCTTTAGAAATATTAAAGCCTGAAGACCAGCGGATACTTTTAAAACCAAATTAAATCATTGACTTTATATTAGTTACAATTCTGCAAATTGAAGTGTGTGAATCGTCTTATGTCTTTAAGACATGGTCTTGAGGAAACTGATTTTACCTCATCTAAATGTCCCTAAACCTATCTTGCTGGATGGGAAGGAAGGTAACAGATTCTTTTGGGGTTAAGTTGGCTCCAAGTTAAGATGGCTTGGAAAAGAAGGTTGGAATCAATCTCCTATGTTCCAGTGCCCTCATAGCCTACTCAGTCTTAGACTATCTGTCCTGCAGGACTGCCTTTATGTGGATGGGTTCCTTAAATATACTGATGGGTAGCATGGCATATGTTGGTGTCTGCACTGTCTCTACAAGTAGTCGAAGTGGCATCCTGAGCAGTTAAATTTCGGGAACATTAATCACGGCACCAAGACATCTCTTTCCCTCCCACTTTGTTGGGCATTCTTCCTGCTCCGGTCTGTTTCTGTGTGACCAGCTTTGACGTGATTAGATACAAACAGCCCTTACAAGGTTACAGCCATCCCTTTGGACTTTACACAAGAACTCGTTAGAATGCATCTCACTTGAGAGGAATACAAAGGCTCCAATGTACTGGGAGGTTCACGTTCCAGCTCAGGGCCCTTCCAATTCATTAACATTACACTAACTGTTACCAGGTGCTGGGCTTTAACAGCAAGTATGTACAGACATTTGCATGTTTACACACACTCACACATACAGAAGAACACACATTCATACAGGGGCACAAAGACAGATAGACATATACACTCGTAGACACAGAGACGCACAGACGCAGTTTGGGGCCCTTATTTACACATCACTGTGTGGCAGTGATCTGGGTTCTGAACCCACAGTTTTCACTGCTTTTATACAACACCTTTGAGTTCACTGTCCCAGTATAACACAGGTTGGGTGAGAATTTTTTTTGGGGGGAGGAGAAAGGGCTGTTAAAGATCAGTGGGAAAATTCCACTGCCCATGACTTCTGGGATATAAATAGACTTTTCGGAAAGATCCGAGCCAACCAGCTAAGGGGCACAGTGCCAGCAGACCACGCACGTAGTGATGTCATCAGCCCTTAGATGGGTCGCACTTACAGGAAAAGCGCGATTTGGTAAAATGTCTTGGGATCGCGGGGCAGATCGAGTCAGGCAGTGTAGCACAGGACCTTTCTGCTGACAGTGTCACAATAGCCAGCAACAAACTACACACACACATGCTCTCATTCACCCACCCCCCTCCCCTCATGCCTGCCTCTATGTACCACCCCTCTCCTTCCCCCATAGACCAGCCACAGAACCAATTATCATAATTGGCTCAGAGATTAGACTCTGTACAAAAGGCAGGAAATAATCTGTTAGCAATATTTTTTAAAAATGATTTATTTAGCAATGAAGGCAATGTTGAAGGAAAGCAGGAGAAATGGGCAGATATGTGATCAGATTTGGCCAAAGCGAGCACTGGGGCCAGGGACTTAACCTAATGATTGCCTCTTTGTGATATAAAGCAGGGCTCAGTGCGATTGCTATCTTTAGGTACAGGTTAGAATTGTTCTGCACACAATTATTGTTTCCAACGTTACCTCTTCATGCCAAGAGGCATCAGTGAAACATGCTTTGTTTTAAAACTGAACTCAGGAAAACTCACAGTTTAAATATTCTTGAATAAATAAATGATACATTCTGATTGTTATCGTGCCTGCGCTCTTCTGTTCTCGCCTGCAGAACCTACTTCCTCTGCAGACGTGACGTGGACCCCGCACACAGTTCAGCATGATTTTGGAGTGCAGTGTGAATTCGGGGCAGGGGGCTGCAGTCAAGCCAGACAAGCACTGGAGCTCCGCCTGAAGAAGCGAGAGTGGTGATCTCAAGAGCGAGAGTCATCTCACTATAGTATAGACACATTGGATGAGAATCCAATTGGTTTCTGCTCTCATTGAAAGCTCTCTGGCACTTCAGTGTTTGACCCCAAGTACTTTCAGGGGATTTTTTGTTTTACAGAGTCGGTCATGTTTTGAATAACACTCAGTAACAAATGTTGACTTCAGAGCTTGAGAAAGCGGTGAATGTGCAGAACTCTGAAACTCAGTCCGTTGTTTGATGGCCTCGATGGGGAACAGAAAGTGTAATTCAGGCCTCCTGTTCCATAAAGGACCACAACTGGAGGAAGAACCATGTCACAATAGGCTTGAATATGTGTAGTCGTGTGTCACTGTAGTCATGTATTATTGGAAGCAGATTGCCCTGTTCTGGTGGGTAGCTGCATGCTCAATGGCGAAGCCTTGGGTACACATGGTCCATTTGCACCTTGGACTTGGGGTTAAAACCAGTTTCCTCTTTCCATTTGTTGGGGCCCTGGCTAAAACCAGTTTGGGGGAGTCACAACCCAGCTCCTAAGCAGGTCTGGGTTCATGCAAAACTAATGTCTCTAATTCTAGACTAAATCAATACACTAATTCAGAGAGTCCACAGGTGGCTGGTGTGGGAAATGCAGTATTACAATGGTGCAGTAGAGGCAATAGTCCAATGTAGGGTTGGGTTACCTTGTCAGGGCAGAGTAAAGAAAGCTGTACTGTACATCTAACTCATTATGCTAGACCCAAGATACAGCCATTATCTATAATGAGTTAGATGTACAGTAATAATAATAATCCTTGCATTTGATAAAACGCTTTTCACGTCAGGAGGACGTCCCAAAGCGCTTCACAGAACACACTGTAAAGTGAATTGACTGTATATTTGTGGGCGAACGCGGCAGCCAATTGCGCACAGCAATGTCCCACAAACAGTCGTAGATTGAAAATGACCAATTTATTATTGTTTTTGGTTTTGGAGGGAGGATATTAGCTGTCTGAAATGAGAGAATTCCATTTCTCACACCTTGCTGAGTTCACTGAAAGTTGGGACAGGATTATGGAGAAAGAACAGGTAAATGGGACTGAAAGTCCCAGCTTTGCCACCTATGTCCTAATCCATACCAGGTTCTGCACCTCTATCACCCCAGTTCCTGGCAGACTCCACTGGCTCCCTGTTACAGAACAGATCAATTTCAGGAGCTTCATTTTCAAATCACTTCAAGTCCCGACACCTCCCTACTTATCTGCACACATCCCACTCCATCCACCGCCTTCATTCAGCTGGCTGGTTCTTCTGTATGACCCTCATCCCCTCTATTCCACGAATGGTGGCTATACTTTCAGCCACTACGTTCCAAATCTCTGGAGTTCCCTGCCTCCATCCCTCTGTTTCGCCTCTTCTGTTGCCAGTTTTCAAATCACACTGAGGACTTTTCCCTTCAACCATGCCTTTCTCTTTCCACTTTGGCATCAAACCACGCCACTGTAAAGAGCTCCGAGACACTACCCACGTGAAGAATGCAAAATTGTTGTTGAAAGGATTACTTTGAAAAAGCCAGCACAGACACTATGGAGTGAATGGACTCCTTCTGTGTTATAAATTTCTAGGGTTTTAAGAAAATAAATCTTTGCAACTTAATTGCAACAGGCCATTTGCAAAAGACCAAGACGCTGAATTAGAGTCATTCCTTGATTGATGCGGGACATTCATGGCATCGAGACAGAACACAGAGAAGAGGGCGTAAGACTCCAAACTCCAGTTCATAGCTCAGTCACCACCACATAGACCAGGCCTTGTATCAAACAAATAAGATGATTAAGAAACAGATTCACTAATTACACTTCCAAATGCAGTAATCTGCAGAGGATAAAATATCCATCATAAGCAGCTGAAAGTTCAGGAATCAGAAAGGAAACCCTGGGTGACCTCTAACCTCGTCCCTCTTTACCAACTTCCTGGACTCTTACATATTGAGGCCAGATGTTGGCAAAAAAAAGCCCCAATCACCAAAAGTCAAAGTCTCCAACACGCACGTAACTTCAATTTAATCTTGCATATTTCACCTTTGATATTTCTATAATTCTTGCTACCCTTTATGGGGGAAAGAAAGAAGGGAAAGAAATGAACTGGGAAGATTTTAATCTGCATAATCTGTGAGATTTCTAAACGTTTTGCAATGTTAACTGGGGAGTAAAAAAAAAATATTTTTTAAAAATGTCTGTCTAATCTAGATTTCATCGCAGCTCCAGAGGTTAATGGAACCGGGCTTTAAGTTTAACATAATTCCTTGTTAGGAAGCTAACAGAAAAAAGAACGTGTGGGGATTCTAGTCTGAACTAATGTTTTTGGAGCGAGTCCCTTGATGCACCTCTAGTTCCCAGGAGTCGCCACTCGGAATCCTTATCTACATTAACCCCTACTCACTGCAAGTTGTCCACTTCTAAACAATTTTCCACCCATTGCCAGTTTTAGACCAACTAGGCTACAATTCTCAGGTTTATATTAAACTTCACTGTTTGATTATTGGGGAACATTTGCTATCATCCAGGTTTCAGCTCTGAGGTTTATGAAGCCCCTAAAAACATAAAGCAGCATCTCACCTATTCCTTAGGTCTTTTCATTTGGGATTTCCAGATGTCATGTCCAGGTGTCTAGTAAACATTGAGGTCAAGACACTTCACATGACATCTCCAAGTTGACAGATTGTGCCTACCTTACAAACCATCAAATGAATTTGCACTGTACAGTTTTACGGTGAACGTATTCAAGGTAACTAATATCTGCTTTGTTGATGCGCAATTCTTCACTTCACAAAAGTGTATGTGACCCTCTTCTTCCTCTTACCCTCCCCTACTTTGTCCAAGATAGTTTTGACTAAATGCATTTCAATTAGTGCTTGTGTAAGAAAGAACTTTCAATTTTAAAACAGCAAAATGTCTCAAATCACTTTGCATGTAATTACTGTCAAAGTTGGGGTGACTGTTTTCGCAGCCAAGCTCAACAGTCATTTGCACATAGCAAGGTCCTGAAAACAAGCATGAGACCAATTTATCTGGAGGACTATTGGGCAGGACACTGGGAGAATCTACCTTCTCTTTTCAAATAGAGTCTTTAGCATATACCGAAGGACAGGTCTTGGTTTAACAATTGCATTTCCCAAAAAAACTCTCTTCCATCAATGCAGCATGTCTGTTCCCAGTAATGTAGTGGAGCGTCAGCCCAGGCTGTGAACTCAAAACTTGAGCTACAGTAGTCCGTTGTGTCTGATTGAATTCTACAGCTCTCCTTGCCCTGGAGACCCACTGAAATTGGACACCTTCCCCAAATAAATTCACAATCTTGTGGATTGGGGGTAGAATATTGCATTACCACTTGGACCAAACTCTCTCTCTATATATATTTTTAGTACTTCACAGAAAATTGTAATTCTCCCCTCCCCAAGTTTATCTACTTAATGACATTTGAATGGTCATTACTGTTGAGTGGTTAAGGATATAGGATTCCATTATAAGTAACGTTTCCCCCCCGGGCTAAGAAATTATAAAAACAAAGATTTTGTTGTTAAAACAGTGCCAAAATTATTCTTTTGATATGAGTTTTCTTAATCCGTTGCGGGTGTGAATGATTAAAAGGGGAGTATCCCTTTTCAGGGTGGGGTAACCCAATAGCCACAATGCCGGTCACATCTGACAACTCAAGAGACTTCTCGGTGTTTACTAGTCGGTCAGTGTTCAGCTGCTACTAACTGATGTCTTCTGAGTGACTGACACAAAGTCTACACAAGAGAGTCCAATCCTCGAATTTGTAACACACTCTCCCTCCCAAAGCAAGCCAAAGGAAAATTGCCAACTTACAGGACTGAATATTTGCTTAAAGTTTTTTTTATTCCTCCACCCGCCTTTAACAACAACAAATTACATTTGTGTAGCGCCTTTCACGTCAGGAGGACGTTTAATGCGTTTATCGTCTCCTATCGCGCCTAGGTTCCCTGCTCTATCGTCTCCACTAACACAAACCTACTTATCTCCTCCAGGCCAGTGGGCTCCAAGATCCAGCCATTTTTGGCTTCTAGTAAGCGGGAGCATGTCGTGCATGGCGTGTGGGAATCCTGCTCCAAAATGTAAATTGCGCTGGAGTCTACATGGTTTGGCAAGATGTACGACCAGTTTGGTTAAATAAGGAACACCATAGAAAATTGTATATTGGACTCCAGCATTAGTTCTAAACCAGCCAACAGGCTGTGTGTAATTTATATGTAACCCGTTATACATCTGCTGCAATCCCCCGCCACAGATGTCTTGATTCTGATGCTACTCTCATTTCCCGACAGCAAGCTGTTGGCTCTGAATAATAATTAGCACGTGACTGTTAAACACCATGGTTTCCGTCACCAAATAACATAAAATGCAGTCCTCAACCCATTCTCACCTACTCTGTTTAGCCTTGGTGCTGTCCTACACTGTGGGCCTTTACCTTCATCAAAGTCTGGAAAAAATTACTTAACGATTGGGCTATTTTGCATGATTAACACTGCTAGCTTAACTAGTGAATGGTGTGAACATAAACTGATGAGTTTGGAATGGAAATCAATAAAATATTAAACGGCAAGAAAATATGTCCTCTTCCCCTTAGCGTAGAAATGCAATGTATATGTTCTTGTTCCCCACAACCCCCCCATTATACACCCACTTCACCCCACATACTACATTGCTAACCTTTCCTCTAAGTGTCCTGGGGAACAATCAGCGCGATTACTGTTTCCAATGAAATTCCGGATTTCTGTAAAGTAGGAATCTTCCTTGTCGTCCAGGATGGCACCGCTTCCATCGATTTCGGAATGAGGGGAGGAGTTTGCAGTACCTGTTGACAGTTCACAAGACAGACCTTTTAGTGTTGGACAAACCAAAACTGCTCAAAACGTCCCCAAAGAGGGAAACAGCAAATCCTTTAAGCCTTTTTATTAAATAGTGCTATTGATCAATCCAATCTACTTTTCTCTTCCTTAGCAACTAAGCCCACCCGCCCATATTATTTTGTTGCCAAGTTTTTGCCCTATTAACTACTATTAGGAGAGATCTGGCCAGAAAATCCTTCAGGGATTAAGACTGCACAGCTGATGTCTACTTGTCCAATGCCCATTTTCTCTGGACTGAGATAATATTTTGCACTGGCCTGTGTCCAGTTACCCAGTGTTAGTGTAAATCTCTAGTTACAGCAGCTATGCTCTGTTGAGATGTTTTGCCAAAATAAACTGTTATCGCCCTCCTGTTTCCTGCACAACATCTAGACTTGCTTCAAAACCAAGGCAACAGAAGGAATACTGAGTGCAGCTTGAAATAAATTGGATTTCTCTTTTTCTCTCTCTCTCTCTCCTCCTCTGCTGAAGGCATAGACTCAGAGAGGTCGACATGCCTTGCCCAAGTGCTAATGGTTCAACTGTTGGCAACTACAGCACAACTGAATCTGATCCTATCCTCAAATGTCCTACACACACATCTTCCAACAGGGGTCTGGCCTTCGATGAGGATTGGGATTCCTCACTAAATTGTCCTCCCTCTAGCCCAGAAGCACTGATTTTAACAGTAGCAATCTAGCATGGACCATGGATTGCACTTGGTCTATATGGTTCTGATCAGTGCCTTCACCAAATGAACCGTCGGGAAAAAGCTGGATTTCTGTCTTAAGCATTCAAACATGTTTGGGCAAATCCTTTTAAAGAACAACAAAATCTAATCAAACTGAGGGGGGGGGGGGATCCTCATTTGATATAGAGTAGGGGGATTTTCAAAGCGCTTTACAGGATTTGACTGTTGTGTGCAGTGACTGTGTATTTGCATTGTAGGTGGGACACAAGAAGGTATATTGCAGGCAAATACTAGGCCACCTTGGCAGCCATCTTGAGGTAAGCAGCCATATTTCAGTGATGAAGGATCCCAAATCCCACAGTTCAAAAGACATCAGAAAACAGCAATGACAGATGTCTAAAGGTTATACGGTCCATTACGCACTTGCAGCTAACATCTCAAGGCCCAAATCCCAAGGTCAGTGTACCAAAACCCAAGGCGAAAACTGTGTCCAAACTCCTGGTTCTGGAGCCTGGCTGCTTACTGGACATGTTTCCGTTCTCGTGCTTTTTCAGATGCCTGTCCAGGTTGGTCTGCTGCCCGAAGCACCTGTCACACAGGTGACACTTAAAAGGCTTCTCCTTGTTGTGAATGTTTCGGACGTGCCGCTGGAGGTTGGAGGAGATGCTGAACGAGCGGTCGCAGTACTTGCACCTTTAAAACCATAAGAAATGCAAAGGTTAGTAATGTTTAAATGCATTCATTTAATATAAATAATGGCCATCATCGCCAGTCGGGCCTTCAGCCTTTCTGCCCGCCCCCTTTGGAACTCCATGCCACAGTGTCTTCTCACCCCCTCCCTTGCCGCTTTCAAGACCCGTCTCAAGGCTTTCCTCTTCGACTGCGTCTTCGGTCACTCCTACCCCCATCCTCCCAGCCCTCCACCCCTCCTGATCCTAACCCCCAGCTCGGGTGAAAATCCGACTCCTTCAGGGCTTTGGGACGTCTTCCTGTTGTGAAAGACACTATACAAATGTCATTTGTAGTTGTTTATAAAGATTGATTGCTTACACATTTGAATGCCCCACTCCCCACCACTGGACCTCAGCACAATGGTTGGGCCCTACGATCTCTGCGTTTGTTCCATGGAATACTGGTGGAAATTTAAAAATTGGTATTCTGCGAAGTGACACTTCTGGCCCAGGGAGTTGAAATAACAAATATGAAGGAAGACTTTGTGCTCCACATCAAACCACAGCATCTATGGGGTTTCATGCAGGCTCTCTGTGTTTCAATGTCTTGGGCGACATTGCATTTACAAAGTGCTTGCCTTGCTCTGCAAACATGTGGCGCAACATCTAAGGAATGACAGGCAAGGCCAAGATTTTTCATGCAAAATTATGTCTAATGATTACATCTTTTCTTCTTCCATGATTAGCCTGCTCGATTACCAGTCCCAGAACAAGCCGTGTTATCTTTCAAGAAAGATTGCAATAAACAGACCAAATGTTTAACATTGTGCCAGTATGTGCAGTTTAGTCTATCAAGCTGGTACCAGAGGCATCAGTTTTCATACCCTGCAGCCATTTAAAATTGCCTGGGTCTTAACTACTTTTCTCCATGAACCGTTAACACAGACATAGAATTATTATGCTGAATGTTGTTCCTGGCAGACCAGTGACAATCTTTATCACCCTTATTTTTCATCCTGCTTCCTCTCAATTACTTTCCTTTTTAAAAAAAATAAAAATACATCAGTCATATAATCATGGCCATTTTTCATTGCAAAAAAAAATGCAATATGCTACTAATTGTTTCAATCTTGGAAAGCACTTAAAAATGTATATAGCCTGTGTGACATTTGTGGTTTGTATGAGTTGTATATGGGATGGAGGCCATACTCCACTCATTCAACTCCGTAACTGTAGTCTCAGGTCCACTCTGGGTAGCAGTGCGACTGTATCTGACATTGGGGAAGAACAGCGACAGAGAGCAAAAAACTGTCGCTCGTGACTTGTAAACTGCTGAACAGTTATCTCGATGCTGGCAGCCAGGCTGTTGAATAATCTGTCAAACTGTATAAAGAAGGTGGGCACTCCCGGCATTGCTCTGACTATGCTTCTCTGTATGAGAGGCTGCGTAATCGTAAATGACTTGTAAATGTTCACTTTAAAACTGCTGCCTGCACTCTCTTCTTACAGACAATCATGAGGATATGTACGCTATCTACACAGAGGGAATTTAGAAGATCGGGACTCTGCATGGTAAATCCCAATAAACTCACCTGTATGGCTGTTCTCCAGTGTGGGTCCGAAGGTGCCGCGTCAGGTTTGCTGATCTTGGAAAAATCTTACCACAGTATCTGTTATAGGAGGAGTCACAAGATGAGGCCGTTGCTGTGAACAGACATGCAAACATTCCCCTGCCTCCCTCGCTCACCCTTACCCTCAGTCACCCCGCCCCCCTCTTCATTCACTCCCTTGTCACCCCCCCTCCCAACTAGTTTGGAGCACTGGGAGTAGCGGACAATTTTGTTTTAAAGAAAACTGTTGTTTATTTATGAACAGTAATTTGAACTGTTAATTTCATCCTGAAATAAAGATTGCATCTTCTAATCACGAGATCTGATGGAACAATTATTTGACAAGTATTCTAATACTGATGGAAAACTGGTGGTTCAGCTCTATTAAGAAATGACGGAATGAGAGGAGGGCCAGCTGGCCCGTTCAGGTCCACTCGTTCCACAGACCACGTACCTAATGGTCCCCACCCCGCCCATTTACATCTCCACAGGGAACGATGTGCATTCAATATAAAAACATAAGAATACGAAGGTCTAGCCATTTCACCTTCCAACATCCTGGCAGTCGCATGCACGTTGTGTCCCAAACTATATATTGTATCGCAAGATATTATTTCCTAAAAGAAATCTATTTAATTTGCTTTTGAAAGAAACGTCCAGAATAATGATTCATGTCCCACATCTCCACTATACAACTCTGGCCTGCCTCCCTCTGTGGCATTCCTCGCTAACTCAGCCCAAGCAGCATAGAGACATGGATTATTTGCTCCCTCACCCCCTGACTCTATATACCCCAATATATACCCTGTTCTATGATGGAGTTGAATCGATAAGTCAACTGCTTTTGTTGTGAGCCATTTCTCTCTAGCCTCTCAAAAGTTTGCCGAATTTAGGCAGAGAGCTGAGGAAACTCTTCCTGTTAAGAAGGGGTGGAATCGGAGATCCACATACAGCTAGTCCTGGAAGTCTAACCATCGTGCCCAGAGAGACAGGAGAGTGCCAGACAGGCAGACCCAGCAATCTTCACAGTGATTATGATGGGTTCAGCGTTAGTCCACAAAATATACAGTTAATTTATTTTACAGTATATTCTGTGAAATGCTTTGAGACATCTCGAAGACATGCTAAGTTGCTATTTCAAATGCAAGAATGATTATTATTATTAGTCCAATACTGTCCCTCAGGAACATTGAGCATTGCTGGGAGTTAAAGCTATCTACCCAGTGACAATTCCTACATCTGATGCCTAAAGTCCTGGCTCCTGCTGGAAAATGCTCTTGCGTGTGGGTGTTAGGCAACGACACAAGTGGGCTTGGCTGAAGCACCTCACAGCCTGCCAGCATTCACTGCGTAGCTCACAAGTGAAGCTAACCGTCTTGGATAAGTAAATACTGAAGAGCAGCCAATGCCCAAACAATCATACCCCGTGACCGGCTCTTCACAAGAGGAGGGGAGGCAATTTTATTTCAGTGTAAATCTTTGGTAAGATTTGGCATTTGCTCAGAGTATGGAGTTAGGACTCGAGCAAAATAAACTGCCCGATTTTTCCATTTTCTTGCAGGACAGCTAAGTACAGCTTCTGTTCGTTAATAATTGCCACTAACGCAGGAACAATGCGTCGCACCAGAGTAAAAGGTAGCAACGCTTTGGCACCATTCCGTGACCTTGGCAAGAGCCAGTGCTTACCTGCAGGTGTACCGCTCCTTGCCTTTCCTCAGCAGATTGTCAGGAATGACGGACGGGGGAGCTCTAAAGTCAAACATGGAGGGGACAGACTGGAGGAGATCGTTGGCTTCTGGCTTCAGTGAACTGAAACCTTCCAGTTTTTCTGCCATGTTCTCAATTGCTGACATCTGTGAGGGAAGGAAGGGGTGGGAGGACGGGGGCAAGGTAAGGTGGACGGAGCAAGAGAGAGAGAGAGAGAGTTAAATGCAACATTTTATCAAAAATGCAAAAAAAATATTTTGGCTACTAAAACTGATGGTGGGGGATATCTGCAATATTTAAACAGACAAAAGAAACACTTAAAACACAAAAAGGCACCTTATTGGAAGCAATTAATAAGGAATTTAATAGATGTATTAATTTGATAGTTGGACCTCACTCATCTAATCTCTTCCTCTCAAACCACAAGGAGTCTCTCTCTCATCTGTAATGTGGATTTAGTAGTTTTTTTAAAAAATTTATTTTAAATCCAGTTTTTCTCTTTATGTATCTACTCTTTCCTCGAGCCGTCGTTTCCAGTTGGGACGAGTGCTCTCATTCCGGGGTGTTGCGGAGCGCTGTGGACTCCCCTCTCACACTCAAACTCCCGGGCGCTGCTTACAAATTGCATTGCACAGGGCACCTCTGCCAATTTGCGAAATGTCTTTCATCAAAACATTCGAAAATCTCCAAGGAAAGTCGAGATGCATTTACTTGTCACGCAGCAAATGTGAAAGCACCAGAGTCTGGCTGCTCGCAGACTTGATTCATAATCATTCATCGCTGCTAAAGCATTCCCTACACAATGCAACTGGACAGCACATTTGTCAATATGAAGGATCCTGACATCATAGATCAAAGGGCAGACATAGGTAATAATGATGCTGCTGTATGTTGCAAGGGAATTTTTCCCCCTCTCCAAAGGCCGTAGTTTCTGTGAAACTATAAATTTTTAAAGCTCCATCAGATCTCATTTCTTTAAAACTATATTTACAAAAAAAAGCACAGGAATGTTTCCTTACTACATAAGGATAAGCGGATTACAATTAATACAGAAATAACTGGACAGTGGACAGCCTTTAACCTGTGGTGCCTCACAGCGATAAAAGGGCGCAGAGGTCATTGTGCTGACTAGTTAAAGGAAAGGATAATGAAAACGCAGCAAGTTATTTTATTAATAATTCATACATGGAAACAGTTTCTAGCAAATGATTTACAAATAAATCATTCCGGTAATAAGATTTGATCTCTTTCTCTCCATCCCCCCCCACCACTCTCCCCTCCCCCGAATAAAGCGTGTAGTTACTATGCCGACCTATTTTTAACGTGTAATACCCATCTGCTGAAAGGGATTTAACTTTAATACGATTGCCTGGGTTCAGGGGAAGGTTGATCGAATGTGAATTTACAGGCGGTGTTATCACATCATGGCAGGACCTGGGTTACATTCAATAATCACAATTATAGCACCCGGCAATTTAACCCACAGCGTGGCTTCCCTATTGTTTTAAACCCACATTAATAATTTGCTGCAGGATCTCTTCCTCCATCCCCATGTTTGCTGGTCAGTTACATAAATTTAAAACCAGCCAAGCATCCAGCTCCCCGCAGCGGGACTGATCCAGACCCAATACTGTCAGTAAACAGGCAGCCACAATATTGACAATAAATAACCTTAATTACTGTAGCAAATAGCAAATGAAATGAGGAAAGTCATTTACGCTTCTCAGAGGTAATGCGACATGTATTTAATGCTCTCCATCTCAAGCCAAATGTCTATTGGGTGCTAATGTTCCTGTGGTTTCAAAGATAAACAAGGCTTTGAAATAGTTTTTTTTATAAAGAAATACCGTGGTAATAGCAAGTGCTGTTAGTTGCAAATCCATAAGGACCATTTAAGTTTTTTTTAATAATTCAGAAAATAAAAACATGAGGATTTTTCATTCCTGCCCCCCCACGCACCTCCGCCCTCCCCGTGTATTTATTAGTCACAAAGAGGAGAATGATTTTAACTAAAAAAAATTTGTATTTATTTCAGAACATTCCCTTAACACCCACATTGCTGCAATGCTGATTCCAGGAACGTGTGTGTGTATGCACACAATGCAATCTGCGGTTATATTAGTTCCAGCATTGTGTTCTTATTCCCAGAACAGGGCTTGCAGCGAGATGGGGCTTTCAGCTTGTGTGCTCAATCACGGACATCAGAAAAAAAAGAGTTTGAGGTTGAAAAATTCAATTCAGTGTAAAAAAAATTTAGTTTTAATTTTTAAAAAAACTACTGACTTTCACCAAAAATAAAAGGGTATTTATCAGTGAAAAATAAAAATGAGTAAATAAAAAAAATCGACTTAATTGTCCTTATAAATCCAGGTTATAAAGCTTGGCAGAAGCTCCATTGTAGTTGGATGGTGAGGGTAATGGCCAGTGTAGGACTGAACCACAAAGAATGGGGAAAAGGTCCCAGGTTTGATCCCTATTCGGTGTAGAGTTAACTGATCTCAATCAGGGCAGCAATAAGGCTTCTATAATTTACCTCAGTGTCTCTAGCTCTTTCTAGGGGGAGAGGTGTGCGGAGAAGGAATTCTCAACGAGGGTTTCCGCTCCTTATCTCTAACCATGGATAAGGACAAGGTTGGGTTCAACTGAAGTCCCTCCCCAATTCACTGGTGAATTGCCTGCCGGTGCTCACCAGAGTGAGGGTGAAGCCACATTTACTATGTTAATAAGTTTGGTACTGTGGTGAGATTGCCATCCCATTGCTGCATTTTAGCAGAGGGTGACTCAGATGCCAGTCCCGCTGCAGGGTCCTGAGAAATGGGAACAGCTGAATTACCAGCCTGGATTAGGCACTGAGCTGAACCTTTTGCGGTACAGGCTGGTTACCAAGTTACAGGAGACCCTACTAACAATCGCCTCCGTGAAGCAGCTTGACACAGCAGCAAATTGGCACCTAACACTGCTTGCCCTTGCAATAGAAGCCGGAGTAATGGGCATGAAGTTGGGGGGGGGCGAACTTGGGAGCCTTCAAACTTGTAAAGACATCCCCAAACAGAATTAACCAAGGAAATCGTAAGTGCTTGTAACTGAGTATCAGATGTATTATTTTAAAAAAAACAATGTTTACAGGAAAATCTTGCTTTTTGAAAAAAATATGTAAACGCAAACACGTATATTGTATTTATACCAATGAGCTAAAAGGAAAGGTCTCGGCATTTTTTCCCCGAATCCCCTGGGAGAGCATTTGCACCAGTTGCTGCCGTATATAGACCTTGAGGAGCTCTTTATTCCAGTGAATGACACGATTATTTTGCAGCTGAATAATTTGTGCTTTACATTCTCACAATTGCTGATCTTATCTGAAGCCAGATGTCTGAATAAGGAAACAATGCCACCCCCTCCTATTCCCATTGAGGCCGTTAACCTTGAACTGATGCAAACCAGTGTTTAGCTCTATTCCCAGCACAAATCAAATATGCAGACATCGTCATTACTGGACAGAAGCAAATATTTAGAGACTTGGCTTTTTTTGCACAAGTGGAGATATGATCAACAATGATTTGAGCCATTATCAGAAACTGGGCTTTACACCAGGTCTAATCTGGTAAGGACAGAAATAAATGCAAGTATGCTGTTTTCAGATCCATTGCTATCGTCCCGATAAATGCACCGAATGATTTATAACTCGACGGACTGCGTGAATCACTTAAGTAACTGATTGTGATTATAGGAATGCAATCCAATCTGGGAATAAAATGGAAAACATTTTTTGGGTTGGTTGGGAGGGGGAGAAAAGAGTTGAAATCATGAGTAATGCTACATTTTAATAAACCTTTCATTTTGATCCTTATAAGTTATGGCTTGGAATGAGAAGGACAAAAAAAAACAACTTACCCAAATTCTCTGATCAGGCAAGTGGAACTGGGGAGTAGGATCAAAATACAAAAATGAATTACAATCCACACACGGCTTCTCTTTCAGCTGCCATAATTGTTTACAAATGACAAATGATATTGTTTTCGTCTCCTCTAATGAGAATTTTTTCAAAAGCTTAAAACGTCAGGTTATTTAAGGAGGCTTCTGATCATTTTTCCTGAATATTTCAGATAAGCATTTTGCAGAATTGATGAGACTTGAGTCTGACCCGTTGCTGCAGCACGCTCCGAAATATGGCTTCAGACAGCTGCCCCAGATGAGATCAGCTAACTCAGCACTGACTTGGGATTGAATTGAGGAACTTCAGATCTGCACGGTTGAGCTCCATACTGGTCAGTGGGTTCTACAAGAAAGCCTCATTCAGCATTGAAAGGGCTTGAAGTTTGTCATTTTAATAAGGATCTATGGCTTGTGACAATTAGCTCTTTCAAACACAGCAGACAAGTTTACTCAAGCCGATGCCTACTGGATCTTTGCTTTGAGAGAAAACATGCCCCAAAGATTGACCTAACTGCATCTATGATGGGATACTGTCAATTGTCTGGACTTCTGAATGGCAGAGAACACTTGCACATACAAGGAATGAGATGAGCTTTGGGATTATGTAAGACACACACATACGTTATGTGAGGAGTAAGCATTCAAGACCCTTAAATCGAACAGGGAGTGGAAGGTAGAGTAACCTGGAGGGTGGTGGAAGAAGGTATAAAATAGAATCTTACATAACAACATTTTTGGAGAAAAAAACAGGATCAATTTGATAAAGGAACTAGAATTGAAGTTTAAAAAAATACAAAAGTGGAACGGAGAGAGAATGGGTTGGATAGGGGGTGAGACTATGAGCCACGTTTAACATTTATAAAATTTTTAACTATTAAAAGATTTCTGTAACAAAAAGTAATCGTGACGTGTTATTCCTATTTATTTTAGGGTCTTACAGTGGGTGAACTGAAATATTGGAAAAACATCCCACCTGGGAAAGATTGTTATTTGACTGGACCTGGAAGGAGTCCATGGGTTAAAAGGAAAAAAAGCCCCTTGTAATTTAGGCCAGAGAAATTCAGTGAAATTTTAGAATTTATTTTAACAAGCCAATAATTGTGTCAAAGGACTCGTTTGCACACAACTGTGCAGATGAGAGAAAATAGCGATAAGCTTCGACGTGTGTAACTTACGCAAACTGCCCGAGGATTAAGCATTTAAAACCTTAAAAAAATATATAAATAAAATAGTGGGAATATACAGGGCAGTAACAGTTGCTTTCTGGGCATTTAACTAATGTGGAAAATACTAGCTCAGATCAAGCTGTGACATAGCATTTGTCTATTTGGCTTATGGCAGCTTAAACCTTACATAAATTCACTTATAAAAATAATATAATCCATAACTCCTACATTCACATTCTAATCATCTCAGTGATCCATTTGATTTATAATTATTACATTAGTGTTAAGTATCCCAATATTTTGCTATAGACCCTTTACACATAAACATCAGCTTGTACTCCACTGAAATGAAAAGCTGTCACACAACATAATTTTAGTTATCAAGGTAACTGTAATTCTAGATCATTTTCAATTCAAAAGAAGACAGAAAGCCTCTGCTCATTTTTCCAATAAACCCTGTGCAAGCCATAGTCTTCAGAAAATAATTCATTACACAACCACTTATTTATTGCTGCAAAGGGGAATTAACATGAAATCCACCCAATTTAAAATTCCTCCTCAGCCTCTCGCAATTTTGGCCAGTAGGCAATCAATTTGTTCATACGAAAACAGCAGCAAAGAAATTCACTCAGAAACTGTCACTGTATGTTTCACACAGCGGCAACTGGAATGCCATTAACCACTTCATGGCTGGTTGCCATGCTACTGGACGGGCCTGCAGTGAACATGTCAGGTCAAAGAGCGTTCCCTTTCCTTCACCTCCCCATAACCTGACCCTCTCCCACTCCTAATTTTTTTTATATCATATTGAATGTATAGGATTTCACTCCTATGCAGAAATTTCAGGCAGGACGTAATCCAATTTACACCAGAGCAAATGTCCTTGTGTTGCGAAGAGTTGCTGATTTCAGAATTGCTGGAGTGGAGGACAGGTGATGCAGTCATTTCGAGAATCTAGCGCAGATTCCTGGGTTGCAAATTTCCACTCCTTCTTTCTGTTGGCTGCAAAGCCTAAGTGAAAGTTGGGGCGTTCTGACCATAGGTACTCAGAAATGTTCCTGAATCAGCAAACTGACTTGGAGAGACCACTGGGGACGTTTAATATGTAAAACGTCACATGAGGTAGCCTTCTGAGGTTGGGTATGACAGCAGAAGCTTCCCTCTGGACTTCACTGTGGCATACTTGACCCAGGAGTGCTCAATGCTGAGACCGAGTACATGAAATAGGAAATGTTCTCATTCACCAACAAGCACCATAATTCCTCTCAAATGGAATTCAGCTACTCATTAGGAATGTGGGAAATATTCTGAAGGAAAGATTATTTTGGCACAACAGTTTAAAGATTTTTTCATTGCGGAAAAATTCTTCCACTGGCCAACTAGTCCAGTGGTTACTGTTCATATTTTTATAGTATAAAAATAAGGAAATATTCAGTGAATCTCATTTCTTTCTATGTTTCAATGAATCTCACAATTAAATATAGCAGCAACTCTTACCCTGAATGGTTCCACTCTTAATTAATCCTTCATCTACCAGAAAGGAAGGAAAGGAAGGTTGAGGCCAGGACACTGAACTAATTTAAAGTGCAGCTTGATGCTGCAATGGGAGGACTGACTGGAGGGTGAGTATTCTGGAAGGATGAGATCAAATGGGCTGGTTCTTTATCTGAACAAATTACCTGACCTTGTGATCTCGAACATTGGTTAGAATTATGGAACTCGCACATCTTCATTGCTAAAGCCATCTCCAAGTTTTCTTTCCTCAGTTAGAACTGACTGTGAATACTAAAACTATGTGCTACATCCTACTTTTCCCCGAGTCTCAAGACCGCAGAGCTCCTTCCCACTCCCAGTCTTCACTCTCTCGTAAAATGCCCAGATGTATCACCTCAGCACCACTTTGTGATTTTTTGTTTTCTTTCTTACTCATTTCAAGTTTAGTTCTGTTCAGTACCAAGGTTCTTGGCCCTTGACTTGTGTTCCCCAATTAACTGAAGAGCCACCATCAAGAACTCATACTGAACATTGGAGGGCCAGGGGATATGCCAAACACTGCAGGAGTTGCATTTCATCTGTGTAGTAACAGTGCTTAAAGTGGAAGGACAGTCAAGAGGGAGTATTTTATGTTTTATGTACTAAAAGTAAAATGAGTATGACTTTGATTTTTACTGCTGATGGTTATAAATAATGGGATTTCCCACTACAAGCATGAATCAAAAAGCTTGCTAGCATCAGTGAACAGCACATTATTTACCCCCACTGCGTCACTGAGGGGCCACACATGCATGAGGTGCAGAAGAGACTGCAGTAACATTGTGCAAATTGGGCAGAAAGGAAGAAAACTCTTTACCTGTGGGTGGAATAGGAAGCCTGGAGCAGGTTTCATATACTTCTGTTTTAATGCTTCCACGGGATCGGACAGCTTCCTCTTCTCCACTCTACTTTGACAGAATCATTAATAAAATGAATCTCATTTAGTGGAAAAAAAATACAATCTATAATATAATAATAAAAAAAAGACTGTGTGTGTTGCTCCGGGCATAGGTTAGTAACGGACGGTCCAAATGTTCCATGAAAGGGAGGCAGAGACTTTGCACTGCAGGAAGCTATTTCACACTCGTAATTTCCTAATGTGGCTCTTGGCCAGGAGTGGGGTGATCTCAGCCAGGGTAACAGTGCGGGGGAGAAAGGGATTGGGCAGTGGGTTATCATTGGACTGAGTGCCCCTGGGCTAGGTTTCAGTACTCAGCGATACCCTGTTTGGAAAGTGCGTGCGTGCAAACATTGGGTAAGAACAGGATTGAGCACGGCCAAAAAGCCTCAATGCCGGTGTTAGACTTGAAGAATGACAACTTAGGCCAGATCCTGAAGGTAACTAGGACCTTAGGTGCTGAGCTCTAACCTTCAGGAGAAGGAAGAATAAGAATTAGATGGGGTGGAAAAAAATATTGGTAACCAAAAGAATTAATCTTAAGAATTTCAATATTTCCACAACGCAGCGATGACTAGATTTGGGAGCCTTAGCTAAGTCCCGAGAAAGTGTCACAGCAAAATGCATCAAGTCGTCTTACCTGTATATGGGATCCATGAAGAACGGGGTTGGCTTGGCGTGCTGGAGAGAATGCTCAGAGCTCTTGGGCTGCTCGATGTTGGGTCCCCTTCTCTCCCCGAAGATATGGTTTTTCCGCGGCTCCACCTGGGTGCTGACGCTGGCTCGGCTTCTGCTGCTCATGCTCAAATCCAGCGGCTGCTCTTCACCGGGAAAATGGGGAGCGGGTGGCTTGGAGGCCACAGGTACCATGGCCTTCTCCTCCTTGCGTTTGGTGGTGAGGTCGTAGGGCGACTCGGCATTTACACTCCGCAGCTTCTTCAGTTCACTGGGTGATGGTGGCTCGATCTTCAAGGGCGTGACACTCATGTCTCTGTCAGGGAAGGGATATATCGGCTGGGAAAAGGCAGGAAAAAACTGAAAGGGAAACATAGAAGGGTAGGGCAGCGGTCCTACTTTTTTGTCTTGCATGCCAACAAGTCCAGTAGAACCAAAGTACTTTTCAGCGATAGACGCAATGGCCTTAATGGAATCGTTGACGGCTCCTGTGACAGCAATCTGCTCATCCAGCGGCGGTGAGAAGAGGGAATGGTTAGAGAACTCTTTCTTGCTATTGTTCAAAGAGGAGATCTTCTGAGGGCTGACGAGCACATCCTCTGCACTTTTGCCGTTTTCTTTGTTTTTCTCTTTGTCACTTTCCACGTCGCTCTCCAGGTCGGAGCCGGAGGTTGTCTCGAGGTCGCTGCCACTGGGCGTGCTGACATCATCCAAGTCGCTGCTCTCCGACTGGTCGCTGCCCTTTCCTCGTGGCTTCTCCTCAGGCATCTTCTCAGTCGGAATCTCCAGGGGCCGGACTTCATCCGAGGACGACTGCCGGTTCAGTGCTTTCAAAACATCTGGTGTGCCAGGGAGCAGCTGGGAGGCTGCCAAGAGGTGACTATGGTGCTTGGTGGCCAGTTCAGTGCTCAGTAGTCCTTTCAATGGTGAACTGGCAGGCATCAATGGCGGCCGGTGGTACAGCCCTGAAGGGAAGAGGCCAGGAAAGCTAAATGGGAACCCAGGGGCTGCAGGGAATGTAAGTCCAGCTGGGTGCCTATTGGTGCCAAAATAGTCAGCAAGACCGGAATTGCTGTGGTTCATGTTAACCACATTGGACTTGTCCAGAACCGGAGCATTAGCAAGTGTAATGCCTTGACCAAAGAGTCCCCCCGTGGCGAAATGGTTCTTGCCCTCACAGAACCTCCTGTGTTTGTTCAGCGATGAGGTGGTGCTGAACATTTGGCCGCAGTCCTTGCATTTGATCTGTGTCCTGCAGTCGGCGTGCATCCGTTTGTGGCGGCAGAGGTTGGAGAACTGCGTGTAGGATTTGTGGCAAACCTCACCTGTGGTGGGGGGAGGGGCAGGGGAGGCGAGAAATCAGAATGTGTTAACTGGGGAGCAACGTGACATTACCAAATAACCTTACCACGACAGCAGTGACAATCATTAATGGCTTATATAACTGATGCCCCTGTTGTTCCATGAATAGATCTGGGGAATTAAGTGTTACAAAGAAAGTGGAAGGGTGGGAAGTGAGTAACAGTTGTGCACCACACTCCCAGCAGAGGACAACAGTGTAACTTGGGCAAAACTACTGATCCGCCTCTTGAAGACTAGGGTCTCCTGCTCATGGGCAAAAATGAACTCTAGCACGAGTCCAAGTCTTCAAAAGAACTACAAATGGGTGAGAAGGTAAAAGGGATTAAACTGGGAAAGAAAATACTTTGGGCTGTCGATTCAACTAACAAGACCCACAAATGAACAGTCTCAGATGAATTTAGTGCTTGGAATCGCGACACTGTTAAAGGTGAAGTCCTTTGTATGAAATGTTAAACTAAGATCCTGCCCGTCTGTTCCAGTGGACATTGAAGACCCCATCTCTTTATTTGGAAATAGAGGAGAGTTTCTCCCGGTGTCCCAGCCAACAATCCTCCAGATAATTGGACATTCACTTCACGGCTGTTGGTGGGACATTACGGTATGCCAATTGGTTGTCGTGCTTGCCTACAAATACACTACATAGCCATAACCTGTGAAGCGTTAACAGATGTTTGACCTTATAGGTACTATATATACCAAATGCAAGGACCATTATATTAAGAGTTTTTTTGAATATGGTAATTCATATCTGGTCACTTGAAGCTATTCATTAGAATACTTGAAATAGATTTGGATTCCAAGGCATTAAAATGCACCTTTTTAAATTGAATCGGATGTTAGCATTCCATTTTTTTAAAAAAAACAAAGAAAACATTCTGGAGCCAGAGCCTAAGTTTGTATCTTGGGAACAGCACTTGTTCACAATGATTTCTTGCTGTGCTTGTACTCATCCCTCACACATCAAAGCAGTGAAACAATGGGTCATTGAGAGTGCTGACTCTCTTGTCAACAACTGTTTCATACCATTTGAAAAAGGCTGGCAAAATATTACAATGCAACTAAGGCAGGTGCTATTTTAAGCAGGAATGAAGGAAACTGAATTGAATGTAACCCATCCTGCACTCTCAGTTCCCAGAGACTTGCAATCACGTCCCCTATTTCCTCTTATACTGTTGCTGATGGTTAACCTTCCTGCTTTTGAACATTTCTGCATGCTCAACGACTGGCTGAAGAATCTCGGAGGTGTCATCGATGGGCTACAGCAGCCAGGGTTAATCAGTTTTCATAAAAATAATCTGAACAGCCAGTGACCTTA
This sequence comes from Callorhinchus milii, assembly GCF_018977255.1. Lineage (NCBI taxonomy): Eukaryota > Metazoa > Chordata > Chondrichthyes > Chimaeriformes > Callorhinchidae > Callorhinchus > Callorhinchus milii. The sequence goes on along the minus strand of NW_024704752.1, from coordinate 8,308,184 downwards.
ACAGACTAGATTCTTATACAATGTGCCTCAGTTTCACTGACGCCTTCGCTCACAAGTACAGCCCAGCATTTTACATTCGGGTTTTTCCTATGACTATGCGACTCACTGCAGGAGGACAGTATCTGGAAGCAAAACCCTGGTATACATAGTTGATGAGGTTATACATTCAGTGCACTATCAAGATGTATCTCTTTGTCTGCCTAACCTCTCAACCCCCAAACTCAGGTGCACAGCCAGCTGTCTGAACTTTGAGACATTCTCCTGATGTGAAAGGCATTATATAATAATAATAATAATAATATAATAATAATAATCCTTGCATTTGATATAGCGCTTTTCACGTCGGGAGGACGTCCCAAAGCGCTTCACAGAACACACTGTAAAGTGAATTGACTGTATATTTGTGGGCGAACGCGGCAGCCAATTGTGCACAGCAATGTCCCACAAACAGTCGTAGATTGAAAATAACCAATTTAATTATTGTTTTTGGTTTTGGAGGGATTATTATTAGGCGTGTGGAGTAAGGAAACTTGCCCAAGGTTTCGCCCTGACCTGCCTGGAAATGAACTCAGGTCTCTCACTTGCAAAGCGAGTGCTCTAACCACTGAGCTACAGGACTCCACTATATAAATTGTATACATCATAAGTTGACTTTATAATATTAGAAATTAAGATAGATTTTGATCACTCAGATAAGTGGTATCTGGTATGGTTCAGATTGATACATCAAACTCACAGTTGTCCCACATTTCATGTCTTGTCCCAATTTTTACATTTATTTTAATTTTGAGGAGGGGGGCCAATTTCCTTCCTTCCTTTCTCTGGGGTAGGATGTTCAGGCCTCCTCCTCCAGCACCTCAACCAGTATAACCATTCTCCATGTGCGAGCCCAGGCAGTGAGGGCTCGCAAACTGCCTGGCAGTATTACTGTGGATCACAGTCAAGCTCGATGCTTCCATTCACACACCCTGCAGCAGGAATGAATGAATAACTACAAGCAAAAAAAATCCAAGTGTTTTATCCCCCTCCCTAACCCAGGGGCAACAAGGCCAATTCGTTAACTCAACAGAAACTGGGAATTGAACTCGAGATCCACTGGTGACTTAATTGGCCCTAATTGGCACTGGTGACTGGTGTTGATGGAATCATACTGCATTAAGACTTAGCAAAAATAGTGAGGAAAAAATAACCCCACCCCCCATAAAAATAGAGATGTGGTGACTTTGAACTGGTAGGTAAGTTCATTGTAATCCACAGTCCTTTACGATCGTCAACTTTATTGAGCAGGAGAAATGTGCGTCACAGTTTTTGATCAATTTGACATTATCCTGATGGCAGATTTTCCTTGTACAGTACTTTATCCTCCCAACTCTTACAAGAACTTAAGCCCACTTGAAAATAAACCCTGCCGTGCAGTATCTCTTTATACGGTGGTTCTATTCTACTTGCAAACATTTTCTTTTGGGATAATGGAGTTTCTTGTGGCTTCCTCAATGAGGTTATACTGCTCATCATTGTTGAAGATCTCCAAAGCCACAGGCATGTCTGCAATCCTGATATGGTGCACATTGGTAACGACATTAAATTGGTGGTTAAGAGCTATTTTTGCTGGCACAGATTTCGAATGCATGTTGAAGAGACTTCATAAAGACTTCAAGAACTGCATTAAAGCTAATGCTAGGGGTCGATGAGTCAAGACTGTGGAAGATAAACCGAATATCCAGCTGGCAGCTGTGTGCTATAATCTTCATACCACAGATGGACATAACTTTCCCAGTTGAGAAGTGGTAGGTATCTGGTCAAAGTTTCTTAGTAACAAAAAATTATAGGAGACACACAGTGAGGAACAATGGGAGACATAGAAGCTACACAGTGAGGACAATGGTATAAAGCTTCCTCACTGTGTGATGAAAATCCTGCTTCATTTAACGTTCCTGCAACAAATTCCCACACACTTTTTTTACATTTCAGTGCTCCTCTTTTACATTCAGTTTTCTCGTCTGTATACGATTCAAACTCTTCTTCTGCTCTCGAAAAACAGATAGATTACAATAAACATGTCGCTACTGCCTTTGAACTTGCAACACACCTAAGTTGTTGGGATCACAATAACTTTACCACTGGAGTGTCCTGCTTGACTCCACCTGTGGTTGAATTCTGCTGGTGGGCTTTCACTTCTCACTACACCCTGCAGACCCTTCTCTCCAAAAACATCTTATTGTTCTTGAACTCTACTGTTCACTTTCACATCCTTCGCTGGTAACTTATTCCATAAGTCTTAAAGTAATCTAAGCATCAACTGTGTAAAGCTGAGTCTTTCACATCTTTCAGCAAAATTTTGTATTAAAAACCATAAGACTTCAATTGGGTCCATCCCATCCTTTCACTAATTTGGGAAGCTTCAACCCAACAACTTATATAGCGCCTTTCATGTAAATGTCTCAAGTGTTTTACAGAGAGAGTAGCCATGGTGGGGAAAAGCGATGACCAGAGTAGGTTTTTTTTAAAAAAAAGTAGTAGTTTTTTTTAAAAAAAACACTTAATGGCCAGAAATTCACAGTTGAAGCTGCCAATCGTTGGGCAATAGTTGCCATTGCAATGGGATCAGAGAAGCTGGTGTGGGAAATGGAAATGTCACATTGGTGAATCAAGGATTGGGATGGTTTCACACCATAGGACAGAATGGGAGGGATCACAACTCAGAATCCAACTGTGCCTGAAATGGGAAAGTGCTTCATTCTTATGAGCAGAGCATTTTCAGCAATATTGTTTAAACTTGTATGAGAAAAAAAATTCAAAGCAAACCATTATCCTAATTAACAATGGGCAATATTTTAAATTTTGAACAGCAATGGATAGTTTATTAAAATAGGAATGTTCAAAGGTTTGAAATCTACACACGCACTTTGCATAGTTTCCCTCATTTTTGTTGCTCACCTTGTTCACAATGGACTATTCCATTGACAAGGTTACCAATGAGATCATAAGCTGAACAGCCGCCAAGATTCTCACATCATCTATTTAACTCATGGCACTGTGCGAGACAGACATCAGTTTGGCTCAGTCAGTAACACTCTCACCTCTGGGTTAGAAGGTCATGGGTTCAGGCCCTACTTTGGGGGAGAGAAAGAGCTCATAGTCCAGCTAACACTCCAGTGCAGTACTAGGAGAGTGCTGTATTGTTAGGGGTTCTGTCCTTTGGTTGAGACATTAAATCGAAGTCCCCACTGCCTGCTCAAGTGGATGGCACGATTCAAAAGAAAGGAGCTTTTTCTTGAGGCACTGGGCAACTATCCTCAAGATTAATTGGTCATTCACCTCATGTCTGTTTGTGAGACAGAGCAAGATAATTGTGGCTTTAAAATGGAAGGTATGGATCTTAGGAGCCAGAACATTTGATCACTGGACTATAATAATAGATTGGTTAGCAGCCACTATTTGAAAACTACAAATCTTTCATTGAAGTTTGTTTTCCCCCCTGAATTGCCTTTTAGGAATTCAGATCAGACACTACTCAGAGATACAAACATCCACTGTATTCCCCAGTGAGTAGCCAATGCTTGATCTAATGTAGCCAAGAGCCAGACTTGGGATAGCAAAAGAGCCAGCAACATTCATATATCTGTTTAGTTTTTCAACCATACTCTGCTGCTTCTCTCTTATACCTCTCTCTCTTTCATCCTCTCGTCCCTCTCCCCCCCTTGTTAAATGCTCCAGATGTTATCACCCCACAAGCTTTTCATCACTCCTGAATACCATAAACACACTGCAAACCGCAAACTACTTTGTAACATCAGCGCTGTCTGATGTCAGTATGCTGTGTCAAGCAATTTTCTTGGAACAAGGAAATTAGTCAGTACTCAAGGCTGCATATTTGTTGCTTATTATAACAAATTAAGTGCTATTTTGAATATACTTGGTGCACGTCTCCATGTGGTTTCTATTGAGTAGCTTTCAAACAGGCTAATAATTACTTTTTTTTTAAAAAGTTTGTGTTGGGTGTGGATTGGGTGGGGGGGGGGTGGCAGGTGGGGGGGGGAGAGAAGAAAATTGTAATTGAAGATTTCTTTTTCCATATAAGCTAATCTTGGGACATGGTAATAAGAGACTGTTGCTGAAAACAGGCCCAGAAGGAACTCACGCTGTGTGTGGGCCTTTTAAATAAATGACCACGGTTGGGATTGAGGATAGTAACACAATATGTTTGAACAATATAAATGCATTCAGTGGAGCTGGATTACAGGGCAATTTGTAAGATTATGAGCTACCAGGAAACAAATAAGAACTGAATCCAGCTCCCAAATCTAGGGAGGGTCTCACAGCACCTCACTAACTCACGGACAGGAGACAAGAAATAGCTTGTCTCAGGAAAGGTAATCCTCTCCTTCCTAGTTGCCAAACCTTAGCTCTATGTTCTATCCATTCTGATCTCTCTCTGTTGAGATACAAGTTATTCCTTTGAACTAGATAAGATTCCTTCGTTTTGTAAAGTTACTTCCCAGAAAGTACCTCAGTCGGATACACAAGGTGCTCAATAGGATTTAGAAAGTAAACCTAAAACAAAATTTTCATATACTCCAAAGCAGCTCATTGCCTTTCCTTCCCCTTGTAATCTACAAGCTTTTAAAAGTAGTTTGCCATCACCTAATCATTGCCTCTCCGCTTTCCTGGTCTTTGCAGCTATATGTTTCAACCCATCCCTGGGAATGTCCAAAGAGGCTTATAAAGGCCTGTGTGGGGGCAGGCTGACTGTCACACCACCAGAACAAACAAGGCAGCCAAAGACCATTTACCTCACTGTCTCAGGTACTGTTCCTACTGGGGTGGTGCATTTTGCCCACTATAATTCAATTCACTTTATAATATATCCTGTGAAGCGCTTTCAGAAGTCTCAATGATGTGATAAGCTGCAATATCAAATGCAAGGACTTGTAATATTAGTATTATTATTTCAAGCCATCTTTAGACCTAATGGGTTCCTCACTTGTATTGTGGGACTGGGCAGGGCTATATAATGAACTGGGGAACCAATATTGATCAAGTGCTTGCTCCAACAATGAAAAGAACTGACTGAATAGCTGTGTGTGGGTGGGCAGCACTGGTGTAATCACGGGCACCATGTCTGTGAGCGAGGAGAAATGAACATGAAGCACTCACATATGAAGGGCTTGACACTGCTGTGGATGTGCTTGTGTTGTTTGAGGCCCGAGGAGGTGGCGAAGGTCTTCCCGCACTCAGGGCAGGCGTGTGCACGGGCCCCCACGTGCTGTGAGCGAATGTGTCTCTGTAGATTGCTGGGGTCCGTAAAAACCTGCTGGGAGACAGCAAAGCAATATGATGCAGGGAGGTGAAGCGAAGCTAGTCACCGAGGCATTTTATGGGACAGATGGGAATAAACCTGGAATGTTACTTCAGATTTAACCAGGGAAGGTTGAAAACAGATCTTGGGCACATCAAGGGCTAGCGAGCTTTGGGGCTGAATAGACTACTTTTGTATTCTTGGAGATGAAAGCAGGAATCCTTCTCTCTGATACATAGTCTAGGGTCAGGTGAGGCAGGCTTGGCTTGGTCGCACAGCAAACCCATCACTGACCTGCCTCACACACTGGGGGGGGAGGGGAGAAAGTGCTTAGAGGGTTCCTACAACTATATCCAGCACAAAAAAAACATTCCTTTAGGAGAGGACAGGGTCCCTGAGGGGATTATGTCTTAATGTTATGTGATTAATATACCAAATGCAAGGATTAGTATTATTATTATTGGAGTGGGCTTCAAAAAAGTTGATTAGAAAATAGATTCATGTAGAAACGTCAGATTTAGGGCAAATAAGTAACTCAACAAATCATGGCAAAAGTAGGACTACAAGGTCCTTCCGTCACCCGCTTCCTTCTGGCGGTCAGTTTTAAAGAAGAAAACACCATTCCGCCAAGTGCTCCAGGAAAGGTAAATCACAGTGCCACAGAGAGTAAAACTCCTCATACTCTCTGCTAACATGTACCCCAGGTCTGATGTCAGAAGAGCATCCCCTACATGGCACTGGTTACTTCCTACCCCATCCACCTTGTGACCCCAGGAGTGGCCCTGCTCACATTATGCCGCTGCATCCAACAGACTGAGCTGACTCGAACCTGGTCAGCGTGGGTTGGCATAGAACCCATGTACTAGAGGTGAAAGTTTAGGCTACCTACTGTTTGCCCGTTTTGAAGTTTTAATTTATTCCCCAACCCCCCACCACCCTCCCAATTATAACCATAACCTTGCAATGAGAGTGAAGTTCTGGCTTTGAAACCCTTCACCATACCTTGGCACAGTTTTCACATTCGTAATGCTTGCCACTGTCGTGTGACATCTGATGGCGGATGAGGTTGGACTTCCAGTTGAAAGCTTTGGGGCACTGGTCGCACTTGTACTCTCGCTCCTCAGTGTGTGTCAGCATGTGCCTATTCAAACTATAAGGATAGTAACACACAGCAAGTCACTCCCTGCCCAACTAAATCCCCCTTTAATCTTTCATTTTTAATTTTAATTTTAAATTTTTCAATTTAGCTTCTTTTGGGACAGTTCAAGATTTAGTCTCTCACTATATAATTTTTCCCTTTTGTAATTGTTCTCGTTTTGCAGTCCCCAGTATAAAGCGCTCTGGGACCCTACCCTGTGTGAGGGGCGCTATATAAATGCAAGTTGTTGTTATATAATGCTCAACTTAAATCTTAACCTGTGATGGGATCATCTCTATGCTACAGTGCAGTTTCAGGCCAAGCAAGGCAAAGATAGAGGTATATCCAACTTAGAGATTCCTACTGTGGACCTGAATTTACTTAATCTGTGCTCCTTACAGGACACTTGCAATTATTTACACAGAAAGCTTTGATAGCTATAAGTGGGTGGGCAGGGGGGGCAATGGGGGAAGTAGGGGAGATTAAGCAACTTTACAGTGAGTAAAGCAAAACAGAGTTATACACATTTGTTAAAAATGGTATAGAAATGCTGCCTAGTGACAGTGTAGATTCTATCTATAACTCACTGCTATGAATGAGAGTCAATCAATGAAACTACCTTCCTGTTTTATCCTAGTAGCTGTACTGTGCTGCATAAGTAGTACAATCAGATGGCCAGAAAACCCAGGACTCCCTCCCTAGATTAACTTGGAGCAACAGACTAACCTTTGAGTATCTGAGTACACTCCATTACACTCCTTACACTCGTGAAGTTCATCGTCGCTGCCGCTCAGCTTCTGTTTGAAGCTCTCGTCCACCAAAGAGAAGGCGGAGTGTGAATTGCTGCAGGTAAATTTCTGATGGTCCAGCAGCTGAGCCTTGGATTCGAAGATTTTATTGCAATCATCACAGCGATACTGACTGTCCTCTGTAACAGTGAAACACCTCTTAGCAGAATTCAGTGGCCATTCCCCTGCCTGAACTTTCAGATTTAAAATCATGACTAATTGTTATCAAGGTTTTGTATGCTAAAGTCCATCAATCTGACAGAAACTAACCATTCCTTTCTATTCATCACACCATGTGACTGAGGTTTTATAGAGCACTTTATCACCAATCAATTATGCAGGGCTTATGGGTGATAATGGATATCAAAGTTACACAGTTCACAGGCACCTACTGTTCCCAAACCTCAAGAGCTCCAAATCAGAGGCCAAACTACTATGCAAAGTGTATTGTCTGACATTTCACAGCTATTTTCCAATTGCATTGACAAGAAACAAGGAGGAGATTTATGACGGGCTTGGACTGTTTATTCTAAAAGTGTTATTAATATCATTCGAAAAAACAGTTCTACTTGGAATGAGCCAAAGTTCAAATCTGCCTTATTTTTATTGTGAGTTTGCTGACATTTGGGGTGGATTTGTTGGTGGATTATGTAGTGGGATCCTTGACGTATAATCGCGTGGGTTTGTTGGCAGAGTATCAATGTCTCTTGATAAATAATTGCTCTAACAGCCCAAAATATAAGCAGTAAAAAAAAACATTGTAGGCTGGACATAGAGCAGAGAATTTTACTGCACAGAAGGCTTCCATTCAGCCTGGGTAACAAATACCTCAATGCATCTCCAGCAACAATATAATCCAATGCCAGAAAGTAACAACATGATCTGAGCCCAGACAGAGAGCAACAATATGACCTGATCCTAGAGAGCGAGCAACAATATGAACCAATCTCTGAGAGCGAATAACACTACGGCTCGACCCCAGAGAGCTAATAATGACCCCAGAGCAAGTAACAATATGGCCTGACTCTCGAGAGCAAGTAACAATATGACACCATAGAACGAGTAAGAATATAACCTCAGAGAACAAGTAACAACTTGATCTGACCCTAGAAAACATCAATATGACTCAATCCCAAACAGTAACAATTCAATTTCAGAGCAAGTAATAATATCAATTTGACCCGACCCCAGAAAGCGAGTAACAGTATGACGGGATCACAGAGGGCGAGTAACGATATGACGGGATCACAGAGGGCGAGTAACGATATGACGGGATCACAGAGGGCGAGTAACGGTATGACGGGATCACAGAGGACGAGTAACAGCATGACGAGATCACAGAGGACGAGTAACAGCATGACGAGATCACAGAGGGCGAGTAACGGCATGACGAGATCACAGAGGGCGAGTAACGGCATGACGGGATCACAGAGGGCGAGTAACGACATGATGGGATCACACAGGGCGAGTAACAATACTGAACTTCCCAGTGAGTTTCCACTCTATTCTCAAACACTCTCCTCACTATACTTAATTTTAGAACATATTTGATCAGCAGGCACTGCTGCAGTCCTCTCTGCCCAGGGCCACAGCTTTATGGTGAGCAAAATGAAACAGACAGAACCGTTCCTCCAACATCTGCCGTGTCCACCCCTCAAACCCTCGAAACCCAAGCAGAGTGGGCAGCTCCTTCAGCCTTGCCCAGAGTATTCCCAACCCGAAGCCATGGATTTACACACCGGGTGTGGACGCTCTTTGTTGAAAACCTACTCCTGAAGCCAGAATTCAATTCTTGCATGATCTTTACAAGCTATCACTCAGAGGAGACATGCATCTGATCTGCTTTCTCTGGTTCAGATTGAAGGTCTCCAGAGGAGAACGCCAATTATTAAGACTAATGTTCCAGTGAACTATGCCACCCAGTCCTCAACTTGATGCAATAAACCATTGAAATTTTCTTTACCAGAACATTATTATAAACACATTTGGGGGGAATGCAGAGGGGAGCGGGGTTCATCCTCCTGTGCACGGGCATAAAATGTTATTTTGTCATTAGGAGACAAATTATTACATTTATTCCTTTTTACTGCTAAAATTGCGTTTAAAAGTGCGGTTTCAAAGACATTTGTTACAACAATGTGAAATTGATTTGCCAAACTTCAAGAACAGCCCATCTAATAAGCAGCAATGACTTCATGTGGTAACAATGAGAAGGAAGTCCATTTATTACACAGTGCTACTCAGAAAACAAGCAGTTCTTCCAGGATCAATGGCTCAAGGCCTTTCATATCTGCAGGGAAGTTTCTTACAGAAGAGAATAAACCGACTGAATGCATTGTGTCAAAAATACATGCAAACTGCCAAAGCTCAGCAATTAATCTTAGTTTTTCATCGTGGCTGCACAGGCTATTTAAAATGCAACTTCAGGCACAACAGTAATATTTTAATCCAACCTCAGGGAACATCAAAAGGGACGTACAGTCCTGGCCAGTGGGAGAACAAAGAGGGAAAGGAGCCACGAGCATCTCAACGTTTCTACATAACTACGGTTGTGCACGACAAGGGGACAAGATGTTCCCTTGGAGCCAGGTTGAGGGCTGGTGAGCTTGTGGACAATCTAAATTTTGCATTTGAGTCAGCAGGGAGTTATTAAAGGTGCACCCCTCAAAACTGTGAATAAGAGTGTTTCTGTGTTTTTTGTGACAAATGTCGAACTGTCAAGCGCTTTGCGATATCCTCTGACTGTGTGTCAGCCTGGCGCAGTGGTAACACTCTTGCATCTGAGACAGCAGGTTGTGGGTTTAAGTCCCACGTCAGAACTTGGGAGTCAATAGTCTAAGCTGACACTCCAATGCAATGCTGGGAGTGTGTTTCATTGTCGGAGGTGCCGTCCTTCAGATGAGACATTAACCGAGGTCCCATCTTCACTATTCGAAAAAGAATGTTCTGGCCAACAATCTCCCAAATAAAATTGGTCACTCACTGCATGGGTATTTGTGGGTCATTACTGTGCGCAAAGCTGACTGCCCACAAAATACAGAGTCAATCAACTTTATGGTATATCCTGTGAAGTGCTTTTAGACAACGTGATAAGGCGCTATATCAAATGCAAGGATTATTACTATTAAAGGCACTACACAAGTGTAAATTGTATTATAAATTGGATTATGATGCTCAACAGATCTCATATAAAAAAATAGCTTTATCTCTTTAAAAGTGACATTCAAATCCTTCTCCTTAGATTGCAGATCTAACACGATATTAACACCAGATTTGGAATAGTGGGAGCTGGCATCACTGATTCTTGCCACAGGCTTCAAAACCTCTCATTCCAGCAAAGTACACCTCTGGTGGGATGCAGAGCCCTGCTGAGTTCCATTCAAATACCCTTATATTTTCAATGATATTGAAGAGTGCTTCTGTTCTCTCAAATCTTAATTAGCATTCAAAACGTTGAAGCCGGCTGGCCAATGGACTGCCATTGTAACTTTGTAAACTTTCAGCTTAGATTTGGAAATAGCTTGTTCTGCACCAGTTGCAGTTACACTACATCCATTGAGAGACCACCTCAATGGTTTTCTGTGGTTAAACTGAAGGAACCTGTGTTTGCTGGTTCAAACCTGCAGTCTAACTGGCTTGCAATAGACCAAGGTTTCCTGGTGGGCCGGCCAGGGGTGAAAGTCAGCTGAAATGTGGCTGAAACACAGCAAGAAAAAAAATCATATCCGTTGCCAAGAACGACTGGTAGTGAATGGAATGAACACTTTTTGGATAGGAGGAAAGGGGCAGGGCTTGCAGAGGATAGAACAGCTTTAGTTGTGCGTTAACTCCACTCCAAAGCATGCATATTAAAGCTCTCAGCAAGACCACAAAGTCCCTCAAGGGATTGAATGAGGAGCAACACCAGTACAAGGCAATTCAAGTTGAGTGAAAACCTATAGTCATAATTGGGCAATAAATTTCAGAGAGTTGAGCCTCAGTGGAAGGAGGTCCACACATTACTCAGCCGCCTTCATTCAATTTTATTATGTTAATGAAGAGTTGTACTCAACAGGTTCCAGTGGAGATTTGGCCGGGCCTCATGCTGAACAGACTCAAAAAGTTATACCCTGACTATACATTTACAACTGATGCCATAGTCAACTAGCCAAGTACCTCACCATGCATGAAGTCCCCTCCCCAACATTCACCCTCCCACCAACACACACAAACCTGGCTCCCGTTTCTACCTCACAACGAAAACTCACCATGTATCTCTGGAGCCATTCCCTCCTGTGAGCACTCGCCGCTTTTCATCAACACTAAGAGCTCCTCCCCTGGGTCAATGTTGCAGATAGCTTTGTAGAAAATCTGTGGGAAGAAACACAGAGGCAGGTGAAGAAAAGGCCAGTGTCTAAATCTGTGCTCTAAGGTTCCTGCTAATCTACCCAATAATCTTCAACTGTCGTCACTCAGGCTCTTAGTTCATCTTTTGAACTCATGGACATCCACAATGACTGACCATATTGCCAAACACTTCATACACAGAAAACATCTTTGAAGGAGAATCATTCATGGAGGTCAGCGAGACCCAGGATAGGGGGATATAGGAGTTTAACAAAGGTCTGACAGTGGGGTGTCAATTAACACCAGCAACTCTTTATTAAGTCTTTAAAATAGAATTCCTGATTTTTGTAACAAAAAGATAACTCATGTCAACAAATCAACAGGGGATGAACCCTTTATTCCTTCCCACTGACCTTGAGGTTAAAACTTCACAATATACGTCAGAACTAAAATAAACTGTTATTTACACACCTCTCTCCAGACAAACTTTTCCCCCAGGACCCAAAGGAGACGGCAAACAAACTCCTTGAGGTGAATTATTTCACAAGGTTGAGAAAAGGTCACAAAGTCTAATCAGGGATTGGGCCCCAGGTTTATATGCCTCAGGTTAAGGATGGACAACAGCAACAACAACTTGGATTTATATAGCGCCTTCCACACTGGACGGCGTCCCAGAGTGTATGGACATGAGGCTTTACCTACCGAGTCAACAATGTTGAAGAGAATAAGAATGAGATACATTAACAAGTCATCCTTAAGTGGCTTTTAAAAGTAAGCTAGAGCAAAGGTGGGAGGGGGAAGGGGAAGTAGGAGTTCCACAGACTTGCAAGGCTGAGAAAGAATCTTGAGTAGAGACTGCGCGATGAGTTTTGATTACAACAGTTAGGATGCAGGGAGAAGGAAGAGCATGTGGGATGCTTTGTTTGCTGAGCCAAATCAATTGTTCAGCATCAAACGCGTCCTAAAATAATAATCAAACTCTTTTATCCAGATGTTACAAATCAAGATAAGCCTTTGAAGTCTTTACAGTTAACACTTGTAAATGTCAGACAACCACCACCTACATTATTAACACTGAGGAATAGCACATTTCTAGTTCCTCTCAATTTCATTTTTGGGGCAGATTTCAAATCTACTACTTGGAACTCTCTTTGGCAGTAACTTTGGTAACTGCATACTTTATTGAAGGGGCAAACTGTTGTCCTTGTGCTGAGGATTTTAAAAAGGCTTTTTGTGAAGTTAAACGATGTGATAGAGTTAGCATTACAAGTTGATCACCTTATAATGTCATCCAAAACATTTTATAAGCATCCACTAAAAATGAACAAAATGTGAAAGATTAAAGTTCTTAGTTAGTAAAAAGACAGGACATAAAGAAATGCTATTATTTCTGTAATCTCTTCTCCCCTCCCCCACTCCCTCGATGTCAACATAGGATGAAGACAGGATCAGCTTGGCAACAATATCCCATTTGGTCAAATAGCCTGCTAATGCTCACTACCCAAGCCTCTCGCATGAAGACCTGTCCCTGGCTCAACGTAATGAGAGAACTGATGGGTACCTCACCATTAGTCAATGAAGTCATTTTTGGGGGGAGTGGGGAGAGAGAAAGACATTGAAGAAGATTAAAATAAGGATCATACGTAGTTTACATCACAGCATTTATCGTAATGTCTTCAAACATAAATATACTGGAGAGTGTTATAGAACTCCACTGAAGTTCTTCCTTCCAGTTCTGTGAACTCAGCTTTCCTAAACTGGTGTGAAATTCCAAGTGTGCCATTAATATCTATCACCACTAGATGGCTCCTTGCAACCAGGGAATCAGCTAACAAAGCTTCTTCCTGCTGCAGAAACAGGAGCCACACAACGATTGAAGTGCACGTCTGGTAGCTACCAGAAATTTAATGATGTAAGATTTGGCGTAATGTCCTATTTGATACCATGATCATTGTAAGTCAAGGAGAATGGCCCCACCCTTGTGCTGAAATGGAACTCTCACATCCCCATTGCAAAAGAAGCTTCCAAGCCAAGTTCACTCTCTCTTGCCAAACACGTTTACCCACTCAACAACTGATCTCTTTCAAACCCAAGTCCATCCAAGTCTTCAATATTACTCCCATATTAAAGGGTCTTCTAACATTCCCTCCCACTCTCCTGGATTGGGTGCAAATAAGCGTTTTCAAGAGTCATCCTACCTCGGGTCGTTCTACATTTTATTCATATTATGGTCATTGTTCCTCTGAATTGTCCTCTCGTTTCTCACAAGCTCCAAACAATTCTGCAAACTCTTAATCCTTAGCACATTCTAACTACTGAAATCTGAACTCATTGCTCCATCTTACTACTTTCCTAGGGCTTCAAGACTGGAATCTCTTCCCTCCCTTCGCCTCTTCTATTGACAATCTATAGTCTTATATTTCACTTAATTTTTTTCCTCCAAATCTTCACAACCTTGCTGGTGTCCTCCACTCTGACCTTTGATCCGTCACCTAGGTTTTGAGAAAGAAAATGCTAATGCTTTCTCAAAGTCACTCAACTCCTCTAAAGTGTTTTACTGGAAACATCTACGCTCTTATGTACAGTGGCAATTATCTCCACAAGGAAAGGGTGCCACATATGTCCATACTGCACAATTGCCTGGTCCAACTTGCTGTTGTCCTGTGTATTACAGGACACATATAGAGATAATGTATTACATGACACATATATTCAAAACACCCTTTCCGTTTCAAAACTAAGGACTTCCTCCCTCCGCACTCAAAATGGCATGCAACGTACAGCTACTTAACAGGATCCTGAATAAAGAATCCTAATGGAGACTTTTTTTGGTTACTGGAAGTATGTTGTATATGTCATACCAACTTGTAGGAACTCCACTCTGGGAATCAAATACTTCGGAGTGGAGTCGGACATGATGAACTTCCCCGTTTCCTTATTAAAGAATCCTGTTCTGAGGGAAACTATCCCAGGAAAGCAGGTTTCTCGCTTCCCCTCTTCTGAAGGCACTGACTTGTGGCAAACAGGGAGTGATTCAATAGCGCTGGTCATTGTTACCTAGAATCTCGTCCAAGTGGCCATACATCAAATGCAAGTCTGGATAGTGAGCGTCAATAGGGTAGTCAGTAGTGGAGGGGATTCCAGTAAAGTGTGATCCTGTCTTTGTCTGACTTTCACTTCCACATACTTTCCAGTTGGAATGATTAGATAACGATTTTCCAGGTTGATTTTACCCTTCCCTATTGCATGCACAGAAAACAAATGTAGCCCTTACAGCAACCCAGAGTGAGATCAATGAACTCATGAAAGACCAGATTAAACCTCCGATCTTCTTATTCTGTATTGATCAGTCACACACTAGTCAGTCAATGACTTCACGTTGTTGAAAAGATTTCAAAGAGGCAGAAAGCCTTGAACATAGCAAGAAAAAAATTAAGGAAGAATTTAGAAAAGCTTTCAAACTCCCCACCACCACACGGAAAAAGTTATTACAATATAAAATATTTTACAACACGTTGCAACAAGTGGCTTTTCAGACTGAGACCATAAGAACATTTAAAAGAAAATTGGATAAACATGTGAACAAGATGAATATAAAATGGTAAAGCAAAGAGCAGGGAATTGAGATTAGAGTAGTTAGCTCCAGTGGATGAGTTTAGGCTCAATGGGCTGAATATCATCCTGTGCTGCAAATTGTATAATTCTAACATTCAAACAATCAGACTGACTTCTTTTCTCCAGGCCCCTTAAGTTACTTTTGAAAGCCAACTGTTTTTTTGGATCAATCTTTATTCACTTCCTTTCCAGCAATGTGTTGACACTAAAACTGGGCACAAGAGAATTCAGTGTTGTTACTAGATGATGTTGAAGCATTACGAGACAATACCCTATGTGAAAGGCCCTTTATAAACGTACGTTGTTGATGTTATCTATCCAATGTGGAGGCAGAGCCACAAAATTGGGACATTAAACAAGCTCTGAGTAAAGGTTACCACTGCCGAAAATCACAGCACATGGAAAGAAAGTCAACAATTGTTACAAGACCACAGTGAATAATAATAATCCTTAGATTTGATGTAGTGCCTTATCACATCGTTGTAACATCTCAAAGTGCTTCACAGGATACATTGTAAAGTGAATTGACTATTTTGTGGGCTAAACGCAGCAGCTAATTGCGCAGAATAGTGAACAACTGAAGATTCACTTCATCTTTGTACCGCACATCCTCTTCAGACCACAATAAAACCTCTCCTTACAATTTGCCTCCTCCTACATACAAAATGTATACTTTAATAATAGCTCCAGTAAGAATGCCCATTTTGGTTTCCTATTGCCACTTACCCACCATCTCAATGCCTTCACCCTATGGGAAGACAACTAATTTTCTCAAGCCAATTCACTGTCTGCTTCAGGGACCTGTTAACTTGTTCCACAAGTCTTATCCTTTGTGGATAAACATGTTCAACCTGATTACTCTCCTGTCTCTATACTGCACTCTCCACCTTTCAAAGCCAGTCAGGAACCTCGGTGTTCTGTTCAACCCTGAGCTGTCCTTTCTCCCTCATATCCGCGCCACAACTGGCACCGCCTTCCATCACCTCTGGAATATCGCCAGACTACGGCACTACCTCACCCCTCACGCTGCTGAAACTCTGGTCCACGCCTTTATCACCTCAAGGCTGGACTATGGGAACGCTCTCCTCGCCGGCCTTCCCGACACCTCCCTCCACAAGCTGCAGGTCATTAAGAACTTTGCAGCTCGTGTACTGTCCCGCACCAGGCTTCGGGACCACATCACTCCCACCCTCGCTCGCCTCCACTGGCTCCCTATCCCCCGGAGGATCGAATTCAAGATCCTCATACTCACCTACAAGGCCATTCACGGCCTCGCTCCCTCCTACCTCTCTGACCTACGATCCCCCTACCTACCCGCCCGTACTCTATAGGAACTCTATCCCCCAGTGCCTTCGCCTTGCCTCCTCCCTTTCCTCCTTCAAGGCCGGTCTCAAGACCTTTCTCTTTGACCGTGCCTTCAGCTCCCCTCTCGACTCTCTACCCCCTCCTCGCTCCCTCCCTTCCCTCACCCTGACCATTTCCCCCCTCCTCGCTCCCTCCCTTCCCTCCCCTCACCCTGACCATTTCCCCCCTGCTCGGGTCCTGACCCAACTGTACAGCGCCTTGGGACGTCCTCCCGACGTGAAAGGCGCTCTATAAATGGAATCTTGTTGTTATTGTTGTACTTTAATTGTATTAACTACCAATGAAAGAGATTACAGGAGATTGTAGAATCCCATTCATAGATTATTTGAATAATTAAGGGCACCTAAGAATTTCATCTGTACACATTTGTTTACACGTGGTTAACACAAATTCCAGATTAGACCCCAACATCTGTTTAAATATAACTAGCATAAAAGAAAAGCAACAGAAGTATTTTTCAAATAAAATCTGTACCTTAACTCTGAGCTGAATGTTTTCATCTGCAGTGGAATGTGCTCAAGCTTGCACTCCATGTCTTGTCTGTCCTACACACTGGGTCACGTCTCAGTTGAAAGTCAATGGACTGAGCCTGTTCTGTCACTGAGTCGGGTCTGCTTTACATTACTAATTTTTCCCCATTCACAAACCTGATTCATGCAAATATTCAAGTGAAGTATTGTTGCTCGTTAAATGGAATATTTTTCTTACTTGTAAACCACTGAATCTGACAATCACGTATGTTGGGATGAAGTCCTATTTTGTTTCCACTTACCAGCTCTAAAACAACTGGAGGCTGTGCTGTATGTACAGTTATAGAAGGAACGTCTGTGAGAGGCTCTCTGGTACCAGCCAGTAATTCTACAAGAGCTCATTATCATGGTCAGATGTGCCTCCAGATTACTGAACTGTAGAGAGAGTGTTAGGTTGGCAAGGAAGATCACCATGGCCAGTACACTGGGAGGGGGGGGTGGGGGGAGCTGGGAGAGGGTGCGCGGAGGGGCACAGAGCAGCAAACAGAGAGTTACACGGCATCATTCAATAGATGTTGAAACAAAAGCAAAACCAGCAGCGAGGGGCTCACACACAAGAAATGTCTCGGACCCAACAAACACTCCTGGGGTTTACAGCTAACTTCTCGAGTGATATATTTGCATTCCTTACACCAGTATCAACACTCACTGCCTTCCTACCCAACACACTCCTCACTATCTACCCACCACAAACACCACCATTGACCCTAGAACACCATTAAATCTATACCAACTATGCTTCATTACGTTTCCTCTTCCTTTCTCCATATTCTTTAACATCCCCAGTGATCAAATAGGTAGATGATCTATCTATCATGTAAATTGACAGATATGCCATTCCTCCCATCATCCCAATCCTCCCATGATTGCTATCTTTAAGATTCTAAAGAGGCTAAACAATATAGATCATGACAGACTGTTTGATCTTGCCCAGAATAGCAAAACGAGAGGCATGGCCTGCGATTGAAGGGGGATAAATTCAGAATGAATCTACATAAACACTATTTCAGTGAGCGAATAGTAAACTATGGAACAGGCTCCCAATAGAGATGGTTGAAGCAGGAAGTGTTAATTTGTTCAAACACAGATTAGATAGTTTTCTTTTAGGAAATAACATTATGGAATACCGTACATAAGTAGTTTGGAACACATGGGCATGCGACCGCCAGGAAGGAGGAAGGCGAACTAGATAAACCGTGGTCTTTTTTCTTCTAGCATTTCTTATGTTCTTATATCATTGCTCCATCTATCTAATTTAAGGATCCAGTCTCCACCCTTCACCCAGGGTAACACCTCAGAGTGCAGAACAGGGATGGAACTTGACGCCAAGTCGAAGGTGGAGATGACCTTAGGCACAGTTGAAGAGGAAAGTCTTCTGATGTAATCTGAGAATGGAGAATGAAGGTGACCAAAATAATTAGGTCACCTTGATGTTATCTGGTTCACTTCCTAACTTCCTAAACCGTTCCTCGCAATTTAAATTCCTGATACCCTAAATCATTCTTGTTACTTATTTCTTGTGAGAGAATAAAACCATACTGAGATGAGATAACCAAAATGGCTCACAGTACACTGTCTAACCAATGACTGCATACAGTAACAAGATAAACTTTTGAAATAAAGTGGGGTTAATTGATGTTTCTTAAGATTTCATATTAACATATGAAATCTATTAAAAAACAATGGAATGCCCAGTTGATAATTAACATTCACCACAGATCTACACTGGTTTCTAATGTTAGGCACTGAGTACAAACAAGGTCAGGTGTAGAGAAAAGCTCCCTCCACTCTGCCCCCAACAAGATGCTTCAACTCAATCTCACAAGAGCAGCAATGTGACCATTTCCATTTGCTACAAGAGGGGTTACATGATCTTAGCAGTAGGGTGTGCTCTTCTGCAGTTAGATCGGGGATAATTAACACAGATACTGACTGCTTCTGAGAAAGTGTTCCATTTCCCAGCATTAACACCTTCCAACTTGACGAGCACAACATTCAGTGCAAACAAAGTGAGGTTGTAACTGTGATTAGCTAATGGACTGGCTTGGCGCGGTTAGCACACAAAGGAATGAGTTTCTTGATCTTTTTAATTCTATTTTAGAAATCAGATGAATGGCTGCAAGTTTTAACACTGAGTGAGTTCAGAAGAAAGCACAATATCCCAAACCAGACTTTCAATCCAAAACTAATTGCAATGCTTAACCACAACTTGACTCAAGGTAGAATAAGGCAAAATCATCTAGTGCCCATTCTGCTTTACGCACAGATTAGAGCGGTCTCGTATTTAATTTGTTGCCTGCAGTTTTCTTGAGCACTTCTCTCACACTCTGGGATAAGGTGAAAGAGTAAAGTAAACTACCTAATGATCCCTCTCTCGCCTCTGGTCTCTAACGCACTTGCTTCCATTTTGTCATTCTTGCACTCTCTCACACTCTTTCTTTTACCCATCACCAGCTTTCTTTTCTACAGTGAGTCATTGTTCCACTCTTGTTTCTACCAGAATTTAAACATGCTATCTGTCTGACACGTCTCTTTTCCCTGCACCCTCAAGGTGTTGAAATCAAAACTCAATCGCACCTCTTCCTGCTCTAAGTCATTCCCTCCCCAGGATCATGGAATTCCTTCCTCAATCATTCTTTGCTTCTTTTAGAATCACCAGTTTTTAAAACCCTTAAGCTTGGGTCACCTGTTTTTTGTTTTTGGATTTGGGCAAGTTATTGGCTGGAAGCCAGTGCCTGTGGAACCGTATCCCAGCAATCGGGAGAGGAGGGAAGAAATAAAAACTTCTATTCAACAAGTGAACCCAAGCAGGACAGAAAGAAAATGTTATCTTACACTAAAGTGATCCGTCTAAAATAACTGATATAGTGGACGACTTTTGGCAGCACGGAGACACTATATTTAACATTGCTGAACTTTCCTCAATACCCCCCCTTAAAAAAAGATGGAGAGCTGGGGAACATGTTATGCTTGGAACATGAATTCTATACAATGGGAGTGGATGGGAAGTGGTTTTCTCTGCTGAAATTCCAGCCTTGGATTAGAATTGTACTTGGATCGGGTCTGGCTTTATCTGCAGGCGGCTGGATCCTGAAAAAAAACAGCCTGTACCACTAGGTTTACTGGCTGCTCAGAGAAAAAGTTCCCAACATTGTTCCTCTAAATAATCGCTGTGTTTATAATGACCATATCATGAGATGGGAAAAGGGCTCTGGGATTATCACAGGTTCATTATTCGTTGATGAATTGACCATTGTTTTATCATGACATCCTTAATCGGATTGCTTTTCCTAGAGGGAGAGGCGGAGAAAGGAGTTATATAAAACTGGCAGCCAGCCACATGGGTTACTTCCCTAAAGGAAGGAGACAGAAAATGTGAAAAGCCTCGATTCAGGCCAGGTAACAATGTAGGAACAGAGACCAAATGCTCCAAAATAATATTCATACCAATTCATTTTATTTCCCAAGTGTAGTGGGTATGGAACTCTGGTGTATTTGAGAGTAGAGTAAGTCGTGGGACCAACAGAACTGCTGTTGGAACTAATCAGTCAACACAAACCCTCGGACGGTAGAATTGTTGACTGTAATCAGTGCATTGTGGCACAACTTGGACTTGGTCAGTGAGGTTTTTGGTTATATTCTGACTTAGTTACTGCCCCTCCCCTCTCCCCCCCCCACCTCCTACCCAAACCCCCAGATTTAATTCTTTGGTTAAAATGTCAAAACCCACTGTCCACATTAAAACACATAATCAGTCCAATACAGATCAAACTGTAAAAACATAGAACCAATATATTGAAGCCATTTGAAGGCAGCAACTTCATAATCGCATGGACTATCAATGGGGCTCTGCCTTGCAATCACTTGCAGGCATCAGTTATTCTCTGTAATTCTTTCATGACCTGGAGGTTTGCGAGTCACTCTCCCTCCCCACGTTCAAAGCTCGCCTCAAGAGTTACCTTTTTGACCACACTTTCAGTCATCTGGCTGAGCTGAGTATCAGGCTCAGTTGCAATGTGGCCAGTAACCTGTGACACTCAATGTGCATCAGTCTTGACCCAAACAACGAGGTACATTTTGCACAAATTCACTATCTTGTTTGCCTAGAAGCACCAGGCAATGCACTTCACAGTAAAATCCTATGAATGCTTTGAGATATTTTGACAAGGGGATAAGGCGCTACATCAAATGCAGGATTTATTATTATTTATTATTGTTACACATGAAGAATGATCAATTGAGTGAGACGGATGGTCATCTTGAAACGACAGCCTAACATGAGTCAGCGTCTGGGGTGGGGGAGGGGATGAGAAAGAGAACATTGGGTAACAAATAATACAAACCTTTGTCCAGCAGCTTGTTCTCACAAATCATTTCCACTGCGCTATTCTGAACAATGAGGGCCAGCGACACACAGGCCCCAGGAAGACTGTGTAGGAAAGATTGAGAAGCAGGTCTGTCTGACTAACCGGGCAGAAATGGGATGAGACACCGGTATTTCAGGGTTGGCTTAAAAATCATGTTCAATGGACACAACCTCTGTGATACAATCATCCTGCAAGAAACACGCTAAAGATAAGAGATGTGGTGGAGGATAACCATGAGTAGACAGCCAAGGATGCAGCCCCCCTCATTTCATTTATCCTGCAAAAATCCAAGTTTTTTTTAACATTTCCACACAATAAATAAGTCAGGATTTCTTTTTGGAAGGCAACTTATTGTTACAACAGATCAAAATCAGTTGATCATGATGTAGGTATCTCTGGACCTTAGTTGGTAAAGACCCCGTGCACAGTATGGTACTGGGTCACACAGCCAGGAAGGTCCCCAGTCTGTGCTGAGTTTAGCCCATCTCAGAGGTCCATGGGCTGGACTGAGGAAATATCATCCAAGTTTCCCAATTCTGATTGCTATCAAGTGACTATTCCTGGAAATTATATGCATGTGCAGACACCAGGTGAAGACTGGATTGAGTTCGACTGTAAAGTCCTCTTTTCAACATAGACAAATAGTCCAGACACGGACTACCCATACATGAAGAACAGCAAATGGGCAAGATATCTGAGAGTTCTGTGAGAACAGTCCCAACCCCAGTCACCGCCTTCAGGAAAGGATAGGAGTAAATTAATAATAATACTTGCATTTGATATAGGGCCTTTTCATTATCTTCTAGACATTTCAAAGTTCTTCACAGAATATACTCTAAAATGAATTGACTGTTTGTTTTGTGGGCGAAACATTCAGGAGGAGAAAAGAAAATTCTGTTCATCAGTGAACAGTGTGTGATCATCAATCCTGTGCAATGAGCAACAGCCTCTCCAAACTCTCATACTTTTTTAAAAAAAATCATTGGAATTTCCCATTATAAAGGCACAATAAAAAGGATTAGTATTGTTATCATTCCATGTGCACGGTGACCCTCCCTCTCACTTTACAAATTAAAAAAGGAGAAACAAATTAAACTTGATCTTTATTTTTTAAAAATTACAAATTTCTAAAATAATCATATCAGAATCAAAGCTACTGTAACTGCTTCCATCACCAGTTGCAAAACAAATATTAATTACCAAAATGCATTCTAGTTTAAAAAAATGGGGCGTGTGCTAGGGCTGACTGTACTGAATAATGGTTGCTAGGCTTCCAGATAAAAGAAACATTTTTTAGCTTTTTTTATATATATATATATAGAAAATGGAGGTGTGAAAGAGTAGGAAAGGAGACCAGTGTTTATCCTCAAGCACAAAGAGGTGCCAGTCTGGCTTTGTCCTGTGTTCATAATACAAGTTATTCTCCTGCTTTGGAGAGGGATTGTTTACTGCTTTTCAGAAGCGGTGTAGGTGACTGACATCAGATTGGAAAGAAAGCAGCTGAGACCTCATCGTTTGGAGACAACCCCACACAAAGTATCATCGCTCGCCTTTATCACTTTCCAGCTGCAGAGGAATAATACAGCTCCACACCACCAGAAGATACCTATCAAATATTTCCAGCTCTTATCTGGAGACCTCCTAACTTGCAGCTGTCTGTGGGCGCGAGTTGTGTGCGAGCACAAAAGGCTCACTCCTGGCCTCCATCCAACAGGCCACTTGGTAATGTAAATCTCGGCTAGTGTTCACTTCACCTAGAGTGCTTACAAATAGGCTTACCTCTTGTCTGTTAAGAATTCAGTGCTGCGTGTTGAATTTACAGGTAAACTTGTGTAATAAGAATTGGGGGCACACAAAGCACTGATCAAGAATCTCGCTTACTCTCTCGGTTCCAGTATAAATGCGCTGCTCCTACAAAGGAAACGCTCTGTGGGGATGAGTAGCGCTCATTGAGAAATTGGTATTTCTTAACCCAAGATTTAAGAGAGAGAAAAAACTCTACAGCAAGAGCCCTCGAGTCACCTCCTCAAACATTTGTTCCAATCTAACTAGACCAATGTTCACTCTACTATATTGAACGCTTAAGTATCCTCCCCTTGGCTTTTTAAAAAAAATGGACAGTGCTTCTGTATTTCTAAGCATCTAATGATATAATTGTAGGTCAAGCCGCAAATGTACTCTTTTATTATTCTCATGGTTCATATTTCCCACAGAAACTCCAGCTGGCATATCACTTGTGCAGCACCTGACACGCACTCAAAAAGCAAATCAATTCCAACTCTATGCAAACGGAAAGTGAGGCCATCAATCAGTGAGGGACTAAGAAGTAAATAAATGATTCAAAAAAAAATCTTCAAAAGCAAAAGATGAAATGGTCAGAGACTGTGATACAAGGGAATAGATATACAATAGTGACATCTGAAAGGGCAAAGCAGTTATCTGCTCATAGACACACAAGATCACATTTGAAAGAAGCAACATCGAGTCAACCTCTATCTACTTATATCATTTCTGCAATCCTCCTGTGCAAACAATGCATTCCATGTCTTTTGAACCAAACTATTCTCATGCTTTTAATAGTCAATAATTCTGTGGATCTTGGTGAATCCTATGCTGTTCACAAACTGCTCCCCAATTTGTTAGGATACAGCATTCGCTGGAAACCCTGCAAATTGTCAATACCCTAATAAACAACTGGATCCTAAATGGGTGCAAAACAGACCATTGGTCTCACAGCTTTTTGATTGCCATATCAAAACATCAAAGAGGTCAAATTCACTCTAATAGTTTGGGCAAATCTGTACATCAATAACACGTATCAACCCCACAATCTCCAATACTAGTGTCAACATTAGAATATCAATACTACGTTCCCAATGTGTCCTTTCGATAACAAAGATTATCTGCTGAATCAATACTGAACAAGCATGCGTACTTGAACAGGGAATTTAGAGAGCCTTGTCAATACAAAAATCAAGACCTTTGAAAGGACTCGATTATCTTGGATTTCCTTTGCAATCTACTCACTCCCTTCACACTTGCAGATTCTAATCAGGATCTTTGGGGAATGGGACCAGGTGATGAGCCTTCCCAATAGGAGAATTAAAGATGTTTACATTGCAGCCAGTGCTAATACTGTCAACAGTAGAGGCGGTGGGGGTTGAAAAGGGAAATTGCTTCGTACTAACATTCCTCAGTCAAGCTCAGAATCCTGGACATCCATTCATGAGATTTTATACCTCTTGTTAATAAGTACAGTGACTGGCAACAAGGGCTAGTTTAACTGGATTCCTTAATAAGAAATAAGAGTTGCCCAAATTGAGGACTCTCTCCAATACTTAGAAACAACTAGACAACCAACACACAGGAATTCTGCTCTGACATAATCTACTGCCCTGAGCACAGATACTAGTTAACAGGAAGTCTATTTGAATCTGGTTAAGAAAGAGCTCAAATTAAACCCTAACGTACGTCTGTGTTAACGTAACTTGGCTTGGTGGCGAGAAGACCCAGAAAATCCTAGGTTCGACCATTGGTCATCCAGAGTCAGCTGAGCTACCTCTTTTTTTCTTTCTAACCCCATCACCACTGCCAAATACCCTGTTGACATTCACTTCTGTATGGATTCACACAGGAAGAATAGTCACTTGAGAGCGTGCTGGAGATGATCAGTCTGCTTCACAAGTCAGTGCCTTCAGGGGAGGGGGTGAGAATCGAATCCAAAAATATATTGCACTCAATTGCATACATTTTGTAAGAAAAACGGAAACCAAACAAGCTTCCCTCACACTCAAGACACGAATGTTGTAATACGATCACACACTTTGATACAATAGGCTTTGAAGGAAATTACTGAGACACAGGGTGCTTCATATCAGTCTTCTAGCCACTAATATGAACTTCATATTCTAGGGTGGGAGGTGATGGAAGGTTCAAATCTAAGTAGCCCAGCCAAGCGATCAGAATCCTGGCTGATTTACTCATCCCAAACCCAAATTCAGATGGTGAATTACAGCACCAAACTGTTATGCTGGCTGCGATCAGCTAATCTGGGAACATCACAGCGTAATGGCTCGGCCACTCAGTAAATAACCGAGTGAGCTATTGGGAAAGACTTTAGTAGCGCGTGCAAAATAATCATATAAACGAAAGGTCATACCCACTAAGACAACATGTGGCTCATTCAGACACTGAGTATTTTGACGGCATTTTTAAAAACTTCATAATCTCCCAACTTCCAGCATACCCATTTTTACTCTGAGAAACACCGGTCTCCTGACAACAAGTTACCTTAGACTGTGTTCTTTATCTGTTTATGAAAGAAGACTCTGCAACACTCATTTCACATACAGATTGTGGAAAAGTTCGTGTTTGGCTTTCTGCCCATGTGTAGGTCAGGAGAATGCAAACAAAGCAAGTATGGATTAACCTGCCTGGAACTGATGTGTTCAGTATTAAGTCGCAAAATTAGTCATGTGTCATTTAAATAATTGTTATGAAAGAAACAAGAAAAAAAACAGATTTTGTAAATTGGAAATCAGAAATGAACAAAGCTGGAAACACACAACCAATCGATCAGTGTCTGAACAAGGTCAACATTTCTCCATTAGAATGTTCTCTTTCAGGTGCTGACTGACCTACATATTTTCAGCATACTCTGGTTTTATTCACTGTTTTGCCAAGATGGAGCAAAGTAGAAAGAAGGGGATTAGAATGCGGTGAGGAGGGCTTATTTGAGTAATTAAGACCTTTCCTTCCCCCCACCCTCCCGAGTCTTTATACATTTGTGGCTGTTGACAACTTTTGTGGCATGGATGTCAGAACAAGTCTGCATTGAAGAATGCAATGCAACACTATGTCTGACTGCATTGCACTGTGCATTGCGTTGGAAGCTGCGATCAGCAGTGCTGAGCTGTTCAGCTGCCTGGGCAAAAATCAGTCAAACTGTTTTAAAAGGGATTGAGAAGGATTCAGCCAAAGATTTTCAAAGTTTTACAGGTTTGTTTTCACTGCCTGATAATCATAATTAAAAGTAAATGAACTGTTAAAGGACAAATCTTTCCATCAAGATGAATAGGAACTCTGATGGCAATCTTCCTCTTAAAAGGGGGGGGTCCAGATGGTGAACATCCCTTTCTAAGTAATTTCCACAGACTACAGTTTAGCAATCACATTCTGGGATATACTCTTTGGTGCACAGAATGGAGTGTGTGTGTTGAGGGCAATGTGGAATAGTATGAGGTAGGCAGTTCTCTTATCTGCAGAAACTGTATGTAATGAACCTTCAGCAACTCTGTGAGCTGAGTCCCAGTCAATATTAATCCCAACATCTGGATCCCTGCCCCTTCTTCAGCGATCAATTTCAGGTCAGTTTCATTCATCAACCCATCAGAGCAGCCATTCCTGCGTACTTAGACTGATTTACCGGCAGAGCCCATCGGTAATTACGCTAATGTAATAAAACAGAATAAACAATTTAGAACGACAACTAATCAGAGTAAAAACAATCGCAGATCTTTCAGAAAAAGCGACAATGCACGTTTTAAAATAGAACAATTCTTTCATTTGTAAGCGGCTTGGTGGCAAACTATAAATTTCCGTCAGCTCCGATCTCACAGTGTGTTTCGCATCCTTCTGTTCACAGTAAATGGAAGACAAATTATTTTTTACTAGTTTTCTCCAAGAATGCTCAAGTCTGCAATTTAAAATTAAACGTCGGTGGGAAAAGGGGAAATATTGCATTTTTGCCTTACAACCTCACTGATATTTCACCACGAACCTCCATCACTGAGGAAGTGTACGCCTGATAATCAATTATTGCTTTTCTTGAACAAACCATTTACTTCCTAACGAAAGACGGGCTCCGACGTCAAAGTGGAAAGGTCTTCATCTGAATTACCAAATTTTACTGAGGGACCATGTGCGTAAACTCGCAGGTCTTTGTTGATGTGCTTTTCAGATTGTACGGTCTTTCCAAGCAGAGGAGATGCTGCAATGCCCTGGACTGCCAGTGCCATGGAATCCACACACACTTATACCGTGAGGCTGATTCTATAGCACTGGCAAAAGGACACAAGTAAACGTGTATCTGCAAGGCAGCGGGTTTTGCATCTCGCGATCCCTATGCTGGTTCCCATGTGTGGTGGGGAAGGTCAGTACAGGGCAGCAATGAGACACGTGGCTGAAAACACATGGGTGGGCTCAGCACACAGTCTGCCCCACCTCTTCTTCTTGCCCCCCCCACCACCTCCCGCAGCTGTCTGTACAATGGCATCGAGTATCGCAAGCATTTACACTGCGGTGGCCAGATGTGCTGAGAGAGAGAAAAAATATCACCTGGAGGCCACCAGAGTCAGGGTTTAGTCAGCACATTCAACCTTGAACCTCAGTGATTTAAGCTTGAAGCTAACTTGCAGATCTGGGTTGACAGTGTGTGATGAGGCCACTGTTCCATTTTGCACAGTTCTCCCTCTGTGATGTGATGGGAGAGAGCTGTCTAGCGCCCACGGTTCCCATTCAGAATGTTACCTTAGTGGAACTTCACTGGGGTCATTCTGCGATAGGCTGTAAAACATGTGCCCTAACCTTGCTTTCAAACCGTTAAAGACAGAAAAATATCAGGAACTTCATAAATAAAATCAGGATGAAATGGTTCCATTGAATACAATCCAATCATACTGCACATATATTGCAGAACTGCTTCCTTTAGTGGCCCTGCAATACAGGCCTCCAGTGCTGCAGAAACATCCCATTTATACTGCGCAGCATCACATTAACAATGGTCAGTTGGTCTGAAGGCAACTGTGCTGGGCACAGGCTCAAACAGCGACGAAGGCACAGGGCAGGGAGCTTCCCCAACAGGTCACAGTGAAGAATACATGTTTGAGCTCTTGATCTCCTAGAGGTTTCTCTGGCATCTGTGGAACCGACCATTCCTCAGGATGCGGGGGTGGGGGCAGAAGTACAAAAGCAACCGTTTATCTGCAAGGCAGCGGGTTTTGAACCTCGTCATTCCTGTGCTCATTCCCATGTGTAGAGAAGGTCAGCACAGGGCAGCAGTGACACACATGGCTGAAAACATTATGGGTGGGCATTGGAGATGAAATAAGAGGCATAACCCTCATTTATACACAGGACGTCTTCCCGACGTGAAAGGCGCCATACAAGTCTAATTTTGTTGTTGTTGTTGTTATACTAGGTGCTCTGCTCGCCTACTATTTCACTTCAGAACCTCTGAGTGTGTGATTCAGCTTTGAACTCCTTCCCTCCAATGCCAATTCACACTTGGTTTAACCTGGCTTGCTGGATGTGCATGCGTACACATGTTTATGTGTACGCATGAGCACTTGCTAGCTCGACATCAACACATACTTTTTTGCATTGAAAAACAACCATAAAACACTAAAGAGAAAACAAGATGAAATCGGTGAAACCAAAGTGTCTTCCACAAAATGTTCATTTTATCTCGATGCAACATCTGACTTATGGCTCTTAACGTAAGAGCAAACAAGAGCATGGGGGTATACTGTAGCATTGCAATCAATGTCTAAACTCTCTGATTTCTCTCACTTGCAATAGTCTCAGACTTTAGAAACTCTCGAAGAATAACGCCAAGGAAGTATTTTCAACATACCTGATCATTTATCTGGGATGCAACGAGGTTGTGCTGATCATAGCTCCGTCCGTACCTGATGTATTTGAGCCAACTCCCTATATCAGGCTGACTGGCATCGATGCAGAACTTCACATTGCCTAACTCGTCCAAGACCTGGAAGAAAAATGTTGAGATAAAATTAATACAGACTGATTCAAATGCAACCAGAAGTAAACTATGTACCTCCCACAGAGCTCCCACTGAAGGTGGCCTCAACATACATACATGTATGCCAAACGTATGCATGTCTCTATGTTTGAGGTTAACTCAGGTTAAATATATATGTAATTCCAATAATTGACGATCTATTGGAACGACAGACACATAAAGCATTAAGTCGACATTTCCTGACATTTAAAGGGGAGGGGAAGAACACTCGTAATTCATCGCTTTTCCTTGTGGGGTGTGTGTGAGGAATTATAACCCTGACTTTTATTTTGTTGGGGTCGTGACCCCCCACTCCCACCACAATCCCCATCAATGGCTTATCTGTACAGATCTCAGTGGCTCAGCTAATTCAGTACCATATGGCTGCTGTGCAAAGCTCAAAAGATTCCCTCAGAAATAAACCTCTATTGAAAATTTGTACCTATTTTTTTTCCAGCCGAGAAAACATTCACTGAAAGCTAAATCTCTAAATTCCTGCACATATTTATCCTACAGTTGGTGGGAGTAAGGCTCCAGACACAATAATTTAACATACATGCAGAGTGGTGGCGTGTACCTATACATGTGCACGCACGCACATGCACACACATAAACTAGCTCAACAACTTGTACATGTAACACTGCAGATCCTGACATGGAATTGTTTCCAGGTGATGAGGCCACTGATAAAATGTTTGAAATAATAAACTATTCAGCTGAATGATGCTGGTACTTTTTAAGAACAAGCATTTAGATAAACCAACAGACACAATTGTAAATTTAAAAATAAAAAAATGGAAAATTGTTTAACTCAAATCAAAATTGATCTTCCTA
Source organism: Callorhinchus milii (assembly GCF_018977255.1). NCBI lineage: Eukaryota > Metazoa > Chordata > Chondrichthyes > Chimaeriformes > Callorhinchidae > Callorhinchus > Callorhinchus milii. Next base: position 8,278,121 of record NW_024704752.1, on the reverse strand, counting down.
CAGCTGATAACGAAGATACTCTACCCAACACTTGAATACACACACTTTACATATATATGCATTACTTTTACAAAATATAAAGGTACATTTAATATTAATATTAACTGTAACAAGGAAAGTGCCATTCATTCCATCAAGTCCAGTCCTTCAACAATCTCTGTACAGCTGAAATCTACCAAGGACTCCACTCATTTGATTTTTGTAGAAATCTCTATTTGATCTCTCAGTTGGAGATCAATTAGAGCTCAGTTATACGTCTCCAGACTTGCACCTTCAACGCTGCTCACTGCTACCTCTGTTCCCAGCAGTATCATAGTTCGTATCTCTCTCTGGCCATTAATACCCCCATAAAATCAACGCCTTTCCTCAACAGATAATAATAATAATCCTTGCATTTGATATAGTGCCTTATCACATCTTCGAGACGTCTCAAAGCGCTTCACAGAATATACTGTAAAATTAATTGACCGTTTATTTTGTGGGCGAAACACAGCAGCTAATTGTGCACAGTAGTGTCCCACAAATAGTCGTGGATTGAGTGATCAAATTAATATCCTTATTAATTTTTCAACCGTTTCTTCTTAATAATTGTCATTGCCTCTGGACTAACTGCTTTCTTATCCATGAGCCTGTTCCTCACATCCACACATCATGTGGATCTTAAAAAGAGTTAATTCTGATTTGTAGATACACGTTTACACCTTTGTAAATAAGTAGAAAATTGTATATATAACATACGTACATCCAATTCAGAAATTTTGGTTAAACATATTTGCTGTAGTGTAACCAAATGCTCCAACATGCATTTGAAAAGGTACGAAAAACTCAGCAAAATAATTGTACTGTATATAACAACGAAAAACAGCTTGCAGAGTTTAATCTGCACAATTGGCTTGAGGTGAAGTACTGTAAATATTCAGAGGAGGTACGTGTAAACATTGAAAGCTGTGTGGTTTACTGAGCTGTGAAAATGGTTCTCGAACCATTTGAACCTTATAAAAATTCTTGGGAGGAGCAAAACATGATGCCAGTAGTTTAAACACGTCTTTGTGTTTAATGAAGGTGTAAGATAGAGGGAAAGGCAAGGCATGCCAAAGGTGTTGTTTCCTTAAATGTTTTGTAGCAAACTGGAATGTATTTTCTTGACATATACCTTTCTGAATCAGCCCCTCCAATTAACAATGAACAGGGGCAAAACAACCCTTGAACAAGGTAGAATAATCAGTACCTACCAACACAGAACGCCAATTGACACTGATAATGGATCATTCTGGCCCCTATATCAATAGCTGAATATTACCAACACAGCCAGTAAATTAATTTAAGGCAAAACAAAACAACTATTATTTCCTTTGAGTGGATTTGCATTCCATTCAAGGAACTGGCTTTATCTTTTAAACTTTTGAAGGTTACAAGCCTTGGCCTCTGTTGACTTAACCCCAAAGCACTATAACATGCAAATCACACAACTTTTATAGGAACTGGTTCAGATCATTAACTTGCAATAACTTTCAGGTACACACACACACACACATTCACTACTGTATTGTAAGGTGCTGCATACGAGTGTTGTCTGGGTTCTTTTGCAAAAACATTTCTACCATAACTGTACAAAACAGGTATAACCGAGTGAAATCCATCGTTAAAATGTGAGCCTTTTTTAAAAAAAAACACGCACGGAAATTGGGCAGTGAATTAGCTCTAATTTATGAAATAATTCGCAAGCAATGGAAATGTTTAAACGTATAACATCTTTAAAAATTACAGACTGTATGTGCGAGGCAGGCGGTCGGGCTATTGAAATGCCTTTAACTCCACGACCATCGCTTAATTTAAAACGCAAGCGATCTTTTCAAACAGTGTCAAACGTGGCGTTATTATTAATATGTAATATGTATAGATATATATATATGTGTGTGTGCATAAAAGAAATCGAAATGCTTGGCCAGAGTCGCTTGGTACGAGTTTGTTGACGGAGTGTAACTTTCTGCTTTCTAATAAGAATTTGCAAAAAAAAATTAGTATGCAAACAGAAATAAACCTCCCTCCTTATTATTCTGTGCTATTAATAATTGAGTGTCACTGCGGCTCATGGCAAGAAGTGAGGACAAGTGCAAATGTGTTGGCTTATGAGAGACCAGAGTTTAAAAACTTATCAGGTTCAACTCCAGCCAACTGGAACTTTTACACACCACTCGGGATAAGGGAATTAATTAATCCGCTGTATGTAGGAATTTTTTTTAAAAAAAAGAAAAGGTGATGCGGGGTTTGCAGGTACTGATTTTAAATGACTCTCTTTCGCTTGAAGCTGGTTTTAGAAGCAGTGGGAGAGAGAGAGAGAGAGAGAGAACACACACCCACAGTAGACACACAGACAGAACAAGTCACTCACTGACTTCTCAGCAAAACACGAAATGAAACGCTTTGCTTATACAGACAGACAGACACAGACAGACAGACACAGACAGACCAGACCTTGTGAAAAGGTATTGTGCCGAATTCTCGCTTTCTCGCCCCCAAATCGCCATCGTACCTTGAATTGTCCAGATTTGGGAGACAGATACCCACCCGAGAGAGCGGAGAGCAGAGAGAGCGTTTTATACACACACTTTGTTTTTTTTTAAAATGAAAAACTATATATATATATATATCTATGTTTTGCGAATCGTTCGGGCCATCAGCGAACAGATATGTTATATAATACAGGACACATCTATTGGTTAGTCAGTCTCCCGATCCGAGTGGAACATTTTCAGGGGATTACTGCACTCTTTTCAATCCACCCTCTTTCTCTTTCTCCTTCTCCCTCTCTCTCACACACTCTCACCCCTTCTTTTGCGTGAAGGTTTCACGGCGACAGGTGTTGGGAGTAAGAAAGACGGAGGGAGGGAGAAAGAGAAGAGTGTCGAAGTATATATTCGTGAATGCAAACACCAACGCAAGTAAAGTTTTACCCACACACACACACACCCCTAACACACACAGCCCCACAAGATAAAGCTCTGATGAAAATAACTTCCAAAAAAAAAACACAAGTTGCCATTCCCGTCCCGATTTGCGATCGAGAAAAAGAAAATTTGAACCAATGTAACTTTGTTTTGGGGAAAAAAAACAAGTTAAGAAGAGATAGAGAGAGAGATGGTGGGGGGGAGAGAGAGAGAGAGAGAGAGAGAGAAAGGCAATGCTAACAAAGCCTGCGAGTGGCTTCTATATAAATTACTGGTGTGGAAAGAGGCAAATCAAACTTTAATAAGGGAGAGAGAAAGAAACTCGCTCCACGCGATCAGCCCAAAGTTTCTTGCAAAACGGGACTCTCGCAACGTATCGTGTGTTGTGTTGTATGTGTGTTGTGTGTGTGTGTGTCTGTGTTGTGTGTGTGTGTGTGTAGTCGTTGTAAACTGGGAGGTGGGAGTGTTATTAAAGGAGCCAGACGGTCGCTTGCTTACCTTAGTAGTTGTCAACACGTAAAGCTGGGTTTAAAAAAAAAGAGGGAGCATTTACTCTGCAAACTGCCGTGTGTGTGTGTGGGGTTTTTTTTTTTGGAGGGGGGGGGGGGGCAAAAAACAAAATCCCTTTTTAGTGGTCAGGACTCCTGCTGATTCCGGCCCAGGTCACAAGCTTCTCTCCATTTGCTCTTGAATCCTTCACGGCTGGGATTGACTGAACTACCCCCCACCCCCCCCTCCCCAACCCTCTGTTCTGTTCCTCTGAGTGCTACTTACTTGTCGCGTTTTTTTTGTCTCTTCCCTATGCAAACATCTCGGTCAAGGCCATCGGGTTACAGGGTGTGTGTGTGTGTGGGTGTGTGGGGAGGGGTGGGGAGAGAGGGGGGAGTATTAACTCGCTCTGGTGGTCGAGAATCGTGTCTCTAATAGATTGCAACAGTTGCAACCAAAAAAAACTCTCAAAACGGACCAAGGGGGGAAAAAAAGGGTTTGGAATATATGGGGGGGGGGGGTGTGTGGGGGGGGGGGGAAGAGTGTGTGTGTGGGGGGGGGGGGAAGTGAGAGTGAGTGTGTGTGTTGCTCTGAGCGGCTCTCGGATGAGCTCTCCTCGAATCCAGGGCTCTTTCTAAAACGCTTTCTTTTTTTTCTCTCTCTCCTCTCTTCCTTGTGGTGAGCTGACAGCCGCCCTCGCTCTCCCCGAGGTCAGCAAAAGGTCGTTATTGGAGAGGGAGAACTCATGGAGAGCTCATTAAAAAGACAAGTCTACCCTGTGACAGACTAACATGGGCTGGATTTAAAGAGACAGCGTCCCTGTGTGGGTGTTTTCTTTCTTAAAAAATACTCTTTCTCTCTCTCTCTCTCTCTCTCTCTCACACACACCCCTTTCCCCCCCACCTCCCCCTTCTCTCCCTCGCTCTCTCTCTTCTCTCCCCCCCCGGTGTATTTCCCTAGGATGGGAGTAGGATGCAGAGAAAGAGAGCAAAAGGCATCGTATATAACACGTCCGTCAGGGACCAGTTTGGGTTGATTGAGGCTTCGGTAAGTCTGCGGCCACAGTTAACGCAGGCGAACGCCGCCGAGTTATCTCTCATCAGCCTCTGGTTCACACCAGGCAATCTTCACGCGAGTTAATGAGTGAACAGAAGGGGGGAACCGAGGACACCCTTTAGCATTTCAGACCGTTCGGTTACAGCAAAAGACGGTGCAGAGACTCGGTGGTCACTGACCACCTCAGGTTGGCTTTCGTTGCTGAAGATAATACCGAGTGCACAGCAATCGTCGACTGCTGAAACTTTCCCAAAGTTTTAGCTTTTCTTAAAAAAAAACGTGGCATTGTTTTTTTTTCGACCCAGACCTCTTTTTTTTCGTAAAAATGTTTATTTTTTTATTTTAAAAAAAGTGCCATTCCAAACTTAGGGAAATGTCCCGTAAATATATATATATATATATTTGTGTTTGATGTTATTACAGACCACGAATAGTGTTTATTGCGACTCGATTTATGTAGAGCATTTTCTCGGGTGTTTTGTATGAAGTCAGATTAGAGGGGCACATTCACTCGATAGTGTCCTCTCTGACAATTACACATCGAGGTGTGAAATGTCATCCTTGGGAGGATTTCTCCAATGTCGAACGATTCAAGTGTTGTTTATTAATGATGATAAAATATAAATCCGTTTTGACCATCGAGAGTGTGTGAGTGTGTGTGTGTGTGGGTGGGGGGTCAGTCCCATCCTCGAAATGAGAATCGACAGGGCAACTTCACTCACTCCCTCTCACAATTTACTAAAGATTTTTTTAAAAAAATCTGCAAAACCTACACTTTTTGGGAGGTTATTTTCCAGCTGATCTTTTTATTTTTTTAAAAAAAAACTGTAGGTGCTAACGTAGCACCTGAGAACATTATGTATCGTATAAAGTAATTAATCGCAAAGATCATCACTTGTGAACAGGAGATGTGAAAATGATATTCGTTGAAATTAAACTTTTTTTTCCCCCTTTTTTTTAAAAAAAAGTTTTGCCCCGAACAAAAAAAGATTGGGATTAAATTCCACCCGGAGACTGGGAGAGGAGAGCCACTGACCCATAACATCCCTTGGACAAGGTGATGGGTTATTTTTGGAGGGTTGGGATGGGGGGGGGGGGAGGAAAATACTCCTGGGACATGATACACGCACAGGGTGACATGCAAAGGTCCGTTGAACAAATCTAGTTCTTTGTTTACCATCCACCCCCGAGCAATGTACCAGGTGTTGTTGTACTGTGATACCAATCTCAACCTCTTTCAACAAGGCAAACATTTGCTATATTCCTTAAGGATTTCCATACCAGAAGCGACCGGAGGAGCACCACAAAATGTTGTTCTTATCTTTCTACATATCTGACATTTTCTGAGTCCATAAAGCGGGCCCTAGAGTATATGACTAACTCCCTTACTCATGTAGGTCCCCCGTGAAATCTGCAGTCTCATCTCAAAACAATTAAAGTAATTACTAAATTACAAATATGAAATTCACTTTCCCCCATTCAATTTAAAAAATCAATACAATGGATGTAACCACAAGCTTCTGTTTATTATTTAACCGAGCCAGGTACTTAACTTGTTAGCACAAAATACCATTCAGGTGGTTGGTACAATTGCCTATTAAATGACTAGCAGAATTGAAAGCAAACGGGCATCTGTTTTGTGTGCGTTTAAGGCAAAAAAAAATTTTTTAAAAGAAGCAAAGAGGGTTTTTTTTGTAACACAGAATATCAATGCACTTTTTAAAACGTAAAAAAAAGTATAAAACGGGTTAAAGCACACGGGTTAATTGTAAAAGGCGATTCTTTGTGGAATGGAACCAGCAATTGATAGTTATAGAGTACTTTGAGGCAACTTGGAGCTCCCCCCCACCACCAATTTCATCCAAGAGAAACAAAACACAATTCCTCCCTCTTCCCACCCTCCACAAGATTTCAGCAATAAATTAAACCGTTAAGCCTGGTGTGTCACCGAATGTCTAGTGACATTGATTTTTTTTTAAATTAAACATGTAACATGTTTTCGTGGGAGGGAGGGGAAGAGATGATTGACGTGCAAGTTGCAATGCAACGGTAGGTAACTGTACTGCCGGATAAACTCGGAGACTCCTTTGTAAATAGCACCAAAAAAAAAAAGCCAAGCCAGAGATTCCCATACACTCTAACGCTGAGAAACTCCAGCAAACCCCGGTTACTGACCGCCAGCTTCCTGCCGTTCCTCAAGATGTCCATTGTTGGAGCTTTTTAATTTAGCAATAAATTGGGCAAGCTGAACCTGTGAGCTGTGCTATTTTCTTCCTGTCAGGATGAACGATTTCTTTTATGAAGCATTGTGTGGTTAAATGGAAGCAGCACTAAGCTGGGAAACTGATTACTATAGTAAGGAGTTGATGTGCTTTTCTGATACAACTCTGGCCTCTCTCCCCCCCCCAAAAAAAAAACACAGTTCTCTGAAAAGTAGGAAATGTTGGTGTGTAAACAAAAGCGTTGAGTATCACTTGCAAGTCCTGAGCGAATTAGCTTTTACACTGATAGGGTTGGAGACTTGGGGGGAGTTTGAAAGTGAGTTGAAATGGCATTATTTGGCCATCAGATGGCGGTCGCAACTGAGTTTTTTTTTAAAAAAATCTTTTTTTAATTTATATGAAAGAATATATTATTTTAATAAAAGGATCGCCGTTCAATTTGAGACAATAAATCATCACTTTTTTTTTTGCACGTAATCGATTCGCTGTTTTCGGCAAGACTGCAAATCTGTGAGATTCGAATGATTCTTTTTGGAGGGAAAGAAAATCTCAGGACTTTTTAAGATGTTTTTATTTAATCTTGCTGTGAGGGTCGTGTTCAGATGACCTGTCCGGGAGATGATGCTGTACTTAGTGTGTGTGTGTGTGTGTGTGAGAGCGAGAGAGAGAGAGAGACATAAAGATAGACAGACTCCGTCCAAGAAGATTTACAACCATTACCACAGCCACTGCTGACCATGATATGATGGATATTATATTATGCACTGGGTGGAAAAGTTACAGTAACCAGGAAGCAAAAGTTATTAATAATATTGTATGAAGTCATGTTGATGAAAATAACTTTTTAAAGAGACAATAGTCCGTGTGTCTACACTTAACTGGATCCCATCTTATTTGGCGTGGATGTTGAAGGTAGCCTCGGACCCAAACTTCTGCGCTTTTACTGCACTCACAGGCGTCTGCAACCTTTAATCAAAAAGGTAACAGAATATTCGGCGTATATTGTCACGTAAAGGAGCTCCACCCTCTGGGGGAAAGGGAGGAAGGGTGTTTTTTAAGGTTTTTCATTTCCTTTCTCGGACACACGGGGAGTGGCGTAAATCACATGCAATGGATTCACGGTGTCTTTTGTACGTGGTGGTGACTGGTCACCTGGTTGAGAATGGAATTGGGGGTTACTGGGTACACTGAAGGTGAAAATAACGATGATAATAATAATAATGATAATAATCATTCCTTGCGTTCGATATAGCGCCTTCTCGCGTCTTCGAGACGTCTCAAAGCATTTCACGAGCTGAAGAAATACCCAACAGGCCGATGGGGGGGTGGGTTGGAATAGTGGCAGCGTGGGGATGGGGGGGTTATTGTGGATCTTGGCTTTAGTGTGTTTGGGGAGCACACGGTATTCCTACATAAGTTTGTGGGTTGATACCCAGATTTTGTGTGGCTGTGTAGACAGCGGGGTCTTAATGGGCTGAATGGACCTTTCTTATCCAATGTATTATGTTTTTTTGACAAAAAGGAATACGGTTCCTCTCTCTCTCCCTCTCGCCAAAAGATTGTAAAAAAAAGTTACTCAACTCTGTTTGGTGAATACTGTGCAGAACAGTGGGTGATTTAGTCATTCTGATAACAGGTTGAAAGTGTGCGTTCTTTGAAAGGAATGAACTTTGGGTAAAAAAAAGAGGTATTATCTTTTGGTGACCAAATACTATTGGAACAGAAGGTGTTAAACGACAGACAACCCTAACGCGGGCACTGCTTTTTGTTTAAACAGATGGAAATGGTAAGGGACAGACACACCGTTCATTTACTCCCGAGTGGTACAAGGCAGTTGTAACACAGCATGGCCCCGGTTCAGTGTAATCTCCAATGTTGAATTGCCACAAAGCTGATTGACAAGTGGACTTTGCTGAGCTCGGTGCCGACATGGAAAGCTTCCCAGCCCACAGGCTTGACACCAGCTGCCAGGCTTCAGCGAACGTGTGAAACTTAGCTTTAAATGTGAAGTTGGGGCAAGTTGTCGGCCTGTCTAAAAGGGTGCTCTTGAGTAATGCGATGTGTGTAAAGAGCCAGCAAGGGGTACAGTACATGCTTTTCAGAAACGTGAAAGCTGAGCTGGAATTTGGGCTCCAATCTGTGTGTGCATGTGAGTGAGTGAGAATGAGACAGAGACAGTGGTGAAACACCAATCCGCATCGCCCCACAAAACTAAATACACCATTTGTGTCTGAAATACAACATATGCAAGTGCAATACAGATGTGTAGACACACAGCTGGGTTAGCACATCTAATATGCCACATGTAATGTGCAGCAGGCTATATAAATGTGTCTGCACATGTTCATTGTGGTGAGTATGGGTAGCTGAGTACCATTAGGTATGTATCCACAGACATGTGTGTATTTATGTAATGAGCACCATTTTTTTTGCGAATGAGTATGTAATATACAGTATTTGTGAGTGGGCAGGTCTCAGTCTGCATGGTTCAATGTTCTTATGTATAACTGGCTCAATGTGTATACAGTACCTGAATGCCTATGGATATCACCAGAAACCAATATATGATGACCTGAACCATAACACTCGGTGTCTGAGGTGTACGTGCCTTATCCAGCTCCCTCGAAAAAGTCAGCTAATTTCTACCCCCAAAATATTATGAACTAATCAATGATATGGCTTTCATTTAAAACCACGATTTGGGTAATTAAAAATAACTGATTTCATTCAAATTGTCTTCAATCCCAGGAAAAGGGCAGAAAGTGTAAAAGCTTTCTCCCTTTTTTTGTTTTTGCGGATTGTGGGTTAAAGTACGTAATTTTGCAAGTGGCTGAATTTGTTGCCTCGTTTAAGGAAGTGGTTTGAAATGCGCAGGTGATTTTTGTTAAATAAAACATTAATTTTACCGGTTGGTGAAACTGGCCGTCAGACTCACACACAACACGTTACAAATCATAAGCTGGCCTGTGTTATTTGATCCACTGAGTTCAGCTGAAGCTAAGCAGCTCGCTGGTTGATGTAGCTGTTTTCAATACAATTGAACAATAAGAGTAATAATATTTTTCCAACTCCTTCGAGTTTGCAAAAAAGAGAAGACAGGTAAGGAAATGAATTGCCAGTATTGTGCATAACACAAGATGTTAATAATATAGAAAGCAATATTGCCCTCCGCCTCTCCAATTTGCCATTCTCGAAGATGCCGTGACAGCTATAACCAACATTCACTACAGTCCCAGATATCGAGATGCTACACGTTTTCCTGACAATCAGCAAAGCCCGTTTGCTCACGTTTGTCTAATGCGGGAGTGTAGTCTCCAATAAAACACAACTCTGGGTGAAAAGTTCCATTGTTTTCTTCAAAGACCCCGACTGCTTTTGGGAGGTTTCGATTTTGGAACAAATGTCACGAGCCAAGCCATTCGTTTTCTTTCCTCTCTCTTTCTCTGGCAATTCCTTCTGCCACCTTCGTGTTAAACGATTGCACTGTAAAAATCGCTCCACAAGAAAGACAAGTGGGGCATTGTGGGGTTTATGTATTACAGCATTAATCCACCTGTGTAGGTGCAAATATGTCTTAGGTGGAGGCATGTATTTGTCCGTGTGTGTTTATTTTGTGCATACATGCTTTGTGCAAATACTGCACGTGTACATTAATACGGGGAGCAATGAACAGGTCTGTGTATATTATGTGTATGTAAATATCGATATATCGATATGGCTGTATAACATGTTACATGCCTATATTGGGTGTACAATGGTGTGCACAGCTGTTTACATGTGCTGGGTTTAACACAATAAGGGAATTACTGGCGTACTAACGCACAGACCAGCCCTGGGGGAATCGATGTTGTGTCGCAGTTTTAACATTTCAATACATTGACAAAGTTTAGACTGGGTGTCGGCGAAAAAATGTTCCACCAACCAATTGTATGAGAATCAGAGCTTTTGCCAATGTGTTTGCCAGATTAATTCAGTCAACACTATATATATAGTATGTATATATAAATATAGTGTTAGCTTAATTAATCAAACTGTGTGTATTTGACTACAAATCCAGAGCCCCAGTCACAGGAAGCAATCTCCTGTCCTCTGGGGTAACAGAATTCCACACACTTTTCTGCAGAATTAATAGCCCGCGTTTTGCACACAGGCGTGAGGAGACATAGCAGAGAATTAAACACAGCAATTTGGGCCACCCGACAACATGTAAAACAATCCTGATGGTGTGTGTGTATTGGGGTGTGTGGGGGGGGGGGGGGGGGGGGGGGGTTGAGAGAGACGGAATCTCAAATTATAAACTTTAATTAGCATTGAAAACGATTTTTTTTTTAAAAAAAGGCTAGTCTATCTTATTTGCAAACATTGCATATTTTGACTTTAACTAAAAGAACGTTTTACATGGGGGGTGGGGATGGGATGGGGGTGATTCGTCTATATTTTCTTGAAACTTTGACTTACTTGTCCGATCGAGATTTTTTGAAACATGTGTTTGTTTTTACAGTTCCTAACTAACTCGGTAGAGGTGGGTGTAAGTCAGAAGGTCAACAACGCTGATAGTCACGTACTAATTGTATTCATAAAATCCCTAATCACTTATTTACAACGATTAAAAACAAACAGACGCTTCAAGAAACCGGTCAGTGAAATTGATCTAACTGGAAATTATACCCATCAAATTGACCGACTGGAAATTACACACAGAGCGAGGTTTCCATTTGCTGATGCCTACTATGCTATTACTAATACTACGAAGATTATGATTCCTGCTATGACTTTTTAGATGTAAATGGTCATGATGCTCTCTCTTGCTGTGACTGTGCAAAGCGATTCTCATTAATCATTGTTACAATTATCACAGATCTCACCACGTCGCCTCGGTCAGAGTTGAACCAACTTTCCCCTTCACTCGCCTGATCAAAATGGACAGTCTCCCAGTCTGGACACTAGTTAAGAGGAGTTGGGATACATTTAACCCAAGGGGGGGATTATGAAAATCGCAGAACTCCCCCCCCACCCCCCCACCCCAACCCATCCCACCCCCTCCCATCTTTATTTAATGTTTTATTACACGTACCGTGAGCGGTACGTGTTTCTGTTTGTGTGGTTGCGAGATAAGGAGCTTCATTTAGCTTCAGTGCTCCAGCCTTTCGGGCCCTGGTCAGTCTACCAGGTCAGAGCCACAACAAAGACGCACAGATTTATTTATCCAAACATTTATTTGTGAGCTCACATGGAATGGACCTCAAGGGAAGCTCGCTGCCAGATTTGCATCTGTCTTATTATTAAACAACACATATATATCTATAAACAAAAACAAAATACATATTTTGGTGCAATACTTGCAAACATTGGAGCTAGTCTCAGCGCTTGTCTCCCATCTGCACCCAGGCTGCTCACAGACACAGCAAGAAGCCTTTGAATTTACTCTCTGCACATTAATAAGACAATGAAGCTTACTGTGGCTTTCAATAAACATACAACCAAGTCACCAGAACGGAAATGTTACCCTTCCGTTTTTTTAAAAAAGAAAACAAATAAAAATAAAATAAGACATTAGCTCAAAGAATCAACCCGTATAACTACAGCTTGGTCCACTGTAGAAATAGAAAAACACATTTTAAAAACAGTACAGCTACATCATTAGCATATATGTGTATGTATATATATACACTGTGTATGCACATGCACACATATGCACATACACATATATGGACACATGCAGGAGTCTAACGTTTGTGTGAAAGTTGTTTTCACATCCCCCCCCCCCCCCCCCACCACCCAGATCTTTTTTTTTAAAAAAAATCCTGAAAGAAGGTGCCTCACCTTTCAGTACAAGGTGCTTGTTACATGCAGTGCTGATATACTCTAGAATCCACGGTGTAGCATCAAGCGCGGGATACACGATGCCACTTAAGAGAGCCATTATATTACTACGAGGTTGGCAGCCCAAGGTCACATTGTCACCAGGAGTTAGAGAGCAAACATTACTGAAAGGTTTTCCTTGAACATGGTGAGCGGTACGAAGTTTGTACAATGTTTAATTAGAGGGAGAGAGCGAGTTAAATACCAACTATAAAGTATAGGGGGGTGAGAGTTCTTAAGAGAAACCCCAGCTCACCTATGACAAGCAGAAGATATTTTACACAAAAACTCAAGTGGGACTTCAAGGGTGTCAGTTTAAGAGACATTGCAAAATTAATACCATCCAAAGAGGGAAATGAAGTGCAGCAAAGGTTTTTTAATTCAGGACTTGCAGTTTAATTAGCTGAACTTCTGGACAATTTCCTAACGTTTCAGCTGAACAGTTTTATGGTAAAGAATGCTTTTGGGGCCGCTATTTAGCAACATATCCAATTGAAAGTCCAACAGCAGCCCCCCACCCCCACACACCATTGTTGAAAATACAAATTACAGCCAGAGAAGAAAGAATGATAGCTCAAGAAATCAACCTATATAACCATAGTTTGATCCACCGTGGAAATAGAAAAAAATACAACTCAAAAGCAGCACAGCTTCCTCATTTATATATATATATATATAGTGGATACACACAAGCAGGAGTCTGACATGTGTGTGAAAGTATTGAAACACACTGGGCATGTACAGCCTGACTATTGAAATGCACAGGGTGTGGACAGTTACAATACAACAATAAACCCAATAGCTCACTGTTCACCAACTCACACCGACTTTGTTGAAAGTTTACAGATGTTCCTCTCAAGCAGGCAAACAGATATTAAGTTTTTTTTAAAAAAAAACCTGGCTAAGTTGCTGGTGGTTTCTCCCACTTGGGAGTGTGTTATGGTGGTCAGCGTGTTGCATTCTGGCTGTATCTGAATATGCTAACAGTCGTTCTGTTGCTCAGAACATTGCAGGAGTTAGCATGGTGGTAAAATGGATACTCCCTCGAGGATATAAAACATTTCTGGATAATAAGAGGATACAGACCACAGATCACAGACCATCACAAAGTAAAACAGGAGTCCTGTCGTGGTCTCAGACTCTCTTCACGTGTGCTGGACTAATGCTTTCTCTGTGCACAGAGTGTATTTCAAACTGAATTTATTCCTTCTATGTTTTACTCTCAAACTACCGCTGCATAAATGTAAAGACTCCTTCACCTTTTTTACGGGTATTTTCTGTGGTTCAGCATTGTTCTGTTCATAACATTTTGAGTTAGAACAATTGGTAATTATAATAATTGCTTCCATACCTCCCGAATTACACCCGTTTGACTCTCGGCGCCTTATCTGGTCTCTGCATTGTGTTAGGTTGTTGTAAACATTCCTGTGATGGGATTAATTTGGACTTTTAAAAACCGCTATCTCGCTATATTTATTAAACAAAAGAGAGGAAGAACAATTCGTACCATTTTCAAAAGTTTTGAGAGTTTTGCAGACTCGAGAAATATCCCAGTAAGAAAATTACACAATCAATCATTTCCCCTTATATTTGATATAATAATAATCCTTGTATTTGATATAGCGCCTGATAGGTCAGAAGGTACGTTTCAAAGCGTTTCATAGGATTTGCTGCAAAGCTCAGTGTCTGTGCATTTTTGCAATCAAACGACAAAATGATGCATCTTAAAGTAAGAGTTAACCCACAATTTGTCTTCCATCTTTTCGCTTTTTCCCCCCTAAAAATATCAATTTCATGGCAATTAACAACTCGTTAGAATCAATGAAACTAGCTAACTTGCAAAAATGAATGATATCCAGCATCTTCGCAAAAATATTTGTCAAGGTTGTTGTCAGAGAGGTTTGTGGCTATATTTTTTCCAAGTGGACCGTTATATTATTTAGGTCACCAGTGCTAAATGGCACCTTTTTGCTAAACAGCTCCATTCAGGTTTTCAGGAAGAGCTAGTGATCACACGTCAGAGTTCAATGCCTGTGTGTATAATTTTAAGAGAGGCTGCTTACGTTAGTTTGCTCCTCAACTTAAAGCTCTTTATTTAATAAAAGCATAGTTCAGTAACCAGGTAAAAAAAAAGCACACGCACAACATCCAACACTGACTTTGTTTTTTTTTTAAAAATAGTACTTTTCTTCCTGTCCAAAAGGTTTGCAGTGGGATCTGTCACAAACCCTTGTCTGGGAACAGAGGCATATAAGCGAGCGGCTGTTACAATCCCCCACAGTAAAGCAGTTTCTGTGGAAAAAGACAGAAGCCTTGCCGCTGTGCCCTGCACTTCATAAATCACATCTTTATATGGACAAGGTCAGGGCAGCGAACAGCGCAGACATAGGTCTTTGCAGAGTTTTTTGCACACTGAGGCATGTTTATTCTCCAGCCCAGATCTCAGAGGAGAGGTCCGGCACGCTTCTAATTACTTCTGATTATTTTCATTTGTTGAGGTCAGCCTTACTCGCCAATGGAGCTTCGGGGCTGATTTACTACAAATTCCATGCTTTTGAGGTACTTGAGCACCATGGCTCCCACCCTCACCAACACACACACACACACAGAATTGGCACCGTTTGATTCTTCATAGAACTCACTTTATACTGTAAACTGAAAAGCAGGATGGACACTGTCCCCTCTAACAGGTACATAAGGACTCCTTCTCTTCTCTTAATGAACCAGAAAGCGTTATTATTTCACACTGATGGAGCATTGGGAGGAAACTCACTCCAACAGTGTACAGAACACCTCTCCATTGTGAGCTCCCACAGAGTTTACATATATATATGTATACATATTAACAACTATTTGATCGTCAGGTCACCCATAGTATTTATATTTCAACATGATCTCTTTTGAAATTAACTTCTCCCGTCCTTCCAGCTGTTTATTAAACATTTTCGTTCAAGAATACATTCTGGACAATGATAATATTACTAACAATCCTTGCATTTGATATAACGCTGTATTGCGTCGTTGAGATGTTTAAAGTGCTTCACAGAATATATTGTAAGGTGGATGGACTGTGTATTTTGTATAATAATATATAATAACAATAACTGACCTGAGCCAGACACTCCCCTCCCCCCCACCACCACTCAGTCAGGGCTGCTGTCATTGACATTTCTTTCAAAGCACATTTTTCCCTGCAACTTCAAATACTACATTTAAACTCTTTGTTTTGCAAAATGACTTAAATGCAGCCTCTTGGATCTGATTGTTATTTTTGGAATAACTCCTCACAGGATTTCAAGTTCGGCAACGCAATGGATTGTTAACGACTTCAAGGATCCAGGTTCCAGTAGTCCGGAGACTTACAAAATGATATGAAAATAATGCAATTTTTTAAAAAAAGCTGGACAGTTTTTCTTTGTTTTTTAATGATATCTAAAATATAAACTTATTTGAAATCTAGTTTTAAAAATGTGTCTTTCAACACTGTCATGAGTAACATCTGAAGAATCCTCTATGTTGTGCAGCCCAGCAGGCGGTGCTTTGTATTTGTTCACTTTAGTTTGATATTCACAAGCCTACAGGGAGACCTGGGTTCAATTACAGCCCAGACCCAAGCGATATAGGCTTCTGCTTCTTCTATGGGGTTGGGGATACTCTTCCTCCATCCCTCCGCCTTGTCTCCTCCTTCAGGTTGTGACTGAAGACCTTCCTCTTTGACCATGCCTATGGTCACCTCCGCTACTCCCCCCAGCTCAGCGCTCTGGGATGCTACCCTACATGAGGGACGCAATATAAAGACAAGTTGTGTGGTATTGCTAGCTAAAAGTTTGTCCTTTAACCTCTCAAACCCACGTACAGCTCCAGTCCAGACCCAATAATTGCTCCTAACACCACTCGGTGGAGCTGCTTTCAAGAGCAATGTGAACAGTCGTAGTGAGTACAAACACAGTGGGTACCAACCACAACTGGTCCTCTCCTTCTTGACTCATTCAAAGCTTTTGGTTTGGAACTTTTAATAGATGGTATTTGAAAGTTATGAAAGGGTCAGTGGCACACGACCGCCTTGGAGGAAGTGGTCTGACACTGCTTGGTCTGTGCACCGGCTGCTGTGTAACATAGAATTCCCAGATAGTCTACAAGCTTCGGTAGACTGGATGGCCAATGCTCTTCACTGATACTAAAACTTCTGAACCAGGCCACAAATGGTAAGCGACTGCCAGGATGGTGGAAGGTGAACTAGATGGACCTTCGCCTAGCAAATTCCTATGTTCTTATGCTCTTATGAATCCTAGGTAGCAGAGAGGTCCATATGTGGCTACCTGTCCAGGATTGCAATTTGCCTCACTGCTGATAGATATTATTTCAGTGCTAATGCCTTAGTCACTGTTGCAGGCAATGGTTTGACATAGTTCCTCCCTGCATTAACAGGCAGGGTGTAAGTACATTCAGTATTTTCCTGTTTTTCCATGCAGGCCCAGTGATAAAGCTGCCTTGCCTGGGCCACTCAATGTTTTCAGTACATTCTGTTTCAGAGTGAAACGGATCTGGGAGATTCAAAACATTACAAAGAATGTACAGCCCAGAAACAGGTCGTTCAGCCCAACCAGTCAGTGTTGGTGTTTATACTCCACATGCGTCTTCACCCATTCCTTCCTGTCTTCCCATACTCTTCTATTCCCCTCTCCTTCATGTGAAGTTCTAGCCGATTCATTTGTTAAAGGCTAAGATATCAAAGGAGGAAAGTTACATTGTGGGCAAAATATGAAGAATATCAATTTTAAGCTGTAAAACAATTGTCAGCTGTTAAGAGTTTAAAATAAATACTCAATTCAAGGCAGCAGACACCTCTGGTACAAAGCCCTTGAATCTTGAGGTGGTGAGAACACACCAGCTGGCAGTCAATACCAAAATATTCGGCTAGAATAGAACTGGATACTCCCCTGGGGGGATTCATTTTGCTATTAATTAAATACCCAGTTTGAGCTGAGTTTGCTTATCTCAGCTAAAACAGCAATAGGGTGCTGTAAAAGTGCGTGCATGTTGGGTACTAACAAGTTTGGGTTTGTCTGTGATGCCTTTTATCATAGGAATATAGGAATTACTAGATGCAAAAAGACCAAGGTTCATCTAGTCCACCTTCTAGCATCCTGGTGGTCGCATGTTACAATAATGGAGATGTTGACAGCAATGAATTCTGTATGGATTAGTCTACCATCACAGTGGAAAGCTTTGGGAACCTTAGATCCAAAATTGATTAGTGGCAACAGTGGAGCATGATGCCAAGCCGGAGGGAGGGGGGAGGTGACCGTAAGCATGGTTAAAATGGAAGGTCTTCAGGTGCGACCTGAAAATGGGGAAGGAGGGGGCAAGGTGGAGGGATTGAGGGAGAGTATGCTTGGGGCGCTGTATTTACCCGACCAGGCTATCGGAGGAGCTATGGCTGTAGACTTTGATATATGCTAAAGTATATATAAATCAAAATATGGTAGCATGCTCGAGAATGAAAAATATTAGATGTAATATATTTTCAGCTTTCCACTTGAGAACATAAACAGGAGCTCTACAGCACTTGCACCTCAAGTGGTTCCTGGATTCTCTGGCACATAGAGGGGTTTTTCTGCCAACTTTAATTCCCGCTGATTCCTGCTGAACCTTTCTCTTTTGCGCATGTATGTCCCCATTTTTAAAAGTGTTTTTTCTGCCCCTCTTTAGCCTTCATCTCCCTAATCTCACTCCTGTTTTTTCTTGGTCTCTTCAGCCCCTCACTCTCTCTCTCCACACATGTTCTCTCTCCACTCGAACTCAGTGCACACCTACTCACTCATTATCTACACACACACACACACACACTCGCGCAATGTGCACATATACATAACACACTTTTAAATGAAAAGCATGATTTGTCGGGGATACCATTAATACAACGTAATATAGTGGGATTGTTATTCTTAGGATAGGAAAGGGATATGATGAAAACCATGTGGGAATGCCATTAATACAATTAAAATGACAAGGGGGAAATATGATATTTACAGAGCTGGTAATAGTTAATGCAAATAATAGGACTTTTACGCTATACATAATAAAAAATTACATAAATATAATACAGAAAATATAACCGTAGGACCATTCATAGTCATTATATATTGTATATTGCACGCTTTTCTCTCCTCCCTCAAATCAACATATCAAACTCATTCAGATATTTGTGGAAACACACCACACCAGAGGAGGTGTGACAATTGAGGGGAAAACCAGTGATGCACTGAGCAGAAGATACCATTCATAGGAGAATGAGAAGGTAAAGCATGGAACAAGAAAAGACCATCTGGCCCATCAGTCTCCCTTCTTCCACAGGCTTATCTCATCTCACATTCCCTCCCACTTTACTTCCCAAGGGAAAGGTCTGCGGAGACACTGCTTAAAAAGTTGTCAAGCAAACACTTCAGAATATGTGGCCATCCCAACATTCTCACTATTCAAGACTGTCCTGTTGAGAACTGACTCACTCCCACTGACCTCCCACTAGAACAATGCATACAGTGAACAGGGGAAGAGAGACAGGCAGTGAACAGGCACAGAAACAGCGAACATGATTAAACGGGCATTATTACAGAAGCTAATAATTACAGTCATTTTTTGAGAGGGAGGGGTAGATGGCATTATCGTTATTAGAAGGATATTTGATCTAATTTGTTTACTGCTGGGGTTCCCCCTAGAGTTAATAAGCACTAAGTGGATCTGTGCTGGATTTCATGCAGTGATGTTTCAGCACTGACTCCCTGTACAGCACACTGGCTGATAGTATTCATTCATGTGGTGCAGAATCAATGCCACACATGCCACGATCTTGTATCTACTAACCAAATGTGCAAGGAAATAAGCTGTCTTTCTGCAGAGAGCATGTTGTACAACTCCACAGAGAGAAAATCAGTGGCTGTTTCAATAGCTGTAAGTATCACCTTGAAAAGAACAGGCCACAATTAATGAGGTTGTAGAGCTGAGGTCTGAAAGGGTAGAGTTCACAATCATATTCATTGAATTGGACTAATAATTAACCTTTCCAAATGGGTGCTGTGTGTAACCAGCTATAGCTGCTCCTTCTGCAAAGGCTTGAAAGTTCACAGTCTACAATGTCTGTTCTTGGGAGATTAAGAACCTTACAAAACGGCCTTCAAAAGTTTTATTAGAATTCAAAAGAATGCACCAGACTCAGATGAAGCTTGTCACAGAAGGAGCTGAGATCAGAGGTGCCATGGGCTTGATTTTAAAGAAGTTACTCTCTAAACACAAATCAGATGTAAACAGTAGCATTTCAATTAGGAATCAATATTTTGAAATCTGAGGGATCATTTGGAACTTTTCTGAGGGGTTGGAGGTGTGGGGGTCTCTTTATATTTATGGTAAATTTGGCATTGACCCACGTATACAGTATTTGCCTGCCTTTGCCAGGCATTTGTTATTTGAGTCAGTTAAACCTCAGGAAGCCCCCATCTCCCTCCTCTAAGGGGGATATATCGGATACATGAAACTCATTCTATTCACTGCAAAGGGACGGAGGGCCAACTGGACCCAAGTTTTTATTCCAAACCCTTGGGACAGAGTCATTCTCCTTAACAAGGGCACTGAAGACTGAATTTCTGTAGTGATTGTTAAGGTACTTCTGGAGGATCTGAAACAAGAGATTTCTTATTAATCTTTTTGGAACTCTGAATATTATAAGAGTTTGTTGTAAATGAAAGACTTGTAACACACAATGTTTTGTAATGGATTATTATTATGCAAGGATTATTATTATTATTAATGTGAAGTTTGTAATCCCACAACTTGCCACAGTTTTACTATGGTTTATTTTGCTTCCTGCCTTGTCTCTGCTTTCTGTTGCTCCTTCACCCTCTTCCTAGCCATCCTCACAGCAAGCTAAGAAGTAACGGTAACAGGACGAGGAGAATTTAAATACATTATAATAATAATAACAATAATCCTTGCATTTGATATAGTGCCTCATTACATCTTCGAGATGTCTTCAAAGCGCTTCACAGAATATACTGTAAGGTGGTATTGACTGTGTATTTTGTGGGTGAAACATTGCTCACGAAGTGGCAAAGTTTAAGAGGAATGACTGGAGTACATGAGATTCATTCTAACGCAGGAAAGTGGACAGCCAGAAAACAGCCAGAAAGCAATTAAAGTAGAGACCATTTAAAAATTGTTTTCTACCAATGCTTTCATATACATTCAAGGGACTTTCTTCTTTTTTACGAGGCTGCTGACTATCTAGAAATCATATTTTACTCGGTAACGCAGCAAGCTGACATTCCATTTCCCAGATTGTGAACAGCTTCCTGTTGCTCAATGTTATCAAATACACTGGTCGGTTAGCAGAGAGGGTTCAAGCAGATAGAAAGGTCCAGACAGACTCATTAAAGAAATCACTTTTCCTACTTTGAGGGATAATATATACAGTTCTTGATGCGGAGTCCAAGATATGCAATCCCTCAAGTGCTTTGCTTTTGCAAAAAAAAGAACGTTAACAACTATTCTAAAGTAAGGACACAAAACTATTTTCATAAGTTCACACTAGATTGATTCCGATGAAGAAGGATCTTCAGCCCATTTGATCTCATCCTTCCAGAATACCAATCCTACTCTCCCCTCATTGAGCTGTTTTCTTTAAGTGAGTCCAGTGTCCTGATAACCTTTTCCAGTTGTTAACTACTTTTTGGATCTGTTCTGAAATTTCTCTTTGAACATTAACCCTGTGTCCTCTCGTCTGCTGTCTCTGTGCATCCAAAATTATTGTTCCGGGTACATTTCCTCAATACCATTTAAATTTTGCTTAATATCTAATTGAAGTAGTTGCACTGAGCTGAGGGAACATGCCAGTGATTCATTTTCAATCCAGCAGTTAATATTTTTTCATACTAAATATACAGTATATTATTATATATACCAACATCTGACACAAATATCACTATACTCTCCTGATTAGTTAGGAAATAAAGTCATTGCACACCTGAAGAGCCATATTGACCAATTTTACTACCTCCATTATTATCCATCTGAGATCATCAAATACAACACTAACCTGGCATTGAAACTAGGACCTCCCTAGCATTTGCAGAACTGAGAAATTAAGTCAGATGCCCATTTCTGATTCCTATGCAGAACTTTTTCAAAAAAATCAGTATTCCCCCTCTCTGTATCCTGGCTATATTAAAATCAAGACGAATTACAGCTTCCATCACATTCTTTCCCAGGACCTCAAAATTGTGGACCTCATAACCTCCCTTGTGCCTAACCTCTATTTCCCACTGTGCCCCAAAGCCTAGTATCTACATCCCACTGTTCCAGAGTATTTAGCATTGCTATCCTACTGTTCCGGAGTGTTTAGCATTAGTATCCCACTGTTCCTGAGTGCCTGGCTTCCCTATCTCCCTGTTCTAAGTACTATGCCTCTATATCCTACTGTTTCTCAGTGTTTTAGCACTATATCCCACTGTTCCAAGTGATTAGCCTCTTCCCTTGCTCCACCTTTTTGAGTCTATCCTGATCTGCACTGCGTGACATTGGTCAATCAAAGACACATCTTCACACTCCACCTTTAGAATCAGATGCAGGTGCTCTCGTAAAATCTGGCCTATAATTTCACCCGCTTTTGAAATGATGTCTAAATACAGTAAAACGTTGTATACACTAATGTGACTTACCCACCAGATTTCATGGTAAACAATCGCAGACCTATGAGATCTAATTAACTTCTCTTTTTTGCACATCGCTGAGACAGATGAACTTTGACATGAACTGGGTATTTCTTCAGACAAGTATATGGAAGTTGTACTGAAAGTCATCAGTAATAAGAGAACATCACTGATGGACATTTTACACCTGATGTGTCTGCAGTATTCCCTGTGGATAAAGAACTCTGGTCTCTCAGTGTCAATGAAAGGATAAAGTGGTCAGACTACAAATCTAATCACAGATTATCTCATCAGACTAAACTAAAAAAGGCTTTCTTTCTAATCCTTTTACTGATAAACATCTGGAGTAGCATTTGAACAAAATACCTTAGGATGATTTAAACCTATGGTTAGGGCTGCATTGCATGACTGGGTCTAATATATAGTATTTACCTTGTTGGAGAGAGTGTGCAGGCACTGGATACCCAGCATTACAATATACTAATATCCTTCCACTTTGAAGGACACAAGATACCCTAAATTTTCTTTCTTTCCAGTCACTAAATACACATAGCCTGCTTGAGGAGGGCCTGGGCCACTGGCAGCGTTGTGGAGTGGATTTAATGGATTGAATGTTTGTTTTCTGTTCTAGGCTTTTTTAAAAAAAAGTTTTTCCAACTACTTCAAGTTGTGAGATACAGCGTGACAAGTAGATTACACAGCAATGATTCTGCTACTGAGTTTACATTTGCAATGCCGAACAAAGTGGCACATAGAACTGAACACTGCAACTTAACCAGCCAAGTCCAGTTTTCTATTAACTGAAACCACAACCAGTTATTTTAATTGGTCTAACAACTATAGTGCAGGCCTCAGACATCATCTCTCATTACTGTCCAAAGCTATGTGGAACTGATTATAGCCACATCCAGGAGGAGCAAGCCCCATTTCTCTTAATGACTACTTTATTTAACAATTGGAGAAAATGCTAGTTATATATCAAAACAATACTGTACTGCTTTAGGTTATGAGGTGCAAGGTACCACAAATGTCACATTGCTGCTATTGTGGTTCTGAAGATTCCTATAAAGTTAAAATGTCTGACAGGAATTTGCGGTAGATCAACTGGACTTCCCATCTGGCTGACCGCTACCGTTCCACTAACCACCACTGACCCATCCGGCATACTTACCAGCCTGACCCACTGACCAGCCTGACCCGCTTACCAGACTGACCCACTGACCAGCCTGACCCGCTTACCAGACTGACCCACTGACCAGCCTGACCCACTTACCAGTCTGACGCACGACCTGCTGACCACTGCAGTCTCGCAATCCGAATGACCACTGCCATCTAATTTCAATGAATTCCAGGTTTTAACATGACAACTGAATGTGGGCTTCTTCCTATCCTGACGTATCTTTACACTCTTCACCAAAACTTTGGCCCCAAAGTACAAGAGAGAAATAATAAAACAACCACGTAAGATGATTCTTTACATAAAATGAACAGTTCCATAAAGTTACAACACGGTTTAAGCAATATCCAGTCACTATTATTACTAGGAGAGGGAAAAGCAAAAGAAGCCTATTCATTGCAGGTGGTGTTTATCACAGACACATTTGAACAACAGCTTCACTCCTCTCCAGAGAGTGGGAAACCAATATGGCCTGTTTCATCACTCCTGCTAATTCACCTCCTGCCCTCGATGTGAAATCTGTGGGCCCGGATTTCACTGTCATTAAACAACATCATTCAGCACGTGTCAAACAAGGCAGTGTCTTTACATTCCCCAGTATCTACTTTCAAAACTTACGAGCAAGTGCCAGAGAACTTGACTTCTTGTTTGAAATTTGGAAACAAACTAAGGCTGGGCTCCCATGTACATTTGAAGTCCTCATGCCCATGCCCTGCCTACATCTCTAAACATCTCTAAGAGAATGGTGAACAGGTACTGGAGCATGTGGAAGCCATGACATTTGCCAACAAATGGTGTGGAAGAGAGCAAAAAAGAGAGAGGACCAATCTAGGAAGAAATAAGGAGAAGAAAAGAGGAGTGAGGGATGGAGCAAAGGATTGAGTGGGGAAATCTAGAGGAGTGAAGAGAAAAAATAAACAAAAATAGAGGGCAAGAACAGGGAAGGCTAGGAGAAAGAGTTGAAGAATTGAAGAGAGGGGTGACAAAACAGTAGCTTTTCCCCTCTGTTGGGCCTAAAATTCCAAGATATTTCCATACATTGGTACAGCTGAAAAGTACTAGTCAATTGGGGCTATAGTCCAAAGACAGACCATAGCCAAGAAAAAGATCTTCTTGGTATTTCTCATATAAAAGATCAATTTCTCAGTTTAGTCTGAGTCTAAACATTCATTCACTCTTCCAGTGATTTTTTTTTGAAGTGGGAGAATCTGTAAGTAATTTCACAGTTCATATTAGATTGTTTATAGAAGGTGTCTCAAAATTCATGCCTCAAGAGTGTGTACACAAAATGGACAGTCTGATAGAGCAAAGTGTATTTGATTTCAAATTGTTTGACAAGAATCTTCTGCCTCTTGCATTCAGACAGGAAGCAGTCAATTTATTAATGCATAGGTTAAGACCTAGCTGTTGTTGCTGTCCATGTACTTAAGAGCTGAAATATACTCTCAGTAAAAATGTACATTGAGAACTCAGGCATTTGTGTAAAGTTACCAATCATAACAAATGTTGAGTTGAGACAGTGAATATAATAAAATAAATCAAAATGGAATGTAAGAGAAGTTTGTTAAATATTTGAGATCCTATAATGGCCCACTTGGTAAAGGCTCTCTGTCTATCTGTTTATCTAATCACTCCTTGTAGTCCAGTCCCTCCATCCCCTCAGTCATTTTATCTGCCCTCCTGTGTATCTTCTCAATCGCTGCTTCTTTCAATCCTGAACCAAGGCCTTGGTACTACAAGATGTTTCCACTGACTGTACCATAGTAAGGTTGCTGTGGCGAGATTCCACTCAAGTTACTGGATCAAATCACGTGAATCAATCCTCTTAGAGACAAATCTTGCTATATTACAAGTGTATCTATGGCTATTTCCCTGGTAGTTGCTAAATTATCTTTATAGCGGAATTCAGATTTGTAATGTGTTTTAAAGAAGTAATGTTAGAACAGTAACAACTGAAAAGTGTCTGAGTGTTTGGAGAGCAAATTTGTTTAAGATTAAAATGTTAATCTTTGTCTATAAATACAGTTTCTACACTTCACCATAAAAAGTGAAGTGCTTTCAGATGCCTTGATGATGTGATAAGGTGCAATATCAAATGCAGCGATAATTTCATTACACCTAATAAAATGAAAGTAAATTGAAATGGTAAAATTCTATAAGTAATTGAAAAGCATAGAGGATATACCATCTATTGACTTTGTCAGCCTGAACTACATACAGGTCATGAATATGGGAAGGAGAGCAATCCCTCAGGTCATGTGGGAAATTCTTCTTCAATGAGATCGGGAGCTTGTCATTGGGGGCAGTCAATAAGCCGAAGCAACAAGAGATTGCTGTGGCTTGCTAAAACTGTTACCAATATATTTCCTATTTGCCTCTCTTGAATTGGACTCTAACAGAAATAGACAAATGGAATAAAGAGAACCTGAGGTTTCACTCCTTCTCTCAACCCGAAGTAGCTTTAATATTGTAGGAGCTGCAGGTTTAATGGAGCAACTGGTCCTGAGCACTTTTCCAACCAACCTAGGACAAGAGTTCTCACAGCTTGGTGCGACACACATTCGGTTACTGGCAGGATCAAGTTGACTTGAAGTCTGTGCAAGCATCAAGTTTTGACCACATCATGTTCTCCTCTGCTTGATCCTGTCCAAGACCTTGAGATTATAAAATACTTTACCTTTCTTTGTCTTCCCTTCCTATACATTCTGCACACTTTTAAAGCTTGATGTCGTGCAAGCAAGAAATCTTGATTTCTCTCCACTTCTGAACTATTTTTCCTTATTTTGGTGGTGTCCTTTGCTATGGTTTTGGTTTTTCACTTAGGTCTCTTAATTTAACAAAATTCTAGTGTGAATCTTAGTCCCAAGAACATTCTTATCTTGCTCTGCACAACCTCAGCTGTAATTGAAAAGATTACAATACTTGTGTGGTACTTTATAAGCAATACCTAGAGTATGTGAACTGTATGATAAGGGGCACAGGAAACGTCAAACAAAATGTCTTTGTCTTTGGGATTGCAAACTAGATCTCAGTGGAAGGGTTTGGTAAATATCATGAATGAATTTAGCTCAGTGTCTAATTTGTTGCTGTCTGCATCACAAGCTTCAATGGTGTTAAAGTGAAGACCGATAAAGATGTATACATTATGTTGCATATTCTTGTTAAGTGAATGAACTTTGCTTTCAGTGTATATAAAGGTTTTATTACAGGGTGTTGCTCACTTATTCTATCACTCAAGCCTTGTACAGGCTACAGAATCCAAGGCAAACATTCCAGTTTGTTTAATTACACTGTAGCGGACATAGAGTTACTAGGTTATAGCAGCCTCTATGTGCAAAGGTTGGAAATGCAGTAAAGTTTTGTTTAATAAAACAACGGTGGGAACAAGTACTCGACATTTAAAAGGTAATTTCTGAAAAAACAACTTTTTAAATGTTGCTCTTTCTATTCACTCTCCTCTTTTCTTGATATTCAGACTTACTTTTCGTGCCATTCCTTATCATTTGCTGATAGAAATAGATCATGGGCCCTTGGTCTGATATTCCACCTTATCTTAAGACCCTTTGTTTTAAAATTTAAGATTTGTGCAGAAGTGTGTGAAATTTTAAGTTTAGGAGTTGGTTTTCTGTAGTGCTTGAAAATAGCTGTCTTCCAAATTTAAGACTGAATTGAAGAATCTTCCAAATTCTGTGATTTTTTAAATGTAAGAATATGCCTAGAATTGGAATTTCAGACCTTATGTGTGGTAGGGATGAGTAAGTTAAAAAGCCACTTCAATTCCAGTTCTTCCATTATTTGAACCATCAATGCATTGACAATGTTACTTCCCAGGCCTACTATGCCATTTTTTTAAAAGAATATATTAGCCATTACACATTGTGAAACTGAACCATGAAGGCCAGGCTGCTCTACCTGGTTCAAGCTCAGATAGCTGATCT
Organism: Callorhinchus milii; assembly: GCF_018977255.1. Lineage (NCBI taxonomy): Eukaryota > Metazoa > Chordata > Chondrichthyes > Chimaeriformes > Callorhinchidae > Callorhinchus > Callorhinchus milii. Next base: position 8,250,728 of record NW_024704752.1, on the reverse strand, counting down.
CAGAGAGTCTGACACCAGAGATGCTACAATTGGTCTCACTGCCCAGGGCTTAGGGGAGAATTTGTTGGAATAGCCATTCCCGATCGCCATTCAATGAATCCTTTTGAAAAAGGCCTGTGGGCACAGCATCAACTTATGATGACTCCCATGGTCACACACATTCACTCTCAAATTGGAAAAATGGTGACGTGGGTGAGGGCACCCAGCTCCTGTAGTACTGCACTCCATCATCAGTCAATGGCTTTAGGGGAGGAGAGAAGAAAGTTGGAAATATGAGGAAGAGGGGAAAGATCTATTAATTTGCAGACAAGTGTATTAATGCTTTGTTGATGTGTACACTTGAGAGGTTATCAATGGGCACCAACATCTGATGCAGCAGCGTATCTCAATGTGCTTTTAACTGGCTTTCAGGCTCTTGATCCTACTTCTTTTTGCTGACCCTTGAGGTGTTTTGAGGTAAAGTTAAAGAGAAGCATTTCAGCAGGAGGGATGATTGAATGGAAAAATAGAAGGGGGGAGGGGAGTGCAGTGTTCCTGATAGTCCAATTTCCCAGCATTGCATTGGCATGGCGATTGATTGATGAATCCTTGCCCTGTTGTGAGCGGGGCCTTCAATGTTGATCACATAAATACTCATTCAGCTGAAAGTTTGCTTCACAAGCCTCAGACAGCTTTGTTCTGTCACAGATATCATTGGTTGGGAAATGCTCCATTACTCACCCTTAATTAACTTTACCAGGCTCTGCTGGAATCAATATGGGCCCAGGCTAAATCCCTGGATTTAACTAGGAATCCCCTACTTGAAAAAAAAACAAGCTGCACTTAGCGAGCTTCCTGTCCGCCCTATTGTTTCAAAGTGGATTTACTTTTATTTTTAATGTTTAACTTTACAGAAAGAGGTGAAGCAGATTTCAGTCACAACTCTTGGTTTCTCTCCATATGTGCAATCTAAACTCTGTGAAAGATTCAGTCGGGTGACTGAATCACTGTGCTTTCAGGCAATTTCCCCTCACAGTTAAATTTTACGTTTTTAGGAAGGAGAACCAGTAGAAGGGCTGATGACTTTTCAATCAGGATATCATCAAAGGCCACTTCTCCTGACTTTAGCCTGCTACCTCAAGGCCTATAGAATCAATAGACTCTTTCCTCTCATGGGATTGCAGAGTACTGGGCTTCAGAAATGCTGAAATATTACTATTATTTTTCTGACTTTTTAAAAATGTAATCAATACACTAAAATGAAGACTGGCAAGTCTCGCCCGAGTCATGTTCAATTTGCACTTTGCCAAGGAGAAAACTGACTGCGAAACAAAACAATAATCAGGCTTCAATCAAGTCATCGTACAGCAGACGGTTGTTTCTTCTCTTTCCTCGTAGCAGCTTTTCTATGTTATGCTTTACATGGGTCTTGGACTCTGGGATGCTAAATCAACACCCAGTGGACCACTGAGCTGGTAGGATGGAAATGGAATTGACCATTGCAAACGAGTCACCATTAGGAACCAGCTGGTCTATTTCAGACCCAGTATCTCACTGACATCTTAAAAAATCCTGCTGTTGCTTCACTGCAGTGTGGGATATTGATGACGCCTCTTAGGAGTTATGGAAAAAGGTGTAATAAGCTTCCAGAGCATTAACCCAATAGAGGCCCAATTGCACTCTCATGTATAATGTTAGCTGTCAAAGGATGTCAATGTTCTAAAACATTTTCTGATATTAGGTATCACAAAAAAGTGTCTCATCAGCCTTTGCCTACATTACTGTGTAACATAATAGGAATTGATTCTGAAGATATCAGTCTGACCCAGGCATCAGCTTTCACCTTTGCAAAGCTGTTTCTAACTATTGAAATCTCGCGGATTAAAAAGATAATCTGATTTTGACAAGATTAATTATGTTAGAATTTTTTTTAAAAATAAAGCAATTGAGTTAAACACTTCTCATGGTTATGTTGATGTGGACTATGTGTTAACTATTTCAGCTGTCAGCTTTGTATAACCACACTTCATTCAGGATTTGCTGCACGAGGGAAATGGGTTTGTACATTTTTCTTCCTATTTTCCTCCTTCTCTCTTGAAGGCTGGGGTAAATACCGATAGACAATGGGCATTCTTCATGCATGAGCCTAAACAGTGTCAGGGGCCTATTTGTCTACTGAGAGGTCAGGATCGGCTGAGTCTGATCATGTCCTCTCCCAAGTTCCGTACTCATGCACCTTTCAACAGAAGTTACTGGATGGCAACTGGACAGCAGGGGGATCCTAGCTGATTTATTCCCCACTGTAGTTCAAAGACACAAAGACTTAGCCTAAGTCTTCACAGAGTGGAGATGGCATCCAGTGAAATCTCCAGATTGCACCGTGGACACTAACATATTGCAGTGGTCACATAATGGAGAACAATCAAGATTGGGAAGAGCCTAAAAACAACTTTCCCAGCTAAGCCTGGGAAAATCTCACACACTCTACAACGCCGATCATAACACAAGTTCCTTATTGATGTTCAGTGAGAGGAACTACAAACTGAGTAACACAAATGCATTGATAAATACTCAAAACCAGTGTTGTTTATGCTCCACGCACACAGAGACCAAACCTTTCAGGCATCTGGTGAGTGGAATCCCCATGTCTGTCAAATTGTCATTCAATAAGTAACATATGTTGGACTCATTTAGAAATCAAGCAGCCCCTTTATGCTTAGCTGGCCAAAACATACCCCAGTGTGGAAACAAACCAAACCAGTTAAGTTTCAGAGCTGAGCTGGCAGATGAAAACCTAGGATACTGCTATAATTGGTCTCTGGAATTAGTTTCCAAGAGTGATTGTTATCCAGTGAATCTTGATGGACAGTGGGCAGGTGGATCTGTCCACCTAACAAACAATTTTATGGCAAATCCTTTCTGGAAACATGGGTTAGCTCACTGCAGCCTGCCAATTTTAAATATGCAACAACATGTCTAATCCATTACAAGTACACCGTAAGAAAATGCTACATTAATGGTACAAAGGAAGGAGTTCAGCCAGTAACAATATCTATCAATTACAACACATAGCATGTAATGAGCCCTCTCAATTTCAAGTACACAGTAAAGAATACATTACAATATATGTCCATTACAAATGCACAGTAAATTGCAAGTTCCCCACTTTGCAACACAATGGCTAATGAGCCTGGCCAATTCCACATCCAAATTTAAGCAATGAACATTACCAATTACACGTAAACAATATTGTATCAAGTCACAAACACAAACAGAGTAATGACATCTGTCAGTTACAATTATCCACAAAGTAATTAGTCTTGTCACTTATAAGTACACAGTATTCAACAAACTTCACTGTTGTATAGAGAGCAACAAGCTCTGTTCATTTAAGTGATAAGCACCACAAATTACAAGTACCAAGTTACCAGCACTCTCAATTACAAGAATGAAGTATGCAATGAGGCCAGTCAACTACAGCAACAATTGGAAGCACACAGTAATTAATTTTGCACAGTATATATAAAAAGTATTAGACCCTATCAAGTGAAAGTAATGAGCAGCAAGATTTAACATTACATGACAATGCTGCTTGTTAATTGAAACAGCGTAGTAACAAGTCAAGTACATTACAAATACTCAACAACACCTACTGTTTATTGCAAGTATACTGCTGGTATCAATGCCAATTACAACTATATAATAGTATATAACAAGCGCTACCAACTATGAGCTCTGCCAATTATAAGAACATAGTAAGTAATAAATCCTTTTAGTTACAAGCACAGAGTAAATAATGACTTCTGTCAGTTACAAGTGCAAGTAAGTAATGAGTGCTGTCAATTACACGTAAGCCTCCTGTAATAAGACTTGTCAACCAGCAGTGCAGAATAAGTTGAGCTCTGTCAATTACAAGTACGTAGTCTGTTATAAGCTCTGCCGATTACATGTACAGAGTAAGCAACAAACTGTCAATAACACGTAGACAAAAAATAAGGAACACTGTCAATTACAACTACATAGGGACCCTGCAATTATAAGTGCACAGCAAGTAATGAGTCCTGTCAATTACAAGTCCATAGTAAGTTATGAGCTGTTATTTACAAGTACCCGGGACACAACAAGCTCTGTTACTTACAAGCAAGAGTAAGTAACGAGTTCTATCAGTTATGAGTACTCGTTAAGGAATAATACATCAGTTAGAAGTAAAAGCAAGTAACAAGCTTGGTTAATTATAAATGCAAAGTAATATGCTTTGTCTATTGCAAGTTTACAGAAAGTATTTACAAGGGCTCGGAAATGACCAAAATCTGCTCAGGAACATCTACAAATTACAAATGCACATTCAGTAAAGAGCCTGGTACATTTCAGGAACAGAGTTATTTCCAGATCTGTCAGTTTTAAGTACACCTAAGTAAGTAGCTCTATCAATTACAAGAAACTAATGAGCATTGGTAAAATCAGGCATAACAAATACTTGCATACCGCACACATCAAGTAACAAACCCTATCCATTGCAAGGCATGGTTACAAACCCATCAATCAGACGTGCGTGGTATGCAACAAACCTATAATATGCACACAGTAACAATCTTTATCTATTGCATATGCAGGTTAACAAGACCAATCCACTGTGTATACACACTAACAAGCACCATCCAGTGCACAAGCAGAGTAATAAGTCCTATACATTGCACATACACAACAACAAACCTGACAATTACAAGTGTAACAGCTATTTGTATTATCCAGCTGAATACCCTAGGTAGTTACTGCAAAGGTTTGTTCATGTACTTTTACTTTGTGAATGTAATTGTTAAAGATTAAAACAATGACTACAATTTGTTGGGTTTAGATTAGAATCAGTGCATTAAACTCAATATACACAAGTAATACACAATGTGGAATGGCTGGAAATGTGTTTGTGGCTCTGATTTCTCACAGGAGGAAAGCCCTTCCTAGGTCAGGCTCTTCCAAAGTTCGAGTGTTGTGCAAGGGCAACAAGGATACCAAAGAAGGGAGAACCAAATAAGAATGGGCTTTAACATTCAAATGTAAATATTAATTCCACAATTAAAATGTCTTGTATGCCCAAATTTATTCAGTGAAAATAATTGATGAAGGAGTCCAGTTGAAATAGTCGTGGGGTGAATGCTGCTTTCATTGAGCCCGGCTACCAGTTTTCTAGCTGAAGGACACTGTGAGCTTTGTGGCCCATTGCTGTGTTTTGGATCTTCTCTGGATACAGCACCTTACAGTTTCAAAATGTCTCAATGCACTTTAGACAATGGGTTACATTCAACTATGACTTATGGAGTCAAATACCACAACTCTTTTGCATCAACAACATCTCAGCAATAAGATGAATAACCAATTCACATATTTTATATATGTGAATTTGAAGGGAATATCAGGAAGCATATTGGTCAATATATTTGGAAAACTCTCAGTTCTTCTTTGAAATAATAGCAGTGGATCTGTAACATCTATTGCAACTCTGAACAATGTTGTGCTCTCTCTTGATGCAGGCTTGAATCCATTAACTTCCAACCCAGAGGTGACAATGCTGCTAACTCTATTACTCTATAACATGTCATTGCTTCACCTGGGTATGCTTGATGCTGGCAGTAGGACCCTGAATGGGAAAGCATTCCATTTCCCAGCACCAAGGTGCCTAGTGCAAAATCTACCCCCAAAGATTTCTTTGAAGTACTTCTGAAAGTAACTGGACCGAGTGAGAATCATGCATGTATTGATGGCTGCTCTCCCCAGCTCCACCACTCCATCTCTTTGATTTCCATTTTACTTTTTCCCTCTTTACCTTTCCTTTGTTTTCTTCTTCGTTTTCTCCAATTTTGAAATGCCCCTTGTAAATTTTATTGCAACTATGATCCTATTGGGAGTGGGACTAAATGGCTAGCTCTTTTAAAGAGCCTGCTTCGACTTGATGCATCGAATAGCATTTTTCTATGCTGTCAATGGTTTGAGTCTATGATTCTATATACCAGTACTAAAAGGTACAGCTCAGGGGATATCACTTCGAACAGAGTTCCTAGATCAGGCTTCTTGTCACTTTTGATGACAGGCAGATTTTTTTGTCACACAATCTTGTCTTTTATGTTAGGACATTTCCATTGTAACTTCCTGACTTGTTCAAGTGAAAGTACGTTTAAAAAAAGCGTTTATTTTTGTTCCCTTTGTGAACTCTCATTGCAGAACTGTCTTTTTCTCTTTCTGAATCTTTATCATTCACTGGCCTGGGACTTAAAGCGGATTGATGGCTCCATATGGAACAGCTTTTAGCTGACAGGTCATTCCATTTCCCAGGCACTATCACATTATCATTTGTCTTCTACAGGGTTTAATAAGTGTACTGAGGTTAGCATCCTGTCAGAAATAAATGCACAAGTCCTGATGTATGTTTTGCCCATTACCTGGATCATTAGGACAGATGGACTGGATAGAATCTGTCTGCTCATTTGTTCCATGTTTTCCCTTCCCTTCCTCTCCTGAATGTGTTTTGATGGTTTCATTCCTTCTTTTGCATCACTCTCACAGCCGCCATTCATATAACTTTCTTGACAGTGAGTGTCTTTCCGACGCAAAGGGTGCTATACAAGTGTAATTTGTTGTTGTCAGTGAGTTATTCCACTGTGGGGAGGGCTGATTGCAGCCGAGCCTGATCCTATCCATTTGCCCACTTTCCCCAAAAGTGCTCACAGTTAACAGCATTCAGTTCCTTGTGATCAGGAGCAGGAAACCTGGCTGATTTTCTCCTCCCTATTTCAGGGGCAGAAAACCAATTGTGGAGTTCCCCCAACACCTCTCATCCCCAGTTTCACTTCAACAGAATTCAGTACAGACTGGGAATCGAACCTCAGGCCATTCTGGTTTGTGGTACTCAGCTAGAAGGTCTGTCTAAAACAATCAGTCACTCAGCAGCAACAAAGCCAGTGCTCTAGTTATCGGTTTCAATGTTGGATTGTATAGTTTATTTACACACCAGACTCCCTGCAGGCTGTTTGCCCAGTGGCGTGTGGATGGCCCAGACTTTTATTGTTTGATAGAGGGGTGGTATGGGGAGGAGGTGGGAGCTCGCCTTTCATGTGGCTTAATTGTTTATTGACAACTAAGGGATAATTGGTGTCTTTACTCCACTAATTTATTTTGCCACCGACTTTCCTTTGCTCAAAGCAATGCACATTAGGTAGTTGTGGGTCTTCAGGCAGAAAGATAAGGAGAGCAGAGGGGCTGGATTTAAGGGGTGTTGGTATTCCTTGGGACTGCAATCAAATGATCAAGGGACATTTCAGCGCTGCGTGGATAAGTGGAAGAAGTTGTAAACTAAAATAACTCATGTTCTATGGAGTGCACTACTCTCTTTATGTAGCATACATACTGATGCTCTGTTGAGGGTTACTCTCAAGAGTATTCCCACCCATCCTGCACTACTGAGTGATAGGATGTGGGTCTGAGCCACACCATCAGCTCCTGGTTTCAATCAATCCACTGTTGGAATTTGCTATGTGGAGTCCAACCGGAAATATGTTGGAGGGGGGGGTTTTAAAGCTCATTGCCAATAATCCAACTGATGTTACAGGTCCGATAAATTAACAAAGCCATTTTGCTCGCTCTATGGATACTGGGCAAATACTGCCTGTTAATAGCATTACAAAACTTTCTTTCACTGGAAAGCAGGGAAGGAAGAGCCCTGAACCCCAGGTATGGTAATATCCTTCAGACAGAGAGGCAACAAAGGGGCCCAGAAAAATGCAGACAACCAGGTGTGTTGAGGGAAAGTGGCCACAGGTGACGGCTGCTGAACTGTAACAGGTGTAACCCCGATTCACATCCCAGTTGAAGAATCAGAACTTGGGTGAAATGCTGGAGGACTGTTGAGTACCGTGCAAATGATTTGAATTAGCACCTTGAGAAGTGAATGGAGGAAATTTGAAGTGGGAACAGAAAGAAAACTAACTGAAAGATAAGTGCAGCCACAATGTAACTGTAAGAGTCACATTCAGCAATGCAGAGTCACACTCCATGTTCTGTGTTTTTTATCCAAGATTTCATATGATACATTCCTATCTCCTTCTTAAAAACGACTATCAGTGAACTGTGAAACAGGCTGTGAAAATGGTCATTACAGTTTGAACAATTGCAGTTAATGAGTGAAATACTGCAACTCAATTCGCGTTTCAATGACTCAGACAATTACAGTGGTAAAAAATCCAATTTTACTGTTTTACAAGAAACAATTATTCAATCAGAACGGAGCTCAGAATCCACCATCCACATGTTCTTCCTACTCCTTGAATTTGCAATGTGTTGAGATCAAAACCAGCTCATCCAATGGCTCACTCTGTAAACTTACTGCTCAGCATGAAATTGAGCAATAACTGGGTTACGAGTCATGACTGCAATGGTGTTACTGATGATCAAATAACCTGCTGACCCTCAGTGTCTAGGCTCATACATGAAGAATGGCTACTGGGGATGTGGATGAAAATAATGTTTAAATGTTTCAAAGCAGGTGACTGCCAGACTTAAATAACTTTACAATATCACAGTCTCACTAATGCCTCTTACAACGGAACTCTTCTGTCCCCAAAGGTAATGTTTTTTCAAGTTGTCTGATTGTATAAAAGAAAACAGAGTCATTTACCATCTCAGTTGGTACATTCTTTGTGGCCTGATTCAAAGGTTCTTTCACCACAGGAATGTTACTGTTTCCACTTAACCAAGCCGCTTAAACATACAGTGTAATCAGCCAAGCAGAGACATGATCTATAATACGTATAATCTACGGCCTAGATTTTACAACGAACATATTTGGTGGACACTCTGCATTTCCGGACCTCCTCTTCAGTACTTATCCCCTTGGGTCTCCAAGGTTTCACCAGAGATCTGACATTTAGAATCACAAGACGGACTTAAAAATGGAAAATCATTTCTGCATAGATGCAGAGTTAAACTCACTCAGTTCTGCCCTAAAATAAGTCTCAATTCCAATGGTCTTATTACCCATTCAAAGCTGTAGAGTGTTCGACCAGTTAAGACCATTGCGGTTTTAGTTCATAGTATTTTTCTGCATCTCCAAGTCTTATGTTGAGACTAACATTAATAAGTATCTTTGTAACAGCTGAACCCAAGAAAGATCCCACTTACCTCTGTTTCTTCTCCAGAAGATAGATTATTCATTGCATGAACACGTAGGATTCTGGTCCCAGCTCTACAGACTGAGTTACCTGATATGTCTAAGACAAACCTGTCACAAATGTGACATTTTCCATTTCCTTCACCAGTGAAACTGTTAATCTGCTATCTGATTAAGGGCAGGTTTGTACTACAGCCAATTCTGACTAGCAACTAATCAAAAAGCCAGGAGCTAAATTCATAGACAGAATCCTCATGGCTAACAGACAAAGGAGTGAATTTGAACTCAGGTCCCAGAGGTGAAAGATCAGGTTGCCAAATCACAACAGTCCCCATAATTTTTCAAATTGTTATGGACTATAATGGAGTAATAACAATCTTTTTACCAAGTAAATCCAATAATTAAATAAAATGACCCTTCCTGCGATACTTCCCACTTTAGTTTTCTGCTAATGTACCAATTATTGTGTCAGCCCCACAGCTCTCCCTTGAGGCCAAAAACCGCGGAATCCCTTGGACGGTATGGACCAGCAGATGCTCTGAATGACAATGAAAATATTTTCCACCTCACAAGCTGACGTCACTCCCCTTTTTTTAAATTCCAAAAGAAAATGCCAGGTTCAACCAATAAACAATAAACAATGAAAAAAGTTCGGAAAAAGTTGATCAAGATAAACATGCAGATGTCTTTTGTCAGGCCTATAAATATGACAATGATCGTCACTCGAAGCATTGAGATGAATTTAGCTCCTGGCTTCTGCAGCTGGAGGGGAACTGCCACTCAATTTAGACCAGTGGCAAGACTAGCTTTTCTCTCTGACTTATTTGATCCTTCCTGATCTGAACAATAGCCTCAATGCCATCTGCTCATCCGCAGCTCCCGGGCGCTCGGTTTGAATGACTCAGCCAAACGCATAATTGTCCACTGCAGCACTACACAACACAGTTTAACACTATTGTTTCCTATAATTAGAAACACAAGTATTTCTGGATAACTGCTCGCTCCGGAGAGACAGGGTCTGGACTTTTTATGTGCAAGATTTAAGCACGAGTTTTCAGGCAGTTGTCAAAACTCAGAATGTTACAGTTGAGGTAATTGGTTGAGTAAGTTTTGATGCTGGTAGTTTCCACGGTGAATGCCACATTTAACGAAACACAGCAAATTCACAGAGAGATCAGCTGGCCAACTCGTTTTTCTTGTCTCTGCTTCGGTAATTCTCTTCCCTCTGTCTTGACGCTTCTATTTTATACAGAAGGAGAGAGAGGAGACGATTTCATGGAGGGAGGTGTGTGTGAAGTTCATGCAGACAGCAGCCTATTTGACCATGACAACCAAGTTTGCCTAGAAAATACACTTGCCTACAGTCAACGCCACTTTAGTGTAAAATGCTGCAAAGTGCTTTGAGATGTCTCGGGGACATGATAAGATGCTATAACAAAGGCAAGGATTATTATTTTATTCTTAAATTGGATCCCTGTAGTCCTGGAGTCCTGTAGCTCAGTGGTTAGAGCACTCGTTTTGCAAGCGAGAGACCTGAGTTCACTTCCAGGCAGAGGGCGAAACCTTGGGCAAGTTTCCTTACTCCACACGCCTAATAATAATCTCTCCAAAAAAAAAACAATAATAAATTGGTCATTTTCAATCTACGACTGGTTGTGGGACATTGCTGTGCGCAATTGGCTGCCGCGTTCGCCCATAAATATACAGTCAATTCACTTTACAGTGTGTTCTGTGAAGCGCTTTGGGACGTCCTCCCGACGTGAAAAGCGCTATATCAAATGCAACGATTATTATTATTATATCAAATGCAAGGATTATTATTATTATTATCCCGCCCTCATCTGATGTCTACAATGTTTCCAGCAGGGGTCATTGGATAGCAGTCAGAAGCCAGAACACTGGCTGTTGTTTTTCTCTCTGCTTCTGAACCAAGGGGTGCTGAGGCCAATTGTAGCACCTCCACACTGCACCGGCTGAAATCAGCTAACCCTGCACTCATCATGAATCAAACCAATTACATTCCCCAGTCTACATGGCTCAGCTCCACTTTCGGAGGTGCTTTCGTCAACTAAGCCCAGTGGAGGCTTTTCGTTTTGCGTGTGAGTGAATTTGTGGCAAAATCTTCTTCCAGCCACCTCCACCCCCTCACCCCCCCCCCCCCCCATCCACCACCATCCATTGCTGCACTCTGTTTACCAGCCATGTCACATGAAAAGTAGCTCCCTCCTGCTTTGGAGACAGCAAATACTACTTGTGTAAAGTAGTACTGGCAGCCGTTGAACTTGGAGACAAGCCAAGGGGTGGAGAGCTTGCTGTACCATGGCCACATCCTCAGCTCTTTCCAACTGGAGCAAATCTGTCAATTTCAATCCTCGTTCATAGGTTCCCTGCCCCCTACTGAACTCCATTGGTTTGACAACTAGAGGAACCTCATTGACAAATAACCATATACTCTTATTAAAAGTCATGAAAATGAAACCTCTCTGAGTAAGTATTCTGTATATTCTCTGTCAGCCAGTCAGGGCAGATGCGATTGCCTCTTGCCTCTGCTATCGGTTTAGCCCATTCCTGAAGGGATGATCTTCACATGACATTTTATATCCACGTGATAGCACTAAAATGCCCTATTAGATTTACACTGCCATTAACTTTTTTTTAGCAAGTTTAGCAAGTTGTGATAGCAGCTTGTGAACACAGGTAAGGAGTGGAGTTTTGGGGGTAACCTGTGTGTCAGAGGAGAATGACAGGGTCAACTTGGTGCAATCTTTCATTCAGCCGTAAGCCTGTCAGCTTCTCTCAGACATCACGAACATTTGATATTCATTTCCAGTATTCGGTGCAAGAGGGAGAAAAAAAAGCGAAAGAAAATTCTGCAGCAATTAAATTTCGGACGTTACACTACTCTATGATAATATTTGTGAAACAGTAGCTAGGGTTGCGTGAAGCACGGTTAGATGCAGTTATTGCTGTCCTTACGTTCATAATATGTGAAAAATGGATGCTTTAAAGTTTGCACCACGTATTAGTGAGTGAATGACCCCTGTCAGAACGGGTAGGATAGAATATGAGTGTGTGCATGCGTGGCGGTGGGAGGGGTGGGTAGGTGGGGCTTGATGAGTGAGGAAAGCACTTTAAGGGGAGAATGGATGACATTAGGAAAGATGGCACATCATGACAGTGCATGTGAAAAGGTACGAAAGCTAGTGATTGGATCAATAGGCACTTCTATTAGTCATCAATGCAAAGCAACCTGCTAAAATCAGATGGATTGCTTCTTTGTTTCCTCTCGCGAAGGTGCTATCTTGTATTGGGGTGCAGTTCCACGTTTACTGATCTCCCTCTTGTACCTCACCCAAGCAGTCATTCTTCATGTGTCATCTTAGAGAGAGAGTCACATTTTAGACACAATTTAATGCCCAGGGAGGGTGTTGATGGCAATTCCAAGACCACACCTGCTGACTGACCTTCAGACCCAGTCCTGTTCATAACAGCACATTAGGATAATTATACAGAAATTGGCTGCTCACATTGCAACTCGTGGTTGTAAAGAACTGCAGTAAAGAATAACTGAGAAACACCAGCGGTAATCCAGGTATTTCCGTTTCTATCAGTTTGTTTTATGAGACAGTTGGCCAGAAGTCATCCTCCCCTCAACACAATGTGTACAGCAGAAATATAAACATACAAATGCATATGTTTGAAATGTATTACTGTACTTTATGGAGTTCAGAATTAAAATTGACGTGGATTCTTTTTATATGTGACCAACTGGTACTGAACACTGCTGCATTAAAAAAAGGACTGTTTTGCTTATAATATGCGCTGACCATCGATGTGGTAACCAACTACAAAATATATTGAAATAAACTTCCAATAATATCAACTCCACAGTGAGAAGTCATCAATGATATGAATGCCACTTTCATCACTCATTATCTCCTGGATCTGAGTGAAACTCTGTGCCTCCCTCAGGCTTTCCTATTCCTGACAATCTATGGGCTTTAAAACCACAAGCTTATGGGTCAGCAAAGCATCAGAGGTACTTCATAACCGCATCTAATCATGATCAGATCATTTCAACTATGGATTCTGTGTCACAGAATTCAGATTGGGCTGTGACATCCCTGATGGGTTAATAATTAGTTGACTCTCGATCCAGGATCGCATGGAAAGAGTGAGATACCATACCAGCGGCTAATCGGGACTTAATGGATTGCATCCCAATACGTATCGCCACCTCAGGAAAAGACAAGAATATATTGTGAGAAGAGTTGAAAAGGAATTGGATTCACCGAGGTCAATGTTTACCTTTCACCTTGTGTGCCTGTGTGTGTGTGGTGTCACCAATATCAGAAAGAACCAGCATATCTCCTTCAACATGAACAAAGGAGCCCTTTAGCAAACTCGCAAAGATAAGGTTTACTCACAATCAGGTTTGGTAGAGGAAGACCGAGGTGCATGACTCACAAAATCTGAACGCCATCTGAATTGTGGCGTGCTTCTTTCAGGAATGCGTTTGGGGCACGGTTTAGTTCAGAGTGTGAAAAAGAGCGAGAAGCCGTGTTGTATCTGCCCACATGCATGGGCGCTAGCACTGAATACCACAAATGAGACTAATCAGGAGTGCAGCAGGCAGCACTAAGCAAACCCCAAAGGATGAGCCTGCTATCTTTGCACAATCTCTGGCTTCTGTACATCACAAACTCCTACCTTTCATCGTTCCTCTTGCGGCGTGCTATGTGTAAAAAAAACAGAGAGGGAAAAAAAAACCTTTGTAGTTGCTATCTTGAATTTCATCGTGATTATTTGGACTTTGAACAGAATCGCTTTTTTTAAAAAACATTTCAGTGGTTTCAAGGAATAATGATAATAAAAGGATGTGTTGAAATAACGATTTGCCAGCTTTGAGTCATGTTTAGCCACTATGTGGGAACTGTTTCCAGCTGTATAAGGCACACATATTGAATGTAGTTTTTCACTTTATATCTTTCTACACCTTGGAGGGTAATTTCTCTCATTCACACTCTGTTCTGTTGCTCTGTTTAGTAAATTCAGTTGACTTCATTCACTACATATTAGACGTGTCACAGTCCCACCCTACTCCAGTCTTGATCAAGAAATGCAGCAACATGCTATACCAGGGAGAGGGATGTGGCTCTCTGATCCCACATGCAATAAGCTACTGTGGACAAGTGCCAAATGACAGCTAGACCATTCCTCTAGCGAGCGCAAATAAAGCTGGAGAACCAATCGTTCTGACGAAATTCAACTGTCCTGCTTCCTAACAGCATTCTCTGGCTTTTGGTTACTGGAGAATGAGAAAGGAATGTCAGCTCGGTCGCAATCTTACAACTAGGCAGCCCAAAGACACCTGGAGGGCCCTCCAGGCCACTGGTTATGAGGAGAACTCAAGAAGCAGCAGCAGCAAGTTATGAAGAGCAGGCCAGACATCAGGAAGTATTTCTTTACAGAGAAGGTGGAACAGGTTACCAGAAGGAATGTTTGAAGCCAGAATCTGAAATTTTATTTTCATGTTTGAAACAACTTGATGACATGATGGCGGGTAATTGTGGAAGAATGACATCAAAAAGGACATCCATTTGCAAACCTTTCTTATGATCCAGAGGAAGACTTAACTCAAATGCATTGACCAAATATACACCTACAGCTTTACAACAACAACAACAAAATGACATTTGTATAGTGCCTTTCACTGCAAGGCGCTGGATAATTACAGCCTGATAATTGGTACCTCAGTTATGGCATTCCTATCTTCTGCTAACGCCTGTAGCTGCAGAAACTACAAAACGGGAAAGAAAGTCCGACTTAACTTACAATTCAAAAAGTGCAGAAGCAAAGTACATTTTGGGGACTCAACTCTATTAATATTAATTTACTAAAAGCTGCTAAGATGTAATCAGAGATCAATTTTGAATTGGAACGGAATCCACTTTGTTACCAGTGAGGAGTGCTCCAAGACATTGCCTTACTTGATCTGTACAACTTAGTGGCACACTGAGTGGCAAAGTTACCCATCGAGCTGTCAACGGAACCTGAATTATAAGGTTTACCAGGATGACGGGATTGTATAGAACTGATTAATGAGATTGTGTCGGACTGAAAATGCCAATTGCGTTCTATTTGGCTGGGTTCCAAACTTAAAAAATACCATAGAATACTTTATTTTGTATACCTCCCAATTCCTTCTCTCTAAAACTTTATCAGCTCTCTCTTTAATTTGCCGACTCTGTGCCTGAGCCCACATTTTAACCACCCTCTGGGCAACAGAGTTCAATCTAAAATGTCTGGATGGCCCACTGATGCAAGAACAATTTTAATGCTGTGAAATTTGAGAGATTGTGCAGCCAGGAGCCACTATATATTGTAGTATATCTGTATATGTCTGAAAGGGGCAGAGGGTGCATGATTTAATTCCTGCCCTTTGAGACGAATCTTAAAAATTGTGCTAAATCTCTAGACTTCCAACAAAAAAACAACTGCACATTGTATTCTCAAATTGCTTCCTTAGTACATTTATCAAGCTTCTGATAGATATCGTGGTTGCTACACCCAAGCAAGGCTGTAATACTATTCCTTTCTCACTATTGTGTTCAAACAAACCCTGTCGTATTTTTAGCAAACCAACTTTTAGTCACAATGAACTTGCACGCACAGTGTTCAATGTTTCTCTCACACACACAAAAACACACAAACACACACATCATACACACGACTATAAAGCACAAAATTAGAGACATACAAACATATAAAGATAGCGAGATGCATGCAAACATATACGGAGAGACAAAAGTCCTGTGGAGTCCTGTAGCTCAGTGGTTAGAGCACTCGCTTTGCAAGTGAGAGACCTGAATTCAATTCCAGGCAGGTCGAAACCTTGGGCAAGTTTCCTTATTCCACACGCCTAATCCCTCCAAAACCAAAAACAATAATAAATTGGTCATTTTCAATCCATGACTGTTTGTGGGACATTGTTGTGCGCAATTGGCTGCCGCGTTCGCCCACAAATATACAGTCAATTCACTTTACAGTGTGTTCTGTGCAGCGCTTTGGGACGTCCTCCCGACGTGAAAAGCGCTATATCAAATGCAAGGATTATTATTATTATTCTGTGAAGCGCTTTGGGACGTCTAGAAGACGTGAAAAGCGCGATATCAGGATTATTATTATTATAAAAGGACACATTGAAATAGACCGAGATACATAGACACATGGCCGCATACAGAGAGAGAGTGTTGATGCACAAAGAGAGACAGATACTAAACAGATATACTAACTACATAGAGAGGATGAGATACATATAGACAAAGAAAGAGAGATATAGGAAGAGAGAGAGACACACAAGCATACACACACACAGAAAGTTAGTGAGATGCATTTACACACGTAGAGAAATGCACTCTGATCTGTTGTAGAAAGAGAGAAGGAACAACACACACAATATGTTTAGAACTTACACATGAGACGACAAACTTAGTGTCTTATCTTTGAGTTACAAATGTTGTTTCAAGATAACTGAAGCTGTCTCGATCTAACTTCTCATCAGTCACCACACTGTCAAAAAGCCTTGTGGTTACACAAGGCTCTTAATGAGTCACGACTGATTTGTGCGCTATCTTCATTTACACAATTAAGACCAGATTGAGGGCAAATTGTTTTCTTACAAAAACATCGTTTCGTCTTTCAACTGAGCCAGGCCTCAACCACAAACCTGGTGACGAACAATCAGAAGTTGTGAAAGAGAACACCACTTGAGACAATTGCATTTGATGATGCTTCTTTTAAAGCAGGTGAAAGTTTCAATGCAAAAGGAAAGCGAGCTCAGGACCTCACAGCAGCCCAGGTGCCTGCTCGGGCAGGGATCCTGGGGCAGATTGCTGCAAAGAAGCCCTTGTTCGTCTTCCTGATGTTATCTGCTGGCTTTTCACGGAGTTTGTGCGCATTACTTTGATATCAATCAGCACTCCGTGAACAATTTAAAAAAAGATTAAACGCTTGTCTGTAAAACAAGCTCTGGCAGCACTGTCTCTCAATGTACTTCTGAATCTCATTGGGAGATATTACATTTATATTGTGGAGCTTCCTGTGCATCAGGGATTTCCAGCATCTGCAGTATTTTGTGTTTTGGGAATCACACAGTCACCGTCTTGGGCAAGAGTATAACATTTGGTCTATGAAGCCTAGCCAAATAATGGTAGTAAACAGCCAGTAAATAAGCGGAGAGTAAAATCCTAAGAGGGTATTTTTAAAACAATGCTTTAGACTTAACTCATATTAATCTCTGCTATCCTTTTTTCCTATTTTCTCCTCTGCGTTTCTTGAAGTTGTTGGGGGGAACAATTCAGTGAGCGCTCACAAATCTCTGATACTTCACCCTTTCTCCAATGTGTGAGTTAGCAGAGTGTGAATTGGTGGTGGGAGGGGAAGGAAGAGAGGATGGGGAAGATAGACCCAGAAATAAAAGAAGCAAATGCAAAAAAAATCAAAAACTGCAAATAAAAATGGATAAAGAAGAAAATGAAAAGCGGAATGGATTCACTGCACCAGTTATTAATCCCACATTTCGCTTCTTTCTGAAACTCATCTTTTGGAAGTTTCTAGATGAGAAGAATAGTGTGCATGGGGCAAATCCCCAGCATGAATTAACCACTTCAGGAGGGGGGAAGAAATTTACACTTTTAAAAAAACTTCAGACCTGCAGATCCCATGCATCCTGACCGGAGCCAAGTGATGGGGGAAGGGGGATAATTACGGGGAAGCAGGAAGACTAGGAGAGAGACAAGAGTATTATAAAATATGCAAAGCAATGAAGAAGCCCATTCAGTCCTTAATGTCTGTGCTGATTGTATCTAATCTAATCTCATTCCCCATGTGGCAACATAACATAACAATTTGCACTTGTATGGTGCCTTTCATGTATGGAAAATACCGCAAAGTACTTGACAAAGACCAAGTGGGAGCCCGAGCTGAGGGAGATAGAAGGGAGAGAGATGAGATGGCTGAAAGTGCAGTGAAAGGAATAGATTTTTGGAAAGATTTTGAAAGCTGAGAGGGAGGGAAATGAGATAGAGGAGTTTGGGAAGAGACTTCTACAATACAAGAGTGGATGGAAGGAATATGAATGGGTAGATTTTGCTAGGTTCCTGTCATTCGTCTATTCTAGGTTGGGTAAAGAGCAATATTTGCAGAAACCACTATTTTAAACTGTATTCCTTGAAGGCTGAATTGAAATATTCGTTGAACCAAACTGAGTCACATTTAAAGAGTAATAATAATAATCCTTGCATTTAATATAGCGCCTTATCACGTCTTTGAGAGGTCTCAAAGCCCTTCACAGAGTATACTGTAAAGTGAATTAATTGTAGATTTTGTGGGCGAAACGCAGCAGCCAATTGCGCACAGCAGTGTCCCACAAACAGTCGTGGATTGAGTGACCAATTTTTTAAATTAGTATATTAATATTAATCTTGTCTCCATTGTCAACCATCTTGCTAGTTGCCATTGTACGTCTCAGGGTGAACCTGTGGCCTGACCTTGCCCAGCCCGCTGTGATTAAAGGCCCGGTGGGAGTGTTACTCCGGCTCCTGCATTACCTCGGCCTTCTGACTTGTTTAGCACTACAGCAGCCCGGCCCTGGCCCCTGGCTGTAGGAAATGGGCCTGATTTCCACGCATCATTTATCAGTCTGACTGCCTCCTGCCAAGGGCATCTTCATTTAAAGATTCCTTCATACAAGAGTCAGGGAAACCCCTTGCTTTCTCTTTCCCTGTGGGAATGGGCGGGGAAAATGTGGAAGTAAAGAGACACTTGGAGGAGGGGAGAAAGAAGGAATTCAATTTATTATCACTCGCCCACCCTGTTTCACAGCTCTATCTAAGTTGAATTCAGCGTATGGGTTCCTGCAGCATTGCATTCTTCAGTGCAGAATAAACATATGGAATCAACATGTGTCAATATTGCTCTCAAATTGATAGGTGCAATCACAAAGTTTACATGCAATATGTGAAAATGCATTTCCAAAACATATGTTCAGTCAGTCTTTCACATTTCACAATATTACCAGAATTTTCTCATTTCTGAGATGCGGAAGAGACTTCTATAAATACTTTCTCCCACCCTCCACCCCCCCGACCCCATCCCAACTCTCCCCAACAAAAAGCCACTCTCTGCAAAGGCATTCTATCAGATCAAATCTGGATCAAATCTGCCAGGTGGAATGGAGAGGCAGATGGAGAGGTTGAGGCAGGCAGGGCATTTGTAAAGTATTATAAAATATGCTGCATTCAGCAATACAGAACTTTGGACAGAATATTTTTTTATATAATAATAATAATAATCCTTGCATTTGATAAAACGCTTTTCACGTCGGGAGGACTTCCCAAAGCGCTTCACACAACACACTGTAAAGTGAATTGACTGTATATTTGTGGGTGAACGTGGCAG
This sequence comes from Callorhinchus milii, assembly GCF_018977255.1. NCBI lineage: Eukaryota > Metazoa > Chordata > Chondrichthyes > Chimaeriformes > Callorhinchidae > Callorhinchus > Callorhinchus milii. Next base: position 8,231,131 of record NW_024704752.1, on the reverse strand, counting down.
CCAATTGCGCACAGCAATGTCCCACAAACAGTCGTAGATTGAAAATGACCAATTTATTATTGTTTTTGGTTTTGGAGGGATTATTATTATTAGGCGTGTGGAGTAAGGAAACTTGCCCAAGGTTTCGCCCTGACCTGCCTGGAATTAAACTCAGGTCTCTCGCTTGCAAAGCGAGTGCTCTAACCACTGAGCTACAGGACTCCACGATCACGATAATGGATCCACGATAATGGGTCGTGATTAAGAGTGGGGCTCAGGTTGATTTCCTCTCCTTAAGCTGGGGACGCTGAAACCAAATATAGCTATTTATACAGCCTCAACTGCTGCTCTGGCTGAGATCAGCAAACTCAGCGCAGGTCAGAAATTAAACCAGATTATTTTTATGCAGAATAGTATAGTTAATGCCACTGCGATCCAGCTGAGCAGCAATACTCAGCTATCAGTAAAACCAGTAAAGACATATTGTTTTTTATTAGAGATATAAGGAGCAACTCTTCCTCCTCAAAACATGGCAAACCAGCTCATGTTTGGTGGATGCAAGTAAATCGAGTTTATTACAAATCAAACGATTCCAAGGTATTGTGAATTAAGTGGGTTTATGTTCACAGTTTGAGGCAAGAATGAAAAGGCCGATGGCTGATATTAGGGCTGTTCTCTTTGACACTCCTAACCTTTCAACTTCAAGCGCCAAGCCCCTGTTCCAGACAGAGGGAATGAATATATCCATCAATAAATCAATCGCTCTCTCACTCAACGTTTCTGAACTAAATGAACAATTGAAATCTTTAGAAATCAATTCCTGATGGGGGCATGAATCTAAAGCATAAAACTGCTCTCAGATTTGCCACTAATTGTCACTAAATTTGCCAATCGTGCTCCAAGGTAATAAGATTAGAGCGTGTGAGAAGATGAAATACTATGGGAAGTGAGGAGAGGGTCAGGGGTACATGGCAAAGGGGAAACTTTGCATTGCATCTGGTCCTTACCAGTCCTGACCCAGGTGTCATCCATGGATTTACAAGGTGCCTAGTGTTAAAATGTTGCTTTCCCTGCTCTATCTCACCTTAATGAGCACGTGCAGTACAGCAAAAGGAGGCAAGTGGGCAATAACTCACTTTTGGGGCAGATTTAGATAAGTAAATGCAAGTATGAACAAGGGAACCAGGCAGCGAGGCTTTATTGCAGCACTCAGGATGAAAACTCAGTCTGAACAGTCATTCCACACCTTTGTGGTCACAGGCGGGAACTTGAACTTTGACCCTTTGGGGAGCCTCAATGGTGTCAAGTCAATTCCCCAAGAGACTTGGCGAGATGGTCTTGCCCTCTGGGGAACAACCAGTTTTCATTTGAGTCAAACATTGAAAAGCTTTTGACAACTCCCTATAAAGCATAAGCCTGTCCAAGACTTATATACTGTTTCCATATGTGGGGAAGAGGTTCTTTCAGTACTTATTACAGGTGATAGGAGACAGGTACTGGTCACCTGTTTGGTGATCTTTTACCCTTATCTGGACTCCCAATTTCTCTCCTTCTCCAACACATCTTTTGTCTTTCTCTATTTTATTCATACAATGGTCATTGCTCCTCTCTAGTTTCCTTTCAAGTTCCAAATACTCCATCCTATGCTCTCTTCCTCCTCTGTATACCCTCACTGGTGACTCAACATATTGTCTCCTGCTTTCAACTCATTCTTTCCCAGAACTTCAAAATTATGCAATTTCTCGCCTCTCTCAGTATTCTCTTCCTCTTCATATCTGTAGGCATTTTAAAACTCAAGCTCGGCATCACTTAACCACTACTTGATTTATCTCGAGCTCAGTCCTACTTTTTAAGACCCCGGTGGTGTCCTGCGCTATGAGTCTTGATCTTTCACCCCGGATTCTCAGTGAAAGAAACCCTGTGACCTCCACTGGCAGCTTCATCTTCAGTAGCTGCAGATACGTCTGCAGTTTGTTTTCTTTTGAGCATTACCAGGGCTGACCTATCCAGGATTGGAGATAAAAAGAGGAAACCTGTTCTCCGATGGGAAGGAAGGATCATAAACTACGTGATAATGTAGAACAAATACTGCATGTGGGATTTTCACTGCAATCAACTACAACTAAACCTGCAGCAATTAAACCAGTTGTTGTGCTATTTCAAGATTCACCAAGCTGTAGGTATCAAGATTTGGAGTCCACTGCTGGCAGAACAGATAAATCATCTCACGTTAAGTAGTTACCTTATTGTATCCTCTGTGTAAAAAGCAACAATAATAATAATCCTTGCATTAAATATAGCGCCTTATCACATCTTCGAGACGTCTCAAAGCGCTTCAAGAATTTGCTGTAAAGTGAATTGGTTCTATATTTTGTGGGCGAAACGCGGCAGCCAATTGCACACAGCAGTGTCCCACAAACAGTTGTGGATTGAGTGACCACAATACTATTATTTGGTATTTATTTTTTGAAGGTATTATTACCCCCGTTAAAATAAAAGCAGATAAATAGGAGGGATTTCAAGGCAATAATCGAATCCCTGAGTTTTAGAAAAATTCTAATCTTGTTGAGATTTCTGATGCCAACCTGAACTCACTGCCAGTTTGTTCTCTGTTACACCCAGATATCCTGAATGTTGTCTGCATGAATCCCTTTCTTCCCACTCCTGAGCAGCTCTGAGGTGGTATTTTACTTGCATTCACTGCAGTTTGCCTAATGAGATGTTAATAGGGTCCTGATAGGCATACAGTCAACACTCACTCACAGCGCCTTGGGATGTCCTCCCGACGTGAAAGGCGCTCTATAAATGGAATCTTGTTGTTGTTGTAGCTGGAGAAGTTAATGGCTTGAGGACTAACATTTGTTTGCTAAGGAACCTCTGACCACTAAGCTGAACACACTGATCATTGCTCCAGGTTCCACCCCTCTGGTCAGCTCTGGGCCCAAATGGCGGGAGAGGTTTCCTCAATGACTGTTGTGCATGCTATGGTTCAAGAACTAAAAACAAGCTGTTTGGAATTAGCAAAGGGTAAAGCCAAGCATCCCCTCCTGTGCATATATCTGAATTTTTTTTATTGCACCCAATGAATCACCAGTTTCACTGTAACAAGATGCCATTTGTCTCAAATCAGTCTGGACTACTGTTACTTGTTAACTTCCTTACTTCTGTGGGGCTGTTTAACTCTTTACTTACCACAGCTGCACTGCCATGAACAAAACAAAAGGGGAATCCCCATGGTCTGAGGTTCGGGGAATGAAAAAACATCATCTCACAATGAATAAACAGAATTGGCTGTTTGTTAAAACACATTCAAACATGTTAGATGGAATACAAACAATCCCTACACCTCTCCTCTGCTGCCTGCCTTCCTCATGGAAAGCACAGCTTTTGTTGGGAAGTAAACATATTATGGAAGATTAAGAAAAGGTGGGAATATGGGATGAAAAGATTTGCCAGATGGTGCGGCAGATTTGACAGGCTGAATGGCCTCTTCCTGTTATTATAACAATAATCCTTATATTTAAAATATTGCCTTATCACAACAAAATATCTAAAAACCCTTCACTGTAAATACTGTTAAGTAAATTGATTGTTTATTTATAGGCAAATGTGGCAGTCAATTTCCACACAGAAATCCACAACAGTCAGGAGATGAATGACCCATTTAATTGTTAATTTGTTTGCCAGGAGACTGGAAGAAATTCCATTCTCATTTCAAATAGTGCCATGAAATCTTTAATGCCTACCTGAACAGGCAGATGGGACTTGATTTAGCTTCTTATCTAAAGGACGTCATCTCCCCAACAATGTAGCGCTCCTCCAGCACTAGATTGTCACCTGTCCTAGATCATGAGTTCAAAGTTATCACAGAACAGTCCCATTATAACACATTATAGCATGGTTCTGGTTATAAAGTGGTTGCAGTGCACATACAATGCACATACATACAGCTGTTTTGCCATCCGGTTCCCATGTTAAAAATGTCCATCTGGGTTGCCACAGATGTTACTTCCTGCTTTGCACATGTGGGGCGCATAGGCTATCGTTTCACATACCCTAAGAGAGCACTTGCAACCCATTAATCTGGGAAGGATTCAAAGACGGGTCCTAGAAGTTAAAGGGCAGCGAGCTTAGTTAACATCAGCGTTCACCCTGTATTTTGTTCCATTTTATGACATGGGCTTTGGATTCCTGTGTAAGACAGTTCACCTGTATCAAAGATAAATTACTCTAGGAGATGGGCAGCACGTACTGGAAGGTGTTCAATGAGAATTAAGCACCATCACTTTCCCTTTGCCATAACAGCGCAGCAGTGCCTTGTATCGACTGAAAGAAGATTGGGTCTGGCTAATGGAACATGTGCAAACCATGAGTGCGTAACAACTGAGCATAAAAATCCAGGTTTTCTTGATTGCTCGACAAATATCGTGTATTTGTTTCACACAAGTGCTGCAATAAGGTTCTCAGATTCCTGCTGCTTTCACAGTTCCAATGCCTTTCCCCGGAGTTTGAGTTTGGATAAGGATTTGGGGTAAGGCCTGTGTTGTATAATACCTGCAGGTTAACTCTGAAATTGGACTGGAAATATATCAACTCCTGCTGGGAAGTGGGGCTGAGGGGTGTGGCATGAGAAACATGGACACACTACAAAATTTTATTCTGGCCAGTTTATGCTCTGGAAGCAAAGCAGTATCACTTCCAGGAGTAGAGTTACTGATAATTGGCACCCTGATCCATTCATCCTGCTCCATATCACATTAGTTCTGGTAGAGGAGAACACCACACAGGAGCAACCAAGTGGAAGCACAGAGCCAGATAACCAGTCGCCCAATGTATTCTGTAACATTCAAAAAGGTTCCATAAGGTAATTCATAATTCTCAAAGGAGAACTTCTGAGTAATTCACAACCTCTGTACACTATAGTGATAAGATCTGTCTCCTCAAGGTTGGCTCTAGCTACGATTTGTTTTACAACTGGGCTGCTCGACCCAGATTTGTAACCTGCACTCGCTAATATGAAACGGGCATCAAACAAGAAATTAGGTTTCCTTAAGGGTTTGATGGGTTAATTCTCTGTCTAGTGTGGAACCAACCCATACTGACCAGTAAGTTAGGGTGACCATATTTTGTAAACCAAATCCCGGGAGGCATAAAAAAAAATTGAACTCACTACAATTCCTGATGCTGGCAGTATAGTACTGGAGAAGAATTTGGATTAATGGCCTTCTTTCTCTGATGAGTGTATCTGTTTTAGAATTTTACAGTTTTTTGCTCTGTTTGTTGCTGAACTCAAGATAATGCAAATTTGTCCAGGATCACAAGAATCTGGGATTCTCGCCAGATATCGGGGACCTATGGTCCTCCTACAGTAAGGTCCTGGTTTAATTCCTGCTCTGTGTTGAGTATTGATTTCAGTAGAGATGCTGGAATTGGCCTTTGTGATTGTGGAGGCACATATCTGGATGTAGACAAAGGCAAGACTGATTTGGTACATGGTCAAACACCTGCTGATATTCACTGTCTGGGCTCATGATGGACATCGAATCTTACAATTCACAACCCAACACCATCGTGGGAGCAATGTCGCCACAAGGACTGCAATGGTTTAAAGACAATGCCCCACTATCTTCTCAAGACAAGCAAGGACAGACAATAAAAGTGCTGGCCCTGCCAGGATTGCCCACAGCCTGAGAGGTGTAAAAAACAAGTCAGTGCCTTTGGGAGTCAGAAAATGATCAAATGGAGTGGGAGTGTTAATTCCAATCTGCTATTGTCTGGAGCTTCACAAAATGCCTTTTCAGGGGAGAGAGGACAGAGCAGTAAAAAGCAAAGATTTTAATCATTCTTGTATTTGAGAAAGCGCCTTATCGTGTCAGTGGAATGTCTTAAAACATTTCATTGGATTTACTATAAAGTGTCTACGTATTTGGAAGCAAACATAGCAGCCAATGCGTGCCCAGCAATGTCCCACAAACAGTGATGAAGTGAATAATAATAATCCTTACATTTAATAGAGCGCCTTATCATGTAATTGAGACATCTCATGGCGCTTTACAGAATATATTGTAAAGTGTATTTTGTGGGAGAATTAACAATTTTATCTAGCAATTTGTTTGCCAGGACACTGAGACAAACTCTCTTCTCTTTTTTAATATCTCGCTTTAAGCTCGTCCCCTCGAACAAGCAGACGGGCCTTGATTTAACATTGCATCTAAAGAACAGAACTCAAGACATTGCAGTACTTCCCCAGCTTACACTGGAGTGTCAGCCTCGACTGTGATGTAAAAGGAAAAGGGTAGAGCAAGAGTGAGAGCTGGAAAGACAATTCCAATATGAGAGATTCAGAATGCAAAGATTCCGAATCCAAGAGGCTGAAAATTCCAGGTTACAGTTTTCAATCTTCTGCCGACATCTGAGCCATTCACCTTCTCTTTACAATAAGACAGGACTGTGTGTGTGTGTGTGTGTACGTTTGTGTGCGTGAGTGTATGTGTGTGTGTGCCTCTATGTGTGGAGAAGGGAAGAGAAACATTTGTTCTGTTTAGAGAATAAATCCATTTTAAAACTAAACAGTGAAAAATGAAACAGTGGCGAGTTGGCACATTTATTGGCTTGCTCAGCATGCCACCTTGTGCCCACATGCTTTCACTTGGTTCTCCCTCAGAGCAACTTTTCTTTCCCAATATGTAAACCTTCCCTGATCTCCAAAGGCTTGCAGGTGCGTGTTTCTTTAATGAGAGGTTTTTTTTTTTGTTTTTTTTGTTTAAAAAAAAGTGTTGGAATGGTAACAGTGGAACCGCTGTTTCAAGCTTTTGGGTCTGTTTTTCATTAAATGCTCCACAAATCAAATTCCTCTCCACCAGCACCCAAGGCTGCATCTCAATGATCGTGCAGCAATAATTATGTGCTGGGCGGGAATCCATTCTGAAGATTACAAGACACACTGTGCGACAAGAATGTAACTGAATAAGCTCTCAATCTTTTTGTAAGGGGGGGAGGGACTTCTATTTAGGACAAAATGGGAAACTACAGGTTATTAAGGTTGCAATGGGGGAAAGTAGTGAGAAATGGAGAACCCCCTAGGTAGAACACAGGGCAGGATAACTCAAAACAGACCAGGCAGGAGGCATAGTGCCTGCCAAATCCCTGGGATAACATTTAAAGCCACACTATTGGAAGGGTAAAATGCCATTTTCTTTTAACCGCGCAGCCCAAATGGCTGTTCCGTCAGGTATCACTCTGCTCCTTGTCATAGGACTTTGCAGGACCGGAAAAGACCAGTATGGCACATCTACGGTCCCGACGTTAAACAATTAAAATCACACACCACTCCATCTCTCCTATCCCTCAATTATTTACCTGAAAAAACTAGCACGGCACTTGACGATAATCACTGTATTTCCTTACATTCTTAATTTCTTCATCAAATACTCATGAAATACCTACCTATTTCCTTCTTGAATTTGTGGATACAATTCCTCCCTATCACCCCATTGCCACCTGACTGGCCTGCCCACTCAACTTACTCATTGCTCTCTGTGCAAAGTATTTCGGTCTAAATTCTCTGAACTGCGTTCTTCGACACCCTTTTGATCATGAGTCTGTTTCTCCTTGTCGATGAATCAATCGTCCCCTGAACATACTGTACAACATTCTGACTTTAACCCTTTTTTTGAAAGTGCATGTGTGCTTGTGCTATGTGAGCCAGATTATGTTGGAACAGTGTCTAATGAGGTTTTGCATGGCGAGTGGGGTAAGTTAAGGAGTCTGCAGTGACTGGATGCATAAGAGCAAGGAGATTAAGTTAGATCCCACAGTCAGAGCAGCCAAAGCAATCCATATTTATGTATTCATTAGTAGGACAATGATGAGGCACAAGCACAGACTTGTAGTAACATATAAATGTGCCAAGGGGTAAAGTGGTTTCAATCCAATCAAAACAGAAACCCACCGTCCAGGTTAAAACCTTCACTTTTTCTCAGGGAAAAAAACAACATGCTATAAAACAGAGCTGAATAATACATCCGGGAATGAAGAAAGTAATTGACAAGTAGCAAGATTAGGGATTCCTCATTATTTTCAGAAACTTTGTGGCTGTCCTGGGACAGGAACATGGATTAAGAGCGGTGGTGATTAGTGCTCACTATTCAGGAAATTCCAGCACTCCGATGGGCTGTTAGCGTAGAGCCTACTGATTCATATGTCATCTGCTTGCTATAAACTCTAAATTTGCTGTAAACCCATTATTTAAACACACTTGAAATAAGACATTGAACAAGTTAATTACCTGGGTAATTAGAAGTTAACCGCACTATTAGGAACACATTCTACTTGTGACTTTAGACTATGTGCATCACAGAAACAAAAAAGATGCAGTTTAGAAAAAAGTGTTTGAAATGTTGTCAAAGAACATCCCTGTGTAATCTGCTGCTGACTCATAATAAGTCAGTGAATAAGTTTCCTTTCAACACGCTTAAACGAGGGATGGTTTAACAGATCGCCTTGTCCTTAACAAAAATAGCCCTCAACCCAAACAAAGGTCTCGCTTTCTTTTTTGGCCAGGCAGGTTTTGTGCTGATAAGAATACTGTCGGCTATTCTCCAAGGATCATAGCTGCTGGAAGACTGCAATGGACCTCATCCCCTGTTGCTTCTGACGCGGGTGATTCCACCGACTCCTCGGCGCCAAACACAACACGTTACCCATGGAGAGAGAGCAGGACGGAGGGCCTGGTAGTCAGGAGTTATCGTCTATCATACTGATTGACGAAACCAAGAGCGAGTAGAAAAATAAACATGAACAGAGACTGCAGTGTGTAGGGCAGTCAGCTGGGAGTTGCAGTATTTGGCCCCGGTGATCCCAGTCTCGAGCTGGGTTATCTTTCCCTTCTGCTATCATTTATCATAACTCTTGAGGCTAGGGAGAAAGCAAATCTTGAGACTATTGGACAGGTTCATTAAACTCTCGGCTTCCCCTAACCCTTCTTCCTTTAAACAACACCCCATCACTTCTTGCCCCCCGCCCATCATGCTTCCACCCCATCAGGTCCCCGTTCCCTGAAGCATATTGAAATCAAATACCATAGCAAGCCTCTCAGTCCTATTATAAGCACCAGTTCAAGCAATTAACCTTTGTTATTTTATTGATCCAGAAATTCATGCATATTCATCCCAACATAGATGGAATGAGTTAAATATTTAACCAACGCACAAGCTGATCTACATTAAAGGCTACCCCGTTTTCTAATGATTCTCTCTCTTTCTCTTCCGTCTTTCCCAATTAAAGCTCCTCTTTTCTTGACTGGTCAAAGAAATGTTTCTGAGTTCTTTTTAAAATTCCAAAGGCTGCATATTTTAGTGATCTTGCTTACACTGAAAATCACAACATTTAGGAAAAGTGTGAGAAAGGAATGTAGCTGTTAACTGATGTTAACCCAAATCTTCATCCAATGGCCTGTCCAAGCTGCACAGACCAGAAAGTCACAGATTTAAATTGTGGTCTGGCACACAGGCCCTAAGCTTTACAGAGAGTTAAGAGTTGTTGATGGGATCAGAAAGTCGAAACGGAACTTGTTGATATCATCTTTACCGATAGAGATGAGGGCAATATTTGGCTTCCCTCAACTTGCTGCCACTCCTCAATTAAAAATCCTGAACAATTAGGAAAGTTCCAGGAACATCAATCATACCCGTAGCCGACTGCTGAATACTGACAGATTTCCCTCTTAAAAAACAATGCTGTTCTGCAACAGCAGAGCAGCCCGTGGAGATGGGGCACAGGAGAAGGAAGGTGATTGACTTTCTCAGACAGAAAACGTGTTATATATTAGCCTTGTCAGCCATCATAAAGTATCCCCCTAAGTATTGGTAAGTGTGCGATCTCTCTACGTCCTTGCACAATCCCCCGCTCTCTCAGCAGCATTCCCATTCCAACCAGACAGCATCCAGCTCTTACCAGCTGCTTAAAGCTGATACATGCACTTCTCTCTCTCAGCAGGCTATTCTTACATAACCATTTATATTTCCAGACTTTTTTTTAAAAAGAGCCTGAAGGATTTAATTATGTACACAGACACTCCTATAAACTCCATTCTGAGAGCTTTATTGACTTTGCACTGTGGCTGCAGATTCCTACAATCAAACCAAATAAACTTTCCATTTAATGTCCAACCCTGACTTGGATTTTTTTTGTTTGCTATGATAACATTATCCAGCTCAGATAGATAATAGATATCAGAAACAGCTGGGCATTTGCTCCATGTTTTAATCTTTTCTGGAATCTATTGGCTCTTTCGGTCTCCAAAGTCGGTACAAATCCAGCCCAGTTTCTTCTCGGACCATTAAATTGACAAGGGCAGTTGATGAGGGTGAACAGATACAGCCTGGGCTCATTTTTAGACATTAATATTGTTGTTGTAAAACTCAGTAAGATGCAACAGGTCTCTCCTGTTTTCTGACTGAGTGTCTGCTTGTTTGTCCACTAGCGTTTGGCCACAATCTCATAGCTAATATCATGTACGGGACCATCCCGACACCTGAAGATTGTGCAGATAGTCAGTCCTATACTGGGGGGGGGAGGGCGTGGGGGGCGCGGTGGAGTGGGGGGGAGGGATGGAGAGTCAGAGCATGTATGTGAGTGGGGGAGGGAGAATAGTTGTTTGTCTGCTCACTCCTTTCGTTCAGTACAGAGCTATCTGCTTTCCAGCGTACATTTCACTTGCACCAAGATGCCGTGAGCTCACCATGCCTGTCTGTGAAATGGACCCGTTCATCCATATATCTACCCCCCTTACCACCTCCCCCCCCCCCCCCCCACAACCCCAGCAGAATTATGCACCTCGACAGCTCTCTAAGCTATTCTAATTTCCCATTGCCTTTTTAAGCTGCCCTACAAGCCATGAGCATGCATTAAAATCTCCCTAAAACAGTTGCCCGGAGGCAATGTAATTCCGAAAACAAGCACCTAACACTTCACAGCGAAGAAGTAATGGATTAATTTGAACCTAATGTCGCCCCAGTTTATTGCACCAAATGTTCCTCTACAGACATAGCCTGCAGGCATGGTGCTGTGGCATGAGTACAACTCCAGAAAGTGCGGCTACAGTTGGCTTAGCATCTGTGTTTCAGATTTACCATGTGCCTCATTATCCTGCACCCCACTGTGCCTACCTGTCCCAATCAAGCTTCTCGGCCAGAGGCGATCCAGTTTTTCCCCAATGAAGAATCTTTGTTCTCTTTCTCACTCACTAAATTTCTGAGAGACCTCTGCACCCCTACCAGTGGGGGTTTCTGCATAGGCACATTTTGTCTGTTTTCCAGACTCTTAACATTTCTTTAATAAACAGGGCAAAAAAAAAGTGAAGCATAAAATAGTCCAACCTGTCACTAAATAAATCTCTCTTTTTTAATAGGTTTAATACGAGACAGGAACACATCAGAATGAAAGCTGTTTGTTTGACTTTACTGGGCTGATTTATTTTTTTGCAGTATAAAAAGTGTGAACACCAAGGCCAGCCAGCAAGCAAGCCTTTCCGAATGGAAAAAAAACACAGGGAAATGATTTTAGTGCTTGCTTTTTCAGTCCGTTAAATGGTTTGAACTGGTGTAACTTAAAGAGGGTTGGAAAGGCCATTGTCCATGGTGGAATTAAACAATGGACATCGATTTCGATGCCCGGGTCTGTGCTGAGTTAGCTGAACTCCAATGGGGTCACACCAGAGAGAAGCATCACAATTAACCAAAGAGTTCATGGGCTAGGGAGAGTGAGGGTAAATTCCAACTCTTGATCCAGCACCTTCTGTTGGAAAATGCTTATGTATGGATATTTGGTAAGGATAGCATCAGATTAGGCTGCATTTCCTACCCCCTCCTTCCCAATTGATTAGTCAATCAATCCTCAAAAATTCCAGGACCCAATTACGCTTGGGATCCTGGAATTTTTCCTTGAGAAGGTTATTCAGCCATCATGCCTATACCGGCTCTATGTGATATCCATTTGGTTCTATTCTCCTGTCCACGTACCCTTTTCCACATACCCTTTTATAGTTGTCCTCTTCAAATATTTGTCTGACATGAAGAATGGCTACTTGCTACAGAATAGCATTCCTATTGTGCTTGTGGGATGATGTCCCAGGAAGACTCAACCACTTCAGGAGCAGACGGGGAGAAAATTGGGCAGTCCCCAGGGTTGTGCCAGCGAGATACTGAAACACAAACTTCTTTATATATCTCACCAAAGATGGCTACTATACAGAGTAAATTAAATTACAGCAATGATGCATTTAAATGCAAGTTTGCACATATCGTGAATGTGTTAAATACAATGTCAGGCTGGATCCTGGAGGTGTGTTCGAAAATCAGGCTTCGATCCAAGGTTATATGATGTTTACGCAGGAAAAAAATCCTCCTTTTTTTCTCTTCTCTCCTGAAAGTGCTGACTGACTTGCTCTTCATCACAGACCCATGGGTGAGAGCTATTCTCCTAGTACCTATTTGGAGTACGATCTGCTGTGCTACTAACAGGGGGGCTCATAGCCAAATCTAATCCTATTTCAATAAGGATACAGACAAGTGCACTAGTCAATAATGCCACTGATCAATGTTTGTACTGCCCAGAATCCCATTCTTGCAGCTTTTATTGTGTCCCTCACACTGAGTTCATATTGAGGAAACATTCAGAACTGATAGTGCTGTCTCCACAAAGTACCTCTGGAATTGAGGAAAATATCAGAGCAGAGCCTCAGTCATCAACCTTGGGGAGAGGCACCGGAGTCCCTCTGGGGTTGAAAAGGTTCCTCTGCTAAAACCAGACACATCTGCAGTAATTCAGCACATCACCAATGTCTATATCATTAATTAGATATGTCCTCACCTCTGAAAGGCAAGACCCCAATGGATAGGATGGTCCCAGCTGGATGACTGTTGTGAAACATACCAGGTCTTCATAGTGGTGAACAACAACAGCAACAAATTACATTTGTATAGCGCCTTTCACGTCAGGAGGACGTCCCAAGGTGCTGGGATGCAAACTGAAGTGACATGCTCCCTCCTTCTCCTCTTACAGGGAAGGGCTGAAAACGTACCTCTTTGAGTGTGCGTTTGCTCATCTTTCCCCTCCTCACCCCATTCAGCTACCACCTTCAGCTGCAGTTACCAGCCAAAATTGTCAAGCACTTTGGGATGTCCTCCTGATGTGAAAGGTGCTATATCAAAGTAAATTGCATTGTTTAGGAAACATGACAGGCAGGTCTCACTTTCTCATCAGACATCTGCCGCGTTTTGTCCACAAATTCACTTCCCAGTATATTCTGTGAACAACAACAACATGATTCCATTTATAGAGCACCTTTCACGTCGGGAGGAAGTCTCAAGGCGCTGGACAGTTGGGTCGGGACCCGAGCAGGGGAGAAATGGTCAGGGTGAGGGGAGGGAAGGGAGGGAGCGAGGAGGGGGTAGAGAGTCGAGAGGGGAGCTGAAGGCACAGTCGAAAAGAAAGGTCTTGAGACCGGCCTTGAAGGAGGAAAGGGAGGAAGCAAGGCGAAGGCACTGGGGGATGGAGTTCCACAGCCTTGGGGCTGAGAGGCTGAAGGCCCGGCCACCGATGGTAGGGCGGTTGGGGCGGGGGATCTGGAGCAGACCGGAGCCAGAGGAACGGAGGGTACAGGCTGGTAAGTAAGGGGATAGTAGGTCGGAGAGGTAGGAGGGAGTAAGGCCGTGAATGGCCTTGTAGGTGAGGATGAGGATCTTGAATTCGATCCTCTGGGGGATGGGGAGCCAGTGGAGGCGAGCGAGGGTGGGAGTGATGTGGTCGTGAAGCCTGGTGCGGGACAGTACACGAGCTGCAGAGTTCTGAATGACCTGCAGCTTGTGGAGGGAGGTGCTGGGATGGCCAGCGAGGAGAGAGTTCCCATAGTCCAGCCTTGAGGTGATAAAGGCGTGGACCAGTGTTTCAGCAGCGTGAGGGGTGAGGTAGTGCCGTAGTCTGGCGATATTCCAGAGGTGATGGAAGGCGGTGCCAGTTGTGGCGCGGATATGAGGAAGAAAGGACAACTCAGGGTTGAACAGAACGCCAAGGTTCCTGACTGGCTTTGAGAGGTGGAGAGTGCAGCCTTGGATGCTGATGCTGTCAGCATGTCTAGAAGACGTGAAAAACACTATATCAAATGCAAGGATTATCATTATTATTATCTACATGTGCACAATATCCAGCAGTGGTCATTGTACAGTGATGAGGAGCAGGAACGTTGGTTACTTAACCTAGGAACAATAAGACTAACAATAGTGTCTACTTCTTCTCCAAAGTGAGATCAATAACTTCCCAGCAACTGAACCTGGGATCATGTCACTAAGACTGACACTAAACCTTGGTGCCTTGATCAATGGATGCTCATCTCATATCCCGCACAAAGATCTTACAAGTTTTTCCACTGTATTTTCCTGGTATGTAGCTGCTTGAAAGACATGTCACTGTAATGTTTATTAGTTTGTTGGCCTTGAGCCCTTGACCACATTTACCCACGACTGGCAAAATGCCTGGGGAACCTTTTTCATCTTTGAACTCGGAATAACTTCAAGGAATGCCTTGAGTTACATAAATGTTTGTAGAGATGAGATGGACACAGTGAGTCCCCTGTAACAAGTGATGCTTCAGGAGTGGATAGAGAGAGCTGAAAGCTGGGGACAAGGAGGGGGAGTTAAAAGGTCGGCTAGATTTACAGCACTACTAATTTATGCCAACATAAATACAGTAGTTTATACAAATGTGACAAGCCCGGCACTGCCCAAGACAACCACTCAAACTGGTTGCACCAAGCGATGGTACTTAAACTCTCGGACCCTGTTCAAACCATGAATCAATGGCAGGAAATTAAGTTGAACAGCACTTCCTCTCCTCGTTGTTAAAGATAAAAAAAATCCAGAGACTCCAGTAAAGTCAAATGTGTTGTAAACACACCAGAGTAGTAAAAAAGAAGTCAGTCACTTTTCCGTTTTTACATTCATAGGTTTAACTCATTTTATGAGAAATCTGCAATATTTCAGAGGTTTATTATACCTCCAGAGAAAGATATGTGAATGTGCATGTGCGCATCTATGTATATGTGTGTGTATATGCATATAGGTGCGCAAGCACATGTTTATCTGTGTGTGCGCGTGCATGTGTGCATCTATGTGTATGTGAGTGTATATGCATGTAGATGTGCAAGCACATGTTTATCTGTGTGTGTGTATGTGTGTGTGGTGCACGTATATGTGAGTGTGTTGTGTATGTGTGTACAAGTGTGTGTGGGTCTGTATATGGGTGTGTGCATGTGGAGAGAGCTAGATATAGTACACTTCAGAACTAGCAAACAGAAACTGCCTCTGTGAGTTCTCAGTAGGTGGAACTGGCTACTTGAGAACGGCAAGGAGTTTCCGTATGCGTCAGACTCCCGGCTGACCAAAAAAAAATACAGTTATATTGGTGGGAAAAATAGCTGATCCCATCTGGCCAGTCCTGTCTCTGTGCCATGTGGTTATCTCACTATCCTTCCTTTTTTTAAACAAAGGAAAACATTTTTCTCATCTCTTGCAGTTGCTGACTCATGCTGGGGTACGGTTCCATAGGGCCCGGCAGCCCTCTCGTACCTCACCCAAGTGGCTATTATTCATGTGACAGCCCAGACAGTGAGTGCTGGCAGGCTATTCAACTGTGGGGGGCATGGCAGCCGAGTCTGATCCTGTCCTCGCTCCACATCCACACACATGCAACTTGCAGATGGGGAGGTGGGGGGGAGGGGTGTTACTTTATGGTGATCAAGAGCGTCAATCCTGATGGCTTTGTAATGTGGAGACTCTGATGTCTATCGTGTGACTATTTGGTTGGTAAGTGGTCTTTTCATTACGCGTTTATAATGCAATTTCCCAATTCATCCGATTATAAATAAGGAACAAAAAGATCACTAGTATTAATGAGTTAAACCCCACTGAGGCCAATTGTAGGATCTCTATACAGATCAACTAGCTCAGCACAGACTCAGGATTGGACCTCGGACCTTCCTGGCTTGTATAGTTCAGTTTCACAGCATAAAGTGCTTTCATCAAGTAAGTCACTGAAGGAACTGTCCTGTTGATTTCACTGTAACACGGCTGGCCCTGTTGATCCTGACTAGCCTGTTTACTGCTAATTCACTGTTTTCTGCCTCTCAGATTTTGGCTTTAGCTGCAGAGTTTTGCTTGGATACACTTTGTATTATTTAGGCATATAATCCAGACAGTGGAGAAAAACATGTACCGTTGGCAGATAGCACATGGAGAAAGCGCATCACATGAAAACAAGGCAAGAAAAAGTGACAGACAATGCACACACCCAAACACAGAGTACCAACATGCTGTGAATTGATGCAAGCTGACAACTATCACACTGGATTTTATAAAAATGCTCCGCCAAAACTCAACACTTCCTCAACCCACTTTCTCCCACAGCTTTCCATCGTCAAAAATACCATCTGGAAACTGGGCAACTGAGACTCATTACTTCAATTGCCATGGCTTAGCTTAAATTGGGATAGGTTGGCTTTATTAGGGTTGGCGTGGCCTTATACTAGGTTTGATTTGGTTAGAGTCGAACCGCACCACAAACCATACATCATAAAATGAAAGAGCAGGAGCATAATTCAGACCACAGGCTTGAAGTCTCGGCGATAATCCTCCATCTCCTCAAAACCGCCACTCAAAATAAAATGACAGAATGGAGTTAATAGGCAGCAATGTACATGTTTTTTTAGAAACTCTTGATCCTGACTAGTCTCAGCACTTGAAGAATTTCACACCTTCATGCTTAGCAGCTGTAAATGAGAAGATAAGAAGCTAGAAACCAGAGAGAAAAAAAATCCAGATTGCTCTTCAGTTGGTGTTTGGCCAAGACTGAATTCAAATGCAACTCTCCTGAGATGCCAGAAGAGGCCTGTGACCCGAGAATTGCTAAGAGAAGGATATCATTGCCCTTGGGAGGGTACAGAAAAGAGCAACCAAGATGATTCTAGGAATCAGGAATTTAAGTTATGAGGAAAGGTTAAAGAAGTTGCCGGTTCTCTTTGGAAAAGAGGAGCCTTCGAGATGATCTAATACAAGTTTTCAAGTTTATATAAAGGGAATTGACAAGTTTGGTGCAGGCAAATTATCCATGTTAGCGAAGAGGTCAAATATCAGGGTCAAGAGATTGAAACAAAGTTAGGAGCAGGAGAGCAGTAAGTCTTTTCTTACACAAAGGCTGATATACTTGTGGATTGTTGTCAGGAAAGGTAATTGAAGCAGACAGTACAAATGGGTTCAAGAGGCAAGTGGACGTGTTTCTGTTCAGAAAAGGATTGAGGGCATGGTGAGAACAAAGATTTTTCGGGTTTATACCTGAAAGTTTCTTTTATTCATTTGATTATTCTCAAAGTTTATCTTGTTTGGAGATGCGTGTCTTATTTCATGGTATTTTTCTCCATTTCCTCTTTCTTTCTATGATGTTTATCATCAGCACATCTGGATAGAAAGTAGGCATTGGCCACCCATTCTGTTACAGTGCTGCTGTGTAACTGGCCACTGAGAGGTGCACAAGAAGTGGTGGTTTCTCCAATGGTATCTCCATATTTCCCTTACAGAAGCTCTTTCCAGGTGCACCGCTATCCCACCACCCTGCTAGCTAGTCCATTGGAAACATCAGACTTATCAGAAGCAGTTATTTGAACCAAACAACAAAACTCAAAAATGTGCATATGCCCCAAAGCTGTGATCCTTATTTACATTTCTCCCAAACTCCACGTGCAGCATCCTACACACTTTGCTTCCTCCTGTATCCTCACTTTGTTCAAAACATGCCCTATTGTACCAATCTTTATACCATCTCAAATTTTCCCAAACCTGTGGAATTCATTAACTTCCCCCAATCTTCTCTCCTTACAATCTACAAGCTGTGCCATCTGAAGAACACAGGTTCAGGAATAGGCTATTTGGTAGCCGAGCATTGCTAAGAGAAGGATATCATTGCCCTTGCACTCAGGTAGCATCTCAGAGAGCTTAACAGAAGTGTGAAGATGCAATGTACACACAGATATCAATATAGATAGGCCCATTCAGATGACGAAGGCTTCAAGTTCTATCCTAGTTCTGGGTTAGCCTGGTTGCAAGTCATTATAGTAAGGACTAAAATAGGCTTCATTATATTTGTGGTGGGGAAGAGATACATCATTCAGGATTCCCTTGCCTGATTGTTATCCAGTGACTGCTCTAACCACTGGAAAGTTTGTTCAAGTGGATCTGATGAGGGCAGGATTGTGCTGGGTTGAAACTCACTCTGACGAAATACCTGGCATTCTCTGTCTGGTTACCAGAGGAGGGCTGGAGACTTGAAGAAGAATTCCACAGGAGTTACAGGAAAGGAAGGGAGAAATTGCATTTTATACACGGGGGCAGCATTAGGCAACAGCAGTCATGCAAATCGCAGTGTTAGTGTGAAGATAGAATTACACAAGACAAAAGGTCAGTTTGTTCCTGACCAGTCTTTTCTTTTTCCCCCATTGTGTCGGGCATTGCTGGAGGAGCAATATCCTGACAGAACTCTGGACTACCGTCCCAGCAGTTAGTGGGTCACTCAACGGCAATGTGTTGTTTTGTTCCAGATCGACTGTGCTAACCACTCTCACCCAAAACCTTTTAAATCACTGACTCTGTAATTGCCCCATTGCCTTTCACAAGGAAACAGGTAACTTAAACCCTGTGTAAGGTTTAACTTTATATTAAAAAAATTACAAAGCGATAATTAATTTCACATGCCACAAGAGGGCTGAGACAAACTCCACGGTAATTTCCACACACAGTACATTCTCAGCGAGAAAAGGGCCCATATCTGTTATCAATCTTCCAAGTGTTGGAGGAAATGGAGGAGCCTGACCTGAAGTCCACTCCCTTGGGTCAGTGCATGCTGGGAAGGAAAACAGGCAAAGAGCAGACAATTTTCAGCATGGCTGCATTCACTTTCTGCACTAGGCCTCATGAAAACAAACTGACATAACAAAGGACGCAGAATTAATGACCCATGCTCGCTGTCAATTGACTCCTCGTACCAGCAGCCAATTCACCTTAATTTTTTTTGTAAACTTTCAACAAGTCCTCTGGCATCTGGTTGAGGTTCTGGCCATTGAACTGCTCAAAGAGTTCTGTTGTGGGCCTCTCTCTGCAATCTGTTAATGTAAGTGTAATTATGGCTCTAAGACAACAAACAAACCAATTTTTTGGGGGGTCAACATCAAGCTATTAGGAGAAGCATTTAAGATATGAGCTAATTAAAATCACCTCCCCAGTGTGGTCTTCTCCGACTCACCCAGGGCTAATCAATAAGACTGCCAAGCTGTTCATTACGTGTGTGAAAAAAGAGAGAAGCAAATGTAAGAAGAAACTGTTTTATACTTCAGGTCACATCAAGGGAAGATTTAATCAGAAGACTCGAGACGCATTGCGCTCTGTAAAATTATTCCAAAAATCCCAGCTCTTGAAGGAGTACAAGCTCTGCAATTTGTTGTGCCTACAGGAGATGTCATCCTAGATTTCCTGGAATAAACTAGCAAATATTCAGCATTTACATGACTGATGTGTTTAGGTTTGAGGAACTCCTGCACAGCGCAACATTCAAGTATATGGTCACGGTGGCAGAAAGCTTCAGAATTTGAGAAACCTTATAGTTTCTGTTTCCTCCCCTCCACACACAATCTACGATTTTCTCTCTTCTTCCAAAGGTGCTTGCTCACAGACACCTGAGGCCTGAAATTTCTCATAGTCTCAGCCTTTAGACCCTCCTCATTCATTCTCTGCTGCCTCACTGTCTTAGTTGACTTCTTTCTTCCATGCCCTTATCTCCGAGCTGTGCCAGTCTGAGCTGGAGTTGGGGCAGTGAAGTTGGCTGCTGAGGACCTGCGCTCAGAAAGCAATGTTTAGTTTTAAGGCCAAAGCTGCACCTCCTCACTGGGAGTAATCAAGTGAAGATTTACAGGACAAGATCGTTCATCACACTGTACTCTGCTCCCAACAAATTAACAACCCTGCTTTATGGGGTGTTGGTGAATCAGCGTCTGAAGTGGACAAAACATTACCTTTTGGCATTCGGCCACACAGGTTGGGCCAGGTATAACTATCACAATCCACATATCACAGTACTAATTTCCAGTCTCTTTTGGGCCCCGGTTACTGCAGAATTGTGCTCCAGTTCAGTTTAGAAGTGTTTTCGCACTGAACTGCTTCAAAAGTTTTAATCTGTAGAGAAGAGGACAAACAGTCCTAGCTATCCAAGTATTATAAATTAAGCAACGTTTAGATATTGACTTTGAACAACAACAACAACAAGATTGCATTTATAGAGCACCTTTCACGTCGGGAGGACGTCCCAAGACGCTGGACAGTTGGGTCGGGCCCCGAGCAGGTGGGAAATGGTCAGGGTGAGGGGAGGGAAGGGAGGGAACGAGGAGGGGGTAGAGAGTCGAGAGGGGAGCTGAAGGCACGGTTGAAGAGAAAGGTCTTGAGACCGGCCTTGAAGGAGGAAAGGGAGGAAGTGGCGAAGGCACTGGGGGATGGAGTTCCAGAGCCTCGGGGCTGAGAGACTGAAAGCCCAGCCACCGATGGTAGGGCGGTTAGGGCAGGGGATGTGGAGCAGACCGGAGCCAGAGGAACGAAGGGTACGGGCAGATACGTGGGGGAACATGTGCAAGTGTAAAATTTTAACATGTACAAGTGCATTCATCGCTTTGCTTAGGGAAGAACCATGTGTGGAGCCAGAGGCTCTAACCATCAGCACACCTTGCATTGCTGTAAGCACTGGTTCACTACTCTGAGTGGGTTATAAATGAACCACAAATATCTGCCCCCAGGATAAAGGCAAGACAATCACAATGGAGTCCATCAAATGGCAATCGTTCAGAATAGCATTCATTACATGATACCTTTACTATGGAATTTGTAGATCGATATAAACATTAAAATGTACTATGAAAGTGCCTAGATGTGGGGAAGGTCCATACAAGGCAGTAATGTGACAGAAGGACAAATTTGAGATTCAATCCACCACATCATCAATGAATGGGACAGCTGAGAGGAAGGGGAAGGAGAGCAACACAGTTAGTTATGAAGATATGGAGCCGAAACCTTTAGAAACATAACAATATATCAATTATTTGCCAGAAGTAAAACAAAGTTTGGCGTTAATAATTCAAGCAGGGTATTTAGTTTAAACAAGTGCCTGACTTGTCAATCCTCTTTGTAACAAGCCATCCATCTTTATTGTCTGCATGCTTTATTAATTTCACTTTGAGCAATGACAAGCTGTTCTCATTGTTGCAGCGAGCTCTCCAGAGGGAAATATGTTGGCACGCTGGCAAATATCCTTGGCTCCCCTTAAATTGTTTGCAAATAGTTTCATTGTTCGTGCTTAAAATCTGTGGAAACGGCAACAACTCACTGGAGGCTGCCCAGTGAGTCTACAGCTGCCTGTATGGCACAGGCTGGCGTAAGGATCATTCATTATTCTCTGCTGATATCTTCTACTTATCTCCCCTTATGTGGAATTGGACTTTAAAACCATTTACTCTTTTTTATTATTAAACTGATTTCTCTCTCTCTCAACCCCCCCCCCACCCTTTTCACCGATAATCGTCGATTATATGCACTGAGGTATGACACAAGTTAATGATTAGAACAGATCAATCTGCATTGTCCCACAATGCTTTCCCCTCAGTCAAGTTGCATTCCGGTAAGATCAGCCCACCATAACAGTACAGCCCCTCAAGAGGGTAATGGAAGGACTAAGGAAAATAATTATTTACCAAAGGATTATTTAATAATTATACTCATTAATCACTTATTTAAAATGCTCATTAAAAAAAAGCAACGTGGCCTTGCTTTTTGTTTTAAATCTCTTACATGTGAAAAATAAAGCTTTGCTTTAACTCAGCACCCGGGGCTAAAAGAGGAAGAAAATGCTTAAGTCAGAGTTGCTGCTCCTGATACCTCGCTGGACAATACAGACATTGGACGAGAACAGGATTAGACTGGGTGTTGATGCCCCTCTCTCACAATCCCTGCCAATGTCCACTACCTGGGCTCACACGTGTAGAAAGGTCTTACGAGTGAGTTAACACAGGACGCCTTAGGAACTGGACCCCAAGTATGAGTCAGCTAGTTCAGGAACAGAGAGGAAATAAAACATTCAATTTTTTTTGTTGTTGTGCTCAGTGCTCAGCTTCTGAATTGAATCGCAAAAATCCTCATTGCGAGACAATAATTTTAAAAAAATCCTCTTAACGTAGATTGGTTTGAACTTTCTCTGACCTCTGTGATTGCCGGATCACAGAGTAAATGAGGCTTTTCCAATCGAGTGAAGTCACCTTAGATAAACTATTGGCGTTGTGCGATATCATCAATTCATTCAGGGCAAACTGGGCAGCAATTTACTTCTTTTTGACAGGCTCAGGTCAGTAACTTGTCACTAGTTTATTTTTCTTTATACAGTTTCACTCACTATAACTGTGCACAATTTTACAAGAGCGTAGAGCGTTCAAGGATTAAGCGTGGACAATAATAATCCTTGCATTTGATATAGTGCCTTATCACATCTTCGAGACGTCTCAAAGCATTTCACAGAATATACTGTCAAGTGAATTGACTGTATATTTTGTGAGCGACGAGTCTGTTTGCTATCTGTCTAGCTCCAGTTATTAGACTTTGCACTATTCTGGTTGTTTGAGAGTGAGGGTTGGGGAGCAGAAGAGATATATTTTATCCACTGTATATTTTGTATTCATCAAGTTTAAACCTTTGTACCAGGAAATGTGACAGCCTGGGTTAGGAATGAGTTAAAGTGTCCAGGGTTCCTGCTGCTTGTCAATCTCCATGATAGAGGTATATGTCTGTGACCATTTAGTGAGGGTAATATCTTGCTCATCTCTGATGCCCCACATAGTTACATTGCCCGTCGATACATTCACTGTCTGCTATCTGGGATCCACCATCAGGAATGTCGCCAGAGGCAATGTATCAGATCTAAATGATTCAGTACATTCAGGAGAGAAGGGGAACATTTATGTATGATGGGGAATCAATTTGAAAAGGCGAAGAGCGAAATTGGGTGGTGGGGTGGGGAGGGGGGGGAAGAGAAAGTGAAACCAGTTAAGGTTTCATTTGATACTTGGCCTTCTCACAGAACCATTTCATCTGGAAATAGCTTTATAATATGGAGGGGTGCTTGTTTTATGGAATTCACATGCAGGATAACTGGGTAATTTAAGAACTGCGCCAATTACTCTTAGATAGTACATGGAAATAATTTCTACACAAAACTTTGAAAATACAGTAATTTAATCTGGCAGGGAGAGAGAGAGAAAATTAAAGAGAGACTAAATGAGAAAAGGAAGAGTCTAAATGAAAAGAAATAGAATTGGAGAGTGGGAAAGGGAAGGATAGAAAGAAAGCAAAAAGTGGAGAAAGGAAAAATTGGAGAGAGAGAAACTAGTGAGAAATAAAGGAAAAAGAATGGGGAGGGCGGAAGAGAAAGTGAAAATCAAAGTTCTCTCAAATTAAGGAGTACAAATGTATTTATTGGTTCCTACTGACTGACACCCGCAGACCTCCCCTTTGACATAATTGGAGTTTTGTATTTCACACTATTTGGGGGCTTCACAGTTGGACGTAACTTTTTCTGACAAGATGCGTTGGATCTATTTTTATTTCAATTTTTTCCACTTTGATTCTGTATCGTTTTTTAAAAGTGCTGTTTATGTTAACACCAAACAGCAATGTCACATTGTTTCTGGGAACTGAGTCTATTTGAACTAGCTGTGGGGGGTGGGGGCAGGGGAAGGGAGAGTGTTGTCCCTGGATCATAAATTGCATCTTACTGGGCGGGAAAACCTGGAGACAGCGAAACAGAGGAAAGTGATCACCCAGTCCTTTATGTGTAAATATCACCAACGCCATCAATCACAGTGGTGTAAAGACTTACACGGCTGTACCTGCAATACTGGATGTCCAGCAGATGGCAGCTGCAAGCAGTTTCCAAAGATCTACATAAAACTAAATGAAGTGAGGTCTCAATTGCACCTCACCCACCACTGATGGGAAATACGTGCCACAATTCACTGAATGGCCAACAAAAGGAACCACATTTCAATATCTACAATTAGATCTACAAATCAGACAGAGCAGAATTCTGACGTAAAAATTATCTGCTTGCCCCAAGTGTTATAAGTGTTGTGGGACACCACCCGGTGTGAGGGGATCTATATAAATGCAAGTTGTTGTTGTTATTGATGAGATGCAGGCACAGGTGGCTCCTACTCCAGTCACTGGTTGAAATCACCATTGTTTGTCTATGAGCCTAGACAGTGAGTGTTTGCAGGGTGTTTTATCATCAGAAGGATTCAGAGCTGAGCCCGATCCTGCAGTCACCCAATGCCCATACTCACGCGTGTATGTCCGATGGGAGGAGAAGCAGGCACTTGATAGTGATTGGGAATTATTTTTCCTTCTCCTTAACTCAGGAACATTGAGTGTCCAATTGTAGCACCCACCTTGCTAGGTACAGCCAACACAGCACAAACCCGTATACACATTAAACTGGCAGTGCCTTTATCAACTGAGCTATAAAATGTATTATAGCAAAAGCATCTGTGGAGTATGTGTATGTCCATGTATGTTGGTTGTGTGTACGTGTACTGGGTGTGTATGCAGGTTGACACAGACAAGATGTGTATCTATTAGTTGCATGTATGTGTGTGTATGCGGGTGAGTTATTTTTTGGGTATGTCTGCATCTGTTGGTTGTGTCTTTGTTTTTGTGGCTTCGTGCGTCTCTGGTCTGGTGTTTGTTTGAATGAGTTTCCTGACCTATTGTATGTGGCAGGTTGCTGTGTCTATTCTCGAGAGATTTCACTACTTGAAGTTTGGGTACAAATCTTTGAGAGCATGAAACAATTTTGAGTTTTCAGAAGGTGCTTCAATGAGGCAGTGTGTGCACACCCCCTCAGGTCACACAGAGACACCTTGCCATGCCTGCCCATGTTACCACAGGCCAAGCTTCAGGGTGTAACACAGACTAATATGCATAAACAGCACCTTGAAACACTAAAGTCAAACAGAGTTTATTATCTCCTTCAGTTTAATATTTAACATGCATCAAACACTTTGCAATGTGCTATCGCAAACACCATTCCAACACACATCACCAGCTTTGTCTTCTTCTGACACTGCAGATGAATTTTGCTCACAAATACCTTTCAATGGTTGTTTGACAAGCTCTCCTGTAGTGAAAGAGCAAACAAAACGAAAAGACTATTCTTTACAACTTTCCTGTATGGCTTTTTCAAGCAGCTAGCCTTCTTGTACAGCATTGTGAGTTCAACACCGATTGCAAATGATCTGCTGCACAGTTAGGTTTTTTCTTGTAACACAGAATATTTTTATGTAAAAAAGGTTGAAATTAATGAAAGGGCACTCGGCCGTCAGGCAGGTAAAAAGCAATTATCAGCCAAAGCAAACAGAATGTTTGGCTTCCCTTTCTAAGCCCTTTGCTGTTTCAGAGTGAATCATTCTCTCCAGAACAGATTTATGTTTATGAGGACAATCTGTCAACTACCTTTTACAACAGACAATGCCAATTTTTGAACTTTAAATGGGAGTGTCTGTCTGAAGGAGATCTTTTTTTCTTATTTGCTAACCATTGCTGTCACAGACGTTTGTCAATGATCTGGTGATTGATTAGTAAATAATAATATTGATTGGAATCACAAATCGATTCACAAAACCATCTTAATCTTTTAGAATGGAATCAGTCTCTAATAAGGAGAACTTTTTTTTAAAAAAAAGGAATCGTGCTTCTCACTGGCACAGATGATAGAGCTCTCATCAGTCCGAAGGCTGTGTGTACGAGCCCCACGCCTGCTATTCTGCCTGTGATTGAGACTGGGACCATCCGGCTCTGTACGGCTCGTTAGGGACTTCAATATTTTGTTTTTATTCATTCCTAACAAAAATTAATTTAAATTCAGACTTGGTTTTGATTTTAGGTTTTTTTTAAAGGTATTTTAAAAAATCATGAATTTCAAATTTAAATCTTGCAACTACAATGACATCATAGTGGTTTCTTTCTTAATTAAATTTGCTGCTAATCTACATGAGGTTCTTTGTCCTTAAGTCAGAGGGGACTCGCGTGCAGTAAAGAGAAATAAAGGCAGATAAATGAATGCTGAGTGTTAGAGGGACATGTTAGAGGAAGCAATGCCAGAAGAGACATTGATCAGTATCCTGACCTGACTTCACTGACAGTAAAGTATCCCCAGAACATCACCATTTAGTGAACAGTCCCTAACCCAGCACCATTAGCAATTACCAGGCCTCTGAGCCAGATGTTGTAGGAGTTATTGAACGCCTGAAGTGAGTCTTTTAATTAAGGGTATTTATTGAGGATGCGAGCAGACTTTCAGATTGGATTGTTATTATTGGAGCAGGATTCCTCTCTGGGAGTTTTATGTTGCTATGGACACGGTTCAGAAGATATTTAGTTGTAGCTGCTAATTAATAAAGAATGCAAAATAAAACAGAACGTGAGAGGGACATTGACTGCATCACCTCCACTCTTGGGAGATGGAACATGTTCCCGTCTTTTCAACATCAAGCATTCTGAGCTGGGGAGAGCATAGGTGAGATGCAGCTCCATGGCTGGACATATGTGTGACTATGTGGGAATTGCTGGGATTCCGTGAGGCTGCCAGTTCTCTTCTGTTCAATGAAAGAATATCAGGAATTGTTATTAAGAGGCAGGCTTTTCCCAATATCTCAAGAAAAAGGCTCTGTTAAGATACAATACAAAATCACATTTGTATAGCGTCTTTCATGCCAGGAGGATGTCCCAAGGCGCTGGGATGACAAGAGCTGCAGCTTTAATACAATTATCAGTCCTCTACTTTGTTACCTCTCTTCCTATGGGAAGTGTCTAGTCTTACTTGTCAACTAAAGGAGCTCCTATGGAATGAGTATGATTAGGTACTGCGTATGTAGAAAATTGGGGGGGTGGGGAAAGGACATCCCTGTGTTTCATCACTCTGAGATTAGCGTTCCTAAACAATGTCTCCTTCAAGGGCATCTTTCTGATCGCTCCGTGTACTGAATGTGTACTCCGTTCCCCTCTCCCCCTGGCTTGGCATCCAGCTCCATCATTGTTGATTGCTCCAAGATACTACCTCGCGTGAAGGGTACTATGTAAGTGAAAGTTGTTGTTGTTATGGAATTCCATATTGTAAAAACCCTCTGTGCTAAAAGTTATTTTCTCCTCTTTCTTTTGAGCTCAAGAGCCATGCAGTTTAGTACCACTTGATAGTCTATGTACCCTCGTCTGTAGACTATGTATCCTAGTCTGTCTATGTCTGCCACCTGCACTCAATGACTGATGGGTTGCTTTCACTTCCTGTCCCCTTGTGCACAAAGTCCATTCATCATTGCTGTTAACCGATGAATTTAATTGATCTCTCAGTTTCTCAAAACTGTCGCACCTTGGAGGCCATTGTCATTGGGAAAGGAATGTGTGTGTGCTTTTAAAACTCACACTCCTACAGCTTTGCTGGCCCCAGTCCAGCTGTACATTATCACCACATACTTAATGGAAGTGTTTATGGCTCTAATGCTCCAATCAACAGAAATGGGCAGATTTGGAACAAAGTTAAGAAAATGGATGGAGGTAGCTTTGCAACTGATCTGTCACTCTCTTATCAGTGCTATTAGATTACTGAAACATGCAGAAGGAAATCGATAAAGAGTTTATAGCACATGGAAATGTTTTTGAGCTATTAACAATTAGAATGTACTGTTTCAAAAGCTTGAACTGATCTATCTCATTTCCTCCTCCCTGAGTAAACAAATTTAATTCCGTCCTCTCCTCCCAAGGCCAGGCAGTGAGCCTCGATTCAAGCACTTAAGCTTTCTCAGTGGGATGTCTGAACATGGAAAACAAGCCTTAAACTGGATCTCACCAGAAAAAGAGTAGTAACAAGGGATGATGGTTCTAGTTCCATCCAATGACTACTGCAGGAGAAATGGGATAAAAAGATCTACCATGATCTAATAATTTAGTAGAACAGGTCGGTAGCCTGAATGGTCTGCTCCTCCTGTTTCTCATGCAAGGGACAACATGGTGAGTGTGGACAAAGTATTCCACTGTCAGGACATCTCAGATCCTGCCCTCCCTCAAGTCTATATGCACATGTATTTTCCTGCAGAGCCATTTGAGGGTGATTAAGAGCAGAAACCTTGGTTGACCTCTTTTCTCCATTCACTAGCTTGGGATGCGGATATCAATTCCTTCTCCCCTCCTGCTGTCCACCTGCTACCAACTGATCCAGATGAGATTAACTGATTCACATATTAAAACCAAACCAGTTGTATTAGATTGCAAAACTAAATTTCCCTGACTCCGCCGTCCGATAAACCGATACGTTAAAAGATCCCGTGGCACTATTCAAAAAGAGAAGACAGTTTATCCAGTGTCTTGGCCAATAAATCATCCAAATAAAATTGGTCATTCACTCCATGGCTGTTTGTGGGACATTACTGTGCGCAAACTAGCTGCCATGTTTCACTCCGCTTTACAATGTATCCTGTGAACCTCTTTGAGACGTCTTGACGACTTGCTAAGGTGCTATATCAAATTCAAGGATTATTGTTATAACCTTACAGCATTCAAGACCCAGATGAATTCATCCCAACTCTTGCCTCTTCCCCAAATCTTCATGTATCTTCTGTCTGAAATTTGCTGTTGAAGAGCAATATATAGGGTCAGATTTCTGACTCTGAGCTTCCTGATGTTGAAAGATATCCCATTTCCTCCTATGCTCTGATGTCTCTTTCACGTTTGGTCGCTTTTACATCTCATTGTTTTGCTATGGTAACAAGGATTACAGGGAATCTAACATGTAACGCCTTGGGCTAAGTGAAAACCAATATAGGCCTGAATTGTGGGCCCAATGCTGATGTACTATCATCTGCTGATTGTCTGAACATTTAGGCAATGACTAGTGCGAATTGGCATCTAGTCTATTGCGTTGACAGTCACTGTTATCCTCAGGCTACGAATCAAGAACTTGATATGCACCAAAATAATGTCATATACTGAGCAATATTAACCCCAGTAATTAAATTGTAAACATGATTGATAATCTCATTCTCAACCTTGCTTTCCAAGACATTTGCTCCAAAATAAGAGTGGACAGGGAAAGTTTGCTGTGGAAGATTTTTTTAACTAAAAAAAAGTACCTCTCACTGTCAAACATCTGTATACTTGTGTGGCATTATTTTGCTTCACCCCTCCTCTCGTCTCACCCTGACATAGTATCTCTAACACTTTGCCCAAATGGCTCTTTCTTCCTAAATAAGCTGAGACCCTACAAGGCCCGACTTGGACCAAGTGTGCTTTTGTGTGGGGGGGCAGGATAGGTCACAATAATAATAATAATCCTTGCATTTGATATAGCGCTTTTCACGTCGGGAGGACGTCCCAAAGTGCTTCACAGAACACACTGTAAAGTGAATTGACTGTATATTTGTGGGCGAACGCGGCAGCCAATTGCGCACAGCAATGTCCCACAAACAGTCGTGGATTGAAAATGACCAATTTATTATTGTTTTGGGTTTTGGAGGGATTATTATTAGGCTCTGTGTGGAGTAAGGAAACTTGCCCAAGGTTTCGCCCGGCCTGGAATTGAACTCGGGTCTCTCGCTTGCAAAGCGAGTCAAGTCAAACACAATCCAGTCCTCACCCAATTCTCACCCAGTGTATCATTTGAAAGATGGCATCTCTACCAATATAGCGCTCCAGTCTCAACACTGTATTAGAGGATCAGCCAAACCCATGAGTTTGAAGTCCTGAAGTGAACCGACAACCTTCTGACTCAGAGGCAAGAGTGTTACCAACTGAGACAGGCTGACACCCAGCTCGCCCATATCCCACTAAACTTACGGAACATGGAACTTTGTCCATAACAACAAATTCAGTGCAAAGTGAGTGTCAAAATAATAATTCGCAAAGCACGAGATGGAGAGACAGCAGATGGCCAATGAGAAATTGAAAGTTGTCAGGGAGAAATGGAAACAGGCAGTAAGTTGTTGGCAATGGAATTTGTGTAATAAAACTGGGTTTTGACTGGTATTGTTCATGGTCATAAGAAGTGCTTATGAAACACTTGATGACAAAGGAGGTCCTGAAGGTGAGTAGAGGGTGGGGACTGGAGTTGGGGTGTACTGTCACTGCAGTCTCGACCTTGTGCAGTCTCAATGTTTAACACTGGTACGGTGTTTGAATACTCGGTGACTTTGCTCTTGGCCTTTCTTCCTGTTTCTGCTGCTGTAATTTAGGCAGAAATGAGTAGGAAAACCATGTTTCCGTGCCTTTGAGGAGCATGCGACGGTTGGAGGTCGACCCCAGCCTAACTCAGCACGAGATGTTACGCTAGTTGACTTTAACCTTTTAAACCCACTGCCACATTCCAACAAGCCTCACTGACCACTTGTTAAGCCAGCCTTGGAGTGAGGCACATTTGTGTTGTAAAGCTGGCATGTTTTTAATGCAATAATTAATCAGTGCTGACACAAAGCCACGTCCGGCCTTCTCAGTCATTATTTTAATTACCTATTTATATGGCTGAGGCTCCAAGCATCTCATTAACACATTTGCATGTTTGCATAACAAAGAGCTTTGCCATGGCTCCTGGGATGTACAGGCCACTTGTATACAAGAGCTTGGAGTATATTATGGCTTGGTCAATATCCATTTCAATTAGCTTGTTTATTCAGTCACATCTGCAGTGAGTGCCGAGCTTCTGTTTCCTGCACCCCAACATTGAGGCCTGAAGGGCACCATATCAATGCAAGTTGTTGTAAATTTGAATATGGCGTGGAATTCCTTAAAAGCAGGCTTAATTTGGAAGCCGATTCTTTTGAAGAGATAGCTTTTTATGATTTATATAGCGCCCATCACACAGAATAACATCTTGGAGAGCATTACAGTGACAGGGTCAGATGCTGAGCCAAGGAGTGGGGGCACGGGAAGGGGCGAAGGTAACCGTTGGCGCAGTCCAATGGATAGGTTTTGAGGCAGTACTTGAAGATAGATGAAGAGGGTGAGACGCAATCCTTTGCATGATGAACAGACCCCCGCCCCACCACACCCACCCCAATAACGAACAGAGATTAATATAAACCAAAGCATTTGCAAGTTATTGATTTAGGACTTCTCGCTCGAGGGAGCCTGTGGGCTGGCGGCAGAGGTGGCATCATTGTCTCGTGGATACGTGAGAGCGGCTCTGAATTTACAGCCTCAAAGTCATCCCGTCTGTGAATGTGTAAACCCACTCCACCCCACGGAAGGAGAATGTTTTATTGATATAATGGAATTAAAGCATAGATAAGAGATTCCAGGTTGGGCGCAACGCTGTAAAAAAAATAGATAGCATATTACAGTTCACAT
This sequence comes from Callorhinchus milii, assembly GCF_018977255.1. NCBI lineage: Eukaryota > Metazoa > Chordata > Chondrichthyes > Chimaeriformes > Callorhinchidae > Callorhinchus > Callorhinchus milii. Next base: position 8,199,638 of record NW_024704752.1, on the reverse strand, counting down.
AAAAAAAGAATTAAACACATCAGGCTTTTGGAAGGCATTCAGAAACCTGCATTCCATGCTTTATCGCTCCGTAATATCTTTCTCTACGTGATTAGTTCTGTATTGATGCTGTGTCTGACATCTCATGCAGAACACTGCCTCTCCTATTACCGAGAAAGACCTTGTGCTGCTTTCTAGACAATCATTGACTACACATACTGTACTACTTGCTGCATTTACTGATTTGATTAACTGTTACGTCACTTGAAGCCAGGCTATCAAACAAGCTGCTGACATTCAGGGAACTCAGGGAGAGCAGCTTGGGTTTGCAAAGAGGGGAATAAAAGGCATGGATGGGAGAAAGTGGAAACGAGTGGATTAGTCAGGTGTTTGCATAATGATAAGTGCTTGGCTATCTCTTTACAGGGAATGGTTTCAAATCTGCTGTGCTGGTTGTAAACGGGGACTTGAGCATCCAATGTAACTACTGGGGTGGTGCTGCATGACACTATTCGAATAGAGAAAAGTTTCTCCTGGTGTTCTGGCCAACAGTCCTCCAGTTAAAAAAAAATGGTCTAGGTGTTTGTGGGACTTTGCGCAAACTGGTGCCTTAATTTGCAACCAAATACAGTCACAGATATTTCAACATTATAAGAATTCTATCAAATGTAGATTATTAATATTTAATGCTTAAAGTGACATTCAGTTTTCTCCTCTCCTGACATGGATGATTCTTAATGGGATACGAAATCACTGGCACCAAACTCATCCAAGTGGCTATCTTCGTATGTGAGCATCCTCACTATTCAACCATGAGAAGGATTGCAGCCAAGCCCAACACTTTCCTCACCTGACATCCACTCGTGTGCCCTTTCCGCCGACCAACACCAGGAGCCAGTGAGTGCTCCTCTAATTTTCCACTGTCTCTAGTAGGGGGACATTTAGGATAATTATGAAGGTCTCAGTTGGACCCTGGATATCTGATTACATTGGTGGGTATCAAACCTTTGTGGCTAATAGTTACCAACTGAGCTATTGAGGGAACCTCTGAAAATAACTCCCATTATGAGCTGAGACTCTCCTGGTCTTGCCTCCTATAGGAAGCATGATCACCTGGATAGATTCTGGTGTGTATAACAGCACTCATGAAACTGGCCCACACAAGTAGTCAGCACCTTTACAAGAGCAGCCACTTAGAGTGCTCGCCAAGCCCTCACTGCCCTGATGTAGATACGTACAGGTAAACCATAGACAAGGAGTGTCACCGCAGTGTTTGATTCTGAACCCTTTTGCTTTGTCCAACCTCCTCCTTTACAAAATCACTAAACTAATCTTGGTCATGATAATGATACACATCAAGAGATGGGAAGGTGTGCATAGAACACATCAGGTTCAGTACAGGTCAGATATGTGCAGAGTGGCTCTACAGAACCAACTGCTTCAGCACTGACTATATGTGTGACATATTGACTGCGTGTATAACAGAGAAGACTGCATCTGTATGTAACTGCACTGACTGTGTGTGTAACAAACATTGTGCTTATCAAGAAGGCAAAAAGATAAAGTGTTCTAATGTTATCACAGATAGTTGAACTCTTGGCAAAGATCTGTTAAGGAGAGAGACATTGGGAGGTTCCTCATTGCTGATGGGTTGGAGGAACACTGGAAATGAATGGTTTAATTTGAGCGATCATTAGAGGGTGGAAGTGTCCCCTGGTACAAAAGCAAAACAACTTGAAAAAGAGATTTGTGTTATTCTTGGAGCGCTCCAGTTATTAGCCCAGACATAGCAATGAAAGCATTGGTTTGATAGGCGGCTGATGGATGGCTACATGCACCCCAGCCCTGCTCCAGGAGCAGACAATGTGCTGAACCTCCACTTGCTGCATGCCACCATCCCGTGGCCTGGGCCTGATTTATACTTCCTCCGAGCGGAAGGCATGTGAGGCTCCCTGCCTGTCGGAGCCAGCGGCTGGGAACAGGGAAGCAGCTTTTCTCTGAATGAATCTCTCTGAGAAGCTACAGTGCCATGAAGAGCCACTGCAGCCCAGGCTAACCAGCTCTGCATGTTGCAAGCCTAGCCTGGAATTTAAGAAAACTTTATCAGACAAAGTACAACCAACTCTTTTGTTCAAGAATTTTATGTTGAAAAAAAAACATAATCCAGTTCCGAAAATCTACCAAACTGCATTTCGTTTTGGGGGAGGGAGGGAGAGTCATTACAAAAATGTTAATTCTGGGAAACTTTCCTAATTATAATAATAATCCTTGCATTTGATATAATGCCTTATAACATCGTTGAGGTGTCTCAAAGCGCTTCACAGAATATACTGTAAAGTGAATTGACTTTATATTTTGTGGGTGAAACAGGTAGCCAATTGCACACCGCAGTGTCCAACAAACAGTCGTGGATTATTATTACTTGGGTAACCAAGGCCTAAAATTCCATCTAGTCTTAGCCTTCGGGAGCATTGCACCTTCAAAGGTTAAGATCGAGCAGAATTGCGAAAAAAAAATTAAATTGAGTCTGGATTTGGAAACTGGATTTCTGCAGTTCTTATTAAAGAATCAGCTTCCAACTAAGACCGTTGAAAAATTCCAAATGATCTTAAATTTTAAGATATATATGATTTTGCAGACTAAGGTGGAATTTCAGGCTATTATGAAGCACTGAAGCTAAAGCAAGTTCAGGTGCCAACACAAAGGAAGCAGTTTCTTTGCCCCCCCCCACCCCCATCATCCCCTCAATGCTTCCCCCTATGCATAGCAAGATGCTGCCCCGAGTGAAGGGCACTATATAAATGCTAGTTGTTGTTGTGTAGTACAAGGACTGTAGTACAAAGGGGATTAACAACTCTCTACACCGACTCCCAGTATATTTATAATAATAATCCTTGCATTTAATATTAATTTGTATTTAACACGAGTAGGATCTTGCTGGAAAAAAATCAAGTGCTGTTTTAAGAGCGAGCCTGCCCTGCAGATGAGGGTTTCCTGGGGATCATCTCTCACTCCGCCTGAAGTGGATCATAGTAATCTGAAATGGAGAAGCATTTCCTAATCAAATCACCTCCCCCGCATCAGGAAAAGGTGTTTGTGTGATTCTTCGCTGTGGAATTTCCTCTCCCACCCACCCCCACCAACTGGGGCTATTCTATTTGAAGCAACTCTGCTCTGTAACTCAGTTTTAGGAGGAGAATACTGCAGGACACTGCTCACTCCTATCATGTGCTCAGACATTAATCCCCTTAACTTTTACCAAGTGAACATACCTATACTGCCTATGCTGCTGAATCTCCTCCTCCTTCCCCCCCACCCCAATACACACACACACACACAAACACCTTTTCCTGGTATGGGGGTGGGAGGGTGGTATTTGATTACACATGCGCAAAGAATGCGATACAATTCATAGTTATATAGCACCTTTCATGTTAGAAGGATGTCCCAAAGTGCTTAACACTGCTGGCTGGAAACCCGGTGGGAACCAGTGTTTGTGTACCATACACAAAAACAAAACCATGTTAGGTTGCTACATGCACATGTGCTCACCACATACACAAATAATATACACACCACTCACAGACACACATACACACGCAGAACAGCATTGCACCTATGACCCATAAGGTGAAACCTCAAAGCCTTTGTCTTATGTCAAAACGCTCGTCATGCGGTATATAATGTTCGTTCTGTCAGGAATCGTCCAGTATTGCCTCAGGAGGGTACGATGCCTGTCAGGCAGGTGATGAATGGCTTTTTTTTGCATCATGTTACAGTGAAACCAAACCACTAATTTGCTCAAAGTGCACAGATCAAGGGTTCTTCAATAAAGAAGTCATTAAGCGGGTTGGTGCCATTTCATTTGCTAAAGTAAAGACAGAATAAGAAAAGAACAATGCAGTGATAATGACAGCAGCCTGACAGTGTGGAGCAGGACGAATGCAGTCCTGTTCAATGCCATAGCGCAGGTTTCTGTAATCTTCACGCCCCTTTCAACAACAACAAAATGACATTTATTGAGCGCCTTTCACGTCGGGAGGACGTCTGAAAGCGCTGAACAGTCAGGTGTCGGGGCCCGAGCATGGGGGAGGGTTGGTGTAGGGATGAGGGAAGGCAGAGAGGTGGGAGGGAGACCAAAGGCATGGTCGAAGAGAAGGGTCTTGAGACCGACCTTGAAGGAGGCAAGGGAGGAAGCGAGGCAAAGGGACCGTGGGATGGAGTTCCAGAGTGTGGGGGCAGAGAGGCTGAAAGCCCGGCTACCAAAGGTAGGGCGAGTCGGGCAGGAGACATGAAGCAGGCCAGAGCCCGCTGAACGGAGAGAGGTTGGTGGGGAGTCAGCAGGTCAGAGAGGTAGGAGGGGGCAAGGCCATGGATGGCCTTAAAGGTGAGAACAAGGATCTTGAACTCGATCCTCTGGGGGATAGAGAGCCAGTGGAGTCGGGTGAGGGTGGGAGGGATGGGATCACGGAGCCTGGTGCGTGAAAGTACACGAGCTGCAGAGGTTTGGATGATCTGCAGCTTGTGAAGGGAAGAGCTGGGAAGGCTGATGAGGAGGGAGTTCCCGTAAATGAGCCTTGATGTGACGAATGCATGGGTGAGGGTTTCGGCAGCCTGAGGAGTGAGGCAGTGGCGGAGTCTGGCAACGTTGCAGAGGTGGTGGTAGGTAGTGCCGGTCATGACGTGGATGTGGGTGAGAAAGGACAGTTTAGGGTCAAACAAGACACCCAGGTTCCTGACTGGCTTAGCGAGGCTGAGTGTGCAGACGTGGAGGCTGATGCTGCCAACACCTGAGGTGTGGAGGTGCTGGCGCGAGCCAATCAGGAGGGTCTTGGTCTTGCTGACATTGAGTTGGAGAAAGTTGGCCTTCGCCCAGGACTTGATGTGGACAGGTAGTCGGTTAGGATGCCAGTAGTCCTGGAGTTCAGGGTGGAGGCAGAGAGGTAGAGTTGGGTGTCATCTGCATACATATGGAAATTTACCCCATGTCTTCTGATGATGTCACCAAGGGGAGCATACAGACGGTGAAGAGGAGGGGACCGAGGACAGAGCACTGAGGAACGCCTCACGAGATGGTGCGGGGGCTGGAGGAGACGCCATTTGCTGGAACCAAGTGGAGGCGGTGTGAAAGATAGGACCTGAACCAGTCAAGGGCAGAACCTTGAAGATTGAGGTGGGAGGAAAGGCGGTGGAGGAGGATTGAGTGGTCCACGGTGTCAAAGGCGGCGGAGAGGTCGAGGAGGACGAGGAGGCAGAGGGAGCCCTGGTCACACATGGTCAGGATGTCGTTCGTGACCTTGACCAGAGCAGTTTCTGTGCTGTGGGCAGCACGGAAACCCGATTGGAGGGGTTCATAGAGGGAGTGAGAGGAGAGGAAAGAGCGAACCTGGGAGGCAACGGCTCTCTCAAGGACCTTGGATAGGAAAGGGAGTTATAAGATGGCGTACATCTATCATTTTCAATTCAGACATCAGTCACTTTTCCAGGATTACATTTTGTAGCATTTTTATGTTTTCTTTTTCATTTGGTGTCTCCCTTTCTTTATCGTCAGCTGGGTGACACATAATTATAATAATAATCCTTGCATTTGATATAGCGCTTTTCATGTCTGGAGGACGTCCCAAAGCGCTTCACAGAACACACTGTAAAGTGAATTGACTGTATATTTGTGGGCGAACGCGGCAGCCAATTGCGCACAGCAATGTCCCACAAACAGTTGTAGATTGAAAATGACCAATTTATTATTGTTTTTGGTTTTGGAGGGATTATTATTAGGCGTGTGGAGTAAGGAAACTTGCCCAAGGTTTCGCCCTGTCTGGAATTGAACTCAGGTCTCTCGCTTACAAAGCGAGTGCTCTAACCACTGAGCTCAAGGACTCCACATGCGGACACCCATCACCATGCTTAAGAATAAACTGAGAATTCCATGCATTCCATCTACACATGGAAATTTCAGAGATAGATTGTTGGAAAGGAATGCGCACTCTCTCCCTGGAGGGACGCATCCTGCAAACCTGAATCCGGAAAGTATAAGGTGCAGATTGGCAAGAGCCAAGGCTTAGGGAACCCAGAGTGAGTGTTGGGGTACTACTGGAGACTAACCAGCGAAAACCGCCATTGATTTTACTGTCTGGCAAGCTTTCCCGCTGCTTGTCCAGCTAGACCACCGTACCCGTTAGGGCTTTTTATTGCATGGTTAACAGTCTCCCTAGCCTCCAAAACACTGAATAACATGCTATGTGAAGGGGATAATTGATTGAGAGGTGTGTTGGTTTATTGGTCTTTCATTGAGCATCTCTGTTCTATCCAACTGCACACATCTCCAGCAGCAGCCACCGAACTGCATTCAGAACATGGGCTCAATTTCCTCTCCCTTACCTAAAGGAATTGAGCCTAATTGTAGCAACAACTCAATAGAGAATACCTAACTCACTTCCTGCTCTGCTTTGCTTGGAGCGACTCACTGGATATATTTATGGGAACAATGAGGAGTCCTATAAACTTTTCCAGGACTGGCTGAAGTGTTGCAATACTGTACCAACAAAAGAAAGAATGGGATATGTACTTCATGTGGGATTTCATCGTGGTTTGTCCCTCTGTCAACAACAGGATCCACTTAGGACCACACTAAACTGGTCCTAGGTGGATCCCCAATGCATTGTCACAAATTCTTCATTCAGACTGGCGCGTTCCATCCTACTAGAAAAGACTGCTGGTATTAGTGAAGAGCACGTTCGACCTGTGGGGTCTGTTTGCAGTGGAACTTTCTTGCCTTCGTTGAGAGGCCGGCATCACGGTACAGTCACAGCCAAGAATCCCACATATTCCTTACTTAAAAGTTTCGACAACAAACTATATTCTGTGTGAAGCATGTTTTACAGCAGGAACTAAATCACAGAGCGACGTCTGGCTTCTGTGAATTTTCTCTGGCCAAATCTCATGTGTAATTAAACTCCCTGTTCACAAGAGCAACTTGTAAAAACAATGTATTTTAAAGGGGGTTGGGGGGGGAGAGGGGAGTGACGAGTGTGACTAGTTTGCTTTATATTTGGGAAGAATTACAAGGCTTTGACAGTCAAGTTCAAATGTTATCTGGCTGAGTGCAGGCAGTGATGTATAATAAGCACATCTATAAATGTTGCTGTCTTATTCTACTGTTCTTTATGTCCGACTAAGTTTAGAAAGAGATGCAACAGAGAGATTTGTTGAGAAAGGGCGTTCTTTCATATACTGGGCTACAGCAGCAACTCCCTGTCCAGCTCTCAATTATCTTGCCTTTTTTTGAGAAGGGCTCAAAACTCACAGTCCAATACACCAACAAGGTTGAAAAAGATTAGGAGAGAGAGAAAGACAAAAAACAAATCTAGACATAGTAGTTAGGCAACATCAAGCTTGTTGTTTAAAAATCTTTTGGAGGAAGGTCAGACTCAGGGGGAGGGTTGAAGGTGTTCCAGTCTCGAGGTCCTGGGAAAGAATGTTAGAGTAGGAGATGGAGTCATGAGTCTTCATGTCAACACAGTGAAGATGCAGGGAGGAGGAAGAATGTGTAGGGCAGCTAATTTGGAACTTAGGAGGAACAAGAGAGGAATTGTCAGTAGAGCAATGCCCATTGGGTGTAAGTGTTTGTCTCCCAGTGGGAAATTCCTGATGTAATACGTCGAGCACTTCGGATGAGTCTTGATCTCATAGAATAATTCAGCTGGCCTGTGATACACACAATGTGTGAGGCATATTTAACTGGGCTGTGAAATACACTGTGGATGAGGGATATTATTTTTATAATTATTATTTAACAGGAGTGTTATATGCGCATTTTATGTAGAGTTCTGGACAGAAGCTTAATTGTGAACCAACACATTTTAATAGAAACTAGGTAATAAGTGATAAGCTGGAGATGATAACAAATAGTGGCAATGAGTTACACAACAGTAAGCTGGCAGTAGCGCACATAGGGAATAACAGATAATAGTTTCACCCACAAAATACAATCAATCCACTGTACAATATATTCTCTGAAGCTCTTTGAGACGTGAAAGGCGCTATATCAAATTCAAGAATTATTATTATTATAAATATGGGACAGAACCAGGCTCTGGATTTCCCTTCCTGTGGCCAAATGCAAAGACTGTTTACCAACTCCTCTCTGTCCCTCCCGGGCTTTTGCCTCTTTGTCTAATCCCTCACCATTTCACCCAATCCTTCATTCACTTCTTCACCTAAATGCTTGTGGTCCCAGTCAAGATTGGGGGCTGGGGCTGTGTTCTGGGAGCTGTGGGCACTGATATGTCCTATGGGGCTGGTCTGGCACTACACAGTTAAAATGTTGAAGTATTGACTGAAGCACGGGCTCGCTTTGCCGGGTGTCTATGTACAGCAGGAATTTAAGATGCAACAGGTTTCACACTCCAGATGGGTCCCACTTTCTCAGAAGATGAACCCAAGGCCCACTGAGTTTGGTCAATTTCTCTGTGATAAACGAGCACATCAAAGGGTGAAAAGTTCAGACTCTTCCTTAACCTCTTGAAACATTTTCCCATGCCAGAATCAGAGTAATCAGTGAGAGGGAACAAGAGGGGTGTAATCAACTCACTCGGTGCTTTCAGATCAGCAAAACGTTCTCTCTTTCCCTTTCTCTCTCTCCTCTTTCTTCCCTCTTTCTCTCCTGTCTCCCCCCTCTCTCTCCCCTCCCCCGTCTGTCTTTTTCTGACTCCCCTTCTCTCTCCCCCCCTCCCCCGTTGCTTTTGACCTCGATTTCCAACTCCCAGACATCAAAGCTACAGCTGCCAGCCTCATCCACACATTCTATTAAAACTTAGGCTGACAGCATTGTCCAAATCACAGATTGTGCAATCACTGTAGTTCAGTCCCAGAGTCACTACACTGGAAACGCAGGGTACACAGGGCCGCTGACTGCCCAGGCTCTGACTCGCGTTCAGTGCTGTTTAACAATTGTTTCAGCAATAGGGCCAGAGCTAAGTTACAGTGTGTATTGGTACTAATGGGCATTCTCAAATCCCCAGACACTTTCTGCACACCCTGTACAGTCTGTGCATTCCTTTAATAAAATCCTATAAGGTTTGTTTGGTCTGAAATTAAGCTACAGTACAGGAATTTATAGGACGTGTTAACCCATCTAGGCCCGACAGTTATTTTCTTTCAAATTAGATCTGGGGTGCTAGTTTGGCATCCATCAATCAAAAAAAATAAACAGTCAATCCACTTTGCAGTATATTCTGTTAAGCGCTTTGAGACATCTCAACAATGTGATAGGGCACTACATCAGATGCAAGGACTATTATTAATATCTGAAGCCTAACAAAATCAGAACTGTGCACAGAATGCCTGTTCTACTGATGAGACATTAACCCATAGAACTGTTCTGGTGAACTTTAAAGATCTCATAGCCCGAATATTAAGAACAGGGAGTTCTCCTGGTATCAAGCCCCTTATTCCTCCCTCATCCAAACTCAGCAAATATAGAGATTACTTTTGCTCATTGATTTTATTACCGTTTGTAGGACATCAATGCTGATTAGATGCCATATTAACCTGCATAACAACAATGACTGAAAAGTAGACTCAAGCTTGTGCTTTTGTGAAAGACTTTGAGACAATGTCATGGTTGGGCGCTATATTATTAACCACAAAATGTTTCTTATTCATTGCACTGTTGGTCAATGGATGGTCTACCACTCACCACTGACGTGAAAGGCGCTCTATAAATGTAATTTTGTTATTGTTGTTGTTGTTGATAGGGTCCACCTTTCACTCTCTTACAACTTTTCTCCTCTTTATTTTAGCAACATAGCTATTTGCATTGATCCTCTAAACTTTTCTCTCATTCTTCCCACACTCCTAATGCATCATCTGACATGTGCTTTCTCCTCCCTGAGCCAAAATTGCAGAAGGAGAAGTGCATTGCACCATGTCCTAACCCCAATCATGAGACTTTGCTCTTCAAGTGTAAATCCACACTGTAGGCCCTAATTCCCCATGTGTAAATCACAGGCCCTAACTCCCCACATGTAAATCACACACTATCTCCCCACATGTAAACTACAGAACTGAACTCGCCACGTGCAAAGCATTGACGAGGAGACTGAGTTGGATCCCTTGATGTTTATCCTGAGTATCAGGTTGCTCGATTGCGAGGTTTGTTTAAATTGTTATTGATGGTATCATTTTCACATGCTCTCCATCACAGGGCAGGTCACAGACAAGAAGAGACCCTTATTGATCCCACTGGAAAAAATAACACAACAATCCTGCTCTGAACACAGCCCAATCTGAACCCATTGAACATGTTCACTCTGGAACTTTCCATCCAATTTGAGATTTCTATAAATCGCAGGTTAAAATAAGCAAGTTTGTAAATGCTTGTCCCAGAGCCAACTTCATCATTCACTCAGTAATTCAATCAAAACACAAACACAGCCTGAACAGAAGCCTGAATTGTACACTGAGGAACAGCTCTCTATAATGTGAGGCTGTATCTTGCCAACGTTTGGGAACAGACAGCCTGTGGGTCAGAGTTGACACCCAGATAATTCATAAAGATAGCACGGAAGGACCCACAGCTTGCATTTAATGTTTGGATTGGGAATTCTGTGCATTGGAGACGGACAGGAAGTGGCTGGTCCCTGGGATTCTACCCTGGGATAAGGCAATTATCTGACGCCTGCCATTTTGAAAGCAGAATTGCTTTAAAAGCAACATTTCCTATTTTGTGCTTGCGAATGTGCTAATGTTTACAGAGCTTCTTTAAAACGTGTGGAAAAAGGCTGGTTTTCCACTGATGTGGCCTAATGAGAAGGACTTTAATTCCTTTTTAACCACCGTTAATTAATTTTAGCTCACTCCTAAAAACATCTGGATTCTCTAAGCATGGATGATAATGGGATTGAGGGGAAGAGCTGGTAAAACCCAAGGCAATCAAGAAAGTTAATGATATGAGCCTGGGGTCAGGAAGCGGCTTCACTGACCTTAGTAGCTGAGCTTCAGTTTGGGGTCAGAGACATGAATCTTCACATCCATCCATCACAGGGCCCTGGGCAGTTAGCCTCCATTCCCAAGGTCAGTCAGGGTAGGGAGAGTAGAGGTGGAGATGGTGGGTAAAAGTGAAAGGTCACGTAACACTTTGCTCCGATGATGCTGTATGTCCGAAAGCACAAGTAAGATAACTTTCAGAAGAAAAGCAACAAGATTATTGGAGTAAATGCAACCTTTCATTCATTTCATTCATCCACTCCTTTTGTACGCAATTTATATACAACAATTATATAAAACTATAAATTTATTTAAAACTACCAGTGCTAAGCAATAGTTAGTGTTGCCCACACCTTTCTAGTTCTCGTCAGTGACAGTGCTCGATGTGGACAGAAATGTGAAATCAATGGGTGAGACAGGAGATTGCGTGCAGCTCAAAGGAATGTTGAGAAAATAAACTTTAACTGAGTCCAAAGTGTCCAAAAACGTGCCTTCTGCGCTCACTGAGACACTTTCTGTGGCGTCATTTACACAGTAAGTGCCCTTGTATATTACAGGCTCGGTGAGGGAGGGTGGAGAAACATCAATGTACAATAATTGTGTGCTGGGTAAATCACTGATTCAGTGACAATATGTCAATACACTGCACTAAAGCATTCATTTATACATTGGCACAATACACCAATGCATCGATCTATACATTGATACACTGCACTGATACGACTTTTGTATTCACACACTCCACCAATATCAATCTATATATCAGCCATAGCATCCCTGGGCTAAGGAGGCACTGGCTGTCAGTTAACTCTCTGCTGTTGTCTATTATCCTCATTAACTGACTGCTTGTCACACTCTTCCTATTAAAATGCAATGTTCTGCTCATGAGCCTTTAAAATACTGGGTGGGACTCAGCCGGAAAGTGCACCCACGTGGACATTGGGCAACGACATGAGCTGGCTCGCAATGTGGCCTTCCTTACTCAAACAGGCTGCTGATGCTCGCTGCCTGGGCTGACATAACAACATCGGGAGAGATATCGGTCAGCGTCGGGCACCCATGGCCGTGCCTCATCACAAACTGCTGGCCTGGGCAGAGAAGGAGGAAAAACCTGGGAGGAAAAACTTGGTTCAAATAAAAGAGCAGTATTTCAGAAAGCAACAGCAACAACAATCAGATTCCCATTACACGCCTTTTAAACCTTGCTGTGCCTTTAAAGGATCATTACAGCCCATGGAACATTAACTATCTAGCTACACATTACAGCTACTGTTCAAATACATTTGTCAGGAAATCTCTTGAAATGGGTCAGTTCTATGAGGGTGGGAATTTGAGTACTTTAAAGATCATCTTCGGAGACCACCAGGCTTCTCTCCCTCCACTCCCCACAGACACACAGACAGACACAGCCTGCCTGGTGTTCCCCCTGCTCCCCCCCACCCACCAGGACTTTCTCAAATTACCAAAAACCTTCTTCTCTCATTACCTCCCTTATCTCTTTTTCAAACACTCCCAGAGCAGTTAATATTGGCCTGAATGCTGGGAAGACCTGACAATCGCTGCACTCTCAATGACCCCTGGTGAACCATGTAACACTGGCTCACTAACCCACACACACCCCACTCCCTCCTAAAAAGCCTCTAAATCTTTTCCCCAGAATCCCTTTGTTGACTTGTGGCGCTTTCTCAGCCCCACCTCCACAATCTGACCGTGCCAGTGGGACTACACTGTTCACTAGTTTCTCTGTTGACACTGTCTAATCGTTTCAGGATAGCCTTGTATTGCTTCTTAACGCACCAATTGGCCACATACCACGCTGCCAATTCAGTTCAGTAATACAACACCACAGAAGCTCTGCATTAAAGACCCCGCACAACTCCAAAACCTGCAATCAACTCCTCGAAGCCACCCTTCGGAAACAAGTAAAAGCCACTTGAATGGCCTGTGCTCTGACAACTGATGTGTCCCATTTCACATTCTGTCATGTGTCCCGGTCATCTGTAGTATGACACCAGATTCACTTCTTCCCTGTTTTACAATCTGTACCTCTGCTCCCTCTTCATGTGTTTCCCCACAAAGATTCTCTCCTCTCTCTCCTCTCCTAAACATTTCTCTTTGCTGTATATTTTCTTTTATCTGGGGAACAGTTCCACATACTTATGGGCTGAAAATGTCACCTAGTATTAGCCAGTAAAAACATTGTGTCTTAAAATAAAATTGTGCAGAATTGTTAAAATTCTTAAAAGGCAGCCTTAATTCCTTAGTTCTTAAAAAAAACAAAATCCAAATTAAGACTGAATTTAAGAATGTTCAGCAATTCTGTGCAATATTGAACTTCAAAACAAAATGGTCGTACAAGTTAAAACGTCCAAAACGTGGAATTTTGATCTTATGGCCCCCTCCAGCATCGCACCTACAACTGCCCTTTATTCATTTGTTTCAAATGTTCAGAGGTGGTTCACTGGACGTTCCTTTCATTTTTAATGTGTGCTGCCACCTCCTTGTCACAAATGTACCCAGTGTTTGGAATGGTGCATTGTACAGGTCACATGTGTGTACGTACAAAACTTTATTTGCCTTAGCAAATTGCAATGCGGAGCTGCCAGTATTACTTATGGATATGGTGCCTTTAGTATAACAGAGGCATAAGATTACTAGATAAACAATGTGCACTGAGCTCACCCTTGTTCCTGTTAGAAAGAGTAGAATTTGAGGTGGTAAACAACATTCTGCTCGGAAAATAAATACATTGTTATTGTCTTGATTGAATCCAGTGTATGAGGCTTGAGGTAATGTATCATCTTCCATAATGCATTACATAACATGATGAAGAGAGGCTATTTGGCCTTTCAAGCCAATCTCTGCAAACCCACAAAATGTACCTTTATGGTGGACTCCACCCTTGGCTCCTGAGGAAACTCTCACATAGATTTTAATAATAATAATCCTTCCATTTGATATAGCGCCTTATCAAATCTTCAAGACGTCTCAAAGCGCGTCACAGAATATACTGGAAAGTGTAGTGACTGTATATTTTGTATGCGAAACGCGACAGCCAATTGCGCACAACCGTGTCCCACAAACAGTTGTGGATTGAAGTGAACGATTTTTTTTGAAGGAAGTATTACCCCCGTAAAAGTGATCCGCCAATCAACTGACAACCAGGTTCCTATTTACTGTTAGGTAAGATATTCTATAATACTTAAGAATTCTAGAATATTCAGCCGTCCATCTCCACTATTCAACACAAACCCCCACAGACCACTCAACTCCCAGCAACTTAGGGGGTCTGCATTATGTGCTCCATGGCTAATTTGTTCAAACCTCCACCACTAGTCTCTAATATTATTCCTTACCAGATCTCTCCAATTCCTCTCTGAAGCAGTTAATATAGCATAAGCTGCTTTGGTTGCGAATCCACATTTCAATCACAATGAGTTAAAAATAAAACCGCCCATGTTTTTCATCCAACAAAATCTAAAAATGATAAACTTGCAGAAGCGGATGTAAATAGCAATGTGGTACCGTCATCCCATTCCTGACCGTGTCATCACTCTTTCCTTCTGTTTACTAATTTGCTGAATGGTCTTGGAAGACATTCCAACAGAAGAGAATCCTTCTTTAACTTTGATGATGCAGCAGGCGATTGCTTTGTATCCACAAGGGAAGTGACTTGCTCCAGGAAATACATTGTTCGCCGGACAGGTGTGTGTCCCCTTATTGTTTCCAATGGAAAAATGAGATTTCCATGTGTTCGTTTGCGAAAAAGACAAATATTTATGAAACCTGGCCATCAGACTGTGGGGAAATTTCTGTCGGAGTAACAATTAGACCAGCTGTGGTTTTCTGATCTGTGTTTCACTCAATGTAACCTGGGATGTAGATTACAAGTTCACAGGATTGGCTTGGATGAAGAATGTCCTTTGGCCCATCTAATCTAGTTTTTGGTACTATTTGAAAGAGAAGGGAGTTTCTCCCGGTATCCTGGCCAACAATCCTCCAAAATAAAATTGGTCACTCACTGTTTGTGGGACATTGCTGTGTGTAACTGGCTGCCACGTTTCACCCACAAAATACACATTCAATCACTTTACAGTATATCCTGTGAAGTGCTTTGAGACATCTCAACGACGTGATAAGGCGTTATATCAAATGCAAGGATTATTATTATTTCTAGAACACCCATCCCATCACCAAACTGCTTTTTAAATGTGTCCAGCGTCCTGGCCTCTCCCACTTTACTGGCAACTCATGCCGCGGTGACCAGAACTTTTTGCTGTTCTCAAGGTGCGATTTGACCAGAGCACTGTACAGCTCCAGTATGACATCTGACAATTCAAACTCAAATTGAACCAAATCATTGATTTAGAAAACTTGTCTTTCACAATGGAGCACACCTCTGTGGTGTCTCAGTCTCTTACCATGAGGCAGAGTAGAAACTTCAAAGCATCTCAATTCCTTCGCCACATTCTCTTACCTCTCAATTATGTTCCTAGCAGATGCGTCAGGAGCATTCTCCCTCTACTGCGTCTCTTCCAGCACTATTGTAGGTCAATAGAACCCATGTGCTGTACAGAGGTCCCTCCCAATGATTCACATATCCTCAGAGAACACCTCTATAAGCACACACACCTTACTGACTCAGGGTGACAATCCAGTTTCCTGCTTGAATCATCATCAGATCCTCTTTGAGAGATTTAATCGACCTTTGTCCCAATCTGAATTGAATTCACGGACACACAATATAATTTACATTTATATAGTGGCTATCACAATCTTCATTTCACCTCTAACAATGGAGAGTCACAAAGACGCAAGATGGGTGTGTTACACCTCATTTGCTTTTATTTGCTCTGTATCATGTATATTTCCTTTCAGCTTTATTAGAGTTGTACTGAAACAGATTCTGCAGGTCACCTTTCGGTCCTATTCCTCCCCTTCAACTTGAATGCCTAACTAGCACAGTTAATAAGCCTCACTTATCAAGTGACATAAAGAAAACCGTTGTACTCCAGTAACCAACAATCAGGCATACATACAGCTGTGGGCTCAAGTGCAGTCCTTATGATGTAGCTATTATCCCTACCTAGTGTACCTGTAAAATGTGTAATCACACCAGTTACATTAACAGCAAATATAAGCAATAAAGATGTTAATTGCACAAGAAGCTCACAAACTTTTATGCCACCAGAATAAAAAAAATCTTCACTTAGTCCATTTAGTTTTACGGCCACTTTGTACACATGCCATTGGTGTTTCTAAAATTTGGATCCAAGGCCCTTTTATAAGAGCTAAGCTTTCAGGTGACAGGAGCATCGGTTTTACATAGGCAGTGAAAAGAATGATTATTACAACACTGTATCTTCTAGTTTGAAGTTTGAGAACAGCTCTTTACTGACCCATTAAGGAATAATAATTCAGTCTGGAGACAATCAATTTCCTGGACAATTTTGCCTTTGAGAAAACTCTCCTAGAGAAATATATTACATTGATAGTAGACAGGTGATGGTAAAGATATTGTGGCAGGAACACCACAATGTTTTATGACCTAAACTTTGTCTCATTAAAAGCAACGTGACAACCTTGAGTCAACCTTGAGAGGTGCGCATCTGAAGGTGTAACAGATTTGGGTGTGAGGTGGAAATGATTTATTTTCTCAGTCAAAGGTAATGACCATAAACCTTCAAAAACCAAAGTCTTTGAAAGTGGAAGTTTGGTTCCATGGACTCCTGCTCAGTCTGAACCAAACCGGCCATCCTTTTACGTAAAAGCTTTGTGCCAAAGCTTAATCCTATCTGGTACAGTTTGCAATCGCAGCCGCGACTCCCAGAGATGTGTTGAGTGGTTGTAGGGGAGTAAATGTGAGGATAGTAATTTGTGACACAAGTTATCAGACCATAGCCTTTCCAGCTACAGGAATTAAGCCAACAGATAAAAACCCAAGACATTGACATGCAAAGATAAAAGAAGGGGAGAATTATATGAATACCACTCTCCTCTCCAATAAAACAATTTGAACAGATAAGGTGTCTCCCGACGTGAAAGGCACTATACAAATGTAATTTTGTTGTTGTTGTCTGGCTGCATCTTCTAGTCAGGTGCAATGGACAACAGCCGATACACTTCAAAGTAACACATTGTATGAGAAGGCTTGAGACTTTGAGACATGATGAACTGAAAGTGTTATTCATCATAGCTGTGCCCCAAGTGAATCCTCCCAGACAAAATGATACACTCAGGGTCTTGCTATAAATGGCTGCACAGTCTCGGTGCACTACCTGTGTTACAGGAATCCTCAACAGGAATCCACAAATTCTGTTCTATGTGCTGTAGACCTGAATAGTACAGGGCTATAAACAGAGTCAGTGAGGTCTTATATAATTATGTTCAATTTGAGCACAAAACTTTAGCGAGAGGGAACTGGTGACGCAATGGGTAAGTGTATTGACCTTTCACTGATAGGACAAGGGTTCAAATCCAGCACAGATTGCTGGGATGAAAATGGCCTTTTTCTGGGCAAAGTTACAACAGCAGCAGCAATAACAGCAACTTGCCTGAACATAGCTCTCTTCACATATAGAAAGTCTCAGAGCGATTTACAAAGATGGTATCAGACTCTGAGCAAGAGAGAGAGGAGAGGGAAATACAAGACAAGACAAAAATACAAGACTTCACTCTGAGGGACAAGGGATGGCATGTGCTACATTTCCTAGCACTAACCTCCATCACCTTGATGACACACAACAAAAATTCATTTTGCATGCAAGTCTAAACAATTAAACATTTTGAAGGATATCCCATTTCTGGGCAGAAAAGGGTCATTCAGCCCATTGTGTCTGTGCTACTGCTTTTCTAAATCTCCCTTTTTGTTATCAATCCCATTTTACAGCTCACTTTCAATATCCCTCATGTGTTAACCAAGTTTTTTTAAAAATTCCAAATCCCATGGGTTGGAACAAAATCCATGACACGCCCCTGGCCAGACAAAAATACCGATGGGATGTTTGCAACCCCATATAAGATCAAATCTGACCTAATGGAACAGGCTTCAAATCTTAACGTTGAATTCAGCAGACAATCCAATATCATTCGGTGAACCTATCATTCACGTTCCTGAGTGACAACATGTCTAACAGGACCTGCAGGTATGTTGCAAGTAATCGCCTGCACGTAAAATCACTGAAGGACTGACTATTCCGCTCTATGAATGCGTTATGAAGCTGAGTCTATTATGGAACCTCTTATTTCCCAGCTCTGCCCAGGCTCATCTCCTGCTCGCTAGCATCGCTGATTGTTCCTTTAAGTGCTGAATGCATCATAATCAGAAATCAATCAGGCTGTCTGCGAGAGATTCTTGGCTGCAATACTGTCAGTGTCTAATCATAAATAAAAATGACATCATATATGAAGTCCTATCTGCAGGTTCCCGCTTCTGATCGATAGCATCACTCCAGTAGTGTAAATAGCTTCTAATGCACCATCTTCCTCCTTCAAATAGGTTCTCATTATTTATGATGGCTGTTAGGTTACAGGAGCGAGCTACAGGCTGGATTTATTTCTTATTGCTGCCCCTGCTGCTGCTGCTTCCACGCTGGGACCAGAGTATGTTGGGAACGCCACTCCGTGCATACTGCAAGGCTGCGGACAAGCAGGTCAGTGCGCGTGGAGGGCCTCGTCCACTGAAAATGATGGACTGTGTTGCTGCACAGACTTAATTACGACCCAAAGCTCGTCTGATTAATCACGCCCTTGTAACGCTGTCTGAAACGATTTAATTAACAGACAAGTTCACATTTTAAAACTTGCACTGGTGGCGACTCAACCGCACAAAGTCATCCTCAAATAAAGACCCTTCAGCTCATTAAAGTAATGACTGGGCTATTTTAAAGCGTACACATTGGAGACCGCACCAGCACGTCAGTTACACTTGAAATCCTGAGCTGTGGGCGTCCATTGACTTGGAGGTGACCGATGCCAATCTCAGAGATTGGGGTCACCGACAGCAGACAGTGACCCCCTTTCTAAAGCAGTCATCAGTGGATGGTGGGAGCATGTCACAAGGTTGCAATACAATCAATCCCTCTAGTACAACTGTTATTTCATAGAATACATAAAGTCAATACGCTTACAAATGGGCTATAGTGCTGTGAAGTCCAACAGGGCAAGAGAAAGGGAATTTATGGGGCATATTATAGGATTTTCTGTAAAATGGATATGTGATACATCTGTATTCACATTCATATTGCTTTACCCAGTACCTTTCTCACTGATGTTCAGTGTCGGTTTCATCACAGTATGTAACTCATCTAAAATGTTTTTTTATTATCATCTGGACTCTGGTTCAATGTCATTCATTTGAAACTTAAGCTGACAATCCATAAATTTCAGACTGTAACATAACTTGTGTTTAATTGGGGGACACTCCTCCAATATCTAGCTGCCAGACTAAACTGCTGGAAAGCACCAGAGACATTTCCCGGGCAGGCTGGTTTGGTTGTATTTTAGCTCACACAATGAAATCCTGAAACAAACATTGACATTACAGTGAGCAAAGCTACTCACATGTCAGGTTATTCTCTACCACGGTAATATTAAACCTAAAACACAACAATAAACAGGGAGAACACAAGTAAAAATCAAACATTTAAGGCATTCTGCTGAACCCCCCCAACCCTTTTCACACCTTATTCTTTACAACTTTCATAAAATCACCTGAGCAGTTTTTAAACCCGTGCCACTATCAAACCAGAAAAAAGTGCTGAACGAGCAAATTCCTCCACTGTCCTGGAAAGGGTTAATTGAATTATTAGCATTTCATCTACATAAGAAACAGAAATGTCTGAGAGTCGCCCTCTACTGCTTCTCCAGAAGGTCATTAGGTAAGGATGTTGTGAGCTGCCGAGCTTCTTGTTGAAATGCAGTATCCAGGAAGACAATGAGTTAAATATGCCATCCTTGCCTCTCAGCGTTTTAAAGATCTGGATCAAGTCTCTGCAGACATCTCCTCTTGAGCTAAAGCCCAAATTCCCCGAACCATTTCTTTTTCAAAACCCTTATTTCTACCACTTCTTCTTCAACTCTTCCCCAACCCTCCCCCCCACTACCACCACCATCCCTCTGAAGGCATTATATCTTTTTAGTTCCCATTGGTGCCCAGTGCTATATTTGCTGGTGCCTTGGGTACCTCAGCCCAGTGGCCATTAGTCATGTGTGAGCCTTGACAGCTGGTGTTGGCAATACTGCTTGACCATGGGGGAGGAGGGGGAGCAACCTAATCCGGGGCTCACCAGCTATGTCCACTGCCCAGCATGGATTAAGATCTGGATAAGGATCAGGATCTTTGGCTAATTTTCTTCTTCCAATTTTTGCAAACCCATCTCTCTCATCATAGGCTGGGACTCAAACCTCCGATGTTCTGACCTGTATAGCTCAGTGCTCCACCAGCGGTGCGTTTACTTACAAGCACATCAGGAATTCTCTCAGAATAACCTTCGTAACTTTTTTCTGAACCCTCTCAACACCCTCAATATCGTTGTGAAGGTAAAATGACCAGAAAGCACGCAGCATTGCAAATGGTCGCACAGTGATCTACACAAGGTTAGAATAACTTATTTTGACTTAATGCAAATGCTTTAAAGATACATGTGTTTTTTCCCAGTGGAATGCAGGTTGACTATTAACGCACAATAAATTCCTCTTTATTTACTGGCTAACAGCTCCAAATAAGGCATTCAAGCTCCCCTGTGTATTTCAGCAAGCAACATCTAGCCCAATGATTATAGAGTGAAAGAATCCAATTTGATCTCACTCCAGCACATTAACCCTCAGCTAGCTGGAAGATTCAGGGATGTTCCTGTCCTCCTGGGTGGCCAGTTTTGAAAGTTTGAGGTTTAATACAATCTGTTTCACCCACAAAAAATTGTCACTACACTTTACAGTATATTCGGTGAAGCACTTTGAGACGACTCAAAGTTGTGATAAGGCTCTACATCAAATGCAAGGATTATTATTATATTGCATTAAATGATACTACAGCAATAAAAGCATTCAACAAAGAAGATTCCGTATGATTTCATCTCCTTATAAAATTATAAAAAATATAAACTTAAAAATATTTGTAAAATATGTTTCAATGCCCAATGGAGGGATACCAGTCATCTGTTCTGTCTAATGATTGTAAAGCCCTTTTGCAAAATATGGTTGGAGTAATGTCAATCAAGTTCCTAGTGGCTCTGTAACACAAAACCATCTTTAGTTCAGCACTAATCTCATGCAATCCAATGGAGAGGGGACAAAGGAATTTGTGGTGACAGAACTAGCAAATATCACATTGTTACAGTAGGGGGCGCACATCGGTTGTTGGGGCTGAGGTACATTGTCGGGGCAGAGTGAAGACAACTTTGTGCTAAATTTAACTGTGTTCTGGGAGTTCTTGATGCTAATATTGTGTTGCTAAGAAGGCAAAAGTCCTAACATCGCTGAGCTTCCCCTATGCAAAATTCACAGGGAGAAAAGGGGAAGGACAGGAGGATTGTTGTCTGTGGTGAATGTATGTCACCTAGAAACAAGACTTTCCCTTTAAATCTACAGAGTAGAAAGTGCAAAGAGGCTTTTGCATTGCATCAGTTATTGATGTGTGCCCAGTTCTTCGAGGTTATTCTCTTAAAGCAGACATATCAATAATAGCTTTACCTTTTTCACAAGGCAAATCTTTGAGGATCAATTCATTGGATATAAAAATGCTCACATGATGGATGGTGTGATAATAACATGGATACAGCCTAGGGCCCAGAGGAATCTTTAAACACTGAAAGAGCATTCAGTGATAATCATCTTTACACAAATTGGATTCATCACTAAACATGAAACTTAAAGCTAAATCTAGTTAATGTGTAAACTGATTTACATATTATCAGACTAAGTGCCATTTCTGTTAATCCATCTGGGTTTGTTTCAAATTGGGTGAATACTTTGCAGAAGCTAGATCCACCTATTATTTGTCCAGATTCCTCCTGTACCCTTCTATCAGATTTTTTCCCCCTCCTTCCATCATAGATTATGGCTAATTTATATGGAACAGCCTTTTCTTTATTTCGCATTAGGAGAAAGCTACTTTGGTCGACAATCTTACACTCTTAGGCTCCTTTACCTCCCTACCCCCCCAGTCCAAGATCAGTGTTTCCATGTGGCCCTTAAGGGTTTGGTACTGGTACGTGATCATTACGCCTGACCTCAGCAAAGCTTTGGAGAATTACTTAATGAACTTTCTGGGAAAAAAAGTTGTTGACGAACATTTTCAGTAAAAGAATATATTTTGTTTCCGAGGTACTAAGCGTCCTATATTTGAAATAAATTCGCCCACAAAATATACAGTCAATTCACTTTACAGTACATTCTGTGAAGCGCTTTCAGACGCCTCAAAGACCTGATAAGGTGCTATATAAAATGCAAGGATTATTACTAAATCATATTAAAAGGTACTATCCCTCTAGGAGAGTATTCTGTCACCTGACTCCTTTTAAACATAATATTCTTTGCATTTGATGCAGCACCTTTTCACGTCATTGAGACGTCTCAAAGCGCTTCACAGAATATACTGTAAAGTGGATTGACTATATTTTGTGGGTGAAATGCAGGAACCAAATGCGTGGCACAGCAGTGCCCCACAAACAGTTACAGATTGAATGACCACATTATTATTTTTTTTGAGGAATTATTACCTCCGGAAAGCAATCCACCAATCGACGAACAACCGGGTTTCTACGTACTTGTAGGTAAACAGAGGCATGCTCTGCAATTAAGGATTGGGATTCATCAAGCTGATCAAACAGATAATGGATTTAAGTAGTGTGCATGTTCATGTTGGTTTCTAGCTCCCAAGAAGTAAATACACCACATAATTTGGGTTTTGAGCCCTCATCATAGATTCAGAACCTCCAAGGTTTGATTTTCAGACTGTGCTGATGTAGCTGATATCAGCTGGGTTGCAGTGGGGCTCTATCCCATGTCTAGGGGGAGGAAAGCTTATCCTGATCCAGATCACTGCAGTATTTAAAGCAAGTTTTTGTAAAGCATGAGGACGATGCACATGGATGAATAGTCTGTGATACACTTTACAATTAAATAGCTGATAGATTCTTCCTGCTTGAGATTTCTGTTGTAAAATAGCTGTAATCTTAGGGGTGAGCTGCCAATACCAGACTGAACCTGTTATGACTGCCGACCTTGTTTGCCTCAAAGAGCCACTTCTTCATCAAGGGTATCCATTACAGCACTGACCAGGGCAATGACTCTGGCTGGACTCTGTCTGCCTTCTCTTATTTTTCCACAATACTCAATTAACATAAAGGAAGAGAGGGAAAAGCAGTCTAACTCTGAGGCATGGTCAATGTAGTTGTGAGATTTGGGGCACCACTGCTCACTATTATGTTAATTGGTTAACTAACATTTGGAAGCACTTCCTTTTGGGTCTAGATTTACTCTGTTTTCTAAACATTTTAGAGTATTCAGAATTTGGCAAGTCGTTGAATTCAGTCAACTGTGAAGTTGCTTTTTTGTGGATCTGAGAAGAACTTAGAGAAAAAATGGCTTGAAAATAAATGCGGTATTGAAGAATTTGCCAAATTGTGGATATGCAGAAATGCTACATAAACAGAGTAATTCTTCAGTGGAATATGTATACTTTAAAGGGGCACCTTTATTCCAGGCTACAAGAAGTTCACTTTAGCACAATTGGGAGATGGCCTTCACTTAAGGTCATATCTTGAAGCTTGTTCTTTCTGTCTGGTAAAAGAAAGGATGCATTTCCCTCCAAATAATTTCACCTGCCCCTCTTCCTCTGAAGGTATTGAGCACAATTCCATATGCATCAGATGCCCTCTGGGGTATGACCAAACTGGATATTGCAGTTGTAATATGAAGGACGTCACAGCCTGGTCTTGACCTCCCTCGATATGTATATTTGTACATTTTGGCAATGTCACTAGACTGCAATCAGGAATATGAACCTGACTGATAGTTCCCTCACATAGTCCAGAGCCACTGTGGCCAACTGTAAACATCCCATCTCCACTGCCCACGATTAGCAAAATGGAAGAGAATAAAATACCCGAGGATCTGGGGGGTTGGGGGAGGGGGGAGTGGAATATATATTAAATGGAGAGGTTAATAGAGGCAATGGAAGATAGCAAACAAAAGAGGAAACGACAAACCTGTCTGCTTATGACATCTCCAGAGGGAGCATGTAGTTAAGGAAAAGAAGGGGGCCAAGGAATGGAGCCCTAATTGTAATCAATTCTGACTAATTGTAATTAATTCTAATACAAGAACACTGATATATTTGTGTGTTTAAATTACGAAATCTGATGCCTTGAAATTTTCAAAAGTCATACGACATTGAGAATTTCTTAAAGTGACAAAAAACAAATCATATTTGTATAGCGCCTTTCACGATGGGAGGATATCCCAAAGAGCTGGATAGTCAAGGATTTGCACCCGAGCTGGTGGTTTGGATCAGGAGGGGTGGGGGCAGGAAGGTTAGGGGTAGAAGGGTGATCGAAGGTCGAAGAGGAAGGTCTGGAGATGGGCCTTGAAGGAGCAAGGGAGGGGAAGTGAGGTACATTTTATTCATGAAAGCGCCCTCTACAAGCCTTTCGCTTAGAAAGGAGCAAGCAGTGAAAGGTTCTTGACTTTAAATTGTGGATTATTCAGTGCTTTGACAATGAATTCCCTGAGAGACAGAACAACTTCATCCCATTCATTTTCCTACATTGATTTGTCTTTGCTGCTTCCAGAGGGATCTGGGTAATAACCATTTTTATCTCATTTACATCCATCACATCCTCAGCACGCAATGTATCAATGTCATCACTTATGGTGCAGTGCACAGTGTGGTAAATAATAGATAAAATACAGTGTAATCTCATTACTACAGACTCTGTTATAGTTGTGTTTTCCATCTTGGAGTGAGTTTGCTTGCCTTGGTGAGTCACTCCTTTGTGGGGTTAGCCTCGTAGAATGCTTGCAGTATATTGAGGTACAGCAGGAGGTTAACCTGCTCCATGTCCACAACACAGTAGGGTAAATTGTGAGTTGCCCAATTCAATGCTGTGGTGATACACTCAGTCAGAAGACGTCTTTCTAGATACAAATAGAGGAAGAAGGACCCTAGGCACATTACATCTTCCCATTCTAGATCAAGCCATTTCCTAAATACATCCAGCATCCTGGCTTCTCTTACCCTTCCCAGTGACACTTTTCAACCATTAATTACCCCCTGTGTGTAGAAATACTTGCTGGTGTCTGTCCTGTAATCTACCTTCACAATATTGAAGCTCCTCACCTTGAACTTGTACCCTGCTGTCAGGCCTTGGGATGTCCTTCCAACGTGAAAGGCCTGATATAAATGTAGTTTGTTGTTGCTGTTGCTATCCTGAGGATCCAAAAGCATTGTTCTGGGATTACTTTCTCAGCTCTACAGCGTTATAGGGATTTTTTTTGTTACCTTATTTTGGTGGTTTTGAGTCAATTTTACAGGTTATATAAAGTGTAATAAAACTGCTGTTGACATATTATTGTCAATGTCAGCATCAAAGCTGAAATCTTAAGAAAATGATCGTCCCAGGGATATTGGAAATTTGCTGCAACTAACTGCCTGCAGTCAGAGTTAAACACAACGGCTAAGTAACAGATTGGAGAGGACTGTTACAGAGTTTACCAGATTGCAACTCCTAAACACAACTACTGGTATGTTATGACGCAGAATTAAATATGAATAAACATGTACTTTGTTGTCAGCGTCTCGATTAAAGCAATCTATTAAGTTTTATCAAAATTAAATAACTGTCAAAACGACAGCACCAAGCACAAAAGTGTACAAATACATTTCAAAAGGCACAGTTAGACTTACCCTCCTCCCCCCCCCCCCCCCCCCCCCCCACACATACACACACACACATCGAATTGAATGCTTTAAAAAAATTGCTACAGTCAATCTTGTGCATATATACTCTTATCACGTAACCGTTGACTTTTGTATAGCTGCTTGATAACATTTTCAGTGCAGTTTATATGGTTACTGAGTGGTGCTCAGTAATATGCACTTCAAGCTGTACTTTCATCCCCCTTGCTGACAGGAATGTTGGGAGATACTGGGCTGTT
This sequence comes from Callorhinchus milii, assembly GCF_018977255.1. NCBI lineage: Eukaryota > Metazoa > Chordata > Chondrichthyes > Chimaeriformes > Callorhinchidae > Callorhinchus > Callorhinchus milii. Next base: position 8,173,514 of record NW_024704752.1, on the reverse strand, counting down.
CAGTAGAGATTTACCAATTAAGATTTTCTCTGCGACCGAGGGAGTTTATCTCATCAACATCTCCAGGGCCGTGAGCCTGTGCGCTTAATAATAATTATGTGGGCTTCTAATTTGTTTCAGGGATAATTTCACTCCAGAGAACTAGACAAAGCAACAGTTTAGTTGTACAATTAAGTATACTAAGTTGAACACACACACACACTCATACACAAATACATACACACACAGATACTCATTACACACACTCATACACAGATGCACACACAGAGAATGATTTACTTGGTGTGAAAAAGATTTGCACTCTTGTGTCTCACATTTCTGTTCAATATTTGAAACCAGTTATTAATGTGGAATTTTGGCATGCTCTCTATATCACTATTTTATTCTAGCTGCTTATTCTCTTCTCTCAGCACTATTATATTGTATAAGACTTTTATCTCTTCACAATCCATCCTTCTTTCTTGTCCTCCCCCCATTCTATTACTTTTAATCTCTTTCCCTTTCTCATCCCATCTCTTCCCAACAACTCGTGTTCATTTAAACCCCTCAAAGGCGGCAGGAGGAGTCTTTTGCTGCCCAGGCTTGACAATGGCTGTTTTGTCACACACAGAGGCACTGCTATCCACTCAGGAAGTAGGGATCAGACTGAGCCAGCTGATGCCAGGGGTGGATGATTTATTGCTTCGTGTCCTCAGTGGCAGTTGGATCCCTTCCCGCTGTCACTCATGGACCGCTACGATTCTGTCCTAAATCAGAGGTTCCCCTCCATCCTATAGAGATTACAATGCCTGTCATAAAGTGTCTTTGAGAGAAGGGAAACGGGTATGAGAAAGAAAGGAAACAATCAGAAGAGGAGAAGATGGATGTGTTGTAACCTTTTCTCAGAGACCTGTTTGTTGCATTTTTCTCCTGTCTTTAGCAGCTTTTTGTTTTGACTGATGACAATATGTAATAGCCTGATAAATTGATTTTGCGAGTCCCTTTCTCATCTCTTCAGAGGATGCTAACACGTTAGGACTTCAGAGGGCTCTGGGAGGCAGGAGACAACAATCAGTTTGTTCAAGATGTCAGGAAGGAGGCACAAAGTTTTGCCAGAAGAAATCCTCTCTGACAGATTGGTGCTGACAACGTTGGCAGCTGCTCTGGAGAACTGAGGCGAGTGACTGCCTCAGAATCTTGAGAACACAGGAAAAGCCAGATACATTAACTCTTCCGTAAGTACAGTGGCACAGCACGGAAGAAAAAGAAGCCTTATCCTCTTGTCAAACTAAATAGAGCTAACGACAGCCAGCTGGAAGAGTGCTTCTCACACACCTTTCTCCCACAAAACTATTAATAAAGAATGATGGTCATGCAACACAAAGTGTAAAAATGTATTTAACCCATTGTGCTGAATGATTGTAATAGTGACTCAATCCAACAACTTGTGAGTGAGAGTAAACAACAACAACAAATTACATTTGTATAGCGCCTTTCACGCCAGGAGGACGTCCCAAGCAACCTTCACCACACATCTGCTGAAGGCTTCTCTGTGCTAAAAGATTTTAGCTGAAGACGCAAATATATTAACCCCTTCCCCCATTGTCTCCCTTGTTCCTCTCCTAAAGCCAATAATTTAGAGAGTATGTTTCTATATGTTCTCTATGTATGAGGCTGGATAGTATGTGTTCAGACTATTTGACTATGAGCATTATAGCTGAGCCAGATCCTGTCCTCACAAATTCATTTTCCAGCAGGCGAGGGTGGGGGGGTGGGTAATTGGTAGCAATCAGGCCCAGGAGTTGTGGCTTTTTTCATAGGTACAATAGATCCGGAACTGGCAGGATACAATATTTATGAGTTCTTTGCACGTGTGTGTTACAACCCTTGTTTTTTACATATGTGATTGTTATCAAACACCAGGACAACACTTCCGTGGATGGCCAAATGTAATGCACTGCTCATGTACACTGCATGGGTCATGGGACACTGAGTCCGCAATTGGCTGCCGCGTTTTGCCCACAAATATACAGTCAATTCATTCTACAGCATATTCTGTGAAGCGCTTTGAGACGTCTAGAAGAAGTGAAAAGCATGTACCAAATGCAAGGATTATTATTATTATGTTTAATATGAATAAGAGATAAAAATAAATCAGAAGGAAATGTTTACATAACAGTAGACTTCAGATTTTCGAGCCTGTTGATTGTAGAAGGAAAGAAGGACTGAGGAAGGTAAGAAGTTCCACAGTTTTGAGTGCTGCGGAAGAACAAGTTAGAGCAGGAAACGGTGTGCTAACTACAACAATAGACCTTGCATTTAATATGGTGCTTTTCACATCAGGAGGACATCTCAAAGCATTTCAGATTTACTATAAAGTACTTTGTAAGCAAAAGGCCCAGTCAATTTGCAAATAGCCATGAAATGAATGTCAAATTTTATCTGGGAGAATGTTGGCCAAGATGCTGGAATAAACTCTTGTCTTCTCTTTTCAGGTAGTGCCATGGGAACGTTTAAGATCCACCTGACTAGGCAGATGGGTCTTTGGTTTAGTATCTTATCCAAAGGATGGCACCCCTGACAGTGTAGCATTGAATTTGAGTGTTAGCCTAGATTACAAATTCAAAGGCTTGAACCCACAACTTCCTGACTCAAAAATGAGAATGCTACACACTGAGCCAAGCTGACACTTAATAGACAATGAGAAATGATGCAATGGACATTTGCAACCACGATCAATTCTTAGAACTTCACAGGATCTTCAGAGTACAAGAGAACATACCAATTTCATGGCTATTGCTATGGTAAACTATTTTGCAATTTGTCATTAGAAACAGATTTGGCACACAACTTTGCTGAGTGATTCAATGCATTAAGTAGGTAAACATTGGCTCACCAGCAGTGAAGTGCCTGGAAAACTACTCTCAGTTTTCCTGGTCTAGGAAGGAAAAACATTAATTATGTATTCCCAAGTCAGTTATAATGTGATTAGACATAGTAAAGCTCCTTATTTGTTCCAACAAAGCATAGTATTCCATCTCCAGTCTTAGAAGAGTGCCCCCTGGTGCACCAGTCTTTCAATTCTTAGACCAGGTGCTCTCGAGACCTCTTGGAGTGAGGCAATTTGGTGATGGGGCCAAAGTAAAGGTGCTCAACAGGAATTAGGTTAAGATTGCCCAAACTCATTTCACATAAGGCCTTTGCTTACAATCAACGGGATATGTTTGAACTTGTGTCCTAGAGGTGAAAGTCAGTGCACTAACCTGTTGCATTACTGTACATTCACAATATATTTACCTTGTTAGCACATTTGCTATTGAAATTTAAAAAAAACTTTAGCAATTCATGTTTTAACTTCTTACCTAACCAAAATGCCTTCAACTATTCAACTTGTTCACACTTAGCAGATTGCGACACCACTACTCTTGCCTGCAACCTCTCACAAGCCAGGGTAACTATGCTGCTGTTACACATTACCTGTCCCTAACCTCCACACAACATGGCTAAATGCAATCTTGGAAGCTTTAAGTACATTCCCCAAACTGTCAATCACTTCATATTATCTGTCAATCACTCCATATTAACTGTCAATCACTCTATAGTAAATGCAAATTGATTGAGTAAATGTATTCCTAGTTGAAATATTAGTATATGGAAACAAGGGGGTATATTGTCATTACAAAAGCTTAAGTATTCAGAAGAGAGTTTCACAGATGTGATCCCATTCAGATGTGACGTTTTGAGTACTCCAGGCTTCGCAACCAACTGGATACTGGTATTCTGTACTTCATCTGAGCTCTCCCTTTCTCTTTCACTCAGTGCTAAATGTGCAACATGTAACAGATATTCCCAGTGTCTGCCATGCAGGTGCTGCCAGTTGGATTGCATGGCTGTGGGAAATCACTGGAGATGCTCTGCACTCTCCCACACACGGCCCCAGCCTCAAAATGGCTGGCCAGACAGAGCAAGACAAGAGAGAGCCCTTTGAACACAATCTTGCCTTGGAATATCTCGCCACGACAAATTGTTGCAGGGAACAACAAAAAAGACGGGCGTTCCTGAGCCGTCAGCAACGAGCAAGGCTGTACAGTAATCAAAGAGTTAATTAGCAGCTTCAGATAGATCAAGGCTGTGGTTCGCTCGGTTATTGAAGAGTTCTATAGAACGCGAACAGAAGCAGCCCTACGCTACAGGAGACTTTTACAATCTAAGCACTCACAGTTTAACAAGCACCCCCGAGAGCCACAAATTGAGAGAGATTAATTCTGTGGCCCCCGCACCCCTCATTATCACTGGAGCTGAAGAAGGTCAAATGCGAGTTAATCTCTTAAATTCCATTTGGAAGTAGGCTCAGCCCACCTCTCGTACACAACAAGAACCTTTCTAATCTGCCACTTTTTAAAAAAACATACTGTTAAGAAATGCATGTTTGAAGAGGGTGGGGGTGGAGGAGAAGAGTGAGAATGGAAAAATAATTCAGAATACTTTGCCTCGTCCCTGACCACCGTCAGCTGCAGCAGTCTGTAAGACAATCCTAAAAGTTATACCTTTGACTATGCTGGTTTCAGATTTACTGCTGGAGTAATGAAATATGACTTCTTGTTAACCACTTCTGTGAATCCAGTAGCAAAATGAAAACTAAGCAACAATTCCCACATCATTTCAGGCCAATAAAATCGTGAACACTAAAGAACACTTCAAATCTTACCCACATTTGGTAACAATCAAGCACTTATTTACTAGGAGTCCAGAGATAAGGTATTTGCAAATCACACACTCAAATAATTGATTGCATTTGTTTCCTTGTTATGGCTCTAGTTATCTTGTATGTATGGATATATGTGGAAGTGTATATGTGTGCATGAATATCAATATTTTATTTACATACATTTCATTATGTATATAATACATATTGTATGTATGTATGCATGTATGCATGTATGTATACATGTGCATGTGTCTGTATGTACATGTTTCTGTGTGTGTAAATATATAGGTGTGTACGATGTACATTTATGTGTGTATGTGTGTAAGTGTGTGAATGGGTGAGTGTTTTCCCCTTCTCTCTCGTTGGAAGTTGACATGCCTTTGAATATCATCAGCCCACTTAGTCCAGACTAATGTTTAACTGCAATGAGAAAAAGTGGAGCAGGTTGAGGACACAGACCATATTTAAGCCATGTTGACACCGTGTCCCAGCAAGCACATTCTATGACATCTGCAGGACTCTTGTTGCCTCTCCTTGGCTTGCTATGCACAGAATGAAGATTTTGTGTTTGCATTGTCGAAGGTGCTATCCTATGGATGAGATGCTGAATCAAAGTCCCATCTGCCTTTTCATTGGAAAAGAACTGCTACATGTAAAGAGAAAGAAACTTCTTCTGTCCTTGCTGATAACCCACTTCCCTTGTGACTATGTGGGATCTTGCTATTTGACTGCTCTGAGACTCTGCCCCACATGAAAGGCCCTATATAAATGCAAGTTGTTGCTATGTGCAAAATGTATCGAAATGCATTTAATTCATTTAAATGCAGCTATATTTACCAATTTCCTCCCTCATATCCTAAAGGCATGGGCAATTTATACATAGTCTGTGGAAGAAATGTGTGGTGATGGGTAGGTGGGCTTTCCTCATCCTTGGTATTCTTGTGTACTGCAGTCTCACAGTATGTGATGTCCCATAGTACTTTTGAAGCTTGAAGACCAAATAGGCTTCCTGTACCGTCTATCTCAGTACAAGTGAAAGCCTTACTCCTCCAGGGAGATTTACAAGGTCACTGACCCATCTGACCACACAAAACTTCCTTCTTAATCTTGACTTCCTCCTGTAGCCCTGCACTCAGCACCTATATCTACTGCTCCAGTGTATTGTGTTTCTCAATCCAATTTAAGGATGTTCCATTAGGAACCCAATTTCCTTCTGTTTTGCTCATTGCATTCTAAGCAGGTTTATTTTCATCTCCCTCCCAATGTAGATTGATTACTGACTAAGAGCTTTGTTCAACTTGTGTGCTGCGAATCTATTGTGTCTTGCAATTATCTCCCCACGTTACTGAAAAGGTCACCCACTGAATTAAAATGGGTTTGCTCTGAAAAGGAAACATTTTCTTGCATATTCAAACAGAAGTTGTGGGCAATTTTTTTGGGAAAGTTTATTTTGTTTGTAATTTTCTCAGTTTATTTGCATGCCTCGTCCATCAGCTGTGAGGCGGAAGAGGCTGAGCAGTGGACGACACTGAAACCAACACCAAAATTAGTAGCTTCATGGAACTGGAATGAGCACTGATGCTTGGGACAAAGGATCAATGATTCTTCTGCTGAGGCCTGAAATTCAAGCCAGTCTTATCTTGGAAGCTGGTTTTCCAAGGTTCTTAAAAAGCCCCGGTTACCAAATTAAGTAGGTATTTAAGAATTTTCCACAATTCAGCACCACCTTTAATTAGAAGGCAAAACGATTTTATGGTTTAAGACAAGGTAAAAAGTTTTTGATTATCAACGTAAGTTTTACAAATTAAATGATTGGAAAAATGTCACTGCAGCAGTGACATTTTATCTGCAGACCTGATATACGATTCACAAAACACATTCCCAGGGATCCAGGCTGAGTCAGGGAAAATATAAGCAGAATTTTCACCTTTAAGATTAAATAGTGGGTCTGAAATCTTGGATTATATGTGGTTTGTGAAAGTAGTGGGCTTGATGGACCAAACGGCCTTCACTCCTTCCATCATTCTTTACGTTCCTGTTAGACCTCACTATCAACTGTTGCTGCTGCAGCTGGTTTTATTTCTCCCCACCGCCCGCCTGATAGAATCACTGAATGAGTAACTAAATGGGGATTGAGATAGACCATTTGCAAATTGACTTGGATTTTTTTGTCTAGAGTTAAGAATTGCTGATGCAAGCATACATTATGTTTGTAAATTTATCAAGATTCAACTGCATTATAATCACTCATATTACAGTCATTATCTCACTCTCTTGTATATTGCAGCGAGTGCAAGACTGTAGTTACTTTATTAGCAGCAAAGCCAGTGTGCAGTCTTTTATCTCTGCCCTGTAGCTAATACAAAGCTGTAGCGCTTTGGGAGTATATACTGAGCATTGCTGCAATCACTCCTGTTGTAGAGATCTAGCTACATGTCGCCGTTTTCTTTCCTGTTTCTGCCACAGTGGTAAAAATAGATATTGATCTGCACCATCCTCAGATATTTCATTTTGATTCTAACAAAATTACCCCTTTTGGCAGACTCCAGTATATACAAATCAGTTCATTTGTTTATCTACTTTACTATCTGTCGCTGTAATTCTCTCTCACTCTCTTTCTTAAAAAAAGCCCGGCCTGTCGAGGACTGAATACAACTTCAATATCCCGAGAGGCCCCTTTAGTGTTCCCCTTACACTGCTGGAAAGGCTCCAAGAAAGTCTATGGTCTGATTGGTGATCCTTCTCTCACTTCTAACATTCACCCTGTCACACTATTAAAATCTACTTTTCTCTATTTCATCCCTACTCCTCAAGCTACTATTGCTCATAAATAACAAAAATAATAAATAATTTTTAAATTTGTTAAACTATTTCACGTCAATAGGACGTCCCAAAGCACTTCAAAGGATATACTGTAAGTGCAGTGACTGTGTGTTTTGTCATGTAACTCTGTGCTTACTCCTCTGAATCTCCAAGTATGTTATTCCTCATACTCTCCTCTAGTTTCTTCAGTTCCTCTCACACTCTCCTTCCTGTCTCCTCTGCATTATAAAATCAAAATGAATCGTATTGTCTCCTGTTCCACATAATCTTTTCCAGAACTTTACAACTGTGTAACTTCCCTTCTTCCTAAAAAAACACAGGGTTTAAAACCCAAGCTTGTCATCACCTAACCAACAATGCTGTCCTCTTGTCTGTCTTTTGATGTCCTGTACTGCAGTCTTGGACGTTCACCTACATTTCTCAAAAAGTTAACTCTCCTCAACCTTATGCTTTCTTCTTTCCTCAGTGTAAAATTATTTTGTAGAATACAGGTTCTATTAAGTAGGCATGCCTGACTAGTTGAGGTTATCCCCACCTCACACAATTCCCCCATTCCTTCCTTTCCTTTTCTGATAAACTCATTTGAGATTTAAAACGTCTTCCTGCTTCCCGGATTCAAATTGAGGTCTGGGGTCCAGCCATTTGAACTGCAGCCATCAGCCACACAAAGCGATTGAATGGTTGCGGTCAACTAGCCAATAATGGGCCAAGTGAACAATGGCATAAACCTCACTGGGCCACCCCCATCTCCAATCTACCTCTTTATTCTAACTAGTTTATGTTTGAGATTGTGTCACAGTATCTGCTGCTGTGACAAAATGAAAATATCTGCAGTGGTACATTGATAACAAATCTACTGACTGATATTAATTGATAAAGTTCAATGATCATATGAACAGACAAAAAAAAAGAACCTATGACATGACAGGTAATTTATTGTGCCGGCTCCGTGCCATCTCAATTGGTTAGATGGTTATTTTGTACTATGTTTCATCAGTGTCAAATAGCTCCACCCATTGAATTATTGTAAAATACAGGCTTCATGAAAGTGCATGAAAACTACAACCTTCAAGCAAGCAGAAGGATGTTGTTCCCGTCTCTCTGAGTGTACCTAAAGAAAACAGGAAGAGCAAATGCTACCCTAGCAAAACACAACAAATACACCCAGGCAAACCCAGCACTACATGTCTGCAAAACCCAACCTCAACAACCTCCCTCAATAAATACCAAAACAACCCTCCCAATACACCCTGCAACACCCCCGATACACCCACAACACCCCCCCCCACCCCATATACCCTGAACCCCCCAATACACTCCGATCCCTCCAATACACCCTGATCCCCCCAATACACCCCTACTTCCCCAAATACACCCCAACTCCTCAATACACCCCGACTACCCAATTTACCCCAACCCACCAATACACCCCGACCCACCAATACACCCTGAACCCCCAATACACCCTGACTCCACAATACACCCTGAACCTCCCAATACACCCCAACCCCCCCAATACACCCTGACTCCCCCAATACACCCTGACCCCCCCCAATACACCCTGACCCCCCCAATACACCTCGACCCCCCAAATACACTCTGATCCCCCCAAAACACTCCAACCCCCCCAATACACCACGACCCCCCCAATACACCCCAACCCCCCCAATACACCCCGACCCCCCAATACACCCCGACCCCCCCCAATACACCCCGACCCCCCAATACACCCCGACACCCCAATACACCCCGACTTCCTCAATACACACCGACTCCCTCAATACACCCCGACTCCCTCAATATACCCCGATGCCCCCAATATAACCTGACGCCCCCAATATAACCCGACGCTCCCAATATAACAACAACGTGAACTTATGTAGCGCCTTCCACACAGAGTAGAGTTCCAGAGTGCTTAACCCAGAGTGTCTGACTCTGAGGCGGGAGAGGGAAGGTAGCCGTAAGCATGGTCGAAGAGGAAAGTTTTCAGGCGGGATTTGAGAAAGAGGAGAGAGGGGCAAGGCGGAGGGATTGAGGGAGAGTATTGCAGAGTTTCGGGGGTTAGCGGCTGAAAGCACGACCTCCGATGGTGGGGTGGAGGGGGCGAGGGATGAGCAGGAGGCCAGTGTCAGTCGAGTGGAGGCACTGGGTGGTGGATTGGGGAATGAGGAGGTTGGAGAGCCAGGGAAGTGCCAGAGAGTGAAATTATTTGATCTCAACTGTGAGGATCTTGAAGTCAATCTGTTCGGTGATGGGCAGCCAATGGAGCTTGGCCAGAACTGGTGAGTATACCCCAGCAAATGCATCAAAATACAATCCCCAACCAACCCATTAAAATACTCTCCAGATAACACACCCAACAAACTATGCAAAGAACACCCTGGTAAACTCAAGAAATGTATATATCAAATTACACTAGCATCCAACCAAAACACAGCAGCATATCCACCCAAACATCCAATAACATCCCCCAACAAACCCTTGAAACAGTGGTGTATCCAGATGTATTTAGATACACTACCATCAACCACAACCCAGCATACCCATTCAAATTACACCCTCAGAAAGCTCAGTGAAATAAACTTGAGAAACCTAATTTAAAAAAATTCACTAGAGCAGATGTGCATCAGCTAACTCATGAATATGAACCCCACAAAACCTATCAATGGACATCCAAATATACCCACCTAAACTGTTCCCCTACAAACATCCAAAATACTCCATCCCATTAAAGCCTTCAGTACTCACCAGCAAACTCATTAAAGCAGATGCACAAACCCACTGAAATATAAACTAGCAAAATCAGTCAAATGCACCCAAACATTCAAAATAATTCATAGCAACTAACTTCAAATACTCCCCAGGACACACTAAAATGCAATTCCACAGAGCCTTTGACATAAACTGTGGAAATACAATTAAAAGCTTAAGAGAGACATTGAATTGAGTGACATAGCAAAACCAAACCTCTTGAATCCATAAAAAAATTGACATACCTGGGGTATGGGGTGGGAAAATGAGTGCAACAGCTAAGGTCTGAAGTTGTTATAGTCACTGTTCAGGCGAGCAGATTGATGGGTTCCCGAGAAGAGTATGAAATACTGCTCCTGACGTTTGCGTTGAATTGGGTTGGAGCAGTGTGGAAGGGTAAAGATGGGAAGGTCAGAGTGCGAATGGGAGGGTAGGTTACTATGAGAATGTGGGGAGCTAATCAGTGTGAGAATGGGGGGGGTTGGTGGCAGATCAGTGTGAAAAGCTGTATTAGTGGGAAAGAAAAGTAAGGATAGGTTTACGTTCATAGGTTTCATGACGGTGTTCAGAAAAGGAGGCACCAATTGGTACTTGGTATCATTCATTTAGAGGAGGCTACATTAGAAACAATGTCTAACATAAAATTTGTACTTAGGGCCAAAGATTGACATGAGGAAAGAAATGAACAAGTAAGTATTGTATTGTTGCAGTTGTAGGAGAACGTATCTGATAAAGACTAGTCTAGGTAATGGAAAAGTGAATGAGTCAGGGAAGGACTAGTCCCTCAGAAAAAGAAGTTGAGGGGAAGATGCATCTTGTGCTGAGAGAATATTGCAACTGAAAGGAAGGGTGTTGCATCATTTGGTGAATAGAGGCTGGCGGGATAGAAAAGCTTAATTCTTACTCTATTCCAAGGTAAAGTGGAGTGAAAGCAAAGATACAAGAAATGGAACAAATATGATCATGGGTTTTCTTAATCACAGTTATGGGAAATAATGATTTAGAGGAAAAAGAGGAAAATTCATCAGCTCTTTTTCAGAAAATAGTGTCATGAAAGCAGCTACAACAAAGATGGAGAAACTGAAAAGACATGTAGTTTTTGCAGAAGTAGTTGAGAAAAATACCAATATAAGGAGTTGTGTAGTTTGTGAACCCCGCATAACTCAAGGAAAAACACAGAAAGGGGAATGGAGAATCAGAGATATAATGCATGAAGTTGAGATATGGGTAGAAATGCAAAGCAGAGTCAATGAGTTTATCTTACGCTGATCACTGAAAATAGAAAGCTATTCATTACTTCTTTATAATTTATTCCATTCAAACACACAACCAAATGTTTGCTATTTTTAGAGATCAGCATACGTTAGCTAACCACCAACGAACAAGTAGCACCAACACAGTCATCAATATAGAGGAGACAGAGATCAAAGATGGACCTCAGTAGAGTTATAACAATAAGTTTTCAATATATTCTACAAAAAGACAGGCTTAGCTAGGACCCAAATTGATTCCTTTAACAACACCTTTAACATCTAAAGGGAGTGCTTAAATTTGAGGACAGGGCAATTTCAGCCAATGGAAGCAGAGTGTTGCTAGATGGAGACTGGCAGTGGTGCTGATCGCAAAGGAGAGATGGGAAACCATTTACATGAAGAACAGAAGGACTAGCCTTCCAAGATAAAGAAGACTTGATGGAGGTCGGAAAACCTAAACCGTCAAAGGGCATCAGTGGAATCATGGATGGAGGTGGGCAAAAATAACACTGAAGTGTTATGCTACAATGGAAGAAAATTTTCAGACAAAAGGTCAGTGAAAAACTAGGAAATAATGGTAAGTTCAACTCTTCTTTCAAGACCTAGCTTATCAGTTTTACTGCTAGGTAGATGTTATTGTCTACAAAAGTACAGCAGCACTCTTGCCAACAGGTTTAATAACATTATTGGTGTTGGATCAAAGAGAATGGAGGACTAGGCGTTTGAAGGGATTTAGGCGAGAATGATTGATATGATTGAAGAAATTTAGACATCAGCAGCAGTTCTCTAAAAGCATCAGGACAAAAAGTGAAGGAGGTATTCAAGATGAATAAGAAAGCAGAAAAAGGAAAAATGGATAGAATTGTGAAGAGAGAAGTAAAGAAGCACAGAAAAAAAATAGAAAAGATCAAGTTTATATCAAACTCTGAATGTGTTAATGTAAGAGTATAAGGCAAAAAACCATAGACCCTTGCTAAGGGAAGATTTGTCATAAGGAGTGGTAAAAATCTAGTACTCAGGGATCTTAACAGGAGTGAGTTTGGCAGGGAGGAAAGGTTTGGAAGAAGGTGAAGTGGGAGAGGGAGCAGGGAGCAGGAGATCGCCTTCCATCCAGGAGATGTTGGAGCTTCTGGTCCTTGCTACCTGAAAGGAAGGAGAAAAGTCGTTTGTTAAAGCGACGGATGAGACGAAGGATGTAATAAAAATGGGGTCTAGGGCAGCTATGATGTAGATTGAACTGATGCTGCTGGAGAGAGAGAGAGGTCAAGAAAATGCATACAATGATGCATAGTAGAGAGTGTGGATTGGATGAAACGCCGAGAGTCTAACCCTCCATTCTCTTTGTTCCAACTCCAATATTGTCATCAAACCTGCCGGTAAGGGTGGTGTTTTGCTATGTAATGCAAGGACCTCTAATAAAGCAGAAGCTGAACAGCAACTCTCTTGCTACCATTACTATTATCTCCCACTCACTGAACTCATTACATCCAGATATTTTCCTTCTCACCAGCTCCAAAATTATTTATTCCCCCATCCTGCAGCAAAGGGTAGTTTTCTCAATATTCTGAATCAGGACTTTTGCTTATAACAATCACATATCCAGTTTACTTGACTCCATTCTCTGTCGTCCAGCACTTTTAACTCCTCTGAATCATTTTGCTACTTTCTGGGTTTCTGTCAGTTTCTCCTATACCATGGACCTCAAGATTCCTCCATATTTCCATTCCTCTTCAAGATATTTCCTGGCACTCCTTATCTTCTCTGATTAACAGCACTGTCTGTTTATATCCACCGTCACTATCTCTTGCTTGGTTGAACGTGCCCTCACCCACTTTATTTTTACTCCAGAATAGATATTACATGGGTCCCATTTGCCATACATTTTTGTATAACATGTTCAATATTGCTTACTCCAATCCTACTGAACCCTAATCTCTTCCTCCAAAATTCCGATAATTGTGGTGCTGTTGCTTTCTGCTTTCTTTTTGATCTAGAGAATGTCACTGACTACGATTTTCATTTCCATCTTTGTCTCTTCCATCCTGTTTCAGATTGTTTTCCTTGCCACTTGAGTTAATAGGCTTGCCATAGACATTTAATACAAGACTCTTCACCTATTTATACTTGCATAAGCATTTTTATCGTCTTTTTTTTCCTGAAAAGAAATCATCTCTTTTTCTCACGTACTCCATCTCCAGCACATCTGCTCTTATGTCTACTTTCTGCAACAGAGCTTCTGAAATGGCTTTTTTGCCCTCCTCCAAGGGCTTTGTTCAACCAAGATCAAGAAGCGCCTGCATCACAGAGGCACTAATCCTCCCAGAAAACAGGCAAGGAAGAAGAGAACCTGAATGATGCTAATACTTTGAAGGTGGTGAAAATTATGGAAGATAATGTAGTGGTTAAACCCCATTTCCCTGGTTCCATTTTCACCCCTCCCCCCACTTTTAAAACTATGTGTTTGTATTTTCCATCACCCCAGTCTCCATCTAATTGTCTCATCATTTCCACTACCTGCAATGTGATACGAGCTACAGAAGCAACGTCTCATTTCTTCCCTGTCTGCTTAAGTGAGGAGCAGGTCCTTTCACGATACTCCCATTCATTCATCCATTCATCACACCAACTATCAACTTCTCTTCCCCAGAACTTTGCTTTGCAACTCCAGTAGATGCAAAACATTTGTATTCATGACTGCCTGCTCTCCATGGTCCTAAATATCTTGTCTGTGGGAAACAGCGGCTTATCTTGTCGCATCTTGGGCACTGTATTTGCTGTTCAAATTGAGGTCTGTAAAGAATGCAGCCCACTGTAGATTTCACCCACATTGATAACCTTGATTTGGCAAAAGCTTGCCATGTTGATACCACCTTCCACTTTCTTTACATTTGCCCTCTTCTACAGCTCCAACCAAGGTCAACACAGCTTCAATATATAATTTTCTGCCTGTACACCACCTTCCAACCCACCTTTATTATAATCACTTATCTTCCCACTGACTTCACCAATTTCAAATTAGAAGAATTACCCTTCTATATTTCCCAGGTACATCAGTTACATAGGGGTTCAGGCTTCACTTTTGTTGTCTTATTCCTATCTTCTTTTTATATCGTTGATTTGTCAATACCTGGACTTCCACCTGAGATTCCCTTTAATATTAAGTTTAGGGTTTATGACACATCAGTTGAGACTTTCTTGTTGAAGAGAACACTTTTTGACTGTTTAATTTGTCTGGTCTCATGTCTTCTCCCACCCAATAATGAAACCTTTCCACCCAAATTATCTCTTTCCTTAGGAAACTTATGGCTGAATTCTAATCTCACTCTCTTTCAGATCTTGATTGACATGCTGTGTATCTCCAGCAATTTATGAAATTATTTCACCTTTCAAAAATTTACAGTGGTTCTTAGAACCCATCACTATGCAGCAAACACATTGTTAAAATAACACACAACAAAATCCCCCAAATACTGCCATCAAATCCAACAAATAGTCCCCATCAACCACAAAACACCCATCAAATACATCCAAAACTCCCCAAATACACCCCAACAAACTCTTTTAGTGTATCCCCCAAATGCCCCCCACTGAACCCTCAAAACACATCTCAACAAACCCTATTACACCCCAAATTCCCAATACATTCCAATAATTTCCCCAGTTGCACTTTTATCAACCACCATGCCCCTCACCAAATCTCTCAATTACACCACAGAAAGCCTAAATACAACAAACAAACCACCAAAATACAACCACAACCCCCAGTACACCCAATAGTAGTCCATCTTGTGCATTAAATATTTTGCTTGTGAAACATTTGATGTTCTTTCTTTCCTTCATTTAAATACTGGGAAATCAAATAATAATGCCTCAAAATAAAATGTCATATAAATCACATCACTCATTTGATTTTGCCATTTTTACTCTGTCATAATGTTTGTGATATCCCAGTACAGGATATCATTAGAGAAATATATTACAGTATATAAATTTCAGGTTTCTATCTTTAAATTTATTATATGTCATATATAATATATATATATTTGCATTGTCTATATGTTTATAATCTTGTTACAGATATCTCAGGACCATAGAATGGGAAAGAAGACAGGATCAAGTTCAATTGCCCTCAACTTCCACTTTGAGCTGCTTTGATTGTAAACTGGAGAATGCCTCAGTGGAGGTAGGGGGCAGTAAAGAGGTAAGCCTGGTCTTGGAACCAGATAGTCCCCAACACTTTCCAGGCAGCCTGGTACCAGGCAGTGAATCCAGCTTCTCAGTCTCTGGCAACACACCGTACGTACACAAATGAAGAGGTTAAAATCCAAAATGTTTACAGCCATTCCCCATAAAACTATTGTAAAATAAGGCAGAGAAAAATAAATATCTTGGTCTCAAACCTTGTCTAAAAATTGCAAACTAGCAATATCAGACTGTATATTGAAGGCATTTTCTATGTGGATTGGGCTTGTGAGATATTAAAGAGACGAGTCATTGTGAATGATTTTACTTTAGATATCAATATGGGACACGCCCACTCCTCTTTCAAGTGCAGTAAAGTCACAAGAGGCAGGAAGGGAATAGTTTTGCCCCATGTGCAGTATCACAATGATTGAAATAGACTGTGTATAAGACAATACAGTGTCAGGATTCACTGCATAACTGCAGATGGAGGGAGCAGTTGTTGAAAAATAATCAAAAAATAAACAAACGATAAGACAGGATCCACAAAACCTTTATGTGATCTTCCCGACCAGGCTCTGCTCACTCGGAATCTTTTAAAATCGCTGAAAAAGGTTGAGAAGCAGGGGCGGAGAATCAGCATAGAGATCTGCAAAGCAACATGTTGTGTGGTGCATTGGATGATGCACGATTAGCTTCCTCTGTTGGCCACATTGTGAGTGATCAGATTCTGACGTGCATCTGGTGTGTGAGGTGCTATTCTTTTAAAGTAGGCGGGCCGGGGGGACAGACAGGCAAATCAGGGACTCAACTCATCCCGTTCTCATGCAAGTGCTTGTGGCAGTGACAGAGGCTTTAGCAGAAGCCTGGGAACAAATCACCTTCGCATTCTCCCAGTTGAGGGAAGATCTACAACATGGGGTGGGGAACGGAGAAAAGATCATTTTAAAAAGGATTAATTTTTTTTTAGAAAAAACTTCTGAGGCCCCTGAATGCATTAACTCATACTTCAAACTGGTGAGAAAACAGAGGTGTGGGGGGGTGGGGGGGAACAAAAAATCAAAACTGCGATGTAGTGAGCCTGGCTTTTGTAGTCTAATCCGTAGGGCCTCATTCATGCTCTCTGTTAATCTCTTAAGACATTATAGAAGCGACCAACAAAGAAACATTAATACCTCCACCAGTGCCTTGAATGGGAGATGTTTGGGGGAAATCTGGTACCAGTGAAAGCTTTTCATTGAAAAGTGACCGCTGAAACCAATTGTGCGAGGTCCACAGCTGCTGGGGAGCACAAGACAGCCTGCTAACAGCATGTGCTGCATCAGCCTGCACTTCACTGTACCACAGACACTTATATGGATCCATTTCATTTGCAAGGCCATATTAAAGAGACGCTGCCTGTCCTTTTGATTGCCAATGTAATCGTCACACAATATCCTCTCAGACACGCTAAGGTCTTGGGGAGGCATTCCATGCACTAGGATTTGTTTGTAGAGCTTCACTTTTTGTAACTTTTTCATCTCAATCATCTTATGTAGTCAGCGTAAGAGCCTTTTTTGTTTTCTTAATTTTTTTTGCACTTTTCTCAGTCGTTCTGGATAAAGCACCAGAAGAGAGGAGTCATGTCAGCCTGTTCAGGTGGATGTTAAAGATCCTATGGCACTAATCGAAAAGAGAAGGAAGTTTCTCCCGCTGTCCCAACCAACAAATTCCCCAAATAAAATTGGCCACTCACTCTATGGCTGTTTGTGGGACATTGCTGTGAGCAAACTGACAGCTGCGTTTCGCCCACAAAATACAGTAATTCCACTTTACAGTATATCCTGTGAACCGCTTTGAGACGTCTCGATGATGTGATAAGACTCTATATCAAATGCAAAGAATATTATTATAAGATAAAGATAGACTTTTGGCATATTTAATCGTATTCCAGCAAACTATGCCTGCTGTCAATTCAGTTGTTAAATGATTCCATTATGCTGACGTCTACCGTCTTCTTTTGTAACTTGTTTCGGTTGTTGATGACCATTTGCGTAAACAAATACTTCCGGGTGTACATCAAACTTTCCTTTCACAACAGCAACAATGTGCATTTATATAACGCCCTTCACATCTGATAACATCTCTGACTGCTGGACAATGGTGGGTTTGGACACCAAGAAAGGAAGAAGGCTGATGGGGAGGTGACCCCACAACACTGAGCCCACTTCCTAACTAGCAGATGGTTTGCTTAGCACCGTTCTCAGTCATGACCGTGTTAGAAGCATAATCAGAAAAATCTGCCTGGAAGTATAATTCAGCTACTCTTTAGCACACAGTTAGAAGAGAAACTCATTTTCAGCCATTTAAGGCACCTCCAGACAAGCTCCTCCATCCTCATCCAGTGCACCTGCTTCAAATGCTGCTGTGCTCAAGAATTACAGTAGTTGGGGGACTAGGGATGTGGAGTAGAGTAGGTGTGGCAGGGATGTGGACTAGAGTAGATGGGGTAAGGATAAGGATTATAACAGGTGGGTCTGGAGTTATTCTCAAAACACTTGAAGCTGCAGTTTTACACCAACACAAATTGAAATACTGAAACTTTGTGCAACGTATGCAGATGATCCCAGACCTTTGCCGTCATTCACTCCATTGTCAAACAATGCCACTAAAGCAGAAATTCAGGATGCAGCTTGGAGTGCACATGATGGGATGCCAAAGCTTACAAATGCACTTGAATATGTGCCCCCCCACCCCCCATCCCCCCACGCCACTTCCCAGTACAGATGGGTGAGGAGCTTTTGCTTAAAGAGAACATGTTGCACTTTCTGAAACGTAGCGACAATTTTGAATGATGTTGGATTATTGAAATAAAACCTGCCAAAAGAAATGGTTCGCCAGCTGAAACTATGGTTATTTATACTGGCAATCAAAGTCATAAGTCACCATTTCTGTATTATTTAAGTAGAGAAATTTATCAAAGTATTATTGAAAAGTTGCTAATGCTGATATCCCCTGTGGCCCAGCACCACAGTATCACAAGAACCCCAAACACAGTAACCATCCATCAGCCAGCTATCCAGATGGCCTATCATCTTTATCACTCCCAGGTTGGTGACATCACCTCTTCTCCTCTCCAAAATGGATGATGAAAGCAAACAGATCTATCTTGCTTACATTTACCAAATCAATTTAATTTTACAAGCCAAGTCTTGGTGGCATATTGACTGTTCTGTGTTAATGGCATCTGCTGTGTTTAGTGCTGGCTGTACAGTCCTCTTTGAATATCGGTTGTGCATAATGTGGCATTTCATAATAAATTTTTTACAACATATTTACTTAATGGAAAGAATTATAGCCCCTGTCAGTGCAGCAATTAAGCATATCAAGGACTTCGGCAATTCTTATCTTTCTTCCTCCTCCTTAAGGTCCAAATATATTTATCTCCCCTCTTCCTCCCAGGGGCCCACTGTCTCATAACTACTCTAAGTGCATTGAAGTAAAGTTACCATAAATTAAAGCATCTATAAAAAATTTCAAAAATCATTTTATTTCCTGGGATAGACATTGAGTTATAAGCAGAGTAGCAGGTTGGCAGGTAGCTGCTAAGCATTGGGAACTACATCCGGAGAGCCACAGAGAAAGACATCATCGCCGTTCATACTTCACTAGCTGAGGCAGAGTGGAAAGCAATTTGAACAATTTGCAAAGACTTTTTAAAATTAAATTATCAGAGTGCTGATCTCAGCCAGCGAAACAGTTGGGGCCACAAATTGGCTCAGCGCCCTTTAGTTGGGGGGAGATCCTGCTTTTGCAGGACTACTCCACTGGATAGTATAGATTTTGCTTGCGATCAACATTCTCTGTCAAAGGCCACGAATAAAGAAGGCTCGCTTGTCTAAAGTATCATATGGTGACTGAACCATACCCCAGGAAGAGTCAGCCCCCTTCAGGAGAGGAGGGGACAAAAATAAAAACAAATATAACATGAATGACTCTAGACTACCTGGAAAATCTAGTCTTCCAGACCCAAAGGATTTCTGTAGTTTCAGCTCACGCACTGTGACAGTAGAAATAACGCTTTAACAGTCATAAAATTAGTGAAACAAGTAGGCTAGATTTATTCATGTAAAAGAAACTCCCAAACTACCAAAATAAAGCCTAAAATACATTGAAATAACATAAAAACATTTAAAGTATTTTGTCTGTGTTCTACTGACTTTTTTTTCAAATGTCTCATTTTACTTTTTCCCCTGGTGTACAAATTTTCCAACTTCCTTCAAAAGCATAACTTTTAAACATTCTGTTATATATGTGCTTCTATATTGCAGCTCCACTTCAATCTGTATCTTACCGACACTGACACTGGATGCCTCAAATGTTTCATTTCTCAGCTCTAACAGCACAAAAAACAAAATCACCACTAAACTCGGCAAATATTTGCTCTTTTGTTGGTTAAAATATGGCTCCATCTCAGATTTTTTTCTTTATCTTATCAACAAAACTCTCAGTTAACATATAATATTACCTAGTCACCTAGTAGCGCCCCTCAATCATGGGCTGCCATCTTTGATCAGACAACCTTTTGCTTCAGAACTCACTATGTGGACAGTTCTTGTAAAGACCCATCGCCTTACAGCTCCATGCAATTCCACACGAAACCCGATCACATGTCAATCCATGTTCACACCATA
Source organism: Callorhinchus milii (assembly GCF_018977255.1). NCBI lineage: Eukaryota > Metazoa > Chordata > Chondrichthyes > Chimaeriformes > Callorhinchidae > Callorhinchus > Callorhinchus milii. Next base: position 8,153,145 of record NW_024704752.1, on the reverse strand, counting down.
TCAGTAGCCTTTAAAACATATCCCGGAGGCCAGTAGTGATCACCTCCCCTTCCCCTGTAGCCCTCTCACAGCTACTGTTCTGGGCATCTCTTGGGTCTCCATTCACAACCCAATGCTTCCCAGAAGATGTTCCCCGGAGAAAACAAAGGAATATAAGCAGAATTATTCCATAATCCATAGAGCAAATGAGAAGTCTCCAACAAACTGTAGAAGTTGTGTATTTAATACATGTATTGGTCCTGAGCTGAAGCATTTGGACTCACTCAGCAACTGACCAGGAAGATGCATTGAAAATCAGGAGCACCATCATGGAATGAATCTCAGGTTCAGACCCATCACCCTGAGGTACATCATTCCTGAGTGTGCCTCTATAAGTAAGATACTGCCGTTTTTTGTGGTTCTCGACACAAAATGAGAAGGAAAATAAAACATTGTATATTGGTGTGTCTGGAATGTGCAGTAAAACTAGCTATGCAATTTCTAAGCAATGGTATTAACAGTACTGAGGAATAGAGGACCCAGTATGATTGGAATCCCTTAGATACTAAAGACATTATAGTGAACAGTGACTGGTCACCAGATTAGTTAATGTGCTGTGTCTGATTGAAGTATGTGCATTGTAGAACTTGTCCTTATTCTGGTCAGCAGGTACCAGGAAATTAGCCTCTCCTGAAATGAACGCTTTAAATAAACAAGTCACTGGGGTTATTGAGGCATTTTCTCTTCCCCCACCACCCCCCCTCTCCTTTTTGTTGATTAAGATGTGGTCGATTCTCTTTCTTTACAATCACTGCTCCGCTGGGCTGCACCTCACGTCGAGCCTGGCATCACAGCAACTTAACAGTAAAACCCTGGTGACAAACTGCAAAAAGGTTTGACCTTTGCCCTTGTCCTGTGACTCCGCTTGTTCGATTTGTACTTCAACTAACCAATACCTGATTAGATAATGCTCAATGCTGGCCTTAAAAAATGAGATAAAAGCAAAATTTATGGCTTGAGCCTGGACTGCACTCCAGTCAAATCAATTGACTCCCAAGTCAGCTCATATTTCCCCCCTTTTCAGTTTTTTTTAAAAAAAACTTCAATTGCTCTTTCGAACATTGCACACTGCCTGTACTCTTTGTGGTTCTTGTGGTTAAGGATTCAGGTGACATTTTCTTTGACCCTCACGAGTGATCAGGACATTAGAGATTATTATGGCCACTGGGATAGCTCCAACCTAAGTTTGCCTGGTCTGACTGTTAGCATCTTCAGGGACTTGGAGAGTGCATACTTGGACAAGGTGACATCTGCTCTCCACTACAAAATGGAACAGTCAATGTGGATGATGTGACTAAGTTCATGTCACACCCCCACCCCCCCAAACCCACATGGTCCAGCATTCCATGTTGTGTTTTTATTGATGCAAAGGGAAGAAATTATAATAAATCAGTATGGTTTAAAATCTAAGTGTTGAGACTGGCAACAGTCAAATATCCTGCCAACACTCAATGTTTGCATGAAGAATGGGCACTTGGGCAAAAAAAGACGAGCACTTTTAAAAAATAGAATCTTGCTTAATTGTATCCTGGGACACAGCTTTCATCCAAAAAAAAACTTTTGGCAAAGCTTTTATTATTGATCAGCAACAATGAGCAATGCAGGTCATCGCCTCACTTGAACATGATGCCGTTTAGATGAAATGCTACCCCGCAGTGCTGTAAAGTGCTCATTCAAAAACAAGATTCTGATTTTTAGTGTAAGAATACATAGCTATCAGTATATAACCCTGGTATTACCAATGTTGATTCAACAGTGATTTGTATACAAGGTTAAACTTACCAGTCAAATAGTCTTGAGATGCAATTTAGTGGTTGATTAGTTTTGTTGGTGTGGCTTCACATTGACCAGAGAGCTTCAGTCATTGATCAACAAAATAAGAAAAATCCAACAGCGGATTTATCACAAACAGCCAAACAAATCTGCTCTGAATGTAAGCACTAAGGAAACAGAATTAATTGATCAATGGATTTCATACAATTCTCTGCTGGGTACATTCAGTAAGAAGTAACCACAATTAAACATTAACTTATTATAAGATTTGTATGTTGTGTGTACCATTATTAGTTGATCAGTTTTGTAGAACTGAGTTTCTATTAAGATACAAAGTCAAAAGGGTGCATTCTCTTTAAGCCACTGTACATTGCATCATAGACCAAGTAATCCAATTGACTCCCAAATCCTCCAACATCCAAATTTCCATACATGAGGGAACATCACCAATAAGCTAACACCTCAAGACAATCAATGTAATGAAGGACCCAAGACAACAACCACATGGAAAAGATTATCCCACAACAAAAAACCTGGAAAACCAGGATTGTCCAAGAACACAACCACTCGTCGCCAACAAATGAAAGACATTTAAACCTCATAGAAATTAAACCAGGTACTTACTTCCCAGCCGTGAAAAGGGTCCTTCAGGCTTGATAGCTCTTCTCCAACATAGGGTCCAAATTTTTCACCCACTTCAATCTTTCTTTTAGTCCATATTCCTAATCCGGTACCAGGAATATTTGACTCGCGCAGTTCAAATTCTTCTGGAATGGGAATGTCATCAGGGAAGTATATGGGAGCTTTGTATGGGGAGCCCTCTTTTGGAGTGAAGTCTTCAATGGATGTGGCAGGTGAAGAAAGATCCTGTGCACTGAGAGACAATGATCCCATCTCAGCATCAGCCTGTGGCTCCTCTTCTGGTACAATTGCAGAATACCCATCATAAAGACTGTCCTCGCCTAAATGGAAAGGAAAATAAGAAGATGAAGAATTGGAGCTGGCAATCCAACTATTTCAATCAAAGATTTAGTGGCACCATCACTAAAAAAGCCATTTTGTAACTTGTAACTCACTGAAATATTGAAATTCTGGAGAATTGAAAGAATTGAGATCAATTTAGGGAGCAATAAGGGGCTGTTTTGAGGTACGTTAGGAGGCAGAGCAGAGGGAACCTTACGATGTATCTAAATGAGCTGTGGCTGGTCTGGGATTGGTATATGCCAATGCTGGGTGACAGAAATGGGGAATTGTTGCTTTTCTCAGTGCTCCCTGAGATTGCTTCCTCATTATCCCTCATCTTTATAAAAGAAAAGTCTCTATGACTTTCATCAAATCATCCTACAGGATACAGTTGAACATTGAAATCCTGGTTCCTCTGATGGCTCAGTGAATATGTCCACTGAGTAGCTGAGCCACACAGCTCCCATTCTGTGCTGAGTTTGTCAATATCAGCCAGACAATGGGAGGAGTGCTATAATTGGTCTCAGTGCTCTGGATAGGGAAGGGGAGTATCAGTGAGTGTTCTCATTCCTGAAGATTGTTCACAAATGCAAGTTAAAAAATGACATCCATCAAATTCCAACACAATTTGGATTGCACCTTTTATCATGTCCTCTATTAAATAATCTATTTAACATTTATTTAAATATATCGGGTGAAATTCCACCTGGATCGAGATTTACTCCATTCGCGTAGCATTTTAGAGGATGCAGAATTTCCCGAAATGGTGAGTTCAGTTTTAAAACTTTGAAGCCAGTCTTTTTTTCTAGTCCTTAAAAGAATTGTACAGAAAAATAACTTTAAGATTAAAGACTGTATTTAAGAATTTGACAAATTCTGAGCTGTTTGAAAATGCAACATTAATAGTGTAAATCAAGGCTCAGGTGGACTTTTACCCTAATAGTTTGGTTTGGGAGCATATAAATAATAATAATATATAATAATAATCCTTGCATTTGATACATCTTCGAGCCATCTCAAAGCGCTTCACAGAATATACTGTAAAATGAATTGACTGTATATTTTGTGGGCGAAACACGGCAGCCAATTGCATACAGCAGTGTCCAACAAATAGTTTAGGATTAAAGAGACCAATTTATTATTATTATTATTTTTTGAAGGAATTATTCGATCCGTCAATCGACTAACAACGGGAATATAAAGCTAGGAATATAGACCTGGAATTTCACTTATTCTTTGTTCATAAGGATATTTTGTCTTAAAATATAAGATCTGATAGCATTATGGAAAACGTTTAAATTCAGTCTTAATTTGGAAGCCGGTCTTCCTTAGTTCCTAAAAAGAACCAGCTTCCAAGTTAAGGCTGGATTCAAAAATTTTCCACGTTTCTGTGCCATCTTAAATTTTACGACAGAACAGTTTTAAGAGGCTGAGATTAAGCAGAAATTCGGGCCTTATATGTCTGCCAAGTAATGCCACAGGCAACCCTCCTATAATGCACCCAATTTGAGCTCTCTGCTGCATAGAGCACTGAATAGATAAATCTTTCCTACTAGATACCCGGTTGGTCCTATACCTGTCACTGAAGATATAGAAATCAGTACAAGCCATCACCTCACTCTGTGTCCTCAGTGACCCCTGTGACACACAAGCGCTATCAGCTGCTGTGCTCAATGTATAATTTACACATCTCAGCTCACAGCTGTATTTCCAGGGTGAATGAAGACTTTTCTCGAGAGAGAGAGAGAGACAGAACCTGCACCTCTTGCTCCCTCATGTGACGGTCCAGTAATGCTTTTTGGTTGCATATCTGAAACTTCCATTTCTTGTTCAAGCTTTGAACACCCAAGCAACCCATCACCTAACCTCTGCTTCACGGCTTATGTCACACACTCATTCTCTTGCTTTTCTTTAGTCTCAGGGTGTCCTGTACTGTGAACCTTGGCTCTTCACCTTTGTCTTTAGTTCAATTTAAAAAAAACTCAAAACTTACGATAAGTGTTTCAGAATTATTTCATACGTCACTAAACATAATATGACTTGTGAATTGTGTGACATTGAGATCTTAAATGAGATTACACCCTCCAATAGTCTATCCATCTGCAGTGAGAAAAAAACATGCATCAATACTAAGCCTGGCTTTTATATCAACCACTGTGCATCTGTCAAAGACTCCTTCCCACAATCTAGGCTGGAGCTGTGTTCAGTGAAGGGTTTGTATGATTTATCTTGAATTGTATAAAAACTGACAAGTGCAGGCTAACAAATAGAGACGTCGCACCTTTAATGCCGAATGACAATGGGATGACAGACAACCAAGGGCTTTCTTTTCGACTGACTTTTAAATGGCGACTGGAGTAATCAGGGCATTGCCGAGCAAAGAGACCTCTGATGATGAGGAGTGCACTAGGGCTAATGTATCTCTAACCTCACATGACACAGCAGGTCACTTTAATACAGAACATCACTGGTGAAGTTTGAAATCTCCCAGTGGGAGTTTCCTCTCTATGGCAGGAGGCGTTTTGGCAGAGAATGCAATGTTTGCACGCGAGAGCCAGCGGAGACTGCCTCTGGAGGAGTAATTAGTACGGAAGAGAGAGGGTGCTGGTGGAGGGCAGAGGTAACTCGTTCTCGTCAGCTAATGTCTGCTCACATCCGCTTCAGTCTGCTTCAGTCTCCATCTCCATAGGAGGTCACTAGCTTCCAACTGACCAGAATCATGTTGTCAAGTTGTACAGCTCAGGTCCGCAGACCAGAGAATATGTTCATTAATCCTTTCTGACATTGGCATCTGGAGCAAATCCTCAGAGAGATTTTGTCTCAGAGTTCTGACTGATTTCAACACTTGGCTAGAAACTGATTTAATTTTTCAATGCAAAACGTTTACTTCTTTCAGCTTTTAATCAGGCCAAAGTTCTGGAAAGGATCTGATTAAAGCACCCATATGAATATTTTAAGCATGTAAAGATAAATTAAGAGAAAAAGAGGATAACTTAAAACTTGAAAAGGAGACATACAGAGTGAGGCTGAGGAATTGGTATGCGGTTATGAAATCAGTTGTACATTGTAGCGCTGCCCAAATGTTCTGCAGCACATGGCTGTGAGAATACTGAACCACTGTTCAGTCTAGTAAATCTCATTTTGCTTCACACTCACATTGTAAAACATGTAACATATATAGTTCCTGGAAAAGGCAGGCACACCAAATGTTCTGAGTGCCAGGATTTCAGACTCTGGAAAATATCCTTCAGATCCAATTAGTCCGCACTTACTAAAGACATCTGACCTGCACTGCACTCACCCTCCTCAGGATCTTTAGCTGCAGACTGTTCTCACATGTTTCTGTTCATTTGTTCAAAGCCACAATTCCTACCCATCAAATCGTGTTAAATTATCATCCGACCTAAAGCCTTTTAATAACGTGAATGCCAAAGCAGCCCTCAAAATCGATGGGGGAAGATTTGTTCAAATTCAGTGTGAATTCAAACACTAAAGACTTCTCGTCTGGAGGCAAGTGGTTGGCCAATGGGTTTCTTCACGTTAAGAATCACCAGGAGAAGAGACGCACTGACCATTTGTGTCCTCCAGTCATTCTAGTGCCTGTAATGTCATGTATCTATCAAGTACTGTATCATTATTAGATTATTCAGGTCATATTCAGCAGCACCCATGCTCTTATTAAATATTTATAGAATGAATAATCACACAGCAAAGTTACCTCCCACCTATTATGGGTCTCTTATGCTCTGGAGAATGAGTCTGTGTGCGACTCCCCAGGGGTCAGGTCAATGGAAGGGTAGCTTACAGTTTAGTGACACAAAGAATTCTAAATCAGGTCCTTATTAATGATGGGCTGGTCCCCATGGACTCTTTGGTTCCAATAATTCAGTAAAGCTTGATTTTACATAGCGTGCTTTAGTTCTGCTTTGTGATGTGAAAGCTACACAAAGCTATCATTTAAAATTCTTTGCTTTTTCAAAAAAAAATCCAATGCAAGTAAGTAAATAACTAAGTGTGTCAAAAATATGTAAATAAAAATTCCTTTTAAGGTCTCAGTTGGTGAATTAATTGTGGAACTTCGCTGTACAGACCAAATAGTCCCAGGTGTGATGGCTGATTTCAGTCAGGCCACGACAGTGGGGGAATCACATTTCACACAGTAGCTATCTTATGTCCTCTGTGACCACCAATGTTAGTTTAATACCACTTGGTGTGGTGGAGATATCCGGTAGAACTGCTTCCACTGTAGGCTGGAACAAGAAGGTGGCCATTCATCCCAGTTAATAATAATAATCCTTGCATTTGATATAGCGCTTTTCACGACCTTCTAGACATCTCAAAGCGCTTCACAGAATATTATGTAAAGTGAATTGACTGTATATTTGTGGGCAATACTCGGCAACCAATTGCGCACAGCAGTGTCCCACAAACAGTCGTGGATTAAAGTGACCAATTTATTATTTTTTTTTCTTGAGGGATTATTATCAGGTGTGTGGAGTAAGGAAACTTGCCCAAGGTTTCACCCTGCCGAGAATTGAATCCAGGTCTCTCGCTTGCGAGGCAAGTGGTCTAACCACTGAGCTACAGGACTCCACGTTAATTCAGACTTTTGAAGCTATTAAAGACAGAGGACCTCAGTTCCAATACTGTGGCTGGTTTCCAGCCCAGATCCCAGAGGTGGAAATAATAGAAAAAATCCTGGAATCTATTGCTAACAGCTAATCCTCCAACCATTAGAATATAAACATGATTACACTGCATCACAGAGTGCTCCGTCAGAGAGGAGAACTATACGCACAATACCTAGGCTATATTCAGGATCTAAGGTTGCACCATATTGTAATGTAGGGAGACACCTAGTTCCATTCCTCTTCTATTAATTTAGTGGAGTCCAGTAACGGAGTTGTTAGTTCGCTCGTCTCGCAAGTGAGTGGATCTGGGTTCAATTCCCGGATAGGGTGAAACCTTTGGTATGTTCTCTACTCCATATGCCTCTGTTTACCTATCAGTAAGTAAGAACCCGGTTGTTAGTCAGAAGATCACTTTCTGGGGGTAATAATCACTCCACAAAAGAAAAATGTGGTCACTCAATCCATGTCTATTTGTGGGACACTGCTGTGTGGCTAACGCATTTTGCCCACAAAATACACAGTCAATCCACTTTACAGTATATTCTGTGAAGCACTTTGAGACGTCTCAACGAGATGATAAAGAGCTATATCAAATGCAAAGATTATTATTATTTCTTATACTCTAGTTCTTCAAGTGTACAATGGTATCACTCACTTAAAGAATTCTTGTCCCTAAAATACTCAAGGATCACAGGGAATCGAGTCCCCTTGATTCTCTTGACCTTATGATTCACACCTTGTATACACTCATGGGCCCGATGGTTTTATGTCCTCTATTTACTTGTGGTCCCCTAGGGCAAGTGTCTTTGATGGTCTAAGATGGAGGCATATCCCTGAGGCTATTTCATTCATTAGAACATGTTATTGGATCTTGCTAGGAGCTGGTTTGCCCAGTTGAGCAATTCCAGATTAACAGTTAAGGCCAACAGAAAAATGACTTGAAGACACTTACAGTAATTAGTGGAATTATAGTCTCTCAGGAGGTTTTTTTTAATAGGAAACCTCGGTCCTCTAGTCTGAGCTCACATTCCAAGTCAAATAAGCTGCTTACACGTACATCCTCTGTGCCTCTCAGCTTTTTAAAGACCTGGGTCAAATCTCGCTTCAATTGTCGTTCTCCAATGAAGAGAAGTTCAGCTTTGCAAGCCTTTCCTCAGATAATATTCCCCAAGTCCCCATTTCATCCTTCTCTGAACCCTCTTCAACAACTTTATTAAAGTAGTGCCCAAAACTGCATATACCATTGCTCAACAGTGAACTACACAATGCGAAAATAACTTTTTCCAATTTACAGTCAATTAGCTTTGAGACGTCATTGATACCAGGTTCATATTTCAATTAATGGTCAATAATCACATCCATTTTCCTTTTCTTTCTCCAGACACCCCTCCATCATATAGATATATCCTTGTTTCCCTTTTAGATATGTCTAACTTATATGTACGTGAATTAAAATCCATCTGCCATTCCTTAACCGTCAACCTAATCTTTCTGAATGCTATAATCCAGTTCATATGAATCCCCAGAACATGACATTTAATCAAATGCATTGTGAGGGTTTCAACTAAAAGGTTTGTAAGTGGAGAAAGCTGTGGGTTTTCGGAAACTTCTGAATAGGATATTTTCCAAATTTCTGTCACAAATGATAAACTTTAGAGAGTTGTGGCTTCACAGCACTTGATTCAATTAGACTGATGCAAAGCGATAGGAGAAACTGTAATATTACATAACATCTTGCTGTTTACAAATGTAAAATATTACTCAGTGGCTGCTAACCAAGGCGAAAGCATGCGCACGTGCCAATCAGCCATGACACAACCTGGAAAAACATTGCAGTATGATACGAGCTTAAGGATTGCCTTAGGCTCCTTACTAGCTGCTCAGGAAATTAAACTGAAATGAAAGGTTTTGGTGTGTGGCAAATTTTGTCCTCATCTAGGTAAGGATGTTAGTACTAGGAAATTTAATTTTTTCTCCTTTTCAGACAACAGTGTTAGCGTCAAGTACTCCCAGGTCAGGAACAGCAAGGATGGATGCAGACGAAAGCTCCCTCTACTCCACCCACTTTTAATTTCTTGCACCAGTTTGTCTTGCGGCCTTCCCTGAGTGAGATTGCTGATTTGTGCTCGGCAATGTTTTGGGCAAGATTGTGCTGTGATGCCAAACCCTCCTGAAGCTCAGTTCAGACTGGCACAAACTCATTTAATATAGGTATTAGACAGAGGAGGCTTGCAACCCATCAGTTTGGGCTGGACTTGAATCCAGATCCCAGAATGTGCAGAGGTAAGAGAAAATATCAACACTGGACTATAAAACAACATTACTTTCTAGCAAGAATTGTTCTATTAAACATTAATTTAATTGAATATATTGACTATTGATTGCGATGAGAGTAGAGGGTTAACACACCAGCCCCTTTTCCTCTGGGACTTCCAGAGCAGAGGAATGAGATTAGAGCAGATTCGCAAATTGTTGAATTCAGCCTAAACTTTGAAATCAGATTTCTGTAATTCTTAACATAAAACTGGCTTCAAAATTAAGATGCTATTTGAGAATTTACTAAACTCTGGTTGCTCTGAAATATTACATAAATATTCTAAATCTAGACCAGGTGGAATTTCTCCCCATACAGTACATTAGTAATCTAACCAAGAGGGCACAAAATGGAAATGCCACAGTAGGGGGCGATCTTCTTAACTGGAGGTTGACATATTGTAGGTGAAGTGTGAAAGCAAGCTCCATCTCACCTGCTCTTGACTTGAGTGTTAGGTACATTAATGTCCTTAGATTTTCAGGCACATAGAGTAAAACATTTAAAATGTATATATTTAAACAAATTATTAAATTGATTGATATTTAATCAATTAATGTCATGAGATAATTTGATACAGTAGACTGCCATTTACAATGGACCCTTGTAGTTAATTTTAGTCACACTGTAGCAATCGTTTCAGCTTTGACTTTTTCTTCCTGGATTTTAATCTTGTAATTTCCGATATAAAGTTCCTCCAATAGAGTTATTGTGAATTTCACTAGAATAACTTTCTCCCCTCCCATCCAGAAGGAATTCTTGTATAAACACAGAGGACTTGACTTTTTCTCAGCCTCTCACACTCCTCTGTAATTCGAGTACTATGTTACAAGGGAAATGAGTCTTGTGTTTTGGCCCCAGCGTTCTGACTATGTCAAACAGCAGAGTAGGTTTGGCTCATAAAGAAGGTATTGCTGGAAGAAGTATCAAAGTAAAAAAGAAATTCTCTCACATATGAAAACAAACTAAACGGGCCACAGGATCTCCCAAAAACTGCACAGCCTCAGGTTCAGATTAAAGCTGGTTAATCAGTCTCTATTTGGTTACAGGCTGTCGATCCATCACATTAAATATAAAGCCATGTTCTTGCAAAACAATTCACGATCCATTTATTCTCTGTCTCTCAGTCTCTCTCTTGGTCTTAATCATATTCTCCTATATCTTTCTTTCAATATGAACTGTAGTCTTTTCTTTGTCCATCTCTGTTTCTTGACTTTGCTGTAATTTTTCCTTGTTTTCTCTACCTCTCTCATACTCATTCTCTTGACATTGCTCTCTCCCTCTATACCATATCTCCATGGATAATATTTGGGTGCATATCTGAGCTTCTATAAGCTTCTCTTTTCCTCACTGTTTCTGTATATCTCTTCCCATTTCTACCTCTGTTTTTCTCTCCCTGCCTATCATCCATCAGATAAGATGATAAACTAAGGTCCTAACGGCTTGTTTATGTGGACATTAAAGATCCCATGCACTGCCTTAAAAGACCAAATGGAGTTTATCCCGGTGTCCTGCCAGAAAAAATCCTGTTGGTGGGATATTTCTGAGGCAAACTGGCTGCTGCATTTGTCCACAAAATACAGCCACTTCACACTACAGTAAATCCTGTGAAGCTCTTGATGTAATAAGTGCAATATCAAATGTAAGGATTCTTACTTACTAAATTATACTCTTTGCTTGTTTTTTCTTCCTGCCTCTGTGTTTCTCTCCTTCTGTCTCTCTTTCTGCTATTTATACGCTTGTCTGTCTACCTCTGTTTCTTGTATAACTCACAGTTTGCCAACCCCAAGTGCAGTCTCTAACCCCCCCATTACACATTACTTGGTGCAGACTCACTGCTTCACATGGTGTGAATGTCCGAAGATGGGACCATTTGTTTCCTTCTGGTCTCGATTGACTTTCTCTTCTCTTGTTGGTCCTTTAATTGTTGAGTGAACAGAACCGACTGGGATTAGATGTTTGTTATAAATCTTTCAATCATGTGACAGCAGATTCTCTTGCTGAAAGTGATTCAAGTCAAGCAATTCTCAATGGCTGGTTTGAGGAACATAAATAACTCGGATGCAAATAACATTATTTATTTTTATGAAATATGTGCTTCAGTAGATAAGGACTGGTGGGAGGTGACTTTTTAAAGAGAAGAAAAGAAATAATAAAACAATTCTTGGGACAAAGATGAGATTAAAGGTTTCAACAGCATAACTGGAATTCAACAAACCTTCAGAACTAACATCAAACACATTTGTAGTTTAATCTTTTTGATGCTGTTCTTTACTGGTGCTGTTGTTGTTTAAGGTTAAGTGGTTAGAGATTGAAGATACAGTAATAAGAAGCAGAATTTTTGTTTGGTTGTTTGCGCTTTAAGTATTGCTTTTTGGGTTGAGGGAAGGCATGAAACCTTTACTGAAGAGTCAATTGCCTTGATTTCCATTGGTGATCATCAATTTTCCTATTGCCTTTACCCAGCCGTAATATTGTCGGTTGTGTAAAAAATACCAAATTGACACTCAAGAGTTATATATAATCCTAAAAGAGTTAGAGAAATAATCTAGGTAAACACAGAACAATGCTTTCAAATCACAAGGCAGTAAATTCTAATTTGTGAAGGACAAGTTGAGGAAGGTCACGGTATTTCTTCACAGATAATAATGTATAGCTCAAACTGGTTACTAGGAAGTGTGGTAGAAACCTTGGACGTATTTCAGAAAGTGGTTGCTGCTGTAATGGGAAAGAAGGAAAGTGGGCATTCTGAAAGAATGAATTCCAAATAGTTTGAAGGACCTCCTACATCCAAACTTGTCTTATGACTACAGTTGCAAAAAAGCGCTGGGTGAAATAGGTTGGGGGGCCGGGAGGGGGGGTGGGGGGAAGTAGAGTGGGAAGTGGAAATTACTCTGTGCAGTATGAATTTCTATAATATGGAGTGATAATTCCATTCAGCGATGCATATAGTGTCTTTGGCAATGTGCATCTATGATGGGAAATTCCATAAATGGTTGACATTGCCTTTGGCGAAACACGTAACGCTGAATGGAATTTTTACCCACTGGTGTGTTAAATAGAAATATAACATATGTGCAGTACAGAGCTCTCTTCTGAGGTTAGGATTTGGCCACATATGTTGGGAAAGCACAAAAGGATCTCAACTCTACATCTGAGTTGTGCTATATTTGACCTGCAAATGCTTGATGGAGCAGTGCAATGGGAAGGTTACCCTGCATCAAAATCACACTCACCACCACCTGGGAGAACCCGTGGCCAAAAATGCAACTCGAGTTTCAGCCTGTCAGACCATTTTGTGATAAAATTTAAAATGGCGCAGGATTGTGGAAAATTCTTAAATGCAGAATTTAATTTAGAAGCCGGTTTTTCGCAGTTCTTAAAAAGATGCCAGCTTAAAAATTCAGAACTGAGTTTAAGAATTTTCCACAATTCTGCATCATCTTAAACCTCAAAGCAGAATAATTTTGCAGTCTAGGACAGTCTTTGGGACATGTCGAAGATATGATAAGGCTCTAAATCAAATTATTAGTAGTAGTAGTATTAATTTTAAAATAATATTCTTAAAACTAAGAACCAGGAGAAATTTTAGTCAGAGGTGCCAGGAAAGTGTACCATTTCCCAGGATAACATTTCTCACCCAGATGAATAAAACATTTATAGGGGGAAATATTTTTTTAAAAATACATATACTGTGTAAAATAAATTCTGTATTAAAATTGGCACTTTCAACAAGGTACATTTCTACTGATACAGCAGGACAGGTGAACAGCAGAAAGCCTGTGTGTATCAAAAAAAAACCCTACCAAAGGAGCTGTCACAGCTTGGCTTTCTGCTACTGCTTCACACACTCGACGACCGAGAAAAATTCATTAATTTTTATTAACAGCGAAAACATTTGTTCCCGTGACAATATTTGCATCGTTGAAATGATTTTCACCTCTGCCACAAGGTGTACTATCGGCTCATACATCACCCGATTACTTGGAGAGCAGATAGACCCTCAGTCATTAGTGAGTGAATTAGGGATGATCTAAAGCACTATTAATCACAGTGACAAAAGCCTTAATGTTTTGGTGACCCTGGCGGAGTCTGGGGAACCAAGTAGAGGCTGAGAAAGAAAATGGAAACATATGTTTTTTTTAAAACCGAAATAGTCCACTTCAGAAAGCTGAGAAACCAAACAGGGAGGCTTCCACTAAATATATTATCTACCAATCAGCACAGTAGCAGCATCTTTGCAAAATTGCCCTTCAAGGAATTGTTTCTCATGTCACCTTTCCTGCCGCATTCTGTGAAAGCTTTTTGCATCCAGTTTACTGGGGCAGGTACAAACGTACAAACATATAATACTTCTCTTAATACGATTGTATCGGATGGTCCCTTTTTATTGGCAGACTGCTTTTATAAGGAAGGAGCAATCCTGCGCAATTTGCGAGCTGAGCGTCTTGTCTAAATGTTGTGGTTGTTTTAACTTTCTCTTCACAGCGGGCTGTTTGTGCTGGATCCTGATTGTTTTTACACGCATTTCATTCATGGGATGACTCCCGAACACAGTATTTCATTCAACGCTCCACGAAAAGCTGACGAGCATGGAATCTGATACAACTAAACTCTCACTGAAAAAGCCCTTTCTTGTTCCGTTTTAAGGTTTGCTGCATTGCATCTCATGGATTGGCTCGTTGTTCTCAAATATTTGCCGTGCGTTATCATTTCGTATTTTATGTTTGGTTACAGGATATTGCATTCTCTCCTACAACGGACTGCTTATTGATTTAAGCTGGATGGTTACAAAACATTAATCACACTTGCTCAGAGTTCTACCTTTGAGTCATAAGCCTCGAGGTCCTGAACGAACCAGACATTTTGTATGATAAATCTCTCCAAAATATCCCAACCATAACACAGGTCCTCATTAACTGCTCATTTACCCAAGATGCACTCTGGTATGCAAACACTGACAAATGTGCGGCAAAGCTGAGGTTATTTTTTACACTGACTTCTGAGCCTCTCACCTCGGATTATTCATTTATTAAAGCTATCACCGAGGTCTCGATACTTAATATTGTTCTCACCAAATATGAAAATGATCTACTTGCCTATTCCGTGGTTCCTCTTAGGGCACGCAATCCATCATCAGCTGAGGATAAATGGGCCACTTCATTAGGGCCATTATTTATGAGATGCAAGTAAACCGCACACAGTAACCACGCCTTGATGCTTATGCTGGAAATCCGTAAGCTTTGCAGGACCTACACAGCCACTCAGAGAATCCAGTCAAACTGAAAACTACAGTAGAATACAGCAACGCCTTCACTGTACAGATCCCAGTAATTGAACTTCAAGCTGACTTCAGCAGGATTTGAGCTCATACCCAGGCTGACACTCCAGCGCAACACTGAGGGAGCACTGCAATGTCGCAGTTACCATGCTCTGAATGAAACATTACACTGATGTCCCATCTGCGGTGCAGGTGGATGTTAAAACATTATGTCAAAGAAGAACAGGAAATGCTCCAGGTATCCTGGCCTGGTATTCTGTACTCATCCAAAAATTCACCAAAAATCAGATTAATTGGTCAATAATTGCATTGGTGTTTGTAGCAAGTTACTGGCTTGGTGCAGATTAGTTGCCACGTTTGGCTACCTAACAACAGCCATTAGACCTCAAAACATAAGGCACTTTGGCATATTTCAGCACGATAAGCAATAATCTAACTGTAGACCTTGCTGCAGCTCTCCTTTCCATAACCATGTGACGGGACATCCAACTCAGTCGAGAGCACTCTCATCTCTGAGTCAGAATATAGTGGGTTTGAGTACCATATCGGGACTTTAAGGCTCAGAGTCAAGGCTGATACTCCAGTATTACATTGTCGGAGGTGCTGTCCTTCAGAGATATTAAACTGAGGTGCTGGCTGCTTTATCAGGTGGACATTAAAGATCCCATAATACAATTCAAAAAGAGAACAAGAACAATTTGCATTTATATAGCGTCTCAGGAAGGGAAGAGAGGGGAGTTTCGCCCACAATCCTCCAGATACAATTGCTCATTTATTTGACACCTCTTCCCCACTGCCATTACCACCATTCTGGTCTTTGTTTTATTCATACTACTATGGATCATTATTCCATTGAACTTTCCTTTTGAGTTCACAATAACCTGTCTCAGGTATTGTGTATAATGTAAGTTCACAATGTTGGAAACACCTACAGGAACTAAATTATATTATGGATGGAATACGTTGCATACACCGCTGGGTACCATATTATAATATGGGTACAATACCTTGCTCATGCATACAGGGATCTTGTTATAATGGAGTGGACTACACTGCACACGTTCTCATAGACAGCATTACAATAAGAACAGGATGCAATGCACTTGCTCCAAGGAACCGTGTTAATACGAGGACAGATTGTATTAATCTTCTGCACTATTGAAACCCCAGTGGTAACAATATTTTAATAACCTTATTGCATCGGTGAACATTTTTAAATGTTGTATATTTATCAGTGAGAGTAAGTGGAGTTTCATTAGTAACTACCGGAATAGGCTTAGCCTGAAGCAAAATTTGCAATTTAAACTAAAGGTCACCAGTAGATTTAAAGGGGGCATACACCAATCCTGTAAAATGTGTCATTTGTAGGTCTAAATGTATATGAACTTATTTAAGACCCCCCTACCCCCTTGACTATTGTCACTCTCCCAATTTTATTTTCCCATTGTGAAATAAATAAATGGGAAGGAGAGTGAAGAGAATTAGGACAAAATGATTTGGATTTACAACAGAGCTCAAGTGTTAAATAGAGTTTGAGTTACCATAATGTCTTTGTCGCTCTCCTCTTCAGAAAGTTAAGAACATTTCTAACAGGCTTAAGCTCAGCCGTTAAAAAGCAATGAAAAGAAAGAGGCTGAGAGGACCAGGTGTGGTTTTAGGATCTTAAAGCTCTCCCCAAGCCCCGTTGCTACAGCCATATAGCCTGCAGGTGAGACAAATGGTCCCCTGCTGCCGTTAGGCACGCTATGAATGATACCTCCAGCAAGGCCCTGTGACTAGAAACTAGTCAGCCTTGAAATTAACATCCTGAAGGAAACCTCTTCCTCCCCTCCAGACAACAGTAGCTTAGAGAAAAACAACAGATGACAAAGGAGGTTAGGGCAGACAGTGGGGAAGTCACATTCTGCGTTAAAGGAAATGTTTTTTTTTCTATCACACACATATCTCACTCTGCTCCCCGGAGCAGATAATGGTTTCTGCCAACAGGGGCGATCCCATTGCTTCCTGTAACACATGCACAGCTGAAAGTACAATAAAGGATGAGGACCTCTGACACCTCAAAGGGCCTTCAATTCAGAGCTCTGGGTCCAATTAAATGGACTGAATTATTCACTTTAATGCAATCAGAGGTACATCTGTAAACGTGATAAAGGATGCCTGAAGACAGCTCATTTAACCCACAGGAGTAAAAGCGCCTGGGCATCCAAAGGAATGCATTCAGGAATGAAACAGGGAGTAAAAAAGGCTTTAAGAAATACTCTTGAGGTTATGCAATCAAAATATTCACAGTGGGCACTAGTCCAAAACAGTAGCTGATGTGATCTCTCACATAAATCAAGCTGGAATTATTCTGGACAAGAGCTGCAGTTCATTACTCTCTGGTTTTTGGAATTAGATAAGGTTTAGAAGTGGAGTTGATTTGTATTTACAAAGAGAAAGAGAGAGAGTCAAAAAAGTAGGTATTGCAGGGTCAGCACAAACATAAACAGGGCTGGCTTATGACAATCTTCATCACTGGGATGGTTCAGTCTATTCTTATTGTTGGATCAGGGTACTCCTCAACCAACACAACTTTAGGGGTACCTGTCTCAAATACCACTAATATCAGTGTCATGACAAAATGAATGATTCAGACTAATCATAGGTATTCATAAGTAGAAGGCAAGAAATAGCTGTTAGCCCCATAAAACCCATTCACTCCATATTTCTTCTCATTCAAGTGCTCGATAAACAACCTTATACAGGATTTTGAACCATGGAGCCGTATTGGTTTCACCATTCTAATATATTCTTCAAAGAATTAAAATTCAAGAAGCTAAATTTCGTAATGACGTTCCAATACTAATACTGCTAATGCTTATTTGCCCTCAATTCACTTTATAGTATATTCTGTGAAGCGCTTTGAGACATCTCAAAGACGTGATAATGCACTATATCGAATGCAAGGATTACTATTAGCTCAGTGACAAGACACAATTACCAAGCTGTACTTACAGATTGTCCAGCTTGGATCTTTTCCCTAATGTACAATAGAAAATGTGTCTGTATTGCTCTTCCTTACTTAATATATTGTTTGATTTCAGCTCAGTTTCATAATCTGCTATCCCTCGTGGGGATTGGAACCTGCCCATTATCAAGTTCCTGCCTGGCACTTATGTATCAGAATGGCCATAAATTGTAGTGTGCCATATCATCAGAAAAATGGACATGTGATCCCACATGTGGGCAATATTACAAAGTCCAAGATAACCGACAATAATCAGATGTTTGGGTACATTTCTACACACACAGCTCAATTGTGAAGCCAAGGAACTGGGCTGCTTTTCTCACAAGGGTCTGAGGATGTCTACTGTGGCCGGTAAATAAATCAAGCACAGAAATTTTGGCCAGCTAAACTGAAGAGGAAGAGATTCCCTTCAGATAGGCTTTGCTGGTGTATGCCATGTCTCAAGAGAACCCACGTCTGGGCCGGGAATAGGATTCGGTTGGTCCTGGTAGACTTGCTGCTAGAATCTTCCAAGTATTCAACCCGCAAGAACACAAAGCAAATCCTTTTCTTCTGTAATGCTGAACTACTGGAGTTTATAGATATTGGAAATAATTGGCTGGAATCAACCTTTGCTTGAAGTTGTTGACAGAATATCGTATTAATTATCGTGCACGACCCAAAGGGAGTCTTATCAGTTGCAAACAAATTCTGCTGAAAAATATCAACAACTAGAAAGGTGTCTGATATGCCTCTTTGAAAAACTTGTGGAAAAATCTAGCTGGGTTTTTGCTTTGTTTTTAAGAGTAGTTGTTTTTTCCTTAAAAGAACATTATTGTTCATATTGCATATGAAATGGGTATATTATTCAGATAACAGGGTACTTACCTTGAAGTACTGGAGTTGATATGATAGCTATAGTACCATCAAATGAGGCTGACATTGGGTAACTTTAAAAAGGTGCCAGATGAATATCTGGTTTAAAATGTGTTTGAAGATTATTAAGGCAATTTGGACATTGGTAATTGAACGGAACACTGGTTTCAATCCTGCTAAGTCACCCAGGTCAGGGCTGAAAGGGTAGACTGAAATCTCTGTTTTATGTCCTTGATACTTTGCTTTGAGGGGCAGAGAGAAAGATCACAATAGCTAATCTGCATTTGCAGCAAATTTATTCCTCAGCAAATTAATGCTCTTTTTTATACATTGCTGCAGGTGAAATCGCTTCCAGCAGAATTTATTTTTTGGTTAGCCGGGTGTCTGACATACACCGAAGCCCATCACCATGCTTAAGAGTATCCTAACCAGACTGGGTGTTCCACATGTGTATACTACTTACACGCGGGAAATGTTCCTGTCTCTGTAATGGAATGGACACTGTCTCCCTGGAGTGACGCCCCGCTTACGTAATTTTGGAGCGTATTAGGTCCAGACTGGCAAGAGTAAAGGCTTGGTGGCCCCAGAATGTGTGTTCAGGTACTGCTGGAGTTTAACCAGCTAAAACCACATTTAGCTCATCACTGAGAGGGCAGTCTGACAAGCTTCCATTTGCTTGTCCAGTATGGACAACTCTATCCATTGGGACTTTGGCTTGCAGGGTAAACAGGAGGTGAGTGGGAAGGATCAGTGCTGCTGGTCACTTCTAGCAGTAAACTGATCAGGAATAGGAAGACATGATCCAGCAATGGATAGACTCTGCTCAGCTTTTTAATTGTATTAATGCTGTGAACTACCAGCACAGTCCATGGTGTCTGAGCATCTGGTTATTCTGCATATTTAGTGGTGAAAGAGTGCCAAAATCACTGAACTATGATGAGCTGCTTATTTGACAGCTCTTTAAGAACATTTAAACAGCTAAAGGGTAACTCAGTGGCCTGCACAAGAACGTTTCAAATGCAAGCATTATTATTCAAGTGAGAATGATTCAATTTATCCTCTCTACAGTTTTAATCTAAGAGTTAGACTACATGGATAGATGTTCAGAGTTTATGGAGGAGTCAGCGTGATGGATCAAATGGCCTATTTTCTTGTGTGCTGCCTATAAAATGGCTCTTATTTAGTATCACTGTGAAGATCTGTCTGATTTTTCTGTGGGGAAACAGATTGTATGAGATAATACTTTGGGATATTGAGTTGGATTGGGAAGGTCTATGGGTGGGATATGAACTAAGAGTTGAACTTTAAAAAAAGGAACTTGGAAGACAGATAGATGATAACTGAGACAAGCACTGGAGGCAGGTATGGTATTGGGACTTTAGGTCAGCTTGTTACTGGAACTCAGAGAATGAAATAGGACTAGGTCTTAGATTTGGTGATACTTAAGGAACGCGTCACAAGGAAGGATTGGACTTTGAATCCTGAATGTCCATAGAGGATTTTAGCAATTGTGTCTTCCTGTAACGTGGGTCACACTGTGGTTGGCTAGCAGCAGGGAAATAGCAGCAGAACGAATAGTGTTTTCACATTGAGGTGAAAAGAACAGAACTGTAAAGAAAAACATTGATTGAAGCACAAAAATGATATTGACTGTTTCATCTAGATTGGTTTAGTTTGGAAACTAACACAATATTCATTTATGCCTGAAAAGCAGTATAATATGCAAAGAAGGCTTGTTCATCTTTCTTCTATGCATGCATCTGATTTTTCATGCCTGTGCAAACTGGGTAGGAAATAGTTAATTTTGTACACACTGATCGACTCCCTTTTAGCTGTTTGTTAAAATGGAGAGAAACGCACAGCTCCAGATCCATGCAGCAAGTTAATTAATTAACACTAGTTGTGATTAATAATCAGTCTCGTTTATTAGTAAATTTCTGCCTGCAATGACTGTGTGACAGAACAAAAGCCTTCAGAGAGACGGTAGCTATATTTATCCTGATTGTGTTTTGGGAATTTTAACTTGTTTTGTGCAGGTCTGACAAATGGGCTATTAATTATCTAATGCTGTCTGACAAGAGCCAGTTGATAAAGATGTATGTTGTTGAATCAGAGGATGAAAACTGCGCGAGAAGAGCCCCACAGGGAAAGATCTGTCCTAGGCTGGGATGCCGGCCACAAAGACATCAGTAGCTCGGCTGCCTTCGCTTATGTCACAGTCTCTAGTAATGAAATATGGTGTGACATTAAGGACATTTTTCGAAAACTTGTTCTGTAAATTCTGATTAGAAAAAAGTAGAGTAGGCCTTCGCTAAATTGGGGTTAAGCCATAATCAATAACATATATGGAGCGTCTGGTCTACTTTGCATAGTAGTGGGGTGAAATGGTAGTTCATTATCATTAAGGAGTCTATAACACTGGGAACACATATGGCAGGACACTTCCAGTTTCCCATTTCTTTATTTGGAAGTTTATCTTCCAGCGTCAGTGACAACAGCCAGTAAATCTTCCTCACTGCTCAAAGTGCTCCAGTGATGATGATTCTGTTTGACTCCACACATCTGTCAGTTGTGGAGTAAAAGGGAAGGAAACATCTGCACTTAAAATCCAGGTTTGCTTTTTCTTGAAACAAACCATCCAAATGTCTGCATTCTACGATATGTTGGCCCTCTGATAAATCCAGTAAAATTACTGTCTCTGGGCTGACTGGTTTTGTAGGTTTTAGGTCAAGTGTTGTGAAATTGAACCAAACACTAACATTAATGTTAGAAAGCGACTAAATAGCAGAGATGGTTTATTAATGTAATAATAACCTCAAGCAAAAGAAAAACATTTGAAATAAAATATTACTTCTATTCATTGTTGTTCCCTATTTTCTATTTATTTAATTTTAACTTCCATTTTATTCATCCAATTTACATTTTTTTTCTCAGTTCAGTGGTAAAAATCTCAATTATTGACAAGATAAGTCAATAATTGATGCATTTTTTTCACATCAAAGCAAAGGAGCTGCTAATAAGTACTCTCGCCAGCGGTTCCCAGAACAAGAGTACATCTAATAAACCATCTCACCCACAAAATATACAATCAATCCACTTTACAATATATTCTGTGGAGTACTTTGAGACATCTCAATGACGTGATAAGGTGCTATATCAAATGCAAGGATTATTATTATTATCTCATTTGTGTGCTAATAATAGTAATAATAATAGGTTTAGGATGAAATTGAAAATAGTAGGCCACTGTATGCAAGCAGTGAATGGTTTATTAGTTAAGCCAACCCAGACTCTTAAAGGTGCATTCTAGCTTCTAGAAGAGATTTCAGCTCTTCCATTTCACACTTTAACAATATCTAACAACTAAACACAGACTACCAGGTGACAAAACTCTATAGCAGCAATAGGACACAGATCAAGTTCATAATCTCAAAGACACCATCAACGAGGGAGGTGCCAAGCAATGAATGGTGAAGAAAGGAAATATCAGAGGTCAAGGCAATCTGAGATTTCTCAGTGACTGATTAAGGGAATGTGAAGTTGGCACAGGTTTAGGATCAAGCTTCAGATCAAACCTCTTGGTTAAGCCATGATGTACAGTATAGAGAGGCTTATTGGGATACAGAGATAAAATATCCTCAACAGAAAATTCTCCTTTGTTAGTTCTAATACAGATTATGCATTCAATTCTGTAACTGTTGATTTATCATCCAAGGTAGTTCTGTGGGACTACAAAGGTTCAGAAATAAATGTTGTGCTCTCAATAAATAAGCTGTTGTCGCACCCCATTCTGTAATCATTTATGTAAATGTAATCCTCTTGCAAATCAAAGAGGCCTCAAAATCAACTACTGTGTGAATTCTCAATGCCACTGTGCCAGCTGTACCTAACATGCAGAGCACCTCGCTTTCAGTCATGCTCATTCATCACTAATTTAATAACGACATCCCCTTCGATGCACTTTGCAATATGGCATGGTGTTCACTGTTCACAATGTGCTCAGTGGAGTACAGATTGATTGATAAACACAAGGTCGTATCAACCCTTCAAGCCATTGTTTGATTGGACTGTTGACTCCAGATAAACCAACCTGTGAAATATTCTGCTCAGTACCATTGTCTCCCGAAACGCTGGCCTTGATAAGCAACAATAACAACAACAACAAGATTACATTTGTATAGCGCCTTTCACGTCGGTTTAAACACAGAGGTAACCATCAATCCTCGCAACACTTAGTCTAGGTGAAATCTGTGACTTCCTTGTTGGTAAATCTGTGCGGTTTCTCCATGTTTTTCTGTTCTAAGAGAAACCAGACACTTGTGAAACTTCAAATTTTTTTTACAGTGGTCTCTGACTTGCAGACTGTTGTTATGCCACCCGATACAGGGACAAAGTGAGAATGCGTACTTCATTTCCATTCTGCAGAATTCCAACAGAGCAGGCATTTACTTCCATGACATGAACTTCATACAGACCAAGCGATTTCATTTTCAATGTTTAGAATTTCATTAGACTAAATCCCGTTCCAGTCATTTTCATTAGAGTAGTAAACAAAGTTCAGATGAAGGCAGCCCTTCAAACAACTGATCCAATCCTTCATGATACAAATCCTGCTTTTCTCCCATGACACCATCAAGCAGTTTCTTAAGTGAGCTCAGTGTTCTGGCCTCTATCACCCACCCTAATAATCCATTTCAACTATTGATTCAACTCTTTGGACAGAAAGGTGCATTTCCTTTTCTTGTCTTTCAGAACCTTCGACCTATGCCTTGCCTTTGAAACAAGAGAGTCTTGCGTACATTGTCTTCAATTCAAGTATAATTTTTAAATACAAATTCCCAATCCAAGTATAAAACATTCCCCAAGTATAAAACAAGTAACTGGCTTTCATTGCTCAAGACTGCATTTCCTCAGGAGACAGAAGAAGAATGAAATCATTTTTGGTGTGACACTCAGTGTTCCTATTCCTGGTGCATACTCTGAGTTGCTCAATGAATGGTCAGGGGGACACAGCTTGGCTATTTTTTAACTACAGTTTATAAGAATCTCAGTTTAAATGTATTCCCGACAAAGCACTAAAATAATGTGGAAAGGCCTGTGGGTGTTTTTCAGTAAATGTACTCTTGGGAAACGTGACATACTCCAAATTTGGATCAGTTTTTATTTAGTTAAAACCATTCCAGTTTCCAGCTTGTCTCTCGCTTGCACTAGCCTAACCTTCTGCCCCATATTACAGATCAAGCTCCTCCAAATTTTTCTCTCTTATTTCTTCCAAGCTACACAAACACTTCCCTATACTCTTCCTGCTCAAAGCTCATTGTACTGTCCACAACTTAAAGCCTTCTTCCCTTGCACTTCAGGCCTGCAAAACTCTTTCCCACCCTCAGTCTTCCCTTTCACCCGCAATCTACGAGCTTATAAAACCCAATCTTGGTGGCACCCAATCACAACTTGATTTATCTCACCTTATTTCATCTGTCATGCCCTGCACCTTGACCTTTTACCTGCATTTCAAGAAATGAAGGCTAGAAAAGTAAAATGAATGTTTACTGTTAATGTTCTTGGAAAGGCTGTAGAATCCATCAAAGCTAAAAGATCTTTTATTCTCAATATTTTAAATATTATTAATAACTTAATATGTCAAGGCCAATAGCAACTCGTGATAAATATCTCCACAAGTGACTTATTGTCAAGCTAAAATGAGCGGGGATCTTTATCATATCTCATTGATGGCCATGACATCTTCTATTTGTACCACACATTTAAAGTATGATTTTAAATTAGATTTATGATATTGCAATTGTGAAGATATGAAAATTACTTTCAGTTACAGTCCAGATGTTCAGTGTGAATTGATGTGCTCTGAAACAGGTGGTTCACAGACAGCTGTTCATTATCATGGTTTAAATTTTGTGCATTAAAGCATAGTTTCACCAGTTTGTGTTTCAATTTAAGGGATAAACTCTGTGCCCTAAGCAAGGTCTAATGGGAGCCACCCTTGCAAAAATCTGGCATGAGAGAATTACACATTTAGGTTTGCTGAATGACAGTTATACCTTTCAACAACCGTTAATT
Source organism: Callorhinchus milii (assembly GCF_018977255.1). Classification (NCBI taxonomy): domain Eukaryota; kingdom Metazoa; phylum Chordata; class Chondrichthyes; order Chimaeriformes; family Callorhinchidae; genus Callorhinchus; species Callorhinchus milii. The sequence continues at coordinate 8,128,210 of NW_024704752.1, read as the reverse complement.
TCTTACAGATTACTTCTTGAGAGTCTGATGTATTCCTACAGTACAAAAATATAATCTTTGCATTAAATGTTTCAAAGTGTTTCACAAAGTTTCTCTGTAAAATGCATGGACTGTGTGTTTGTAGGTGAGCTCGGCAGCCAATTTGCACCCGACAGTGCCCCACAAACAGCCATCAAGTGATTGACCAATTCATTGGGGGATATATAAAAAAACACAAAATACTGCAGATGCTGGAAATCTGAAACAAAAACAGAAGTTGCTGGGAACACTCAGCAGGTCAGGCAGCATCTATGGAAAAGGGGATAGTTGGTCAGATCACTCTACAAAATTGTCTTCTCTTTTCAATAGGGCCATGGGATATTTAAAGTCAATCTGGACAGCAGACAGGGCTACATGGTACATCTGTCTATGGAATGTTACCAGTGCTCGTTCATCTGCTCTCCAGTGAAAGAATGCAAAGAGACACTAAGACAACCTTCTTGAATCAATAAGATGAAGTGAAAATTTAAATTTCTTTCAACAAAGCTATTGGTAATTTTTCCTCCCAGTTCCTCCACTTGGCAAATGCCCACAGTGTAACAGCTGACATCAATAGCACACCATGTGAGAAACCGTGAGCACAGAACCACATCCCATAAGTATCTAATAAGCAATAGATTCAGACTTGCGCTTTCTCCCCTCACCACCACTTCTGTACAATCAGATTTATTGGTAATGCGAGTCCTGTTATATTGGCATGCTAGATATTATATTCACCACCAAAATAATTCCCCTGCCGCCAACTTCCCACTTTCACTCAAATCTTAGGAGTCGCTGCCCATAAAGAAAATTAGAAAATTAGAGCTGCCTAAAGCAAGCTTTCAGGTAGTTTCTCCCAGTCAGAGAACTAAAATTGATGGTTCCACGTATTTAATGCTAATTGATTTATTAGTTGCTTAAGCAGGTCCGAGGCGATAGCAATGGCAGGCTTAGACTTAAAGCAAATGATTTACAAGATAATGTTTGACTCTTGCAAAGGGTAATCAGATCCAGATACAATGGATGATAGGATAATTGAGAAGAAATAAAATAGGATAAATTGCAGCCTGCTAATGAGTTTACAGAGCTTAATGGAGAGGACATCAGTTTCAACACTGGGGTTACTAGCCAGGTCTAAGGGGCTCTCGGTTTCTCGGGAGCAGTGTTGATGGAAAGGAAGATTAATAGCAAATCAACTTAATTACTTGCTCATTTTTCCCACACCTACATTATGTTCTGCTTCTCAAAGTGCACAATTTCTAAACCGGTTTCGACTCTCTGAAGATATATCCTTCATTTTGAAATTGTGCTGTGTCACCTAACCTTGTTCTAGAAAAAGTATTTCCAAAGTAACTTGCAAGCTTACTGAGAGGGGCATTTTTCAAACTTACCCAAATTAACTTTTTACCAGTCGATACCAACCAGGTGAACTTTAACTAGAGGAAAGTATTTGCAAAATTGAATAAAATAAAGTTTTGGTTCAGGTAAAGGAACAGTCAATAGTTTCAGTGGGACACAGACCAACAGGTAAAGTGGAGAACAGTGAGAAAGTAAGAGTGGAGATGGAATTGCAACTAACACTTAAAATTGCTTTTTTTAAAAAACACAAAACTGAGAAAGGTAGTTGAAAAATTAATGGAGAAGGTAAGTTGATTACTAATGATAACATAATATTGCTTGCATTTGATATAACAGCTTATGTCATTGAGACATCTCAAAGCATTTCACAGGATTTTACAGTCAAGTGTAAAATTTCTGTGCAATCACAATGTATTTTCTAAGCAAATGTGGCAGCTAATTTGTGCACAGAAATGTCCTATAAGCAGCCATGAAGTGAGCGAATAGCTTTATTTGGGGGACTGTTCGCCAGGACTCTTTTTGAGTAATGCCACAAAATCTATAATGGTTGGGTTACTTGATGATTAGGTGATGCTAAACTTGGCTGTTAAAGCCCTTCAGAAGAGACTAGTTAGCATCAGAGAGGCGACAATGAGTGTGGATGGTAGCTTCTGAACTAAGCGATATAATTCTCATTCAGTTTCCAAAAAAACAATTCATGCTGGAAGCATGCTCCTCTCAGTTCTCACCTGTGCAAGGAACACTCCAGGACATGAATAACATTCTTTGGCTTATGACCAATATTCTGCTTCCCTGCACACAATACAGCGTCCATGCCAACAGCGTATTTTATCTTTAAAAGGCTCATTTATTTATTATGACAGTCTCTGCACAGGATGACCCAGTGGTATAAACATTAACTTTTAAGACACGTTACAAATTTGCAACAAAAGAACTCTGCATAAAGTAAACTCGACACACAATGCCCAGTCACAGCCAACACAATACAACAGCATTTTGTGTGGCAATGTAACAGTTCAATAGGAAATTACTTTATAAAAAAAACAGTTCTCAGCCTTCCCCCACCCTCCATCCACAATATTTTTCTCCCCTATGTTGAAAGGTGGGTGCAATTTAAAGCAATAGCCTGGCTCAATAATAGCACTCTCGCCTCTGAGGTTGAAGTCCCACACGGGAACTCACACAATTTAAGATCACACTCCAGTGCAGGGAAGCAGGAAACTGGTCATATATAAGCCAAAGAATGTTATTGTGCTGGGGGTATATTGCATATGTCGGAGGTGCCATCCTTCTAATGAAACATTAAACTGAGGTCCATCTGTCTGTGTAGGAGGACTATTCAAGAGAAGGGGGTTTCTCCAGGTGTCCTGGCCAAATAAAAAAAAAGGTCATTTGGCTTTTGTGGCTGTTTGTTGGACTTTGTGTGTAAATTGGCTGCTGCTTTCTCCCACAAACACACAGACATAAGACTTTACAGTAACTTGGGACGTCCTCCTGACATGAAAGGAACTATAACAAATGCAAAGATTATTATTAGTAGTAGTTCCACGAGCACCAGCCACCTTCTGGTACCTCGCCCATGTGTTCACTCTACATGTGTCTGGGAATCTTGACATTTTTAGCTAGGTTTGACCACAAGAGATATCACTGCTGAGCCCAATCCTTTTCCAAGCTGATATCCACACTTGCACTTTACAACAAGGCCACTGGATAGTGATGATTATTTGGTCAGTCGGGTGTCTGACACATGGAAACCCACCGCCATGCTTTAGAGTATCCAAACCAAACAGAATTCCATGCATCCCTCTGACACATTGGAATTCCAGAGATATTTATTGGTATATTTACGCAATCAACTTCACCTCTTTCTGCAGCACACTTTTCACTTTTTGTGAAAAGCAAAAAGGAATCCTTGCCTCAGGGCTAATCGTTTTGCTCTAATCTGATAGGTCTATCAGGGGGGAAAAGTGGCTCACTGTATGTGAAGGGGTTGGAACAAAACACTTTATAAAAATTCAGCCATTATGTAATTATGTTTGCTTACAAAATATACAGAAAATTCACTTATACTCAGTATACTCTGTGAAACACTTTGAGACGTATTGACGAGGTACCATATCAAATGCAAGGATTTTTACTGTATATATCTTTTTCCCACCAAACTGTGGAGAATTGTGCATTCTGATTGTCCTAAAATTGGATGTTCTTTAAAAAATGTTTTTTTCTCTCTCTGCTTATTGAAAGGAATGAAACATTTCACCCCCCTGCAGTTGCATGACAAGCTGCAGAGAGCAAAGCTCCCTCCACTCTGTCCAACTGGCAAATTCCAGCAAGTCAACTTTATAGACACTTGTGCTGTGAACTTATATTGAGATTTTATTTATTAAATAAAATATTAGACTGAATAAAGCAATTGGCCTTTTACATTAAACCCCTCTGAATATTTTCGAAGTGGTTACTTTGGAGAGACTTATAAAATATGGCGTTTATGGTTTTTGAACTCTGCGCGGTGTTGCTAAGTGGTCACGCTAGTCCACCAACCTTTGCAGCATTAAAATTCACAAAATGAAAACAATAGCGCGTGCACAGAGTGAAAACGCACTCTAAAAAGGATTGTGTGTTCTTGCTCCATGCTCCATCCCCTCGAACCTTACTTGCAAAACCTTTGATCTTTTGCTTGGTGTTTCAACATCACAGGTGCCAGTGACCCACCAATGGAGCTTGTACAGCCTTGCTTGACTGCTTTTTTCTATCTTCATGCCAACAGAAAGATAAATGAAACACTGCTTTATTTGAGCGCTGCTGTTTTGGGGGCTATTGATTTTTGGTCTTTTCTGTTTAAAGCCGAGATCTAAAATGTTGACAGTGGGTCATTAATTTCATCATATACTCGTGGTCTCATCTATAACCAATCATGCTGGGAGTTTGTTTGTCAGTTTATGTTTGCACTTTGTTTTCTTTTCATGGAGCTATTCTGCACATTTTCTTTGCCTGCAATGCTTGAAGTTATTTCCTCTTCTATTCCTCAGATTTTTTAACGCCAATTCCTTACCATAGACAAACTCTTTAGTAACCTATTCAGAGGTCTGCTGGCTGCCTTTGAGGAGTTTAATAATAATCCTTGCATTTGATATAGTGCCTTATCACATCTTCGAGACGTCTCAAAGCGCTTCACAGAATATATTGTAAAGTGGATTAACTCTGTATTTCTGTGGGCGAAACGCGGCAGCCAATTGCACATTTGTCAGATCCTAGACCTGACCTTTGCATTAAAACATTAAATGTTAATTACATGTAGGTGGTAATGATGAGGTACCGCTTTAATTTTAACCTGTTGAACTGAAATTACAGGGGGATTTAAACCTAAATCTGAGTTAAAATCTACCTTGACTACCATGGGAACCTTGAGCAATTCAGCATTTAATCCTGCAGCTGCCTGACCACTCAAATCTCTGACTGCTTCTGAATTAATTTGCACACGTTAATGCAATATTGTTTGCCACATTTGTGCCATCAACAGCTGGAAACATTCATTCTTTTCTAAAAAAATTGCAAAAAAAATTACAACACCACTAATCATCTTAAAACACAAGACTGATAAACTGTGAATTGAGGCTGTGTAATTTCAAAAACTACATGACATACAGCAAAATCAATTAGAAAGGACAGAGATGTACTGTATTCCATCAACATTTAACAGGTAATGCTTATTTAATCTCTGCAGTGTGAAATCAGCTGAGGTAATCATAATTGAATGCACTTGATTTGCAAAGAGTGAGAGATGGTAGTTAAGGCTCTGTAGGTGTATTCATTAACTATTTAAGTCTGACAGAGAGACAGTTGAAGGCAGTTAATTGGGACGCTCTTGTGCAGATGAAATCGCTCCATTAATCTGATTGTCTCTATTTAGCTGAACCCATCATTGTAAATACATTGGGAATCAATTGATGCCTTAGACTCGAGAAGGGTCCTCCCTCCCTCTCTCTCCATAAAGGAGGTGTCCCAATTAACCACATCCCTCTGCGGCCACTTATGCAAACCCACTGTTCTGATTGAACCTCTGAAATGCAATCATTCAAAGCCCAAGCCGAGCCCAGACGGTGAACATCACAATAAAAGCATCTGAGCCTATTCAAAGCTCCAGCATTGCGGACCAGTAAAGTGACAATGTGGCTTAATGCCATGGATTTTTTTTCCCCTTCTCCTTCTCCTTCAACCTCTTTCCCCTAATCTAATTATGCCTTGAAGTTGTCTGCATTTGAGAAATTAATACTTTGATGAAATATCTTGCTGATTCCATAAGTAGCAGTGGGAGTGTAGAAAACATATTTATAATATTAACTCTGCCAGCCTTTAAGCTCTGTGGGACCTTCTGGGCATGCTGGCAGACCACTAATAAAATGAAATGATAGCATATGTGCTTTGTTTAATTTTGATGTCTTCATAATGTATTACACAATTAGATTGATTTGACAATTTCCATTATGCTTGATAAAATATTTATTGAGCCCCTATGATGATAACTCTTATCTAACCACCATTTGTTCTAGAGATGTGACATATTTAATATATAAGTAACATCACTCAGATCTGTGTTCCAGTTAGCCCATTACATTTTATTTGTGGAGTACAGTGTAAAGTCATCAATAACAGTTTGATAGATCCCTGTCTGCTGGGTGTCTGACAGGTGCAGAGAACGCTTGCTCACATATACCAGCAGTGCCACATCAATCATGGGAAAGAAATTTACTGTGTGAAATTGGCCTCATCTGTCTCAATGTTTGATGCAGATAGAGTTTGTTCTTGTGATAGAGGGGTCGTTAGTCACCTCGGCCTGCACCTCCCTTGGTACTTATGCCCCATCTAGGCACAGGCTCTGTATGGCAAGAAGTTTCAGAGCAGCTTGAATTGGTTATGGAAGAAGTATTCAGCGTGATGCGGACTGCTCACACACATAATTATAGGACCCACGGAATGACACACTCGTCCCCCTCCCTCACATACACCCCACCACCCCACCCCCCTCTCCCCTTGCAGACATAATTAAGGTGCATTATTTGTCAAGGGGGTCAACGGTGAATAAATGTTCTAGCAAAGTGAGGATGAAGGAAGGGAAGGGAGAGATAATGAAATTCATGGATGACAAATGGCTTTCAGCCTGACACTCTGGCATCTGACACACATACACAGAACTGGAGTGAGGGAGATGCCCACAATGGCTGCATGGTGCGCTCAATTGTGCAAGGGCATTTGACACATTTCTCCTCCAGCTCTTTTTACATTCAATACTTAAGTAATGACAGCCAGCACTGGCTGACAGGAAATCGCAGCTGTTTGCTTGGAAATCCTAAGCAGGAAACTATCTTGTTTTATTTCTGATTCTGTAATCCATCTGAAGTGGGGGTGGGGGGGGTAGAAGAGCCATCGGTGAACCAAATCTGTATCTGTATCACCCCAAAACAGCACTGAAATGTTTTGGGTTTTAGCTTTGTTGATGGCTCAGGCAATAAAAGCACTACATGGTTTGATACTAAATCATATCAAGTTATTACCATCCTGTGCTGTATTCGCGGATTTCAGCAGGGTTTGTGATAAGGTCTTTAGTACCCTGGAGTTAGGTGGGTGGGGTGGGGGAGAATGAAGGATATCAAACATGATTTTCTACATCAGTGACCCCTGCTGGAAAGTAGATGTTTGTGCAAGTTGTAATGCATTCCTGAGGCTGAATAACCTGCGATGGCTCACTGCCCGGAATCCCATATGAAGAATGACCACTCGGGCGAGATATGGGGGGAGTGGGAAGGCCCATGTTGGTTCCTTCAGAACATAAGAAAATTGGAGAACAAAAAGTACAAAGAAAACGAACCTCGTCTTCACTCAAAAATAGATGCACATGATATCACATCAATGAGATGTACCGATCTAATGACACGATAGGCATCAATGTCGTTCTTCATTCAACTCATCAAGAGACGTATTTGGGAAATTTTGGAGGGGACACTATCCCGCTTAACCATGAATCTCAAGGCCAATTGTTGGTGGGAACTCACACTTCAACTCCAGTCACACAAGAGTCCCATGTTGTCTTCCTAAGTGTTGGATCACACTTATTTGTGGAATTCTCAACACAATTCAACATCAATTTTTGTTTGGTAGTGGTGGTCTTAACCACAAGCTTTGTGTAGCAAGCAGTCATCAAAATGGGTTGGACTAGTAATTAAGGGCTTATACCCTGGTTTGTGTAGTCATACTTTTAACCCAAATGAGCCTGAGCAGACATGTTTATATGATTATAATAAACCTTGCATTTAATATTATTGCCTTTCATCTCAGAGTATTTCAAAAAAATTACTGTGAGGTGCAGAGACTGTGTATTTTGTAAGTGAACACATTTGCCAATTTTCACAGAGCAATGTCCTAAACACCCATGAAGAAAATGACCAATTTTATCTGGGGTAACTTTGGCCAGAAACAATCAAAGAATAATTCCCTTCTCTGTTTGAATAGTGCCATGGGATCTTTAACATCCATCTGAACAGGCATACAGAACCTCAGTTTAACATTTCATCTGAGGGTGGCACCTCCAACAGTGCCATCAGCACTACGTTTGAGTGTCAGCCTAGACTATATGAATTTAAAGTCCTAACGTAGAGCTTGAACTCACAACCTTTTGACTCAGAGGTGAGAGTGCTACCAACTGAAACAGACTGACACCTAATCTCTGAAATCTAAGCCCCCCCCCCCATTCACACGAAAATCACCAAATAGTTTTATGAGCGCAATTGAAAGCAACTAACTCAGCTCTTCCAGGCATAAACAGTCCATAACGAGACATGTGCATAGCATATGATGCTCTGAGTTATTATGGCTCTTTCTGTTTATCTCTTTGTGTATTAGAATTTGCCAAGCAAAGCATTGGAATGCATTGAATGCATACCATCATTCCATGTGGGCAATGGAAACTTAAGTTCTCTCTCATTCAGATTACCGTTAAGAGTTGTTGAGAATCTAACTCTCTCATTTCCCATGGCCTGTCTCTTTCATCCATACTGCCCTGCTTAAGGCTATGTTAAAAGATGCTACAAATAGCTCGCTATGACATCCCTCACCCACACCCAAACTTAAATATGAAAGAACCTTCACTCTTTCCAGGGAGCATGTAACCAAGACTGGTGAAACTGAGGTCCCCCTGGACACCAAACATATGATTTGACCTTAGATCTCTGAACTGAGGCTTCAGTGCTCTGCTGTGGAAATAGAAAGGCCCACTGTGGAGGTTTGAAAGAATATAATGGCATGCTGCTCTTTCACATTTGTATTAGTATTGATTGAGTAATAGCAACCACTGACTGAAAGGATAACAAACATTTTCTCAGTGAATAAATAATTCTAAATGAATAATGTGGATGTAATAAACATTCCAATGTCTTATTCTGCAATAAGAATTTGAGAACTGATTAACACATGAGTCACATCTGAGTGCTCTCGCTTCCTTGAAGTTCTTCCGGTGAATGTGGAACATTCATTGCCAGCACAAAGTGGATGGATATGCAGCGGTAATTAAATATTTGTTTTGCTCCCCGATGACTGAAGTTGGTAAGGGTGCTATTACTCACTCTATGCTGGCATTGGATTGTTACCTGGAATCTCTTAGCTAAGGTGACAACGGAATAGCACAACAGGCCTGGGTGCCCCAAGGCTAGGGAGAGAGAAAACAAAATCAGACAGGGCTTATACCTCTGATTGCTGTCTAGTGATTCCTGGAAAGTGCAAGTGTGTGAGGCACAGTCATATAGCCTGCAATGAGTCATGGAAAGAATCGTGCAGAATCCCGTAGCACAGTAGTTAGCGCGCTCACCTCACAAGTGAGAGGACCCGAGTTTGATTCCTGGGCGGGGAGAAATCTTACTGCAGTGGAGCATCAGCCTGGTCTATGAACTCAAGTCCTAACATGGGGTTTGTTGAATCTAATAGCTTCTGACCCAAAAGGCTAGATTCCTACAAACTGAGCTAAGAAGATATTTGGTCATATTAAAAACTATACTTTGCATTTCAATGAACTCACTTGGACCATCAGTTTAAACAAAGTATTATTATGATGTAATAATCTTTGCATTTGATATAGCATTTTTCACATCTTCTAGATGTCTCAAAGTGCTTCACAGAATATACTGTAAAGTGAATTGATTGTATACTTGTGGGCGAAATATGGCAGCAAATTGCACACAACAATGTCCCACAAACAGTCGTGGATTGAGTGATCAAATAATATTTTTTTCTTGAGGGATTACTATCAGGTGTGTGGAATAAGGAAATTTGCCCAAGGTTTCACCCTGCCAGGAATCAAACCCAGGTCTCTCGCTTGCGAGACGAGTGCTTTAATCACTGAGCTACAGGACTCCACACAAAACCCACAGCTGACAGTTAGTTTTAACCAAATAAGATAGATCATGTAACATCAGTGTTTTTTCTGTCTCTGTCCTGAGATGGAAAAATGTGGGATGCAGGTCCTTTCTTTACTTTACGTGGCTCTCAATTCTGCAGCAGGACACACAATACCACTGCATCTATATAAAACACCTCACAATAACATACTCTGGGGGTGTCCGATTGTTCTAACCTAGACTGCAGTCAAACTCTTCAACTGCGTTCTCCAAATACTTGCAACAAATACTGCAAGAGTCACAGTTACAATATCCTTTATGCCACATTGTGTGACAGAAGGTTGATGCTGGAATGGAAAAATTGTAATATACAGTAATACTTGCATTTGATATAACGCCTTATCACGTCATTGAGACATTTCAAAGTTCTTCATGGACTATATTGTAGCGAGGATTGACTGTATATTTTGAGGACGAAAGTATGTGCCAGTATGGCTGCTCATTGAGACTGAAACAAAATAATCACAAGGCAATACATTCACAGTTGCTAAAGTATGTGAAAGGGGCCTGGTTCGTCCGTATGGTGTATGTAAACTCTGAGTTAATGCTTTCTTCCACTGCAGTTATATCATTCTTTTCCTCTGGTAAGCAACAAATTCCTTGATCCATAATCATAGCAACTTTGATGAGATGCATATAAACAACAACAAAATTACATTTGTATAGCGCCTTTCAGATTGGGAGGAGAGGAGTATCTTGAGATGGGTCTTGCAGGAGGCAAGGGAGGGGGCAAGGCAGAGAGACTGTTGGAGTTCCAGAGGGTGGGAGCAGAGTGGAAGAAGGCTCGCCTGCCAATGGTGGGGCAGGCGAGGCAGGGGACGTGAAGCAGGCTGGAGCAAGGTAGGAGGGAGCAAAGCCATGGAGGGCTTTGAAGGTGAGGACCAGGTTCTTAAACTGTATCCTCTGTGTGATGGGAAGCCAGTGGAGTCAAATGAGGATGGGGGTGATAGGATCACAGAGCCTGGTGTGGGAAAGGACACGGGGTACAGAGTTCTGGATGATCTGCAGCCTGTGGAGGGAGAAGTTGGGGAGTTTGACAAGCAAGGAGTTTACATAGTCAACCATCGATGTTGTGAATGCGTGTATGAGGATTTTGAGACAGTGGCAGAGCCAGGCGATGTTGTGGAGGTGGGGAAAAGCAGAGCGGGTCATGGCACGGATGTGGGGTAGAAAGTTAGCTTTCATCCAGGATTTGATGTCTGACAGGACAGCAATGGCCCTGGAGTCAAGGTGGAGGCAGAGAGATACATGGGATTTAAAATGGGATATTCTCACTGCAGGAACATACCTTTAAAGTCAGAATACTTTGGGGGGCATGATGATATCATCCCATGTCTTATGAATTCGGGTTAAAGCAATGAGCCAAGATTGGACAGCACAAGCAAATTGAATGTAAAGCACAGATATAATACATGGAATCTGCATGTCTAGGTTCATGCTTGGAAACACATGTCCTGGCATCACAGAGTTATGCAAATGCAGATGTTTGGTGCAATACGGATTCACATGGTCTGCTGACACTTTTGATACAGTCTTTGGCAAAATGGCAGAAGGAAAATATCAGTCACATTCAGATGATGTTGAGTTCTATTAATCGTCCAAAAGAGATCTGGTTTTAATATTATCAATGTCATTGGTGAATTCTTCCATGTGCATTGGCACCACTCTGACATCCTAATGTAGAACTCAATGTCTTTCATTTGAATTGTCTGGTAAACATGCATATGGGTACATTGATAATGAACAACAGAATTAGAGATGAGTTACTTCTTGAATCCAAGTAATTCTACTTTCCCCACCCTGTAGTACCAAATACCTTCCAGGTCCCAGCTGAAACTCATGATGGATGGGAGCTTGCCAATGCCTTAGAAATGCGTGCCATAGATATACAGGAAGGCCAGTGGCATGGTAATGTCCTGCAGGCAAGTTACAACAATAACCAGAACAGGCAGCAGTGTGACAATGCCTTAGAGGCCAGCCTCACAGATGCCTGTGATGGATAGCAATGGAGGAATGACTTGGGAGACCAGCTGCATAGCCTCCTTGGATGGAAAGCAGCATGGTAATGCTTCAGAGACGATTTGCACAGATGTCCACAATGGACATCATCAAGAGAGTGTCCGAGAGAGCAGCTGCATATGTCTAGGAAAGACAGTGCCATGGCAAAAAATGAAGAAATCAGACCCACAGGCACCCACAATGAATAGCACCATGGCCTACAGCCCAGAGAATCAAACATCTGGGAGACACAGAAGCATGCTGAAGTGGAAGGTTAAGATCCAGAGTAGTTTATAATCAAGTCCTTGGGGTTCAGGTAAATGTACCTTGTGGCCGAGGCAGCTCAGCCTCGGGGCACTACAACATAGGATAGGAGATATGGAGGTGCTAGAGTGTGAAGGGAGTTATAGGTAACAGTGCGGAACTTTTAAATCTATTTGTTGGGAGGCAGGCTAGGTCTAGCATGGAGGATGGGATTAAAAGAGTTGCCAATAAACTGGCAGAACAGCACCGATGAGCCGACTGGCCTCTTCCCATTCCCGTGTTTCTCTCCACTAGTACTTCCTGTACAAGAAATATCACAAGTCAGCTCCATCTACAGGCTCTATTGATATTCAGAAGGCGAACACCGTTAATAATTAATCCCTGCACAACACAATAACAGAGGTGTGTCAGCAGAGTAAACCGTACCCACGTAATTAGCTCTTTCTAACACTCGACGAGAAATAGATGGTGATGAATTGTTTGGATGGTGGGGAGACAGAGAGAGACGAAAGGAGGCAGTGTGAGCTTACTCAGACACTGACATGCTGTTGGGATAAAGACATCCAAGGGAGTGCTGCTGACTGTGAATGTGATGGAAATAAGGTGTGAAGGGTATAGAATGATGGTGAGAGAAATCGTAAAATACTTTCAACAGAAGATGAATGAGGTGAACATGACAATAACATGCAGTTGAATTAGAAATGAGGCTCAAAAAACAAGATAACAAGACCTGCAACCTGGGCTGAAATTATCTGATATTGAAGGTCGGAAAGTGACTTTCAATATCACATTGATTTCTCCCAAATGGAAAAAAATAACCAGCACATAAACCTAATAAAGGGTCGGCAACTGGAAATGCGAGACAGGCACGTAGCAAGCTGCTAAGCTGGGGAGGGCAGACCACAGAAATTACTGTAACTGCTCTGAACAGGCTACGCAGTTACCTCTGTGGTGTTTCAATGGTGGAGGTGGACAATGTTAAGTGTCCCCAGGTTAGGAGAAGGAGTTTGGGAATCTATTGCACCCCTTCCCGCCCTGCCCCCCCCCCCTCCCCCGCCCAGTGGAAAGTACAGAGTACAAGTACTTGGGGTGGGAGGGCGAGGTAAGGCTGGACTGGATTGTTCCAAGATGCCCTCCACAGGTGACGATCACTGTCTGAACTCCCACTAGAATATTTAGATAAAGTTCCAGAGGGCAGCAATGGTCATGAAGCATCATTTGGCTGACACTCCAATACAGTGCTGGGGAGAGTTGGATTGTCAGAGGTGCCGCCCTTCAGATAAGGCATAAAACCAAGATTTTGTCTGCCTTTTCAGATGGACGTTACAAATCCCACAGCACTATTCAAAAAGAGAAGGGGTTCTACGGGTGTCCTGACCCACGATCCCTCAGATAAAATAGTTCGGTTTTTTTTACTTCATGGCTTTGTGCAAAATAACTGCTGCATTCATCCAGAAAAAAACGTTCACACTTTAAAGGTGCTGAACACTTGGTGGAATAATGCTCCTTAAGGGTCAGACATGCTTCTCATTCCTGACCATTATCCAATCACCCATGTTAGTAATTGGGCAGCATCAGGTGTGGGCAGTGCCAGACTTGGTTGTGACGTCCCGGTGGGCAAATAAACTACAGATACTCGGGTTAAGAATTATGGCTTGTGGGAGGTACCAGAGGGTAACTGCCACAAACACGGTACTGTGTCTTTACAGGGGGAGAAAACTGGAGAGAAAGGACATTTAAACTGGATTTAAGTTTCTGCTGATTTTTAGACTTTGCAAATGACTGAAATAGAATGTTAACTATTTAAGACTATTATTACATTTTAGCTGTAGAAACAAATCAGAGATGAGGTAACTTGGGAAATGAAACACAAATCTTCAGGCGGGGCTGGGAAGTGACTGATGAAATACTAAATCAACTGAAACAATTCATTGACAAAGATAGAGAAGCTGGGATTATGTTCATGACAGTGAACGGGAAAATAAAGGGAAAACAGAAGATCAGAGTGTACTCAAGTGCATTCACTGTAGCTAATTGCCCCCATCTGATAACTCTCTTTAAACAAGGAAACACAAGAGTTTTGTATTCATTAGCAAGCACGGCAACTGTCAGCATTGAGCAGTGGTCCACAGAATCTAGCCTGCTTTTACATTTACGGTCTGCTTCTCCTTCACTGGGGCCCTCAGCAGCTCTGTACACTCTAAGACTGTGGTACTCTTTTGCCGATGGTCTTAATGCCTCAGAGTCTCACTTTGAGGGCCACTCTCTGGAACGCGGTGACACTTGGTACTACAGAGAGATGAGACATAGGGTTGTTGATGCCATCTATTCCCCTGAGGCAGAAGGATAATTCTACAATCATTTTATTAAAGCTACAGAGCATGAAACACAAAATGTAGTGCCACACAGAGGATAATATTAAAACCAATTAGATCAGGAAATTGTGTCACTAACAGGTTGAGAAGTGTTGTTAATGAGGGTAGAGCAAAGCATAAGAACTGGAGACAGTGGTAGGAAATGCAAATCAGGGATGAGTCTTCCGAGAGAATGTCACACAAAATAACTTCAGAAGATTAAATGGGTATTCCGAATCAGTGATGGAATAGAACATACAAGGAAGGAATGATCTTGATAGATTGAATGGCTTTTTTTCCATTCTGTGTTTTTTATGTAAAGAAGTTATATGGCAGATCTTTGGATCTAGCACAGGCCACCACATTATTATACAATTTATTCTGTTTTTACCCTTCGGCTTCAGAGACTTAAAGTATAGACCAAAGGCACTGCTGCCACATTTGAAGCCAGTTTTTATGCAGCCTCCGGTCTTCTCTGTGCACAGACCATCGGCAGGCTGCTTGCTCCCACTGTGATTTTTCACTATCAAGACAGATCTCCCATTCAAAGAGGCCGAAAGAGATCGATTCCAAATCAGGTTTGGGGAATTTCGGAGTTGGGGATGCCAATCATTTAACAATAGGCCTCAGGCTTACTTTCAGCCACAACCACATAGTGTAAAAGTAAAATGATGTGGTTTATCTCATCCTGTACTATTACGTCTTTGCTAACTTTAAGGCATTTTTAGCTATTCTGCAGCCTGTAGTAAAATGCAGGGTATGAAGAAGGTTTTATCTACAGCACTTGTCGGTCAGTACACAGACTGCTCCTTTGGGAGGTGCGAACGGATGCCTTTTATTGACTGGTAGTGGTGCTAATCTGTTTTACGATGGCTCATCAAAGATAACGAGTCTTAACACCAGCTTTGAAAACAGAAGGTCATAACGTGGGACAGATCATCTGGAAGTTAGATCTTGGAGTGGACGGGGAGAGCACGCCTGTCTCAAGTGTACATAAAACAGCCAGCTGCACATTCAATCTCATGAGCTCACTTTCTTAAAACTCTGCTTTGGGATAAAGTTAGCTGCTATGAAAGGGCTGTGCTCTGAGACGCTACTCTGTGTGGGGGGTGTTATATAAGTGCAAGTTGTTGCTGCGAGGAATGAGAAATCCAGGTGTGACGGTTCCAGGTTTTCGTCATCTTATCAGTGATATAATGACAATAATGACCTTGTAGAATCATAGAAATTACAGCATCCAAGTAGACCATTTGGTTGCTGATCTGGTACAAACACCTCCAATGGAGCAAACTACTCGAATCCCAATTTCCTGCTTTCCCCCTTTTCCCATTACAGTACCTTGTTATATTCTGTTTTCAAAATATTTTTTTTTCTCTCTGATCACTATAGAAAGGGATTATCATATTTGCTGGAATCTGAGCATTGGGAATAATGAAATGGAATTTAAGTGGCTTGGGGATTGAGAAGAGCTTTGAGAAGATTTGATAGAGATATGTGTGATTACAGTCTATGTGCAAATGTATGTGTGAGAGAGAGAGACACAGTTTGTGATTTTGTGCGTGCTGGCATCAACAATGTCAACATCTCCATTCTAATCTAGCATTGAATGTTCTCCAGATATCCCTGCTTCACATTGCCAGGATTCCAGACACCTTTACATTAAGGTACAAGGTTCAGGACATACAATTCAATACTGTTTAATGAACAAATGAAAAAGTGCTGTATAGGGCACCACAAGCACATAATTAATGGTGATACCAACCATGTTTCTCCTCACCAACTGCAGCCCCGATAACACAATGAAACATTTATAAGCAGTGCAACAGCATTACAGCTGTTGTCAAAATATAATTACCTCTGCAAAGCCAGTCCCTTTTCTTTTACGAGATATTAACAAAGTGAGACGTCTGAAGAACAAGGTGTTCCATATTTCAGAAGCTGCCAATGAAATGTGTTATTGTCTTCTGTCCCCATCACTTACTGGTGATAGGACTACCCAGCAGCTTGTTTGTGCTGCTTGTGGCTTGATAGATTTGCAAGAGACAGTAACCTTTGCTGTGCATTTGCTTTGTTCGAAGCAATTTGCACTTGAAGGAATTTTATCAGGAATTGGCTTATCAAGTAGACTGGATGCATGTCACATAAATTGCTTGCCCCTCCTTTTATATTATATTAAGTAAACAGGACTGAAATCCCAGATAAGGAACGTGGCTCCAGTATTGCAGTATGGCTGCTATGGGGAATGGAGAATGCCTCATTGATGCAATCGGGGTCCTCTTCTGAGATTGGTTCTGAAGCCACACCTTTGGACCACAGTAGTTTCACCTTTAACCCATAATATGAAACGTGACCTGGGGCGGAGCTCGATTCTGACACTGGGTAGTTGAAATTGGAAAGTGTTTGACTTTCATACACTGATACTCTCGCCTGAAGATTGGTTTTAAAGCAAGCAAATATCCGGGAATAACTCACTATCCTTACACCTTTAGTATTCATCCCAGGGCTAGTTACCCTCTACCCTGATGCCCCCTCCTCCTTAACCCCAGCAGCTCAGAAACCATAGCCCCCTGTGGAGTATTTTATCATCTCAGTCTAGATCAGCCCCAGTCACCTCCAATCTCATTCCCCACAAGCGACTATTTATTTTTTTTAAATTGGAACCAGTAAATGGACAAATAATAATATTATTCCTTGTATTTGTTGCACTGAGTTTGCTGGGCGGGGGGTGGGGAGCTATTCTACATAAATGTTGCTTTGGTCCAGGCTTACTGGTGTATTATTATCCTGTGTATAACTCAACACATTGTTTTGTTTTACTGCAGGCAGAACATCATTTAAAAAAACCTTGTTCATACTGTGGCTGTTCAGGTAAATTTACAATCATTCAGTTACATTTCATTAGTGTATTGCTCCCGCACCATATCACCAAGCATATGCTTGTCTTTACATTGAAAGACTTGTAAGCTGTGACCACAACTGCACGGTGCACTGCACACATCTACTGTACTTGCTGCTCTGGCTGTATGACATCCTACAGAAAGTCTCCCAATAACCAGGAATACAATCTTGCAAAGTGAGGCAAATCAATATTAATTAAAGCTACACCGTGGGGACTCATTCTCTGCAGAAAAGAAAAACTTGGTCTCCGAGGAGGTCCCTAAATTCAGTGTTGAGTAAATTTGGGAGGCGTGGGGAAAGTTAGGCTACCAGTTTCTATTCATAAAATGAAATCAACACATTTGGGACACTGGAGGGAGGGGAAAGGGGAGGGGGCCTTATTGCTCTCCATGTTAGAGCAAGCACACATCAAAGTAGCGCACCATGAAGCATCAGCCTCTATGTGATATGTCACCCTGTCAGACATCTCTTTATTGCAAACACAGCTCAATTAAAGTCTTTAAGCTTTCAATTTATTAATCAATTATTAGCAGAATGGACATTCTGCAGCTTGCTCGTTTCAAGGAGTGTGACAGTTTGCATGTTCAGGGCACAGCAATTCTCTCGTTCATTAACATGAAGGCACAATTTGCATTTTGTGATCTGCTGTTGCAGTTTTAATATCCTTTCTTCTTGTTTTACATCAATCACTCAAACCAATGCCACCACAGGCCATCATTAACCTTCCAAATCTCCCGCTAAACAAATACTACAAGAACGCACTAATTTGGAGATCAAACGACCACTTGCCCATTATATAATTGAAATGAAAGGCAGAGTGTTACGGTTCTGAAGAGTAAAGTAATTACTAGCTGTTAATTGCTCACTTGTGGTGGTTCCCTTTTAATTAGAAGGAACAGCCAGTTGCATGCTGATAAGCTACAGCCAGAGACTGTGATTTGGAATCAACAAAGCAGCTGAATAATGAAGAAAAATATTGTTTTGGGTGCTTTTAGCACCT